>NC_137461.1:83907314-84579814 GCF_964235325.1 Thermobia domestica
AACTCAACTCGTATTATTTCGTGTTAATTGAATCCACTGTAAAATACAAATGTCAAGAAAACCAGAGATCGTGTTCTCATATAACTTAATTCCATTATTTGTGTGTGTTTTAAAACGTTAAGAGTATGTAACCTATAACTATTATAAAAGTAAATTCTAAAAAGAAGTCCCTGAAGTTGTATGCATATTTCATAAATTTTAAGTGCATAAAAATCCGATGTCTAGACATGACATGTTCTCGTAATACATGTTAGTTTCTTTTAATGAAGTAGGTTGGCTTATATTGTGGATTTAATACATTCTTAGTTTTCTTGGTGGTTGTTTTCATAAACTGGGCACCGATCGTCTAAGGCACTCGAAAATATACAATAATGTATGATATCTTACTTTATGATATCTTACATGTATGATGGTATTTTGAAAATTTCGTAACTTTTAATCTTTATCTGAATTACAAGAACAGTATCTGTATTACTTTTAATCTTTATCTGAGAGGACAGTATACTTGCTTCTCTAAAGCATAAATATTTTTTCACGTTGTTTTAGTACTTCTAATATAGTAAAGCCCCAATTATCCGCGGAATTTGGTAGCAAGGGCACCAGAGATGGCGAAAATCTCCGATAACCCAAAAATATTTCAGCATAAACACTGTTTTATTGTACGAACAAGACATAATAAAACTTTTAAAATATGTACAATACAGCAGAAAATTGGAAATATTGATTTTTACAATGCAATTTATTTTTGTGTATTAGAACATACAGTACATATCTGCGTACGGATTGTCATCCCGCAGCGACTCGAGTACTTATGAAAAATAATAGTAGGCGGCTGCAGCAGGGCTTAAAAAAAAAGTACTCGCGGATAATCGGAGCTTTACTGTGTTTAAAAATTAACTTTCTTTCATGTGATATTTTGCCTAAACAAATATCTACACATATATAATTGCGTAAAAGGAAGTAATAACACAAATTCGCATGTTTTTATGTTTCATTTTTTAAACAAAAGATACTTATGAATAATAATTTATTTTGTACATTTGTAACCGAGCAAACGCTTTTTTATGTGTGTGTACGTATATGCAAAAACACATTTCAATTGTTTATTTCAGAAGCTGATGTTTTTTTTATTATTATTATTTTAGCTATGCATCAACAGACAGAAGGTAAATTGCCATGGCAGGCTCAATCTGCCCAAGACAGAAGATAAAATAGCAGTTGTGGAAAGAGATCATCAGTGTGTACCTGATGTTGCAGTTTGCGAGATACGAAAGCGACTTTCAAATTGCAAGAAGAGAGCAAGAGACGAGATCCTTACACCAGTGTCTGTTATCTTCAAAGAAGAAATGGCTGTTCCAATTAATCAAGGTCTGGACCTAGTAACCTCCATACCATCGTATGATCAGAAGAAAGGGGGTTTAAATGGTGTTAGAAGGAAATCACTCGGCATACATCAAGGTGCACCGACTCCTAGAAATATCTGCTTTCCCGATTATATGATTCGGTTTGAAGATGGTACCTCGTTTTTACAGTACGACGCACTGGAAGGAGACGGACGAATTCTGTGTTTTGGTTACGAGGGTTTGAAACCAGCACTGAAGGAAAGCGAACAATGGTTTTTTGACGGAACGTTCAAGAGTTCCTGTAAGTATTTTTCCCAGTTATACACCATACATGCAGACATAGGAAGCACACATGATAAGACACTGGTTGTACCGGTCTTGTATGCATTGTTGCCAGATAAAACAGAGCGAACATACGAACAACTGTTTACATTTCTTAAAACGTGGTCTGGCCAGAACGAACCTCGAGTGTTAAAAATAGATTTTGAACTTGCTGCAATCAATGCGTTGCGTGCAGTGTTTCCCAATTCACAGGTTTCCGGCTGCCATTACCATTTCAACCAGAGTATCTGACGGAAGATTCAGAGTATAGGTCTCGTCGAAGAATACCTCCACAATGAAGATGTACGCCATCATGTTCGCATGTGTAGTGCATTGGCATTAATACCAACAAGCAGGATCGATGAAGGTTGGCTCACCGTCATGGAGGACTGTCCATCTGGCTAGAAAATCGAAATGTTCAACGATTATTTCATTGAACAATGGATGGATAATCCAAATGTTCCAAGAGAAATATGGAACTGCAACGGTCAAAGGCACAGAACAAACAACCCAGTGGAGGGTTGGCACAATAAGTTAAATCGCACCATATCTAAGAGTACACCACATATCTTTGAGCTTGTGAGTGTATTAAAAGCAGATGCGACAGCTAGTTTTCATGCTTTCTCAAGACAGGGCTTAGACTGCAATTCGGAGAAGCGTAGAAAATTCACTTACATCCGTCTTGACGAACGATTGCAATTAGTCCTGGAGAAGCTAGAAAATGGCGCAGACCTTAAAAATTGCTTGAGAAGCTTGAGCTATCTCCAAAAGCTAAGATAATGGGCTATGAACTGTAAAAATGGGTTGACGACGTACAAAAGTAGAAGGTTCCATCTTAACGACGTGCTGTTCGCTCGGAAAATAACAAGATGACAAGGTTCTTCTTACAAGTAAACCTTACGTTTGGGTGAATCGAGTTGTTGACTGAGACACATATGAGAAAGTAGTACTAAATGTAGTCAGTATTTTAGTGAAGTTGTAGGTGCGAAGCTCCAGGGGTTTAGGAGATACAGCTACCAGAATATCATATGGAAGTACAGAATAGTCTGCATACAGTTGGAGATAAAAGCCCTGTAAGACCACTTGTAACGACAAAAGGTGAATAACAAATATATGGGTACATATTAGGACTAGGGGGAAGTCATATAGTAAGGGTATACCTGACGGCGGCCATCTTGAAATCCGCCATTTTGAATTAAGGTTAAGTTTTTAAAATAGGAATAGGGTCATGTGATACATGATTTAAGGCGCAAATTTAATCAGAAGAACAATGGTGATGTTAATTTTGATTTACGCGCAATTGGTAAAAAGTTACAGGGAAACAAAACATTGTTGCAGCATATGTATTAGTCCTTTAACCCACCTTGTAAATTTTGTGTTAATGATAATAATTAAATAGAAAGCAGGTGGATAAATATTAGGTCTATGGTAAGAGTTGCCTTTATGGCGGCCATGTTCAAATCCGCCATTTTGAATCAGACAAAAGTTTTAAACAAAACGCATAACAGTGACACCTTATTAATAGCAAATTTTACCATAAATCCAACGGTATAACACCACCATTGTATTTCTGATTAACTTCTAGCCCGAAGTCATCTATTGCATTATCTATTCCCATTTAATTTAGTGCTGGTTAATGATAAAGCAAAAATGGTTATACCGTTGGATTTATGGTAAAATTTGCTATTAATAAGGTGTCACTGTTATGCGTTTTGTTTAAAACTTTTGTCTGATTCAAAATGGCGGATTTGAACATGGCCGCCATAAAGGCAACTCTTACCATAGACCTAATATTTATCCACCTGCTTTTTATTTAATTGTTATCATTAACACAAAATTTACAAGGTGGTGTAAAGGACTAATACATATGCTGCAACAATGTTTAATTTCCCTGTAACTTTTTACCAGTTGCGCGTAAATCAAAATTAACATCACCATTGTTCTTCTGATTAAATTTGCGCCTTAAATCATGTATCACATGACCCTGTTCCTATTTTAAAAACTTAACCTTAATTCAAAATGGCGGATTTCAAGATGGCCGCCGTCAGGTATACCCTTACTATATGACTTCCCCCTAGTCCTAATATGTACCCATATATTTGTTATTCACCTTTTGTCGTTACAAGAGGTCTTACAGGGCTTTTATCTCCAACTGTATGCAGACTATTCTGTACTTCCATATGATATTCTGGTAGCTGTATCTCCTAAACCCCTAGAGCTTCGCACCCACAACTTCACTAAAATACTGACTACATTTAGTACTACTTTCTCATATGTGTCTCAGTCAACAACTCGATTCACCCAAACGTAAGGTTTACTTGTTAGAACCGCCTTGGAGTATGGAGCTAATATTGTGTGTTTTACAAATCACAATGTTTTTCTATGCTCTAGGGCGGGCACATTTTTCTTCGATTGTTGAACTACCTGTCTGAATTCTCTGATGTGCTGCTTATTTTATTCTTTATTTATTTTAATATGTGATTATTCTATCTTCTGTCCCTAATTATTTTAATTTTTGATTATTCTTTATTTGTTCTTATTTTCATTTGCTGTTCTTTATGTATTAATATCAATTTCCGATAGTTTCTGTTATTTTTTCATTTATTTCAATTTCTTATTGTATATGCTATTTTTCTCTTCTTCTTTACTATTGTTTTTATTTGCTGATTTCTTTGTTCTATCTTGTTCTTTGTTATTTTAATTTCTGCTTACTTTCTTCATTATTCTTTTTGTGAAAGTGAAACATTTTCTAAGCTCTCCTTCTCTAATATTAATTGCAATTGTTCGTATTTAACTTGTATTTGCTCTTTCTCTGTTCTTACTTAGTTCCTAGTTGTTCTGTCCCCCCTCCCCTTGTAGTGAAAGAAGTTTCAGGGTGAATCACGTGATTGCAGATGGACCGTGTGAAAATGCACCACACCTGCTGACTGATTAATGCGATAACCAGGACCGTGTGAAATTGCTCGATAATGAGCACCGTGCGAGATTGCACCGTGAGAAAATGCACGTCACCGAACTAACATTCCATTTTTATATTTCAGAACATTTTTCTTCGTTATCATTTTCGAGGGAAAAAATAGTTGTCATGATTTTTGAAATGACCTTAGTATATATATTTCAGAACCTCCGGTACTTGCACAATTATTTTTAGAGAGGCTGTTTGGGAGTACTTGATCACTCTCCACTCACCTCTCTAGAAATTGGTGTACAAGTACTGGAGCATTCTTAAACATGAAATATTTGGATAGTTCACATACCAGTTCTTCAGTAATGTCTTGACCCAACTACGATAGGTCTCATAGTAGTGGAAATATGAACTTTTAAATTTCACTTGTTTCACGTTTTGGGCACCCTATAACTCCGAAACTATCCACTTTTGAGCACAGATCCATATGAACTTTTATTCTTATTTTGATATGAGGAATCTATTTCCAAAATATTATGACACTTGTTTGTAATACCCTATATATATATATATATATATATATATATATATATATATATATATATATATATATATATATATATAATTACACAAAATTAGATGCTTGCAAGTAAGTTCTCATGAACATTTTTTTGAGAAAATCAGGACAACCAAATTTTTATGACTTTAAAAACTATGCCATTTGATGCAAGTTTGCTGCTTTTTATCCTACTGAATACATTTATTTATTTATCTACTATATATATATATATATATATATATATATATATATATATATATATATATATATATATATATATAATTAAAAATACATCGTTAAGTAACAAATTATACAACATCTATTGTTATTTCATTTATCCCAGCACTGACACATACATATTACTTTCAGTGACACACACACATATATTGCTAATAGTGACTCACATATAGTACTAATAGTGACACACAATACTTCTAACAGTGACACACACATACTCCTAACAATTACACACAAAATTCTAATGTTGATGCACACACTACTTGTGATTTTTCTAACACATTGTGAAGAAAGAAAAAGCATACAAATATTTTTTTCAAACACATTCAAGGATTGGAGATTATACTCTTTAAGCTTTATTTTTCCTCTTACACCTGTGATTCAGTTCTTTAAGAGCGCAGAAGAAGGAAGAAAGAGAACAGGAAAAAAAGGAAAGAAAAGGAGAAATGCGACTAATCTTGATATCGTATAGTACGAAGATTTAATCTTTAATTTCTTAAGAATAGGGGATTTTTTTTAAAACTTCTCCTTCGTTTTTCGTGAACCTTTCAGTTGAGCTGGAGCATCACCTGAGAGGAAGAAGAAGAAGAAGAAGAAGCGTCCTAAATAAGTGACGAGAGTAACTTCCACTTCATATGGAACTTGACTCCGTATCTTGTGGAGAAGAATTCTAAAAGAGCTAATATTAGAAACTCTTGTGTACAGAGTTGCTAAATATTAGATTCTAACTGACAGTGACTTCACACTAGACTACGTATCTACAAGTAACTGGTCAAAATCGGCAGTTTTATTACATTTTTACTGAACACGCGCATACGTACTTATACGCAAAGAGGAAAGAAATAAAGTGAACGTAAATTCTTTAATCTAAAAGAGAGCAGCAGTGGATGTCAGTGATGGTTCATGGGTCACCGAATCATTTGACTCACGAATTTTGTACAGGTTATCAAATTTTGGGTCTCGCTCCTCAGATCCGATATAACTCGGACAGACCGGGAGATCTGGTGACACGAGCAGACATAGGTCTGCCCGGATCAGGTTGGGTTACGGTTCTACCCGGGTACCGGCTCAGACCGGATCGCTCCAGATTGTGGGTCTGTTTGGGTCGACGAGTATGGTGGGTCACGAGTTTTAGTATCTGTGGGTCCTCTGGTTCACGAGTATGAAGTTCACGACTCATTCCATCACTATTAGATACAAGTAATATGGATAACGTACGCGCGGCTTCGGAGCGGGAAACCTGGGTTCAACTTCTGGCTATGTATTTCGGATCGGACGTTAAGCTATAGGTCGACGTCTCATATAGACTCGGTGTTGAACGTGGCGCTAAATCTCAATTCAAACCAAAGCAAGCATTAATTAAAAGCTTCAATTTAACAAGAACCATAAATACTTTACAATTCTTGAGTCTATGTACGTAAGAAATTGACAATAATTCAACGTAAACCAGAGATACGTCAATGCAGCAAAGTTCTTAAAATTTATTATATTACGTAATAATCGATTTCCGTATGGAGTATTCGATTATGTAATAAATTGCAAGTTTTATATTCTCATGCAACTTTGATTTATACAATTTCATTTATACAATTGCATCTGTCGTTTATATGCACGCATTGCACAATTTTACCCCCAAAATAACTTCAGATACCCGATATATATATATATATATATATATATATATATATATATATATATATATATATATATATATAATCCTCCAAAATAATTTCAAAACAAGTAAAGAGTACCTAGAAAACAATTTCAACCAAGTTTTATCGTGTTATTAACAATTTATTACTAGTAGTCGAGTCCGAACCTTCGGCCTACTGTACCTTATGGGTTAAAATCATGCTTTAGTTAAAAGTCGTAATTGTTAACATTTAACAAATTTCTTATTATTATTATTTTAAATTTGCCCACCAACGAACTTGAGGTTACACTGCTGAAATGAAATAAGTAAATTGAAACAATGCAGTATTTAAGTTACCATTAATTCGTAATAATAGTTTAAAATAGCAAATTGTCTGCACCTTAGCGAAGTCTATTGGCGTCAGGCAGTTCAGGTAGCAACACCTACTAGCGTGATTTTTATTATTATTAGGAATTAGCGTAAATGAAGGACAGACAAGTTTCTCTTTTATAATTAGAAATGATATGAAATCTTTAAGTCCCACGTTATACCGGTTAGGAAAAAAGTGAAATGAATCTTTAAATTTTACGTCTCACACTTATGCCCCCTAAGCTAATGGAGACAGTGATGATGAGAAATGAATGCAATGATGGAATGAAGAAAGTAGGAGGAAACGGGAGAATCCTGAGAAAACCCAAGCACACGGTGTTTGTCCATCACAAAGCTCATTTGGCACGAGCCTGGAACGAACCAGGGACTCCACACGCCAAACGTGAACGCTCTACCACTGAGCCACTGCTGCCCGTTCTTTTATAATTAGAATCGGTATTCCTACAGTAATATAAAAATATCCCTCGTGAGATGTAATTTCAGCTAGTGTTATCGTTTATTATTAAATGCGGGGCTCTTTGGGACCGGAGTGAACAGAAACAGTGTTTCAGCATCTTTTATCAAGAACGATTTAAAACATCACTGTTTCCTGAGAAAGCAAATAAATTTAATTTTCCATTGTATCTCACTGAACTTCCTAGTAGCGATTCTAGCGCACTAAGCAGAAGTTTCCGAAAATAGTAGATTTGAATTTGGTCAGCTCAGCAGTTATTTTAAGTCTAAATATGCACGCAGGCACTGCTTGCTACAGCTCCACCAACAATTAACATCTCACAAGCAGTGTACACATAGCTTAATCAGAACTATATTCTCAGCCGATATATAACCATAGAATTTGAATTGCAGAGCTGTGTGTGTGGGAGACTTGGCTAAACTTTCTAAGTTCTTACAGAAGAAAGGTCTTGGTATTTCAGTACTTACTTGCCGAATATACTGATTATTAAGGTTACTAGAAAAAATTGATTATGTTATACATGCACTTTTTGCAGGAATGTCTGTATGAATTTGATGTATTTCTGTTTTCGTTGACTATATGACAAATCTTCCGAGAGCTACAATAGATTTAAGGATTTCTGTACCTTTTCTGTAGATAAAAAGCCTTAATAAACATATAATTTTATTGGACACATTGAACGAAAAAGCATGATGATCATGGGTGAGTACAATATTTTCAAAAAAAAAAAAAAATCAATATCTACCTGAACGACTGACGTTTCAGCAAGGAAAAGTTTTTTTTTTTAAATTTGTGATGAACAAAATTCCAAACATAATCCTCTTCATGATATGCGATGACAAAAATTGATTTTCCCTCTCTCTCTCTCTCTCTCTCTCTCTCTCTCTCTCTCTCGCTTGCTCGTTGACTGTAGCTTCTACCAGCGTAATTTTCTACAGTTTTTTTTCTTTTTTTGCTTGAATTTTAGTGATTAATTACAGCATGGCTGAAAAAATATTTTGCCACTGGAATACCTTTAGGCTAAAGTTAATGACGCATGTTATTCTTTTTTTCGTGAAAAAATTCAATAAAAAACTGAAGTTTTGCTTTTTCAATGTTTTTTCTTTGTTAAACTATATTGGTGAAAGAATATCACGCCTATATTCAGCTCGTTCAATAGTTCATAAGTAACAACAAACAACATCCCTTGTTGGTATACTTTTTTTCTTGATCCTACACTGCGCATACTAATAAAACAAACGGTTAATGAACTATATAATCAATTTTTTTGGTTTAAGAAACTAGAGGTTTATCACAGGGCCCTATTCTGTGCCAAAGCAATTCAGTCAGAACACTTCTTACTCTCTTCCTAGATTTTACAGTATTGAACTGTCTCTATGCTTTCTTTGTAGGGTACCAAAAAAAAAAAAAAAAAAAAAAAAAAACTCTTTTTCGCAGGCATTCCGTACACACCATTCAGTGGCGAGTACTTAGGGAAGTCATATCTTTAAAAGTACAATTATATCTAAAAACTAAGGAAAGATAACTTACTTAATGCCCTAATTCTTTCGTACAAATATAGGACATTAGCAAATTTAACTTTTCTTAATTTGTAGCTATAAAATAGTAATTTTTACTTATGTGATTTCCCTTTTGAGCCGCCACTGATGACACCACCTTTAACAGAGAAACGAACCAATGTTAGTTTGTTTTTTCTTATTGTTCGGTTTGGTAAATAATTAAACACCCTATTTCTATAACCTTTTTCCGATTACTCTTAATATTTCCCTCCTTTATCTTCAAAAAGGTTCCTCTTCGTCATTTCATTTCGCATTCTGTGTTGTGTTCATTATTCAAGTCATAGTTTTAGCCGCACGAATTGTGAAACTAATGCAGACTTCAGCTGATTTTGAGTTCAATTTCTTACAAATATTATGACTGTTTTGTTCAAGAAATATTTTGGCCAGTCTCGTATCTTATATCTTACATTACACAATTGAAACCCTCCTTTCTTTTCTTTCTTTTTCCATTTTTCTTAATTCACAATTTGATATCTTATACATTCCAGCTATCTAAATGTCGCTTTCTTAAACTTGTCCCAAAACATCGCAAACCCATTATTATCTTCAATTCGATGTATTTTTTCTTCAGTATATAGAAGATGCAGGTTATGCATATTACCATGCAATCTTCACTAATTGTTCTTTCCATCTTTCTAAAACTTCTTCCTCCTATCCTATTTCGTTCTTATTTTATAATATCATTCTTGATCCTATTTGTTTCTAATAATTTTCATTGATTTCTCTTTCCTATATATTTACTTAGTTACCTATTTATTCTATATCTTTCTCCTACATCTTTTTTGTTTAGAATTCTTCCTTTTACCTGAGTGTTTCATTACATAACTTTTTTTAACGCTCAAAATCTTTTTGCTTTTTTAAGTACTACAGTGTTCCAAACCTTCCTGATCACTGGCTTGCATTTTCTTCACCATCTATTTCTTAACCTAAGATTTCTTTTCTTTTCTTTTCGTGGCTCCCACTACATTTCCCTTTACTTGTTATATACGAAGTGTAATACGCTTTTTTTTCCTTTTAGTTAGTACCTGTGTCTATCTTTTTTGAGCTTGAACACTTTCCTTAAAGTCTCGCTCGAATGGATTCCTTTACTGTTCAATTTTAACTTTTCAGTATTCACCTGCTTGGGTCCTACTTTTCTTCTGCTTGCAATATTTAGCTGTTTATTCATTTCAGTATTCATAAGGTTATGTTCTGAGAAAAATCGGTCCAGGAGAAAGTGTTGGCGTTGTTTAAATATTCTGAAATGTTTTTTTTTTTTGAGGGGGGGGGAATTAAAATGACCTATTTGATATCCTCTGTTTATCTATTGAAATTTTTCATGTATATTATCTTCTCTAGTGTTGAATGAACAAAATGTTCTCAGTTACTAGCGAGGTTTGTGCAAAAGTTAATTTGTACCTCTTTTCTTTTCCTTTTCCCCTCAGAAAAAGTACACAATCATACATGAATCTATTATTTTTTCTATGACTATGATTTCTTCATTTTCTCATATTTCTCTCCTACTCATTCACTTTTGTACAGAGTGCTCAGAACATATGCTTATACCACTGAAACTTTTCATAACATTCCCTTAACTTTTCATAACCCAGAATTATTCCCACACTATGACCATCATTACACTACCTGAGTATGCAACGTCTTTATTCTAGCTTTCGTGATTCCGTCATTCTTTTCTTCCACCTAACTTCACACATACGAATTCAAGTTCTATCACCATACCAAATTTAATGTCGATTGGATGAGTTCTGGACACAATATCTGACCGGCAATAACTTGAGCACTCAAAGTCTGCACAACGTACTTCACAAGCTTATATAGAAGGTTAAGTTCTACCACCATGCTTAGTTTGATCCCAATAAGATTACTTATATATACTTATATATATTTGGGATTTGTTTTCAAAATATGATGCAAAATTTGACTACCCATGACTCGTGAACTGCAAGCATGCACAACAGAATACTTCGCACGCTTATGCAGCAGGTCAAGTTCTAAAACTATGCTAAGTTAAATCCCGATGAGTTGAGTTTGTGTATGGACTTCTGCTATCGAAAATATGACACAAAATTAGACTACCTATAACTCGGGAATAGAAAATATGTACTTACAACATAATATTCCACACGCTATTTAGCAGGCCAAGGTCTAATAATATTTCACACGCTATATAGCAGATCAAAATCTAATAATATTTCACACGCTATGTTGCAGGTCAAGGTCTAATATTTCACACACTATACAGCAGGTCAAAGTCTAATAATGTTTCACATACTATATAACAGGTCAAAGTCAAATAACATTTCACACACTATACAGGAGATCAAGGTCTAATGTAACATTTCACACACTATACAGGAGATCAAGGTCTAATAATATTTCACACGTTAAATAGCAGGTCAAGGTCTAATAATATTTCATACGTTAAATAGCAGGTCAAGATCTAATAACATTTCATACGTTAAATAGTAGGTCAAATTCTAATAATATTTCACATGCTATATAGCAGGTCAAGGTCTAATAACATTTCACACACTACACAGTAGGTCAAGCCCTAATAATATTTCACACGCTATATAGCAGGTCGAGGTCTACCACAACATATCGAAACTGGTTTCTGTTTTCCATTAGTTTTCTTCTAATTTTTCTAGCTGTAACATGACGTATGTTTCATGTTTCTAAGTCATGTTCTACCTCTTTTATTCTTGTTTTTCTATCGTGCAGCTAACTTTCCAAAATTTTAACTATCCTCATTAATATCTTCTCCCAAAATATCCTAGTCCAGGGCGTCTCAAAGAGAAGGTTGTTTTATCTTCGAAATCTTCTGCTATGCGAAATAGCGTTGTGCAGTGTTGTTTAAAAATAATTGGCCACCATACTCGTACTCTCGTTTCTTTGATATACTTCCATCTATTCAAATATTTCTGAAGAGAAATTGATAATCAAGTTTTGTTGCACACGATTGTACAGCTCGCGACATAGAAATCGTTACACAAATTCTAAGTCCAAATTAATAACAAACAAACAGTCCAACTCCTCCCTCTCCTCCACCTCTCCTTGTCTAAAGAAGCGTGTGTGACGTAGTACACTCTTTCAATTCAGCTGAAAAAGAAACAGGAATCGAGTTTACAACGTTATAGCTTTAAAACAGTCTTTTCCATTCTTTTGTTCTGAAATATTTTTAAGAGCCTAATTTAAAAAAAAAAAGCAAAGTCACACAATGTTCCAAGAGCTTCATAAATACCTTTAGTTTCAATCTTTCCCTTCCTTAAAGACTGCAAGCTAGTAAGATACTCCCTAAGAAATCTATGGAAATTACCAATAATGGCAGTAGGTCAGTGACGACGCCAGAGGGGGGCAAGGGGGGGCGAGCGCCCCCCTAGTAGCTACTTCTGCCCCCTGACTGCCACCTAGACTGCCCCCCCAGACTCCTACAATCTTTAAACATTGTACATGTAGTATTTTATATCAGTATCATAACCAATTTCATTGTCAAATTGTAGTCTACTCTCCATGCATTTACTATGTGGCAGATTAGTCCTCAAGCTTTCTTCTTTGAGCGTCTGGGTATGCACGCATATTTCTGTTTTCTAATTTAGCGCCTTTTGAGGTAAATTTTAGTTATACTTCTTTCTTATGATTTTTAATTATTATGCCTAGCGAACAATAGTAGATTTGGCCGACCTATTTTCTTCTCATTGGATCAACTTCGATTGGAAACAAAAGAAAGGTAAAACCAGTTACGTAACTTGTTTGTATTTATCCAGGTTTTAAGTTTTCAGTTTCATATTTTGTTTTATTTAAAGGTTCTAGACTTATTTCTTCTGAAACATTATTCTCGGCTTTCAATATTCAAGAAGTTAGTGCAACTACCAGTGATTAATGTTTTGAAGGGGATAAAAAGCGTTGTGTTTTCTTTTTCTGCAAATGATAATAAATTTATGGATTAAATTGATTCCCAGTAAAACATATTGTCAGAGTGCTGATCTTTAGTTAGTAATTGGTTTATACTATTAGTAGTTCTCCCTTACGTATTTTGTTTCAAAATACTGACGTGACGTCTACCATATTGATTAGGAATTGCTGAAAAATTCGTAGCCCAACCCAGAAGGAATGCACGTGGAATTGTGAAGTTTTACTTCTTCTACACTTCCCCCTAGAGTCAATATACTACCTTGTACAGTGCACCAGTTTTTGCAGAAAAGAAACAATCTAAAGATTTCCTCGCACCACTGTTCGTAGCACTACCCCTATCAGATCTAAAATGGCGCCCTTTCAAGTGTTATTTAAGTTTGAGAAATAAGTACACGTAATAGTTAGATGGAGCTAAATCTGCGGAATAAGAATGATGATCTAGACATTGAAATCCTAGATTATGCAATGTCAGTTGTGTTCGCAGGGGCTTGATGGACAGGTATATTCTCCTGAAGGAACAGAATTCCTTTCTTTTCATTTTCCGCGGCGTTGAACTTCGAATTTTTCTTTCAGTTTTGTAAGTAATGTAGAAATTCTGGATTAAATATCTAACCGTAGCGGAGGTAGTCTATGAATACGACTTCATACTTATCCCAGAAGAATGTTGCAAACAGTTTCTCAACCTACTTCTGTGTCTTGAACTTCTTTGGGCGAGGGAGAAATGAGTGCTACTACTCTGTTGACTGTTGTTTCGTTTCAGAATCATGGTGGTAGAAACATATTTCGTCCGTGGTTACTATTCGTGAGCGAAATTGATCAGCATTACGGTCAAATTGGAAGAAGACTTCTCTTAATGCCGTCACTCTTTTATTTTCCTGACTGATTTTTTGGGAACCCATTATGCCGAGAACTTGCGCATACCCAAGCCATTCTGAATTATGCTATCGACGCGTTCCAAGAAATGCCCACAATCTCTGTCACAAGTTTTGCTGAGAAGGTAAAAAACTATATAAATAATAGCTTATCTTTGTCACTCAAAAACTGGGGTGGTCTAGGCCCTCCGGCCTCGGGCTATATCCATCACTGGCTGAAATGCTGCAATTTTTAAGAATAATGTCACAAATTGCATCCATGATTTCGGGAAGAGTCATTGCTTTTAATCATCCTGGATGTAAAGCATAATTTGTTGAGAAATCGCCACGTTTATACTAAGCCACTTCATTCTCCACCACTGTATATAACGGAGGAGAGTCCCGTGGTGTTTCACTGATTTCCTAATTAATTTACTTCGGTGACTTTCCTTCGTGGAACAAAAATGTTATAACAGTTAGGATCTGGATGTTCGTGAAATTATCTGTTTGGGCACACATAATCACTTTAGAGATCCAAGAAACAATAAGAATTTCATTATTAATATGATAATTTGAATTTGTACATACGGAGATATGTTTTTCTAAACTACGGTTTCATTTTTCTACCTAGTACCTACACTCCTTCTGGATTGGACTAGGACATTTTCAGCAGGTCCTCCTAAATTCTCTTTCTCTCTCTCTCTCTCTCTTATATATATATATATATATATATATATATATAAGAGAAAGAGAGAAAGAGAAAGAGATACGTAGCAGTGTAGTACTAGACGCTTGTGCATACGCGAAAGTAATTCAATTTATGTTTAGGCTTCAAAAGTTTCATTGAAAAATGTTTCATGTGCAGACGTTACTTATTTGTTAGTTACAAATTTTACTTGAAATAAGTTTAATTTATAATCATATAGGTCTAATATGAAAACAGCAACGAAATACACAATGTAATGTAAAATAAGTCAAACGTAATAAATATGTCATTTTTGGTATGGCAAATAGCCGCCCCCCCGAAAATGTATCTGCCCCTCCTTTGCCCCCCCCCCCTAAGAATTTAAAGATGGCGTCGTCACTGCAGTAGGTTTTGTGCTTCTTAAAGTCTGTAATGCACGCACAGAGTTCTAAAATATCAACTGACAGAAATGAGTGTTATTCAATGATTCATTTCATTATTTTCAGTAATTGCAAGCAAATGTTCCAGGAGCGTCATTTGGGCAGGACAGGAAAGAGTAATTTCCCGTCCCTTGAGCTTCATAAATATGTATTGTTTGATCAAATGTATAGTAATACACTAATACAAAAGTGAAAATCTTATGTCGGTGGAGATCCCCCCCCCCCCCCCCCCGAATAAAATCTAAAAGACTGCTTTCAGCAACAAATCTATAGAGTTACGATAGCACAATGCTAGAGAGCTTACATTTGGTTTCAAGAGTCGAAGGTTTGATCTCAAGCCATATGAGTTCCTGGATGACATTGAGAGAGAGAGAGAGAGAGAGCTTCAACTATGCAGACAGAAAGGAATGATTTATATACACAGATTTAGAACTGGGGAAAAATGATCGGACAGTGTTCGTATTATGACGAAAATTGCGATTTTGGAAGCAGAAGAAGGGAAGATTTCGAACTGCGAGGATCCATTAGGCAGTTGTCGAATTAAAGTGGAGAACTCTTTTTAGAGCATTAGATGATTACGAAGGGAGAGAAAGATCTTGAGAACTGAGGAATTAAGAATTTTAAAAAAATCTGCAGCTTCCGAGACGTGTTTCGAACCACGAACCTTGAAGTTATGGAACCATGACATTAACCATTCTGCTACGGAGATCTCTATGTACTCGTTCACATACGTTTCCTTTAGCTACGTTGAAAGCTAACTTAATGGATATTCCAAAAGTTGACTCGGTGGATGTGCCGTTCAGATAGGAGGTAAACCTCTAGTAACTTAGTTACAATGTGCATAATGAACTTCCCCTTGTTCAGGACACTTCTTAAAGCAGTAAAATTTGTTACTATTGTGTTAATTAAGTTACATTTGATAGAATCATGTGATTAAGTAGTGCCAAACCCTGTGCGTCATCGTTTGTTAGGTGAATGGTTGGTATCAAAGTTGAGGATTGTGAGCTAATGACAAGCATGTAATAACGTCTCGTATTTGAAAATAATGTCAGCTACTTTTAATTCACCAACTGGTATTAGATGTGAGTCAAGCTTGAAGATCTGGAATGTATAAACTCAGTGTAGCTAAAGAAAAAAAGCAACAAGAACGTACGAGATTCAAACCTAGGACCACCAGCAGGAGAATCCTGTTCACTAACCCTTCATCTAACAAGCCATCAGCTTTTATAAGTTATAAATTTGTATGCAAATAATACCATTATACGTTTGTGCGATCAATGTTTTGCTCTTTTTCTCTTCAAAAACGTAACATGTTTACGACGATTCGTTTCGTTTTCCATTAGAGCTTCGAAAGAGATGATTTGTGTTTAAGTATAGGATCTTTTGTCACCTTTAACCGACAGTTCTAACAAATACAACTCAATTCACACAGCAGTTAAAAAAAAAAAAGAAAACTCAAACTGCCTTAGAAAATATTCCTAAAAGGGGGAAACTGCATCATGCACCCTGAACGGTGGCGTAACTAACGGGAATGCGGTGAGGGAGGCCCACAGCAAAAAGGGGCCATTGAAGTTTCGTAATTCCTCTTTGGAGGTTTCATATAATTTCACACTTTTTCCTCAATGTCTAAAATGCAACTACTTTAGCCTTAGATGTAAAAAGAAGTTGTGAAGGAGCTTTAGGCTGTGAAATCTACTGAAAACATTTATTATTTCCTTACAGCAACAACTAAAAGTTTTCGAACAGCAATGAAGAACAAGGCTGATTGAAATTTTAACTTAAAATAAAATAACTAAAAATCTAATTTTATACGGTATAACTCTCATTGATAGTAGTGTTCCGTATTTGTTTAGACGCCTATTCTTTTATAACTTACCTATGGTGCATGGGGTCCTTGGTTCGATCCCAGCTCTTTATTATGCCGAATGAACTTTATTATGGACAAACACCGTGTGCATGAGTTTTCTCAGGTTTCTCCCGTTTCCTCCCACTTTCTTCATCCCACAATTTCATTCATTTCTCACCAACCATCACTGTCTCCATTAGCGTAGTCGGCATAAACGTTGGACGTAAAACTTAAATATTTAATTTCATTTTTCTTTTGTAACTGTATCTCACTTTTCCTGTGACGAGAGCAACATCTAAGCGAGTATTCAGTGAATTAAACCACTAAAACCTATATTCACAGCACAATAGTACATATGAAGTTTAGCCCTTTGACAATTATCAGCATGTAAAGCAAAAAAAAAAAAAAAAAAGGAAATACATTGATATTGAACAAGTAGTTAACGAATTCCTCTCCGAAAAAGATCACCCGTACAGTTGTTTTTCAGATGGTAATTTATAATTATAGTTACGTTGGTTGAAATTCTTTCATAGTTGTGGGGGCGAGACACTGAAACCATCCCTACCAAGAGGTGAAGGTAACATGTAAAAGTAGTCAAATGCGAATGATATTAGTGTCGAATTCATGTGCAAAGATGAATAGTGACACTGCGGATGCTGCGTAAGTCCAAATTAAGCCTTGGATGGCATGGAGTTGACAATGGGACGGTGACAGGAAAAAAGAATCGAAAATAACCTATGTTTGTGTCGAATGGATAGTTTTCGGGATCACTGACATAAAGGTGATATTTCAGATGTGGATATGTCCAAGGTTGGCCCTATTGGCAGGGGGTCATAGGGAGAACCAGTGAAGACTTCAGAACAGTTCCTTTTTGGTGCGTTTCAATACACTGAGATTGAAAAGTGATAATGCACAAATACTGATATCACATTCGCAATCATCGGAGATATGACTTCTGGGGAAATGTCGTTGCTCCAGGGAGGCATTACTAACTGATCACTCCCTAAAATCGTCACTGCTTTGCAGGGGCGTAGACAAGACTTTTTGAAGGCATGTTTTACTAAAATGTCTATCATCTAGAAAACTATCACTTAACTCAGTATGATGTGCTTATTCCGTATAAAAAAAAAAAAAACGAAAACTCGATTTAGGGGCCGTTCAAAACTTTTGTGGCCTCTGATCCGAAAACTAAGATCGCAATGTTTTGATGCCTTTTTTTTTTTTTTTTTTGTATCATTCTTAAAATTCTTGTTGATATTCTTAACTTTAAGTTGTATATTAAAATTCAAAAGATTTCTGTTATGGATTCCACTTCCACAAAAATTCAATAGTAATTTGAGTAAATAGTGAAATAACAGAGATAGCTCTTGTAACTGTGTAAAGATAAAAGAGTTAGCTCCCTACCTCTCTCTCAGTGAAATGTATTCCATAAATCATATTTTGATGTTTATACTCGGTCGCAGAAACAAATAAATACGCGATACGACTTTCGATACAGGTTACACAGTGGATATACTATATAAATGTGTAAAATCTTGTATACAATATAATCTATCAACTGTAGTTATCTGTAATGTGTACGGTATATCATATGTGTGATAGGTTGCGTCTGTTAACACGAAACAAGGTAGAAAGCTATGGGAAAGAAGTGAACAATGGGAACTGATTTATAAATAAAACAAAAGGATAGGAAGGACTCATCGTATAAAGTCGCTGAAAGTCACTTTTTTTTTTTAGTATCACAAGGCTATTTATTTGGTCTTTGTATCACAAGAAGCAACAATACGAAGAGAAGATTTTTTCTTTTGTTTCCTCTCTATCTCTGTTTCCTTTGTATTTTCTTATTTCCTCACAAGAGGGAACTAAAAGTAAAGGATGAAACAAAGATGATGTCTATTAGGTCACTTCCGGTGGGCGCGTAGAAGCTCTCGAGTTGACATTTCCTGCCTGACCTCCTCACTTACCTAACAAAATACAAGAACTGAAAAAAAAAATAAGTACAAAGTAGAACTAAGAAAACTAAAGTAAAGAAAGAAAGTGAAAAATCAACGGAAGAATCCCTTTTTTCAGTTTTTCTTTCAACATTTTGTTTTTCCGGAATTGATAGAATTGTTTGTAAGGGATACGCACTACAAGCTCTAAGAAAGTATTCCGCTTCGTCCGAAAGAGCTTGCTTGCTCTTTCACTTATAGCATCAGATATGTCTGGTTATCATCAATAAAAAGACTCACTTCCGTTCTGGTTTTCTTCTTCTTGTTTTTAGCCACTCCTCACCCAACCTGCAAATATGACGGAAAATACAAGAGAGAATTTCTGCGAACCACAAGTAGGAAATGGAAGCTACTTGCTACTGCTACTACTACTGCTACTACATCCACCACCACCGCAAGAAACAGATGCTTTTGCACTGAAATTCAATTTCCTCTTCATCAGCTACTAGCGTAGCCATCCATCCATACGTATACTCAGTCACTTGTTCTTTTCTTTTCCGTGACGACACAATAGGTTTGAAAGTAGATTTTCTGTTTTCTGGTGAGCATTAATGACACTAGAGAAGACAAAAACGGGATGGCTGACTCCCGGTAGCATCGTTCGCCCCCTGACAAACCCCTCAGACATTATGGGCCTTATGCAGAGTCATTTTGACGCTTGATTAGTACAATACTAAAGCGTTCGACTAACATATGTTGCCTGCAGTAGTCAGGCATTTAGTATGACGCTAATTATACGTCAAAATGACTCTGCATAAGGCGCTATGTGTTATAACGCAGGTCAAAGAAATGATCACTTTCGGCATACCAAAAAAAAAAAAAAAAAAAAATCCCTTTCCCTCAAAATATTTGCCCCTCCGCTTGTCTCTCTTCAAGAAATCAACCTGTTACTTCTGGTGAGACATACTAATAACGCTATTTGTAAGGTTACCTCTCAGTAAAACTTTGAATATTACAACTTTCCATCATATTTATTTGCGCATTCAAAATAAAGAGGTATAATCGGTGGCGTATTTAGGGGGGCTTCCGGGCTTAAGACCCCCCGAAATCTTACTTACTATAGTAAAGTATATGAAATATCTTGCAGATTTTTCACATTTTCAGGCAAAGCCCCCCCCCCCCCGCCGAAAGTTAGCAAAGCCCCTGCCGAAACAAAATCGTAAATACGCCACTGGGTATAATGGTACACTTGTATACACTATAATTTCAAAGAACTACTGGCAAATACAGTATCAAATCTTTGTTAAACTACAGTCCAGTGGAATATCACAAATGCAAATACAGTATACCCTCACTAATACTAAAATTAGAACCTAAAGCTAATATAAATCTCTTATCTCAACAACACAGTGCAGGCTTGTTGTTTGGCTTACACCAACTGTTCGAATCCAGAAAAACAGTTCTACAGTGTATAACCATATCGTTATATAATATTTGAATAACCATTATATATGCAGGTAAATGTTTTGGAAGTCCCGCTCATCGAGACAGAATTCTCGGAAATGCAAAGCTACAGAATTCCTTCCTTACAAGTGTTTGTATGTGTGTGTGTGTTTGTCGCCCACATTTCTCTTCGCACTGCCTAATTTGGGAAAGAATTCAGAACAGTGTGACGTTCCCATCCACATCTGTATAAACTGAAGTGCGAAGTAGCGAACGATATTTTATAATTTGCATTTTTGCTAATTAATAGTTATTGCTCATTTTAATGTTTGTGCAAGTGTAATCATTACACTATTAACCACACAACAATCCATATATTATTTAGTATGAAAGGAGCAGCTGCAGTGGCGGAGCCAAGGGAGGGCCAGGCCCCCTTGCTCAAATTCTTGGGCCCCTAGTGGTCCTCCACACAGATGATGCTATTATAGGTCGACAAACGGTGAGTTGCCAGGGGCTACAAGTGAAACTACTTCCAGAACATCTCTCGACAACAAAGTTACGAACTGCAGAATACCGTTGCGTTCCGAATAAAATAGCTCCACTCGTTTTAGTTTGTAGTACGGGAAGATCTAATTAACGGAAATCTGTGGGATGCTTGCATTGACCTCGCCACCTGGACATTTATTTTAACCTCTGTCCATTATCTAGTTATCTCCTTTGTTTTTGACAAACAACCAGAAAAATAGAAAATCAGTCGGCGTTCTCATTCGCTTCAATGTTGAAAGTCATACTAAAATATGATATGCATACTTACAAATAACATGCACTGCAGTAAAACATTACACTTGTGTTGGATGAAAAAAGTCTTCGTACACTAAGTAATTGATTTTCATTGATTATAGCGACATAGAACAAATGCATAGCATCCATTAAATGATTTGATATTATTATTATTATTATTATTATTATTATTATTATTATTATTATTATTATTATTATTATTATTTGGTCTAGGAATTAATTCGTGCGGTTGGTACGCACACATTGAAGCTGTAGTACAAACACAAAATACATAAATACCTTAAGCAGGGGTGCCCACAAGAGGGGGCTATGACGCAAAGTGCGTCATTGAAATATTTGGGGGGGGTTAAAAAATCTGTATAAATATGTTTGAGGGAGTGTAAAAAATAATCGAAAAGAAGATTTTTTTCATGGAAGAACACCTACGGGTAGACAATTGGGGGGACGTGCGTCATGGACATAAGGGGGGTGGGCACCACTGCCTTAAGAAAAATATTGTCCATCGCTAGCCACCACTTTCGCCCATCTGTCAGGCAATGTACGGATTCCGTGGCGAAAGAAGTCCTCATCCTTGGAAGCGATCCAGTCAGAGACCCATGTTTCGATATCTTCTGAAGAAGTAAACCGCTGTCCAATCAAATCGTTGTTCATGCAATCGAACAAGTAGTAGTCCGAAGGAGCAACGTCTGGTGAATACGGCGGGTGGGGTAAAACTTCCCATCCGACATTTTCTAAATAGGTTTTGACCAGTTTTGCGACATGTGGGCGAGCGTTATCATGTTGAACAATAAGTTTATCATGTCTGTTCTCCCATTCTGGTCGTGTTCTGGCCAGAGCTTGCTTCAAACGCATTAATTGTCGTCGATAACGTTCTCCATTCATAGTTTCACCCGGTTGCAGCAGCTCATAGTACACCACACCTTTCATATCCCACCATATGCACAGCATAACCTTTGCACAGTGAATATCTCGTTTTGGTTGTGATGGACCTGGTTCACCTGGTTTCACCCAGGCCTTTTTTCGTTTAGGGTTCTCGTAATGGATCCACTTCTCATCACCCGTAATAATTCGATGCAGAAACCCCTTTCTGCTCTGTCGTTGAAGCAGCAATTCGCAAATGGTTTTTCGTCTTTCAATGTCTCTGTCTTTCAATGTCTCTGTCTTTCAATTCATGTGGAACCCAATGTGACATCTTTTGAATCATTCCCATGGCTTTCAAGCGTTTGGAGACTGTTGTTTGATCAACGCCTAATGCTGCTGCAAGTTGTTCCTGCGTTTGACACGAATCCTGCTCGAGCAATGCTGTCAATTCTTCGTCTTGAAATTTTTTTGGCTGTCCAGCTCGCTCTTGGTCTGCCAAGCCGAAATCACCACTTCTAAACCGTGCAAACCACTTCTGACACGTTCGCTCAGCTAGAGCATGGTCACCATACACTTCCATCAAAATACGATGACTTTCAGTCGCACTTTTCTGCATGTTAAAGTAATGCAGCAGGATACCCCGCAAAAACACTTTATCAGGCACAAATTGCGCCATGTTCACTTAACTACAAACTGGTGTTGTTGACGCTTTAATCCACTGCCCTATACTACGAACGATACGCGATGACAGGGGTTTGCAACACATGTGTGGATACACGAAACTGTGGGACTCTCCGTTCGTTGCGCCATCTCTTGTCCACCCGCACGAATTAATTCCTAGACCAAATATTATTATTATTATTATTATTATTATTATTATTATTATTATTATTATTATTATTATTATTATTATTATTATTATTATTATTATTATTATGAGTTTATCTACCAAACAAATATTTATTGATTAATAAAAATGATTAATCAATTATATTTAGTTACGTATGGTAGATGACTTCATATTATATTATTTACTGACCGACAGTATCCCACGCTGTCGTATCTGTGCATAAGAGGTAAGTTCTAATCTTTTCTTTGCAGAAGTTAAGTAAAAGAACCTGTTTTACCACGAAATGCTTAATTACAATTTTATTTACACAAAGACAATTCTAACATACAAGATGATATTAACGATGCTATTTGCATATACGAGTTACTTGTCACAAAAACTAATTACACTAGGAAACTAAAACTATGCTCAGACTCTTTCTTAGCTAATTTTTACAAGTGGTAGCAATTGAAACTCACATGAGTATATGGTAACCTCTCACCCGAAGTCCAAGGTTAATCTCTTTGCACACGGCTAAAAAAAAAAAAAAAGTCTCTGTTGCCTCCGTTTTCATTCTCCCCCTGTGCCAGCCAGAATCCCCATTATATTACCAAATGTTATCAATCTTTAAGTTCAAATTAAGTGCTTTATGATTTTTTTTTTTTTGCAATTATAAAGTCTCATTAGTTTCTATCACCGTTGTCCCTTAGGACAAGTTATTATAACAAAGGAAAAACATATTAATGGTTCCTCTTGATTACTTTTCAAGGCTTTTTCTTATAATTCACTTAAGCACTAATACGTTTTTTTACAAATTATCATATCCATTTATTCCTTTTTTTTCATAAAATCTGTTTTCAACACATTATATTATCATGTGGTATTAAAACAAATCTGGAACTTCCGATATTTATTTACCACCATCATTCCATCCGGAAAATTAGTGTGATCTGTACACGAGGGAATGTTTTCGGGCTGCTAAAATTAAGACTACTGGTGTCATGCTATAACTGAGTTTCGCCTTATCTCAAGTAGATGCAGATATGTCAGGTTTGATCTTTGTAGATACACTAGTTAAACGCTGTCCAAGATAAGGTCTGGTAAATATGACTCTCAACGAACAATATTCGAACAAATTTATCAAGAATGTTTGGAGATGTGCAAAGAAAATGGTCTCGAATTCCAGAGCCGGAAACAAATAGAATATAGGGGTTCCTCGTAGAAACGAACTAGACATCCGCCATCGAAATATCACAAATTCATTTTGGATGAATCTTTTCCTTCATTGGATGCAGAAAACGAATTTTCTAAAGATAATATATCTATCAAGAGACATTTTTCTCCCTACTATCGATAGACAATCACTAATATGGAACACCGCTTTGTATCATGTTGCAAAATCATCAGATCAATCACCACTCTACATCCAAAAAGTAAAAACTTTTTTAAATTACAACATTGTCGAGCCTATAACCCAGGATTATGGAGTGATCTGCAAACATTAAAGTGAGAACTCAAAATCATCCCAAACATAATTAATAGAGCAACCCAAAAGCATAAAAAGCATATAAAGGATAACAGCAATTTATACATATGGTTGGTACCTTGAACATGATTGTGATTGTCTAAGAGTCCAGAAGAAACTAGTTTTAAAAGCATAATTTTAGAAAATAAAGCATAAAGCATAATTTAAAATATATAGCACAATTCTTGGAAAATTCTCTTTAACTGAAAGTTTAACATACTGTGTTAATATTTTTTTAAACCAAAATTTACAATGCAAAATCATTGAGAACATAACAATGCAACAATGAAAAGCTTATTTTCATTTCTGTAAACTTTTCGATGTAATCCTTTGATGTGGAGAAAAGAAAAAAGTAAAAGAAGAAATTTTTCCGCCAACAATGAATAGTATGCAAGAACTCCATACTATATTATTATGTTTACCTTTTGAACTTAAGCACTTTCTGTACTTTTTGGTGGCATCTTTTACTTTCCCTTTTTGTGTATATGTACCTGTAAGGCGCACACAAATGATAGAAAAAAATTATTCGAGCAAAGCACATCTCTTTACAATGAATTAAGTAGAAAGTTCATTAAATATGAGAGAAACTAGTTGCAAAAAAATATCAATAAATAGATCAAGATATCTAGAATATTTAATGTATAATAAATATTATACATTATACACGATTAATGTAAAATAATCATTGAAATTAACAATAAAGCATATTTTTTTAAAAAAAAAAAAAAAGCATAATTAAACAAGAAATAAAGCATAATGTGGGTTGCTCTAACAATTAAGTTGTATGAAGACGAGAAGAAAACCAAAGCTGATTCCTTAACGAATTTCGTTGATCTTCTTTGTGTCTACAAAAACGCATTCCTAGAAATCTACAAACTAGGTATCATCTCTGTGATTATATCAGTTTCTCAGTGGTAGAGCGTTCACCTCTGGTGCTTGGGGTCTCGGGTTCAATCCCTGCCCCCGTCAAGTGGACTTTATTGTGGACAAACACCGTGTGCGTGGGTTTTCTCGGGGTTCTCCAGTTTCCTACCACCTTCTTCATTTCATTCATCACTCATCATCACCGTCTTCTTTAGCCTAACCTGCATAATCGTGGGACGTAAGACTCAAAGATTTCATTTCATTTTCAAAGCTTTAGAATAAAATAGTAAGTTATTTTACTATTACATAAATTTTACTATTTCATAATATATAATAGATAAATAAGAACTTTAAGCAGATACTCACGTGCTGCAGACATGCATACATAATTCGACAATGAACCCTAGAAACAGAAAAAAACTTACCTGAAAAGAGAGAAAAATAATTACGAGATTAGACAACCATAATCAACGGATTTTACTATACTTACTAGATAAGATATTTGTTATTGTAAGTGTATGATTATCAATGCAGCAATGTACTAGTGCACGAATATAAGAATACTATATATATGAATATACAAATATATGAGAATATTAAATATTGAATATAAGTGTGTATGAAATTTTGATATACTGAAGATAATTCTATGAATAACTGCATAACGATATGTATTCATATTTTATAATCTTGATTAAGATAATGATTTCATATAGAAATAAATATAAACGCCCAAGCAGGAATTAAGCGTCTTCACTACAGCGAAATTAAACTACCGCTAATTTTAGAGTTTTTCTGTAATATCTTCAAAACAAATAAAAATATTCGAAAAGCAGAAACCTAGTGAACGAGACAATACGATTTTGTATGTGATACCGTTATCACGACTCATCTATCTGCTTTCTATTTGCAACTGTAGATAGATTTAGCATTTTTTGTGGATTCTGTAAATAGCGGCATACCAAAAGCAGATAGGTAAATTGTGGTAGAGGTATCAGATGCAAAATCGTATTGTCTAGTTGACTACGTTTGTGCTTTTCGAATATTTTTGTTTGTTTTGAAGATATTACAGAAAAACTAAAATTAGCGGTAGTTTAATTTCGCTGTAGTGAAGACCCTTAAGACTACTCAAAGAGAGTCTCAGATATGTGTCAGTTCTATATATAAAAAATGTGTCAAAGAAAACAATTCTAAGAATTGTATGGTATTTCCAAATTACCGCACAGGTTGTTAAAATATTATATGATTTTTATTAAAGTCTAGTGCAAAACGCCGACTCGAGATATCATATCACAGCTGAATTTTAGTACTATTAATACAAGAATAGATTAAAATTTCATTTTTGCGCTTCATAAGTAATTATTTTTCCTGATCTTGACAAATATTTATCTTCACAAATATAGATATTATTTTACTATTAAATAGCTTAAGTATAAAATAAAATATACTTCATAGTGACAAATCATTTCCTAGGATAGAGGTTAAGTATTTCAAATTACGACTACTTTACGGGCCCTAAACTATGACAAATATCTATAATCACTATGATAGATACATTAGTAGTTATGATTGCAACAAGCATAGAATATAACTAATTTAAACCAAATATTGAATTAAACTATTTTATAGACAAACTAAATAAAAATGGAATACGCAATAGGTAATATTCTATCTTTATTAATAACAACTTAAATATTTTTATGTTATAAGAATTTACAAAACTCACGTTATCCATAACCTTTACACAACTTTCGTTGTACATATACTATATTAGCAACTATTATTTTGTCCACTAGACATTAGTAGATAATAGATTATTTCTACAACAGTTACTATTGGATTTAGAAAGATCAATAACATAATTTTCTTAAAAATAATATTATTTTATGAAAAGCTAATTTATATGTTATATTTTCTAGGAATAGATTTAGTTTTATCTATTATTTGATATTATATTTACCTAAATAGTTTATAAATTTCGATGGTGAACAGAAATTCCATTTATTGAGAGGGAACAGAGCACTTAGGCAGCGTCTCCATTGCTTCCAAATTCGAATGCGAATTTCCCAGCACGTGTAAATAAATTGGAGTGCCTCGACTAGTTCCGACCTGCAAATTGCGAAAACCCACGAAAAGATGCGAATGAGTACGATCCCAACATGCTGGGATGTTCGTCCGAATTCGTGCGAATGAAGGGTTGTCTGCAGAGGAATTGAGCGTTACATGAGAGAAGAAAGTTTGTTTTGCGTGAAAGCAGATGACGTTGTGAGATGCGGAGTTAAAAAAAAACAAAATAAAATAAATAAATAAATAAATAAAGATGGAAATAGGTGTTGATGCTTTAATAAATTGTGTTTTTGATAAAGTTCCATTGTGGAACCTAGCTCATCCAAATTACACAAACGACACGTCGTGAACAAATTATGGGCAGATGTAAGCAAGGAACTTTGTTTGGAAAATATGTGTATTTTCTTTTGTTTTGTCCTTAAAATATGAAGACTTAATTAATACACGAACCGCAACATTTTATTCAATTTATATTTCGTTTTCGTACCTCAAAAAATGATTTTACGAATACATGTAATTATTGACAAATATGTTTGAAATAGCAAAAACGGGTTTCTTTACTTATAGAGAAAATTTTCTTAGAAAGTAGGTTGACTCTGTAATCTCTAATTTTATTTCATTAATTTATTTTAAAGTGAAAATAGTAGCAGTTACCACGGAAGCACAATATAACGGAAGCGACATTCACTTTATTTTGCACACAAAGGAAATTAATATATATTATTGTTTTTAAGGCTCTCAAGGCTTTAAGGTACGAATTTTCAAGCAAAAATATTTCAAATTAAAGCTTTGAAAGAGACATTCCAACTTGATTCGCATTCGCAAAACTTGGGATGTAGTTGAGGCACATGAATTCGCAGTTCGCATTCGCAATCTCATTCGGAAGCAATGGAGGCGCGGCCTTAGAATAACGCCACACTTTACTCATTCTCAAAACTTCTCTACACTCAGTTTTTTAACATGAATATTAAACGCAACACACATTTTGCATATTACAATAGTAACACCTATACTCAATTTTCTGCACTAGACTGGGTATTTGCATCATTCAGATATTTCTCACTACCTATAGACTTATGCCATACAGTGAAGAGAATATTAGTACATATCGCAATTAATTTGTTTCCCGCACAAACTGATTACAGACAGAGTTGTTACTATCTTCTAGTGCAGTGAAATTGTGCCAATGATGCCAATTACATATTCAAATTGATACTTGTGTGTTTTATTTTTATTTTCAAGTGATTAGTACTTTTCAGTGTTTATAAAGTATTGAAATACGATATCTACATAGAGTAATTCGGGGGAAATGAACATAGTAAGCATGAAAGTGAAAAAATCTTACACAGAAATGGTAGCACGGCTGATTGACAATTACATATGAATAGGACAGACCTTCTGCATTCTGCAAATACAAGTATGGTTCATATCATGTCTGAAGTAACGTGTACAGAAACAAATGAATCATACAAGTTAAATTATTCACTTCACCAAACACGTGGGGATGAAGTGGTGAGAAGAAGTGTCCTTGACATAATCTAAATAACAAGATATAAACTGTTAAATAATGAGTATACAACTAACGAAGGTATATAAGCTACGTGATGTACAGGTACATAAGCTATTGTTATTGAAATGCTTAAGAAGCAAATAGACATACCAACCCGAGATCGTGTCCCGTGTCCCAAGTTGTTTGACCTTACAAGAAAGTGCACAATATTTGAGTTTCCAATAGGTCTTGAACCCAGTTTGTTCCCACACGAGATATGGTTTGGAGGACACATAAGAAATAGTTAGATGTAAATATTTCTTTGGTCCATTTTGTATACATGGAAGGATATTCACATCACCCCAAAATATGTTAGTTACTTCACCCCACCTCGCCGTCTTTTTTTCAAACCATGTTTTGTATCTTTATGCTCTCAATATATTGAGGCATATCTATATACATGCATACCTAATAATCACCTCATGCTACTGTGGAAGTATTGCGTACAACACGATTACTTCAGGAAAGAATTGCCCTAGTTTCTTTCTATTCCATATTATAATGGCAACAAAAAAGGCTACAAATCTACTCACCTTCCCTGCTGTCCATGCTCGCTGCATTCAATAGTTCGCTTCTTTCCTCTGTACACTACCTTCTTTGTCAACCCCAGACTCAATACTGAACATACAAAGTATTTGCAAGGTCAGCGCCGATCATGCTTTGTTGCCACATATCATTAACTTTAAATCTATTCGCTTCACCCCTATGGTCACTTCTCCCCGAATTACTTTATAGTATGAATCGATTTCTAAAACTATTAGTGATTAATCACATTGGTTATTATATATCGTTGTGAGTAATTAATTCTGATTTTTATGAGGTGATTGGAAACACTTGTCAGTGTTTATGTTGTTCAGTTGCAATATAGACGAAATAATAGATGACAACTAAGTACTTTTGCACACTTTGCAGAAACAGTTTGAGTGAAAGTCAAAGAGTGCCGGTAAACATTTTTAAGAACAAGGTACGTTTTACACATTTGTTTACGATACAACGTTCTTTAAGACAAATAAAGAAGAACAGAAGTAAAACATTTCTCTGATCTAAAGACTACTTCATGTTTATATAACTGACGTTTCATTATTGTATTTTGTCATTGCTAATTTTATTTTTGGAGCTTTATAATTTTCACAGAACTTCATTTATCGTAACTTTTGGTTTAAGAACATACGAAACGATACATTATTATTTTATTTACATATTCAGAAAATTACTTCAAATATTTTATTGTTTATATTTCAGATTTTATTTATCGCCTTTGATCTTAGATTTTATTTCCAGTCAAATCTAATTTTCATTTTAGTGGTACAAGTTAACGAAACATCAGAAAATATGGAATTAAATTTACTTGAAAATAATTGTTTGTAAAGAATTGGATCATGGTGTAAACACTCTGTTATACAATCATGTCTGTGAATTTGAATTCATTTTATGACAACTTCGCTTACATAATCAGAAATCATTAGGGAAAGCAGGCACAGATATATTTCTTACTTCCTAAATTCCGAAATTTGTTCTGAAACTTTTAGAACTCGTACTCGGAAAAGTTTCATCACTGCACGTGAGTTTATGTTCACGTACACGAGGTTTTTATATTATCTATCTCAGCAAAGATTCTGATATAAAATCTTAGGTTATTTTGAAGATGGCGTCCTGTGATACTCAGAAAACAAACGACGAAATAAAGTTCTATACTTTGCGTTTACCAGACTTCGATTTAAGTTATAGCAGAAAGAGACTGATATTTCTGTATGTGAAACAGTATTCATTTCAAGTTTAACACAGCCGAAATTGAGGTGTTCGGCATAATTGTTACAGCACTAGTAAAGGATTACTTGCCACCATTAGGCCTACTTAGACTCTGAGATAATAATCCGCCACCAACCAAGACTATATCAGTGTTAGAGCTGAACGACAATCAAAAGCACTGAATTGGAATATTCGTTACCATCAAGGTCTAACAGGTCTGTGTCAGAGAAATCTGTTTGTGCTAGACTTTTCCCAGTGCATAAAACAATTAACTAATAGACACTTGAATTCACACTATAAATTAAACTCTATTAAAACTCTTTTAGGTTTGATTTATGAGATTTCAGTGCTGTACATCTCGGAAAACAGTCCCAAATTAGAACCTAGAACTAGTGTATATCTCATATTTCAACAATATTATGCAGTAGTTAGATGAATAAAAATGTTTGCAAGAAAGAGCAACACTGTTCACAGAAATTTTCACCCGTGCAACGCCCGGTGAACAGAGCACTCGTCTGGCTTGTAAAATCGGACGGAAAAGTGTCGTATAAATGTAAATCCAGGCTTAGATAACCAAAATCATGTTCAGTGTAGCAACTATGTATCTAAAGTGTTATGTTTTCTGTGTTGTTGGGTTCCTCTATATGCAACATAGAAGCATGTTCAGCTGTTTTCCGGTCAAACTGAAACAGACAGCGTCGATTTGAGTGCCGAGATTTTTTTTTTTATTAGAAATTTTCCCTCCGCCTGAAAAGCAGAAGTTTTGAAAACGCTGAGACATTGTCCGCTACTTTTAATGAGGGGTTTATCTACAGAGCTTCATCTTCTTAACTTAACGGGCTTGTGAGATACTTTGTATTTGGCTGAAACTTATAACCCCCTCTCAACCCCTTAGGATCCACATTTTAATCAAATTGACATAATTAAAACTTAGTTTGAGGTAGATGCTAAGATATACTGTATATTCAAAACATTCACTTCAAATTGTTCAGTAGTTTTCTCGTGATGCGATCACAAGATCTCTTTCATTTCTATTTATATGATGTTCTCCATATTTAACACGGGCTACTTTTTCGAGTGTTACGTGTATAAACATCACACTGTTGTTGTTAAAACGGTCTTTAAATGATAATGTTAAGCATACTACTACCCTTATGCAAAGAGATTTACTTCTGCATGTTGTATCAATCCAAAATTATGAACAGTACAAGAGAACCTGTTTTGGATGCTAATGAAAGTACGTGTGTTTCTGATCCCATGTTAACTATAGAGCCATATTTTATACAGCCTCAGTCATGGAAAGAACTCCAAATTCCTACCTCTCCGGTGTTTTATACAGCCTCAGTCATGAAAAAAGCTTCAAATTCCTACTTCGTCAATATTTCATACAGCCTCAGTCATGAAAAGGGCTCTAAATTGCTACTTCGCCAGAGTGTTATACAACTTCAGTCATGAAAAGAACAAATTCGAACTTCGACTGTGATTTATATAGCCTGAGTCATGAAAAGAACTACAGTTTCTACTTCAAACTTTACTAACCACAATAGGAAGACTTTGTAATTACTATAAGCGTAACTAGAGGACTAGCAAGGCCCAGACAGATCCAGATTTCCTAAAACATCATTGACCCTCCCTATAATACTGTTGGGCTAGAGGCTAAAACTGCAGTATTTTTTTTTTTTTTTTTTTGCTATTCTCGGAAGGAGCCACGGCTCCCCCTAAGAAAAGATTTTAATAACGCCAATGCGAATTACTGGCGACAAAAATTAATATAAATAAATAAACAAACTTAACATCAGTTTAAGAAACGCATCCTCGTGTCATACAGGAAAAAAAAACAATCGCCAGTAGCCTCATTTACCATTTTCTCAAAAACAACTCTAATGATTTTGTCAATTGTTCATAAATTAACATCTATTTACAAACATATATATTGATAATTACAAAATTCAGCAGTCTCAGAATATTTAGACACTTTTATACAAATTCTTCGCATTCGAACATCCTAGGTTTACATCTATGGAACGTTTAAATTATATCAAACATCTCAGTCCATAACGTAAGTATTTTTTCATTTTTACTGTTAGTGTAATTCTCAAATATACTCAAGAAAAAGCTTAACTGTTATAGAGCAATCGTACTACAAACACTATCCTTCTTACGGTAAGAACAGAGGACACTATCCTTTTCTATGAAAAATACAACGGACCAAATACATAAAATATATCTTTACATATTGTAATTAGGACTAGTACCATCATCCACTACAATGGATAATTAATTTCATAAATAATTGAACGAGTATATGGAACATATACACCTCTTCGTTAATATTTCTATCTACATCGTTGTGTGGTTTCTATTGAATTAAGCAGTCATACGCAAACATAGATATACATAACATCAAACAAGTAGGTACATAAAACACAATACTAGATGTGAATTGCACTGTCGACATATATACAAGATTAAAGCCACTAGATGAGTTAGGATTAGCGCAAAACACCCTACAATATTGAGTGCGACGGAAACACGTCGCTAATTGAAAGAACCAGGAACGCCCAAATACTAGATTAATTATAGAAGTCATTCACACTAATAGCATGAACAGAGTGAGGTTCTAGGTAATTTCAAGAGTAACTACCTCCCATTTCTCATATTTAATAGAAAGGACAAAAAGAAATTATATAATGAGAAAAATAAAGAACTAAACTATTGGTATTTTCAATGTTTTCTACTAGTTAGAAACATTAGTAATAGTGTAATATACGGTAAAATGCTTTAAGTATGACCTTTTCCATGCTGTCAGTCAATATGTTTTGAAGATTTCGTAACTTAGTAATGTAGTTTACCGGAGCATTGCTCAACAATACTGTCGTATGTCAACTAATTGAAACCCGGACGCTGACACCGTGCATATACCCATACGTAGCTCAGAAACTAATGATCATTCCTAGTTATGGGGATAATTGAATATTAAGTTCATAATGAACTTAACCACACTCATATGTACAGATGTTACATGAAATCTAGTTGGTAATGACTTAACTTGTTAAATAAAACTAGAAGAATCAGATTTAGTTAAATATCCAAAACTGGTGGTGTGGCCTGTTGGCTATCTTTTTGATAATGCCTAAAACATATCAAAATTATTTAAGGATTTTGATGGAAGAAAAGTTTGGCAATTGTAGTCAAATATACCAATGTGCATAGTAAGTCATAATCAGCTCTGTACTCACCAAATAATTTCGTTCGGCGAGGTTGATGGAGTAGAACTTGTCTCTTCTTTGGATACTAGCACTATATCGAGTTCTCTATCAATTTTGTCCACCTACCTTCTCTTCCTAGTTTTTGGTTGTGTCATAATTTTTCCGCTTACCATAACATTGCGAAAATTTCCTAATTGCTCGAACTAGGAAGTGTTTATGTTAAACCAACACATTGCTATATAACATGAGTCTTACTTCTTATAGAAGGAAATGTTTTATTTGCACATAGTTTTCAAGCTATTACATTATTTCCTTAATTGTTCTGACGATATACTGTAGCACCAATTTGGGAGTTCAATTTTATTTTCCATTTACAACATGAGTAATTTACAAATTGTTGAAATCAGTTAAATAAAATGTTTTCCCTAATTTCTGCCATGTTACAATACGAAAAATTCGAAAATTTTGTTCGTTTTTAGAATGGAATACTTTATAAATAGGATACTACAATATAATGTACAGTTTGCATATTATGTGGGAATCTTTTGTAGTGTTGCTTCAAGTGTAATTATGTACTTATATTAGAGATTTGAGCATTTTCACAAGCTCTTAAAAACATATTTACTTGCATATTGTAATGCAGCACCGTTATTAATTACGTTTCTAAAATGTTCACATGTTTTTAAAATGATGGCGATTACAAAATAAAACGAGAGTAAAATGCCAGAAAAAAAAGAGATAAACTTAATATTTAGTTGTCGACGGATAATAAAATGGAAGTAAATGATTATAGTAGAATAATGCATCTACATACAGTAAATGTTTATCTTGTTGATTTATAGGGGTAGCAGATTTGTACTATAAGAGCGAGCTTTCCAAGCGTAATATGAACAAAATATAAGATCACTGCAGCATACTACAAACATGTCCTGCATCAGTTTTACAGGCAAAGTATAATCTCCTTGTATGGTGAAGGTGTGCCATATCTAAAAGGGGCTACAAAGTCAGTACAGCAAAGGGTAGGTAGCCGTGTAGTGTGATCGCCGAGGGACGTCACCCCACAAACGTGAAGAGCTAAAATGTTCATAGTTGCTGAAAGCCCAGAAATATACTTCCTAATTCCTAAACTCGTTTAATTCAAACCAGCATGTTAAAAACTGGAACTAGTGAACTGGATTGATGGAATAGATTGTAAAGTGGAAACTAGTGGACTGGATTTAAGGAATAGATAGACACGTAGAAACTAGTAAACTAGATTGAAGGAAACAGATTGAAAAATAGAACCTATAAACTGGATTTAAGGAATTGATTGAAAAGTGAAAATTAGTGAACTGGATTGAAGGAATAGATTGAAAAGTGAAAACTAGGAAACTGGATTGAAGGAATAGCTTGAAAGTTGAAACTAGATTGAACTAGATTGAAGGAATAGACTAAAAAGTGGAAACTAGTGAACTGGATTGAAGTAATAGATTGAAAGGTGGCAGCTAGTAAACTAGATTGAAGGAATAGGCTGAAAAGTGGAAATTAGTGAACTAGATTGAAGGAATAGACTGAAAAGTGGAAACTAGTGAACTGGATTGAAGGAATAGATTCAAAGGTGGCAGCTAGTAAACTAAATTGAAGGAACAGGCTGAAAAGTGGAAATTAGTGAACTGAATTCAAAAGTGGAAACTAGTGAACTGGATTGAACACTTCCATGCCCGTTGTGTGTGGTTGCATAATCGCCAGGTACGGATGATGGTTAACAGTGACGTTCTGAGTATTAAGTGTAGTAAATTTATACCTGAATGGTCTAGGATGACATCTGCAGTTTCGGTGGAGCAAAACATATTAAACAGAGTGATTCACATGTGCGGAAACACGGAATGAAAGCTGCCCAGAAATGTACTCTAGTAAATATATATATAGACTACTTGTTTTGTATCAAACCAAAATTATTTTCTTGATTTTATTAACTATTGATGAAAATTTCCAAGAAACTGAATCTACTAGTTAAAAAATCGTAGCGATAATGTTTTTTAGAGAATTTCTAACGAGAATATTTGTTAACAGTAAATTACACATTAGGCAGTGTGCTACATTGAAAAATGCACTTAAACAAAATTCAAAATGTAACATTCTACTTTTATTTCCTACACAAATGTACCAAAATGTGTGAAGTATATGATTTTGTTTATGTATCACTAAGGTTACTACTTGTAGTATTTTATGACCTATTTGTACCAAACTCGTGTTTCTTTTTTAAAATAGCTCATTTTCTCTTTTCTCAAGCTTTCTTTATACACAGAATTCTTCGTACTTCATTTGTCTTTTTTTTTCTAAAAGAAAATAATGAATTACAAAGGTCTCATAAGATCTAGCATAATACACTTGAACCTCGATAACTCGAATTCCTTGTTAACTCGAAATTTTTTCACATTCTCTTGAACTCTCCATAACGTTCAATTTTAAAATAATCTCTGTAACTCAAATATTTAAAAATGACAACCTCGATAAGTCAAATTTTAATGGTTTCATAATCATATTTAAAAAAACCTCGATAACTTAAACTTTCGTATCTTCTAACCTCTACAAATCGAAGTTTACCTCTATAAGTCGAATTTCTCTTGATATAACCTCGATAGCTCGAAGTTTTAGCTCTGTGCTTTTAGGTAATTGTCATTGTTGTTCATGTGCACTGTAATTGTGTTTTACTCATGTTTAGTACTTTATTTTTACTAATCTTATTTAATTTAAGAAACTTTCACAATTTCGAGCTATAGAGGTTGAATGAAAAACTTCGAGTTATAAACGTTATATACTATAGTCACTTTTTATGAAGAACTCGAAATTTAGGTATCTACAATTTTTGTTGTGACCAACATGACAATTCAAACTTTGATTACTCGAAAAAATTTCGATAACTCGAATTTTTATATATTCCTTTCAGCTTCGAGATATCGATGTCCTACTTTATATATACTTCACGCGATCGATAAAACTCATCCGATCTGGCAGAGATTTGGCATAGTGTTTTAGATTTTCATGACATTAATGAGTCAATCCATACGAAGTGGTCCAGAGGCGGTTGCTCGACCATCTCCGAAAAAAATATAAAAATTCGAGTGTGACGAACCGTGTGTATGAGAAGGTCAATAACATCATTCACGTTCTCGTAGGTACGAGTGTTCCTGAATGGCGGCCATCTTTGTTATCGGTGGAATGCCATTTTTTGCATTTGCAAGCGTTTATAAAAATTACAGTTTCTCAGGACACACGAATCAGACGAACACCAAATGAAAACGAATGTTTACAGGAGAAACTTAGGTATACGGAGAAGATAAATTTTTGCGTCTAAATAAATATACAGAATTGCAAACCAATACATGAAATCACAGAAAAACTACAGAAAATTACACTTTCAAGGGGGCTGTATTTTGGAATGGCATAAAGTTTTGTGCTGAATACTATTGCATGTAAAGAATCTGCAGAAATATCCACGGCTATGATACTACTGGCACCGTAGATTTTTGGGAGCCCGAAAGTTGAAGTTTGTGATTTTGATGCCATTTTGGGAGCGTAAAATCTCAGGAGGGCAAAGTGCTAGAAATTGCTGCTTGCGCCACAAAGTAATTCTGTATGTGAATAAACTATTGCAAAAAAAATCAAGACTGACCTTACACACGGAAAAAGACTGAGGACATGGCAAAAACGCGAAGAAAGCAATGCGTGACGATGGTTGTAGCCCGAAAAAAAAACTAAATGTTTGGATATGTTTCATGTTAGATCTCAAAAACTATGCATGGTGCAGCAATTAGGCCTACTTTTGTTTGTGTTCAGTTGTGTGAATGCTTGTGAGTAGCGTTTGTTCCATCTTTCTAGTTCCATGATCATTGCCAAGTATATAGGGTAAGGGGGTTAGCTCCCCCTTGCACCCACGACACACATCGTCGAACTGGATCACGGTATTAAGGCATTAAATCTATCAACAAAGTATTATTGAAATCTAATCATAGTTACGGAAGTTAATATGCTCACAAAGTTGCGTTATATAGGATAGACTATTCTTTGGCTACCTGGGAACTCCGCCCCCAGACCCCCGCGTTTGCTCGGTCTACGGCCTTGAACCTCTAAAACCTACAATTCTACCAAATTTCAAGTTTCTTTTTGTATTTCAACTATCTAAAAGATAAGATTTTGTATCACAAGAAAACACCCATTTAAATAACATGGAAATTACATCATACCCCCAATAGATACCTTAAAATCTAAAATTATTTACTTTTGGCAATTTTTCTGTGGGTTAGTTCCGGAAGTCTACAATCATACCAAATTTCATCATTCTAATCCTTCCGGAAGTGCCTAAACATTTTGGGGTGTAGAAGATGTCCCATACAAATAACATTCGGAAGACTTTTCAGTTCCCCATAAAACCTCTCTACGGTTGAACTTTTTATTTTTATTTTTAGTGATTCACTTAGGTAACGCTAACGGAAACGTACAATCATATCAAATTTCAAGTTTTTATTACAAGTATATACCTAAAATATGAGCTTATAAGTCCAAAAGGGGGCTCATTTAAGTAACATAGAGAATTTCTGCATCCCCCTTACACTCCTAAAATTAAAAATATTAACTTTTGGCAATTTTCCTGGGGTTACTACTTGAAAGCTACAATCATGCTAAATTTCAACTTTCGACGTCAACCGGAAATACCCCTTTATTTTATGTCAGTTCTTGTAGTTTTATGTAAGTTAGGATAGATGTAACGCAACCTTTCGAACATATTAACTTCCTTAACTTCCGTAACTGGAACTGAATTTCTATTTCACTTTTTTGATACATTAAATACCTTAATACCGCGGTCCAGTTCGACGATGGGTATGGTTGGTGCAAAGGGGAGCTAACCTCATGGAGCTAGATAGATGAAACAAACGCCACTCGCAAGCATTTGCACAACTGTACGCAATTAAATGCGTGCCTAATTGCTGCACCATGCATAGTTTTTGAGATTTAGCATGAAACATAATCCAAACATTTAAATTTTTCAGGGCTACGACCATCGTCACGCACGTGCTTTCTTCACATTTTTACCATGTCCTCACTTTTTTATCCATGTAATATCAGTCATGATTTTTTTGCAATAGTTTGTTCACATACAGAATTACTTTGTGGCACAAGCATCAATTTTTAGCACTTTGCCCTCCAGAGACATTACGCCCCAAAAATTGCATCAAAATCACAAACTTCAACTTTCGGACTCCCAAAAATCTACGGTGCCAGTAGTATCATAGCCGTCGATATTTCTGCAAACTCTTTACATGCAGTAATATTCAGCACAAAACTTATGACCCCCCCCCACTTTATGTATTTCAAAATAGAGCCTCTTTAAAAGTGTAATTTTCTGTAGTTTTTCTGGTGATTTCATGTATTGGTTTGCAACCCTCCATATCTATTTAGACGCAAAAGTTTATGTTTTCCGTATATCTAAGTCTCTCCTGTAAACATTCGTTTTTGTTTGGTGTTTGTCTGATTCGTTCGTCCTGAACAACTGTAATTTTCGTAAACGCTTGGAAATGCAAAAATTGGCACTCCACGGACAACAAAGATGGCCGCCATTTAATAACACTTGCAGACACGAAAACGTGAATGATGTTATTGACCTTCTCATACCCACGGTTCGTCACACTCAAATTTTTATAATTTTCGGAGATGGTCGAGCAACAATTTTTATCATTTTTGGACCACTTCAGATGGATTGATCCTAATATGTACTGTATGTGACATGATATGCAAGCCTATGATTCAGGATCTTTCCACCGTCAAATTTGACACTTGGACGTAGTTAAATTTTTTGTTTAAAAAATCACGAATTGCTCTTTAGAACAAAAACTACATGTACCAGACCTGTTATTAAACGTTAATTTGAGATATATGAAAATAAATGAAGAGACAATTGATCAGCTATATCATAAATGTAGTCTTTACTTAAAATTACCGTCAATTACCCGCTTCGCTGGATTGAAATCATTAAAATTATTTCCGAAAACTATGGATTCGATACTAATATCGGCCATTTTCGATCATCTGGATTTAAACGGCATCAGAAGTGTCCTGAAAACTATGAATTCGACCCTAATATCGGTCATTTTCGATTATTTTTATATATCTCCCCCTTTCCTTCCCCTAAGTTGCGCCGTCAAAGTGAAATAATAAACACCATCCTAGGCCCAAAACTCATCTATGTTGAAAATTTGATCAAGGTCGGTCGGATGATTTTATGATTTCACTTTGACGATGCAACGTAGAGGAGGGGAGGAGGATATATATAAAAATATGTAAAAAAAAAAAAATGTGACTACTTTTGTGACTAAATAAATCTTGAACCACCCGAGCGATTTCGATCAAATTTTCAACATAGATGTTGTTAGGGCCTGCGATGCTTTTTATCATTTCACTTTGACGGTGCAACTTAGGGGAGGTGACGGGGAGATATTTTAAATGATTGAAAATGACCGACATTAGTGTAGAATCCATAGTTTTTGAGGTCGTTGAAATGAACAGTGACACTTCCGATGCTGGCTAAATCCAAATTCAGTCCAGCAACATGATGGTAGAAGAGCAGGAGAAATATAAAAATGACTAAAATGACCGATATTAGTGTAGAATCCATAGTTTTTGGGGTCGCTCAGATGAACAGTGACACTTTCGATGCAGTTTAAATCCAAATTTAGCCCTTTATGCCCAAAATAAAACGTATTCTTCGAGTACGAAGAATGAGCATTCTGCTAGTTATAAATATTGACAAGTTTAGAGTCGAACACTTGTAAACAGAATCTGTCATAATGTAATAGTAATAGTACGATTCTGTTTTTTAAATATCTTGTTCGCAAAATTGTACTTTCAGACTTAAAGGGTTGAAGCAAATATATTCTTTGTTTTCCCTTCGGCTAACAAATGGAGATGTAGAATCCATAAATGAATCCTTATAAACCTTCGAACCGGAAAATTTTCATTTAAAAGTTTCCAGAAATTCTCTTACAAAACTTCTTTCCCACTTAAAAAAAAAAAGAAAAAGAAAGAAAGAAAAAAAGAAAAGAAAATCATCTTGGCTACTGGTTGAAAGTTGTAGAACATGGAATTTCTAATACAATCTCCTACGATGAAGACTTTATTCTTCAGAGCCGATCATTAAACGAGAAGAACTTGTGTCAGGATGGTAGAGTGGGATATCTCATTTCTCTGTTATTACAACTTCTTTCTGTAGCAAGCATTCAAGAAGTTGACGTATATTTCCTTCTAAGTTTTTCAAGAGAAGAAGCCGATCTAGACAGGCGACTGTATTTGTTATTGTTGTTCTCTACACTAACTTGTAAAACAAAATCCATTCAACTTGCCAAAATACATTATGCCCATCTTAATTCTTGAATAAATATATTCAGTATGAAATAAAATATAACTTGGAATACAAATGTGTAAACAGAAGGTGTGTGTGTATGTGTGTAGGTTGATAAACATTTCCGTACAAAAAAAAAAAAAAAAAATGAAAACACAGGGAGACAAAGTTTCCATAAACTTCATTTTAAAAATAACTTGCATAGTATAAGATGTGATCAAATTAAAGTTAGGTGTCTATTTGGTAAAATTATATGTTCAACAATACTAAAGAGAGAAAAAGCTCTCCTCGCTGTAAATTTTCCATTAGCAGAAGCTTCGTTTTGCATATAATTAAACCACATAAACTATTTACTGAGCAAAACAAAACATTCACTTAAAAAAAAAAAAAAAAACTGGTGCATTCCAAGCGAAATGAGCACATGGGTGTAATTGCACCGTGTTCGATTTTCCTCGTGTTTTAGTATGTTACGAAGTATCGCGAGAGGTGTTGAAATGCAAAATGGCAGATGCTGATGATTCATAGTTTCCAAGATAGAGGATACTGAACACATGAAAAGTGATTCAAACATGCATATATTAAAATATTTGCAGTTAAAGTTTGGTGAATTAGAGGAACATGAAACTTTATCACAGTACACATAGTAATGCAGAGAAATACACAAAAAGTAAGAAATCAATATCACCAATTGCGAGTTAAAGGTAAAGGTCGTTAACGCAAAAGTGAGGCAAGTTTGGTCATCGTTGTGGAGTAGAAGGGGAAAGAACCACTAACGTTTATTTTGTGACTGACAATCTTGGCCCTTCTTCAGATAATCGGTGTATATTTCAGCTGGTGGTATGTTTCTCCTTCCTGTGCATGGTTGTTATTGTAATTCAATGTTGTCAATATTGGCCATATTGCAAAAAAAAGCCTGGAGAAAAATTGTTTAGCATTTGAGAAAATAACCTGCCGTTGTATGTCTCCTTGCATAACAAATATGATTTGGTGGTTTACAGTATTGTCCGAGCAATGTGTCTATATTCAGATAATGAAAAACATAGTCGAATAGTACATGTAATATAGATCTATGATTGCAACCCATGTGTTGATTACAGAAGACATATGATACCACTAGGTGGTTGACATGGAAAATTAATGCTTAAAATCTAATATAAAAGTAAAGTATGTTAGTGATCCATATTTGTAGTGGCAAAAATCATTGTCCATCTGGCAACCCTGTCTGGTAGCAGAATTTATTCCAGAATATTGGATTTGCCATGTTTGTTTTATTGTATCGTGCTAGTTTGAATTTCTTAAGTGGTGTATAAGTCAAATATCATTGTAACTGTTGTTTTGTGTTCTGTTGCAGAAATGTAGTAGTCCTACCAGGATTATGTAGTGCTCTGTTAGACATGTAACTGAAGACAGTTGTTACAACAGCTCATATAGCTCGTCTGCAGACACAGATGTCATAGGAGACCTGCCAGAGGACCAACAGCAGCTGCTGAACATGAGTGTCTACAGACATTACAACTGTGTGTGAGCACCACAAGAAGATGTATCTTGCAAAGTAGCACCATTTGTATGGACAGACGGGCTGTGATCCCACACATGTTCATAAGAAGATATTAAAAAAGAACCTGAAGGAAATAACTGCTGAGTTTGTGAAAAAACACAGTACACAAGAAATAAAACTAATTCCTGGTAAAATCAATATGCACCACATGTCATAAAAGGTTATTCATACATGGCATGCCAACAGGGGCACCCGAAGAAAATTTTCAAGGGAGGGGCCCATCTCCATGGTTGCTATATTACGTCCGGTATTTAATATACGTGGTTTGCTATATTACGTATACATTTTCATGAGCCAGAGGGGGGCCCGGGCCCCACCCTTCCCTCCTCTCCGGGTGCCCATGCATGCCAATGTACTTGTAACAAGACATATCAAACATGCTCAACATTTATCGGACGATGCGACATGTGGCAATGATGACATATGTATGTGCAGACGAGTTGTTGTAACAATTGCCTTCAGTTACAAGTCCAACAGAGCACTGCATAATGCTGGTAGGACTATCACTTTCTGCAAAAGAGCACAAAACAAGTTACAACGATGTTTGACACACACCACTCAACACTTTCAAACTAGCCCAATACTTAAAATAAGCATGGCAGATGCAACGTTCTGGAATGAATTCGTTACTAGACAGGGTTGCCAGACTGACATTGATTTTTGCCACTACTGCATGCGGATCACTAACAGGTTTCCTTTTATATGAGATTGTAAGCATTAATTTTACATGTCAACCACCTATTAATATCATAATATGTCTTTTATAATCAACACATGGGTTGTAATCATAGACATCTATACTACATGTACTATTCGACTGTTTTTCATTATCCGAATATAGACATATTGCATCTTTGATAACTCGGACACTACTGTGAACCACCAAATCATATGTATTTGTTGTGCAAGGAGACTTACAACGGCAAGTTATTTTCTGAAATGCTGAACAACTTTTCTGCAGGCTCTTTTGCAATATGGCCACCAAAATATGGCAAATATTGACAACATTGAGTTACAATAACATCCATACATAGGAAGGAGCAACATACCACCAGCAGAAATATATACCGATTTTCTGAGGAAGATCCAAGATTGTCAGTCACAAAATAAATTTTAGTGGTTCTTTCCCCTTCTACTCCACAAAGATGACGAAACTTGGCTCACTTTTGCGTTAATGACCTTTACCTTTGCCAGGCCACTTACTCTTTTGTGTATTCTTCTGTATTACTATGTGTACTGTGACAAAGTTTCATGTTCCTCACATTCATCAAACTTTAACTACAAATATTTTAATATATGCATGTTTGAAGCATTTTTCATGTGTTCAGTGCCCTCTATCTTGGAAACGGTGAATCATCAGCATTTGCCATTTTGCATTTCAACACCTCTCGTGATACCTCGTAACATACCAAAACACGAGTAAAATCGAAAACGGTGAAACTACAACATTTTCAAAAATTGACTCATTTCGCTTGGAATGAATCAACTGCATACGTGTGACAGTTTCGCCAACTAACACTTTGGCTTCATCTTCTCGTCGCTGATCTAATGACAAGCTGATATGCTTAGTGAACGTGGTCCCGGATTCGATTCCCGGGGAGAACACAAATAAATACAACCATTCACTTTAATTATTCATCTGTCTCCTTTAGCCTAAAGGCACAATCGTGAGACGCTAAGCTAAAGAAAGAAAAGTAAAATATACATACATACCATTTGAAGTAATGAATAGTTTCATGTTCGTGAAGGAAGTTTATGATGAACTCAAAGGCCCCCAGGTGTTGCCCAACATATGTCTAATCGGTTCCCGACAAAACTACTGTAGCACATTATAATTATTTTTTATAGTTTTAGCAGTGTCTGTGAAGGTGAACGGATGTAAACACTCCTTTACGAACAATACAGATGTATCTATCATCAAGAGAAAAGTCAAGGATGATTATCCATTGAGAGAAACCTTCATTTCTTCAAACTTCTGTTATCACAAAACGCCAGGCATTTGGTTCGATCATAAGGCTTTAGTCTTTGTACAATTGTAGTTTGTACGGGTACAATTACAATCGTTTGCTTAGAATCTTCCTTATACAGGATTCTGGTAAATTCAATCTTCGACTAGCCCTTCTTAAGGCTTTCGAGAAAGCGTTACACGCACTATTTATAACAGTCTCTTTCATAACACTTGGGGTTCCCGCGTCATTTTTTTTTTCGTAATGATAGTTGTGCCTTCTCGTTAGGAACGAGGGTTTTGTAACGGGCAATGTTTATGCTCCTCCACCTCCACAGACACTGCCAGAATTACGAATGAGTCATAACACTAATAAGGACATGCTGCAGAAGCATGAGAGTACCAACTGAACATCTATAGGGTAACACATGGGACACACATTGAATACCTTTGAATTAATTAAAAATCTCACGAACATAAATTACAAACTTCAGTCTCCCAAACAGCGTATATTTTATTTTTCTCTCTGTGTTGGTGAACATATAAGAATACAAACTCGACCAATATTTTTGCCTGCACCCGGTATATGATATATTCTAGGAAGCTCAGTTTACTAGGTCAGGTGTTTATTCTGTGGAAATATATTCAAATGTTTATATAGTTTCTTCTGCACATAACCTGAGCATCATCATTTAGCCTGGAGAAGTTTTTTTAAATCTAATTCTGGAATGATTCGCTGTGTAACTTTTAATTTCATTGCTATTACTGTACATCACATACGTAAAGAGTTATTGATTTGTTTCGTTTTTTGCGAGATATGTTTAGTGTATACACAATAAAACAAAAGTAGCATCTATTTTATTTTAATTTAATTAAATATTGAACGATGGAATAGAATATTTAATTTATATCGTAATAATTAGCAAACTGGTTTTTAGTTCTATTACTGAAAAAGCTAAGTTTCTGTTTGTAAGCAAACACAGAAATATACGCTAAAATTGGCGCGGATGAATATTTACTGTATAAGGTGAAAAAGATAGAACTAGCACTATTTGTGACATTTTATAGAAATCTACTTATTCTCCGGAAAAGTCATGGAAATGTTCGTTTTCTTATTCATTAATATGAACATTTCATTGACACAAAGTTTACTGGTAACTCCAGTCGTCGAAAGAACAAGCTGTACGCACTTCTTTATAGCCATATAAATTTCGATCTACAGAGTGCATGGCATATTTTGACAATGTAAAATCTTCACATGATATCAGTGTGAATTTAATTACATTTCCTATAAGAAAAAAATGTTTATATAACATTCTCGTAATAACATACTTCCTGTTTACCGAGGTTTGCTCTTTTTTCGGAAGAAGCATGTGACTTTCATTTGTATAGTCGAAATAAACTGTTCGTGGTAAGTAGCTATTTATAGTAACATTTATTAACATAAAATGTACTATAGGCAACCTGAAAATATAGATAGTCAGTTGCCTAAAAATGTAGGGGATATTTTCTATATTACCAGTATTCATACTGAAAGAAAATATAAACAATAATGTTGCGTATATGCTACAAGCAAACACACAAGAATTTGAATAATGGATGTAACTCTAACTTAATTACTAAATTAATTTGAAATAAACAAAACGAAATTTTAATTAGATAGTGCAACAGATGAATGGGAAATGTAGGATATTGTCTTTAACTAATAAGTGGTTCAACTGTAAAGTTTCCTAACGTGTCAGCCTGAAGCAGAATACCTTGGTTGTACTGCATGTGTAAGCTATAGCTAGTTCGAGGTAACACGAAGTGTCTGCTCCAAATGTCTCAATCTCAGTTCTTCTTCGATCTCCGAGTCGATGTTTGTTTTTCAGAGAGGGTTCAAACAGACCCACTTCCTTTGTCTCTTCATTTCCATATTAAGTGAAGGACTGAGGTGTTAGGAAACACCCATAATCACGTATTCATGACGTTAATCGAATGTTTTTTGGAAGGCTCATGTGTTGTACTTCAAGGGACGTAGATCTCACAAAAAGTTGTTCAGGAACGACCTCACTTGAGGTAGAAACATCCGACGTTGAAAGCTCATTTCAGAAGAATCGGAGCAGAAAGTGAGATTTGGTATCAGGAAACGTTCAGGTAGATTGCATCAGGGATAGGAATAGGAATGTTCTTTTTGGCAAAATCACAAACTGGCGTTGTTTGTCAATAAGACAATAAATGAACAAACGATAGCTGAACTATAGATATACAACGGCTGACACATAAGGAAATACAAAGATACACGTGTAATGCTAGGTAAAACAGCAAAAAGTAAGAAAATAAGAAATTAAAAGAATACGAAATAATGAGTTACGATGGAGGAAGGAACTCTGGTATTCCACTGAGTTTAATGTTCATCAAAAGAATTATACGTCGTGGTTTAAAATGAACCTTAAAGCAACGTCAATATGTAGGAAAGAAGAGATTTCGTAAAGAAAAATGGTAAAATCCATAACAGTGGTAGCGGAAATGAAACACAGAGCCACTACGAAACTTATCTTACATCATACAACAGTACCAATTTAGTCAATATGACTAGACACGTTTCATCAATACATTTGTTTTAAAAATCTGTATGGGAACTTCATTGGATATCAACATCATCCAAATTCATTTGTTGACATAGACACTTTACCGACATCCATTTCATTGATATGTATACTTCATGAAAACCCATTTTAAGTAAATGAGCAGAATCGGCATAAGCATTTCAATAAGACGAGTTTTCACAGATATGAACACTTCGTTGATGTGGGCATTTTGTCGACATCTATTTTTTAGCGATTTGGGCATCTCATTGACACTCATTTTATTCAAATATTCAGGTTTACGTGTAATTGTTATATCCTGTAGGATGAAGGAGACAGATGTCGATTTGAAGTAAGTGATGATGAAAGAATTGGCGGGAAAAGGATAATGAAAGGAAACGGAAGAGACTGTTTTCACAACTAGTAAGCCTACTATTGCTCAGCAAAGATCTTCCCATCACTTTTATCGACATTTGTTTACCGAATAGAGTAATTTTTGACATCATTTTCCTTCCACATACCTATTTAATAGACATTTAATCCTAACTTGTTTAAGAGCTGCCGTATTACAGGAATTTACAGTATATTAATCCAGATAGAGAACTTCAATTCCCATTGCATCTAAACTTTACATCGGAAAATAACATATCAATTCAACGCTCACTTGAAAGGTTCTAGGATATAATATCCATAATTTAAATATTCCATAGTTTCATTAGATGAACATATACATGATATTCTACATGTGTGTGTGTGTGTGTGTGTGTGTATACACCAGTGATGGAACAGGACATGAGTCAGCGAGTCACTTAGAGCACAACTTTTGTCTGACTCATCCGGGTCTGGGTCTTGCTTGTCAAACACGGTGACCCAGAAGTATTCGAAATATTACTACAGAATTTCACAGTTGATTACTGATATTCACTTTCCGAGCTCGAATATTAATTTGTCTGATTCCCAATGTGATTTCTTAATCATGAAATTATGTCTTGACTATTTCAAATATAATTTCATGTATATTCGTCTTCTCATACTGAATTATAATGTGCTCTTTGAAGACTATACAAAACAAAATTAAACACTGTTTGGAGTCAGCAGAATCTTCTCATATATAAAACATATGATTCTCACGCGTTTATAATCTGATAATCTTTGTAGTTAATCTTTCAGTGCAATGAGTTGATACATAACAAGACAAAGAAAATTCTTGATTTAGTAATCATGTTTGTTAGAATTACATTAGCACTCTTTCTCACACACACACATTCACCATGTGTATAACGATGTTTCGTCGTCTTGGGGTCTCTCCAGATCACATCTGGTTACGAGTTTGTTCGGTGCACTCTGGATCATGGGTCTATCCGGGCCACTAGGTGTGGTTGTCTCTGGGTCTTCTGTGTCATGGTCACAAATTTCATGAACCGCTCCATCACTGGATGCACAAGCCACTTTTTTTCATCAAATCTCCTCAAAATTATTTATAATTTCAAAATATACTGTTGTCAATACACTTTGAAATTCCAAGAACTATAAATAAATTAAGTAAAACCAAGGTAAAGATAGCTATCTTTTGGAGCTGGTCATGAAGGTCAAGGGCTGTGTGTGTGTGTGGAGGTAAAGGCTCCTCATTTCTTTGAGTTCGGCACTCATAGAAATAATATAGACCAATGATTCACAACGTAAGCGTTAACGACCCCGAGGGGCGTTCTCGTTTTCAAAACGATGCTGGAACAAAAAAAAGAAGGCGATTGGAGGGTGATAGACTATTTAGAAGTCCTTTGAGGTTTCATGACACTTTATTTTTTCTAAGTGTCATACGGAAGCCATTACGTATTTGATAAATTATCAATAGCTTGGTATTTTTTTTACAAATACTGAATAATAATAATAATCTATATATATAAAAGAGAACGTACAAAATCCTTTGTCCGCTCATCACGCTAATACGGCTGAACCAATTTCTTTCATTTTTGGGGGGTTATTAGGATTTGGACCCTAGATGGTTTTTATCATATCACTTTAATTTTTAATTACCAGTGTCTTGAGATAATTGACCATTCAAGTGTCCATAACGTACAAATCCTTTGTTATTAGTTCATCATAGGTAAAAATAAACGTATTTATATGCAACCCGCATGACCGTGTCACTCGGCGGGTTAACATAAATGACAGGCGATATACAGCGGAAAATAGCTTGAATCTTCTGTTTAAAATTTTTTAATTGATTTGCTTATTTTTACAGACACTTTTACAATATGCCAGCACCGGGATGACCGCAGCGAAGCGGGGCGGGTTAACATAAATGACAGGCGATATAATGTTAAGATTTACTGCAATCTTCTATGGTTTTTATCATATCACTTGAAAGCGAAAAAGTAAAAATTATCTAAGTAACAAAGTTTATTGCGTTCCGGGGTGACCGCAGCGAAGCGGGGTGAACGCTGCTAGTAATAATAATAATAATAATAATAATAATAATAATAATAATAATAATAATAATAATAATAATAATAATAATAATATTTGCCACTCCTCATCTGAGCAGTGACTTGTTAGTGCTATAAGAGCCCTTTGAGTGGGTGGGTGGAGTTACAATGACGTGGGAAGTTAAGAACAATGGCATTCACCCAAGGGGGCGTTATGCTCGAAAAGATTGAGAATCACCGATATAAGTCCACCACGCTTCAGCCTCCTTCACTTCCCCAGGTCAGCCTAGGTACACTCGCTTTAAAGAGTCTGGAACGTGCAGAGCCTCATTGAAACGAAGGTATAACAATTTCCTGTTCCAGTGGAGATCGAATCCGATTTCTTCGTTTTCAAGTAAATGCCTTACTGTTATTTAGTATTCATCAGTTAGTAAATTGTTAGTTGTAAGCACCTATCTTTGCCAAGTATAATTTCAGAACCTGGATTAAAAAAAAAAAAAAAAAGGAACCGTCGTAACTCAGAAGAAAACAAAAGAGAGAAAATAATAATATTCCACTGTCCAGACATGTATCCTCTCCTGTTAGGTAAGCCCGCATACTAATATGTAATGTTGGTTGCGTATATGCAAGGCGTTCTTAGAAACTGCGAGAAACGAGCATACGTTTTAACCCCGACCCGAAAATCGAAAAAAAGAAAAGTTTCTTTGGTTATTAGATCTGCTGATAATTTTTCTGCATACAAAATTGCGTGTCTTTAGGTGACTCTTTTCTATGCCAAAAGCTAATCACACCCTCCCCCTCCTCCACACATGATTTTATTATTATTAAACAGGGAGATTGAATGAAGAATTGATTCTCAGTTTAACGTCCGTTTCAGTAGCGTGGCTATATAGCACATGGACTTACAGCTTAACGTAGGATCGGAACCACACGAGGTTCCACCGAGAATCGAACCCGGGTCTCTCACGCCAAAGGCACGAACACTAACTGTTTAACCACGAGGGAGCTCGAGGGAGATTGTAATTAGATACATAGGAATCAGTGAATGGGCTTCAAAGCATAATGAACAAATATTACAAAGGTGAAGAAAATATAACAAGATTAAGAGAAAAGTGAAATGTCCAACTTTAAATCATGACTGATAAGTAGAGCAACCCACATTATGCTTTATTTTTTTGTTTAATTATGCTTTAGTTTTTCCAAATTATGCTTTATTATGCTTTATTGTTAATTTCAATCATTGTTTTACATTAATCGTGTATAATGTATAATATTTGGTGTATTAAATATTCTAAATACCTTGATCTATTTATTAATATTTTATGCAACCAATTTCTTTCATATTTAATGAACTTTCTACTTAATGCACTATAAAGAGATAACTGCTCGAGTCAGTTTTTCTTGTCAGGTCACTTGTGTGCACCTTAGAGGTGCGTACATACAGAATGGGAAAGTAAAAAATGCCACCAAAAAGTACAGAAAGTACTCAAGTTCCATAGGTACACATAACAATACAGTGTAGAGTTCTTGTATACTATTCATTGTCGGCGGAAAGTTTTCTTCTTCTTTTATTTTTTTCTCCACATCAAAGAATTACACCGAAAAGAAGTTTACAGGAGTAAAAATAAGTTTTTCATTGTTGCATTGTTATGTTCTCAATGATTTTGCGTTGTAAATATTGGTTTAAAAAAATATTAATTCAGTATGTTAAACTTGCAGTTAAACAGAATTTTTCAAGAAGTGTCCTATATATTTTAAATTATGCTTTATGCTTTATTTTCTAAAATTATGCTTTAATATGCTTTTAAAATTAGTTTCTTCTGGACCCTTAGACAACCACAGCAATGTTTAAGGTACCAACCATATGTGTAAATTGCTATTATGTTTTTTATGCTTTTGGGTTGCTCTACTGATAAGACTCAAATTGTGATTGACAAGACTGGTTGATAATTATGAAAAAAGAAAGAAATATAATGTAAAACAAAAGTACTGAAGACGTCCCAGAAGTTCTTTTTCTGTAGTCTGTGTTATTCGTTTCCTTTAGTGACAAAGAAGGGAATTCAACTCTAAAATACGTAGGTGGTCAGTGGAATCGTGCCTCGTCTTTCTCTATTTTACCGGTGTATCGATTTTTACCAACTTTTCGACAAGGATGGGAGAGAGAGAGGAAGGAGAAGTGGTCCCCTGAGAAGATTGTTGCTGCGAATATTGAATCAATCTGAAGACCTTCTTCTGGTGGCTACTTTGTATGCCCCAAATGTCTTCTAGAAATTTAATTCTGAATTTCACCTGTGTGAACGTCTAGTAATACAGTTCTATACATTTCTTCTGCTAATGCATCTTCTATAGATGATTTAGATAAAAGATTACCCAAATAAAAAAATACAAATCAAAACAAAAGATACACGAAAAATTGTGGTATCATATTGAACGGTTTATTTAATCTAAATAATATTTTCTTTCTGGTATATGTTCGCTCACAAAGACAGCAGAGAGGATTGAAGAAGATTCTACACAGGACGAGGATTGGAACCACAAACTTGCCTCTAGCAAGTGTTCTCTTTTGATTATTCTCATTTAAACAACTTATGAAACGAATTTTGTTTCGAGACTATTTCTGTCATAATCTTATTGATGACAATGATTATGTAGTGTTTTGAGTTATCAACATATAGATAGATTGGTATTTATTAATTCTTTCTTGTTTGATGATAGACCTGTGTAACTCTTGTAGTTACGTATTTGAAAACGTATATATATTGATAATAATAATAAAGTGTAATAATTTAAGTAAATTGGGCAGCCATTTTAGCAGCTGTTACAATGAAGGGTAAGGGGAAAAAACAAGGAACGTCATGTATTTGCTTTATCGAGTGCTTTGTCCTATCTGTTGGTGACTCTTGGTACTATTTGACTGTACCAAATTTCACAGAAGTAAATCCCCACGTTAAGCGGGTTTGGATATCCAGGCTCCTAACTATGAAAACATTTGCGATCACTCCAACCACAATCATTTCACAGATTCAACCTGTTCTATATAAGTTATTAGGACGTAAAATTGAATGTAGTTTATACAAAAAAGACTTTTATGCATTGCAAGACCTCTAACGCCCAAATATTCACCACAAATTATAGTCATATCGACATAAACAAAAAAAAGTGTGGAGCAGGAAACCACTTTACACAAAAGTCTAAAGAGCTCAGTGAAGACGTACGAACTGGTCGAGCGGTTTGGGTCAATAGTCTATCAATCATAAGTTTATCTGTTCAAACCCTATAGGAAGTATCCGTTTCGTTTTATTTTTTTTTTCTTAAAAGTGTGTTCCTATTTTCATTAGAGGACTGAGAACATTACTTTGAATAAATCTTTGGCAACTACTTTTCTCTCAAATTCGACTAGAAGGAAACATTATATGAATTGCAAATCTAAAATCCACAGCTGAAAACAAAATATTAAGTATGTTCAATATTTCATTATTATCCTTTGATTTGTAATGAAACTAATTATAAACATTGATGATTTCAGAAGATTCTCCCCGGGTAATGGTCAATACATGAATGAGAGAAAACTGATAAAACATTATTAGTCTACTTTGAGCATGATCGAAGATATGGCCACGAAGGGGGAAATTTATGTCGACAGGGTCTCAAATTCTCCCACAGGTCATGCTCTAAGATCATCCCTGTTTGAAAGATTTCCTTAACAAATACCTAGGTAGAATATTACATTTATTTCTCGTTCTATGTTTTGAAATGACAAAATCATAATTTTAAAGAGAATTATAATACGATAGGCATAAAGATTTATAGAACTAATAAAGTAAATATTATGGTGTAAGTTATCGATTTCTAATCGGATTAAAACTTGAATATTCGTTTGTATCGCACTTTAAAGTAAATCCTCTCTATATATAATTCTTACTGGAAAACATGTTTAACTTCAATTACTTAATCAATATTTTTAATAATATATTTTTATTGTAATATTTTTACTATTCAATGTCGTATACACTTCATTTCCCAAAGCCAAACCTCGCAAATGTATAGTGGGCTAATGAATATTATCAAATAAATTATCATTTAGTTTACTTAAATACTTCATCGCCTGATTTGAAACTTCGTGCTTTAACTAATAATAATAATAATAATAATAATAATAATAATAATAATAATAATAATAATAATAATAATAATAATAATAATAATAAATCATAGCCATATCTAGTGATGTGAGGTGGAAAATTTTTCGCGGAAAATTTTCCGCTATATTTTTCCGGAAAATTTTCCGTTCAAAAAAATATTAGTAATCAAGTAACAATTCATCAGTAATCATAAAATTGGTTGAATTCATGTACAGAAATGTAAAAAAGGGAAAGATCGTTTAAAGAATCTGAGAATTTTCATGGCTCACACAATTTTCAGTACTATGTAGGAACAAGTTAAACAATTTTTCATGAATCGAAATATTTTTTGTCTTATATGGAAAAATTGAATAACTTTTTGAGTAGGAAAATTTTCATTTTGAAGCAAAGAGTAAAACAAGTTTTTGTGAATCGGAAAGTTTTATTGCTCTTTAGAAACAAGTGAAAGGAATTTTCATAGATCGTAAAATTTTCATCACGATGTAGAAACAAGTGGAAAACACTTTTCATAAGCTGGACAATTTTGGATATTATGTATAGTGATGTTAGGTGGAAAATTTTCCACTATATTTAACTGCACATTCAGCTACAAAATTGCATTTCTGTAGAGGAAAGTTAGTTAGCAACAAATTATAATTTTCCAATTAGCTTTCGGGAACCGGAAAATTTTCTAATATTTCAAGTTGGAAGGTAAAATTTTGCACAGTTTCTCTCTCTCTTTTCATCTGCGAGCTCCTTCGTTGCTAAGCGGTTAGCATACGCGCCTTTGGCATGGAAGACCTAGCTTCGACTCCCAGCGGGAGCTCATGTAGTTCGGATTTCATGTTAATCAGTTGGTCCCGTCTTACATAGTCTCGCTGCTGAAAGGGGCGTTAAACTCAAAATCAACTCAATTCAACTCCTCTCTCTCTCTCTCTCTCTCTCTCTCTCTCTGTGTGTGTGTATGTATGCCAAGTGCAGAGAACATGAGTTCGTAGAGTACAAATATACCATTCTATTATTTAAAATTTCAATTTATTGAAAGTTGAATGTTTTCCGATTCATAAAAACATACTCCACTTATTCCTATATTGTTGTTTAGTCATAAAATTTATTGGTAATAAATATTGTCTTAAAAAGTTTCATGAAGTGAAAATCTAACGATTCTTCATTTCAAGAATGTTTCAAAAACTTCAATGCGTTCTTCCCTCAGAATCCACCTTTTATCTTACAATATTAGTCGTAAGTTTAATACGTAGAAGACGGTTTTCTCATAGCTTTACTACTTTTATAGATTTACATTCTTTAACATTTATAAATAAGTAGATATAATAGAGAGAGAGAGAGAGAGAGAGAGAGAGAGAGAGAGAGAGAAAAAGACACTATGTAAATTTTTACTTCCCAACTTGAAATATTAGAAAATTTTCTGGTTCCCGAAATCTAATTGGAAAATTATAATTTGTTGCTGTCTAATTTTCCTCTACAGGAATTGTATATCTCAATGTGCAGTTAAATATAGTGGAACATTTTCCATCTAACATCACTATACATAATATCCAAAACTGTCCGGATTATGAAAAGTGTTTTCACTTGTTTCTACATCGTGATGAAAATTTTCCGATTCATGAAAATTCCTTACATTTGTTCTACAGAGCAATAAAACTTTCCGATTCACAAAAAGTTGTTTTACTTTCTGCTTCAAAATGATGAAAATTTTCCGACTCATAAGAAGTTCTTCAATTTTCCCATACAAGACACAAAATCTTTCGATTTATGAAACATTATTTCACTTGTTCCTACATAGTACTGAAAATTGTCTGAGACATGAAAATTTTCAGATTCTTTAAACGATCATTCACTTTTTAACATGTTTATACATGATTTCAGTCAATTTTATGAATACTGAGGAACTGTTACTTGATCACTGATATTTGTTAAGAACGGAAGAATATAGAAGAAAATTTTCCACCTCACATCACGGCTAAATAACGATGTAGGAATAAGTGATGTTTTTATGAATCGGAAAATTTTCCGGAAAATTTTCACCACTGGCCATATCTTATAAGAATTCCAGGCTTACTCAATAAATGAATTCAACGTTCTCTCTATTCGAAGTTCTATTTATTCGAATCCGATAGAAATACAAAGAGAAACTTCGAGAACAGGTAAAGAAAAATGTTACTTGCGTGGACTGGAACTAACCTTTAAGAGTTCTTTACAATTTACAGACAAATGCCTTAGACACTTTGTTTCTTTTCTTTAAGTTAACTGATTCACCGAACGTATCTGAGTAAGCGGGTTTGGATATCCAGGCTCCTAACTATGAAAACATTTGCGATCACTCCAACCACAATCATTTCACAGATTCAATAATAATAATAATAATAAAATTATAGCCAAATCTTATAAGAATTTCAGGCTTACTCAATAAATGAATTCATTGTGCTCTCTATTCGAAGTTCTATTTATTCGAATCCGGTAGCAATACAAAGAGAAACTTCGAGAACAGGTAAAAAAAATGTTACTTTGGTGGAACTGGAACTAACCTTTAAGAGTTCTTTACAATTTACAGACAAATGCCTTAGACACTTTGTTTCTTTTCTTTAAGTTAACTAATTCACCGAACGTATCTGAGTAACTTGTCTCTATTTTCCACTCGGTTATACACGTTTTTACAACCATTTCGTTTAAGCTTGAACGATAGGAACACGAATACAGAAACATCTAGAACAGTTAAATTTCCAAAGTGCCCCCACCAGGAATCGGACCCGGGTCCACGTGCACAAAAGACACACGTGCTAGCCACTAGACGAGCAGTAAGAGCGAAAGAGGTGTATTTTATAGTGTCTGAAGTTTATACCTATTTCACCCTGAAGTAATATGTCTATTGATTTTTTAATGTTTACTGTATTCGTTACTTTGAGGAATGGCGTATGTTATTGATATAGGCTCTATTACTTATTCGTCCATAAATATTACATAAATTAACAGAATTATGCATGATCTTCCACGGAAATTAACTGGTGCAAGGGCAGTAGAAACAAGAATGCAATTTACTGATATTAGTCCAAATGGAAATTTCTAAGAGGTTGTCAGAATTCGTTAATGGAAGCAGTTGTTCCCAACCTGAGAACGCGCGAAGCTGCCATGCTCCACGATCTTCTGTTAACCTTTCCATCTTATCATACGATTTTTCTGTTTTGATATCGCCAATAGCCTAAGTCTGTTTATATATAGTCTAATTCGTCCCCTTCCTCTCTTTCTTGCCACCATACCCTCTAGCACATCTCTCATGATACAGTTCCTTCTTAACCAATATCCCAACCAGTTTCTCTTCCTCTTCTTAATAATATTTTTCACCTTCCATTTCTAACACCCTCTCATTCGTTTTCCTCTCGACCCAGCTATTTCTCTCCATTCATCTCCACGTAAATATTTCGAAAGCCTTCAATTGTTTCTCATCATTTTGCGTAATGTCCGTGTTTCTGCGCTATAAATACATTAAAATACAGTACACGAAGCATTTTATGAGTATTTTTTAAATTGTATTCAAGGTCCCACAAAATAGTATTTTCTTCATCCTAAAGGCTTCTTTCGCCATTTCTATCCTTGCTTTTATTTCACTTCCGCATGTCATATCATTACTAATAATACTACTCAGATATCGAAAACTAATCATTTGATGTTTTCTCCCACTCCTATTTCTATATTTGACACCGATCGCTTCGTTTTAATCATCATGGATTTTGTCTCTCTAACATTTATTTTCATCCCATATTCTTCAGAAGCCTTTCTCAAGTTTTCTACATCTTATTAATTTTCTTTTTAGATTCTGCAACAACAACCATATCAACCCCAAACCGTATATACCTCAACATTTTATCTCCTACCGAAATTCCATCTTCATTAGGTAGAGTCGTTCTCACTAATTCTTCTGCATAGCTATTAAATTATGTCTGCGAAATGCATAATCTCTGTTGAACTCCCCTTCCAATTACACTGTCTGTCTACTGTGCATGCACCAGTGAATTTCCATGAAAGATCATGAATAAATCTGATAACTTATATAATATTTATGAACGAATACGTAATAGAACCTATATGAATAACATATATCATTCCTCAAAGTGACGAATACGGTAAACATAAAAACATCAACAGAAATATTAAATCAGGGTGAAATAGATATAAATTTCAGACACTACAAAATACATTTCACTCGCTCTTATCGCTGGTCTAGTGGCTAGCACGTGTGTCTGGTGTATGGGGTCCCGCGTTCGATTCCTGGTGGGGAACTTCGGAATTTTAATTGTCCTATATGTTTTTGTATTTGTGTTCCTGTCGTTCAAGCTTAAAGAAAATGATTGTAAAGGGTGTATAACCGAGTAGAAAATAGAGACAACTTACTCAGATACGTTCGGTGAATTAGTTAACTTAAAGAAAAGAAACAAAGTGTCTAAGGCATTTGTCTAAGGTTAGTTCCAGTTCCACCAAAGTAACATTTTTTTACCTGTTCTCGAAGTTTCTCTTTGTATTGCTACCGGATTCGAATAAATAGAACTTCGAATAGAGAGCACAATGAATTAATTTATTGAGTAAGCCTGAAATTCTTATAAGATTTGGCTATGATTTTATTATTATTATTATTATTATTATTATTATTATTATTATTATTATTATTATTAGTTAAAGCACGAAGTTTCAAATCAGGCGATGAAGTATTTAAGTAAACTAAATGATAATTTATTTGATAATATTCATTAGCCCACTATACATTTGCGAGGTTTGGCTTTGGGAAATGAAGTGTATACGACATTGAATAGTAAAAATATTACAATAAAAAATATTATTAAAAATATTGATTAAGTAATTGAAGTTAAACATGTTTTCCAGTAAGAATTATATAGAGAGAGGATTTAATTTAAAATGCGATACAAACGAATATTCGAGTTTTAATCCGATTAGAAATCGATAACTTACACCATAATATTTACTTCATTAGTTCTATAAATCTTTATGCCTATCGTATTATAATTCTCTTTAAAATTATGATTTCGTCATTTCAAAACATAGAACGAGAAATAAATGTAATATTCTACCTAGGTATTTGTTAAGGAAATCTTTCAAACAGGGATGATTTTAGAGCATGACCTGTGGGAGAATTTGAGACCCTGTCGACATAAATTTCCCCCTTCGTGACCATATCTTCGATCATGCTCAAAGTAGACTAATAATGTTTTATCAGTTTTCTCTCATTCATGTGTTGACCATTACCCGGGGAGAATCTTCTGAAATTATCAATGCTTATAATTAGTTTCATTACAAATCAAAGGATAATAATGAAATATTGAACATACTTAATATTTTGTTTTCAGCTGTGGATTTTAGATTTGCAATTCATATAATGTTTCCTTCTAGTCGAATTTGAGAGAAAAGTAGTTGCCAAAGATTTATTCAAAGTAATGTTCTCAGTCCTCTGATGAAAATAGGAACACACTTTTAAGAAAAGAAACGGAACGAATACTTCGTATAGGGTTTGAACACATAAACTTATGATTGATAGACTATTGACCCAAACCGCTCGACCAGTTCGTACGTCTTCACTGAGCTCTTTAGACTTTTGTGTAAAGTGGTTTCCTGCTCCACACTTTTTTTTTGTTTGTGTCGATACGACTATAAGTTTGTGGTGAATATTTGGGCGTTAGAGGTCTTGCAATGCATAAAAGTCTTTTTTGTATAAACTACATTCAATTTTACGTCCTAATAACTTATATAGAACAGGTTGAATCTGTGAAATGATTGTGGTTGGAGTGATCGTAAATGTTTTCATAGTTAGGAGCCTGGATATGCAAACCCGCCTAACGTGTGGATTTACTTCTGTGAAATTTGGTACATGCCATGCATGCGTAGATGTAGAACTGTCCATGTAAAAAGGAGCAAAACCCTATTCTTGACTAACCCTATTCTTTTTACACGGTTTTCAAGATTAAAACGGCGTTTTCTCGAAAATGCAGTTTTGTTACATTCCTTCTTTTTTTTCCCTTACCCTTGAAATGCTAAAAACGAAATTTTACTTAAAATAAAAATTAATATTTAGTATTCTCTTGAAACAGCAATAAGACTTCGCAAATCCGTCAAAATTGTCATTCAGAAGATACGTTCCATATTGGTCTTTGAACACTTATTGCTATTACCTTATTGCTTAAGACCCTTATTGCTATTACTAAAAAAAAAAAAAAAAAAAAAACAATAATGGGAAATAAATTGAAAGTTTTTTAAAGTGTAGTTTCACTCTCATCAATAGGTGGGTGGGCCACAGAAGATAACACCTTCTCTTTGGCCAGTGACATTAATTTATGTGTAATTAGAAGGTATTAGAAGTGGGTATCAGGAGTTATTTATTTATTTATTTACTGTCATTAATACATAATAATGCGATGAGAGATGAGGTGAGTGGTAGCAATGAAGTGCTGTTCACATAACATAATGTCACATGAGACGAAGGTGTTAATCTTCTGCTCAGGGGATTCTCAGAGCGGGTTGAGACAAGGAGCCCTGTTAGTGAGAACAAAGGAGTGCAAGAATGAAATTGTGCGCAATAGATATGCAAATGGTGATGGTAATTGCGACGATCTGTATTGTAGAAAGGAGCAGCCTGATCACGTTCATGAAGTGCAAGAAGATGATCAACTGGTGAATATGTTGTTGTTGTTGAGTTGAGTTTTTCCCCTTCCTTATCCTTCTTCAAAATTATGAAATAAATAAACCCAAATCATTCACAATGATGATACTTCGCCGGTTTTGAATGCTCAAGGCACCGGCTGACAGTAACGCGGCTGAGCGAATGAAAATAATAATAATAATAATAAAAATTACTAGAGCAGGCGTGCTAAACGGCCACAACAGCCATGTCTGAGCTGTGGAAAATCCGCACGCAACCCTTATGCATCAGTATCAGCTCAGGTTTGCTGTGAATGTCTGGTGTGGCATACTACACGACTATCTGAATGGACCTTACATCTTACTTAACTGTCTTACTTCAGGAAATTATTTTCTGCGTCAGCGCAAGGCTATACACACATAGACACAAGGAGCAGCGATCTTGATAAGTCAGTGTGCCAAGAGGCATCGTCCTGTGTATATTAGAGCTGTGCAGCTGGTGTTATTCTTTCCACGTTGGTTACCACTTCTGTGATTTTATAATAGAGAGCAAGTTAAACCAGCTAGTGAACGTGAAATTCTGTACGAAACTGGGTAAATCTACTACAGAGGAGCTTGACATAATTCGGTAAGTGTACAGCGATGCTGCAATGAGTCGTTCGAAGTGCTTTGAGTGGTACGCGCTCTTCAAGAGCACAAGAACATCACTGGAAGACGACGAAAGATCAGAACGACCTTCAACAAGCACAACTCCCTAAACTGTTGAAACCATTCGGCAAGATGTGCATGAGGATGGTAGGAGAACAATTCACAATATTGCTGTCATTGTACGGTGTACGCAGAACAGTGCAGGCAATCCTCTCGCATGATTTGAACATACGCTGTATTGCTGCCAAGTTCGTCCCCAGTCTACTGATCCAGGAGTAGAAGAAACATTGCATTGAAGTCTGCCAAGAGTTCCGTCAGCGTGTCGTAAATTATTCATTTTTCATGTCGAGAATCATTATCGGTAATAAAACTTGAGTGTATGGGTATGACCCTAAGACAAAGCAACAGTCTTCACATATGTTGAGCTCATCATTCTCACGACCGAGAAAGGCGACGACGATTTGCAGCTCGACCAAGTGCATGCTCATCGTCCTTTTCGACATTTGCGGCTTTATGAATCACGAATTTGTTCCTAGGGGCCAGAGTGTAAATAACGAGTTTTACAGTCAGATTTTAAAGCGTCTAAGGGAGGATATTCGGCGAAAGCGACCAGATCTGTGGCGTGCGAAAAATTTGCTGCTCCACAATATTAATGCAAGCACTCACCGTGCTCTCCTTACACGTAAGTTTCTCACTAGAAACAAGACGATCCGCATCCACTCTGCTCGCCAGATTTGGTTCAGAAGACTTCGTCATTTTCCCGAAACTGAAGATCCTGCTCAAATGTCACCGTTTGGACATCACCACGGAGATCCAGCCCGAATCGCAGAAGGTGCTTGACATACTTCGTAAAGACTTCCAGGACATATTCCAGTAGTGGAAGAAACGCTGGAAGCCCTATATTGCTGTACCAAGTGACTATTTTGAAGGTGATAGTGTTTAAATGTAGATAAGTAAAGTGTTTTCTTGTAAACAGAACTAGTCTCGAAACTTTTTTTGATATTACCTCGTATTAGTATCTATCTCAGCTGGAATTCTTTAATGTCATATTCATTAAAGGTTGTATACTACAGTAGTAGAAGTTTAAGAAGTAGAAGTATTCTATTCTGAAAGAAATAGAATATCTAATGAATTTTATTATTACACTTTTATTTTAAAATTTATATCCTAAAGGCGTTTTCTTTTCTATAAACCTAATAAAAACGGGCATTTCAGCTAGTTTAATTTACAAAAATATATATTTTCATTTTAAACTATTTTTTATTTTCTTATATTTTTGATGAACAAATTCAAAGTAAACCTATTGCAAATAGATCCCGAACAACGTGATTTTGCACAGAGCGGACGTTCCTTGGAACCAATTAATTGCGTTATGCAATGTACAGTGAGGTTCAAAAAATCTTGGCCATCCAATTTCGTTTGGAAGGCTTCATTCTGACACTCATACGTAGGATATTCTAATAGTTATTCTCTAAATAAAGATGTCAATTGGCGAAAGTAAATCCACATTTGTTTCATTTGATTCCAACTAGAGATAACCAAAGAAAAAACCATGTGGTGTACGTAAAAACGTAGGTTATACATGTAAATCCTGTAATTTTTGGACTTAACGTACAACCCTATGTAACATCCTGCATCAAAGGTTAAAAACTGAAAACATGTCTCTTATAATGCTTTCCGTAGAAGTGTTCCGTCTATAGTACTTTCCGTATGAAACAAAGAAATGTAGGTAGGTGGTGGATATCACATACAGATAGATGTATATAAGATATAGCTGACGTAAGTAACATAACTATGGAAAAACTGCTTGATGACAGACATCCTTCGGCGGCATGACGTAACAGCTAAGTAGGGAAAGGCAGTACGTATGTAGATATGAATGACTTATGTTCCGTACAGATTTCCGTAGTAAACATATGGATTCCGCATATTTGTTCAATATGTTTTAATCTTTTAAAATTATTTTTAATCTTTTAACTGTTGTAATCTTATAACTGTAAAACGGGTTTTGATATTTCAAAGTCAAAAGGAGATCTCCTAATGAATTATAAAATCTAATTCAAACAGAAACGTTTATTTGCAGTACTTCTTTCCTCTTAACAGGTAATACAGTGATTATAAGGTTATATTCCTTCACGGGGTACCAACTTTGCTACCCTATTCACAGCTCATGTGACAAGATAGAGAAGGGAAAGACTTACAAAGTAAACGCCATATCCAGTCCCATAGTTTTCTAGGAGAAATGCTGCTACTTGACGCTTGAATCTTTGACTGCTTGAAAGATGATGCAACGATTCCCACTGCTTCCACCCACCTTTTTATTTGAAAGTTTATCTTAACATTCAGTTTTATCTTCAGTGTTCAATTTCTCTTTAATGGGTATTTATCTGAAGACTGGTTGTTAGCATACGGGGTCATGATTTGACTCGTCGTTTTTGAATTAGTTCAGTTTTGTTCTAGTTTACGCTTATCGCAATTTAATGTTTAGTTTAAAACACAGTCTTGGGGGTGTAAACTAATAAACAGAATGGTCAGCTATCATAAAATGTTCTTATCACTATAACAACAATTTTTCTTCTTCTTTCTTGGCGGGTTTGAGATAAATATACCGCTGTTCGGATAAAGTTTTTATTTCAGTGTAAGATTGCAATACTTTTCAAAGACAAATGGACTACCAGGTTTTTCTTAGCAAGACTGTACATATTCCTGCAATTGATTATTATGTATTAAATAATGTAACAGATGCATTAATATCTTAAAATACTTTCCGTAAACTACATGTTTAGTAAAGTAATTAGTCCGTAAATTTTTTATTAAATCACTTCATTCGTGCAACTCCTTCTTCCTAGGGAAGATACTATTAAGATAGAGAAAAAAGAAAAAAAGAGCGGAAAGCTTTCCGCTTATGTCCCATAAGTGATGCTGTTATAACATTCTATGCCTGCCTGGGATCCCGAGAGAAAAGATTCTGTCTCTCTCTCTCTCTCGCGTTGTTCATCAGGTGTGTTCCTCAACAGAGAGTCTGCGAGTCAACTCCCGATGGACGATGAATTATTTATTAGTCATGTGAATAAAGCCTTCCCAATTGCGAAAGCCTTCTCTCTTTCTCTCTCTCTCTCTTTCTCTCTCTTTCTTTCTCTCTCTCGCTCGCTCTCTCCGCTTCAACAGAAATAGTCTTTCTCTCTCTATCCCTCAAACTTTAGTTCACAGTTGCCCCTACCCAGACCCAGACTACAGTTCTTTCATAGGATCAGTGATATTGTTTTAGATTTCTCCACTTTTTCCCTCCATTTTTTCCATTTCTTATTTTATTTTGAAAATGTTGAGAAAGAAAAAAAGACTTTCTCCCTTTGAGAGAATCAGTTTTCCCCCTTATAAAGAAATTATTTTTTAATTTCAGTTTTTTCTAAAAAAAATGGTTTTCAAATTACATAAATTATTAACAATTTATCTTCTGTAAAACTTGATTAAGTATTACGTTTTGTATTTTTCCTTTAGCTTCTTGTGTACGCACTTTTTTTAGCTTTGAAAATTAGGCTGTATCTTATAGAACGAAATGTCTCACAAACTATTACTTTTCATATTTGATTTACAAATATCTACAAGCAGTATGTGTTTCACCGTTAGCATAACACAAACAACATATACGTTTAATTTGCTACTTAACAGTATATGGGGGGAAGGGGGGATAGATATTTGAACAAAGCATAAATTGCTTTTAAAGGAGGAACATACCAGGCACGTAGCCAAAGGGTGAGTCGTGGGGTCCGGACCCCTTCCTCCCCACTTCGAAACCAGAAATGGAAAAATTAAGGAAGGATGAAACAAAAAGAAACGATAAAAAGAAGAATCAGCGTTAAAAATAAAACGCTACGGCAAGCTTTTAGTTACTCTTTCTTATAAGGAGATTTGTATTACTTGGAATAGATGGTAGCGAATAAGCCGGGTATCCTGGAAAAGTCAGGGAATTTGAAATTTCTAGAAAAGTAACGGAATTCTTAGAATTTTTGCTACTAGTTAGGGGAAATTTCAAGCTTTCGAAAGCATAGGGCCGTTCTGCAACAGTGTGGACATTTTTTATTATAATTTTTTGTCATCGCTTCCCTGCAGTATCAAACATGTTATTTCAGAAACAGTTTTCTACTGCTCCTTTAACCTGTCATTTGGAACAGACAGTAGTTGATGTAATAATGAGAACAAAAAAAGTTATGTGGAAAGAAAATTTTGTTAATATTTGATTCAACAGAAAAAGGAACGTAGATATTGTAAAATATTTTACAAGACATTATTGGATATGTACTTTTCATAATAGTGGATATGTACTTTTTGTATTAATAATAGTTGAGATCATCATGAAAGGAAGATTGTTATATTTGAATGAACAAAGGAAGGAACGTAAATATTGTAAAATTTTTTCAATACTTTTTTTTATTCCTTTACTCGAGATTTCCTCATACCTAGTTTGTTATTAAAATACTTACTAACATATCTTCATTTTATTGTCCTAGTAAACCAATATCTGTTGCCAGTAAAATAGTTTAGATTGATCGAGCTCCTGCTGTGATAATCACAGTATTTCATGTCACGTCTCACCCCCCACCCCCCACCCTTTGCTCTCATACGAAATCCTGGCTGAACGAACCAATATATGTTGCTAGTAAAATAATTTAGAATGATCGAGTCCCTGGTCTGATGATCACAGTATTTCATGTCACGGAATCCCCCCCCCTTTACGAAATCCTGTCTACGTGCCTGAACATATTGATATGTTTATTTGAGAGAGTAAGTTATACGATGTGAAAATAAAGAAGATATAGATTAAGATGAGATTATGAAGATTTATATTATAAAGGTATTGATTTAAGATATTGTTTGGGGAATTACGAAAGGATTAACACATTTGTGGATAAATATTGTATAGAGTACCGAGTATTGAAAGGTACAGGTAAAGAATAAAGATTCAAGGAAGAATTCAAGTGTATATTTAAGTTTGGGTTTCAATAGGGGCACGGGGGAGCCGCGGTAGCTCAGTGACAGTTCGTTGTGAGACGCGGTGTAGTGCACCTCGTGTGTGAGCTCCGCTGTAACTAGGTTATACGTTCGCCTTGACGGCCTTTGTGTTTGATACAATTTCAGTAGTTTGTCTGTCAGTGTACCTAACCCGGATTTCTGCATAGTTTTGTTTAGTGAATCTTAGTTGTTGTGTGACTCTACCATAGTTTTGTACCACTTACAATGAATGCTTTACGTAAAAATACAGTTCCATTGCATTTGACAAGATGACGCGTACTATCAGGCCCAGTGTAGTCAGGATACAGGCTTGGTTAACTAACGAATTGCAATTACATATTCAGGATATTGCAGCGATTCAACTTCATAATGAGGATTATAGTTTGTACATCAAGTTTAAATGTCAAGATCACGTGGACACCTTTCTTCGTCAGCACCCGGAAACCATGAATTTTGAGCATGAAAATGGCACAGTAAGTCAAGTACAGTTGTCCAGTGCAAGTATACAATATACCCGTGTACGCATACTGGATCTCCCCATGGAAATCACTAATGATGAACTTAATGCAGTGCTTCGCCCCTATGGACAAGTGATACATGTCACGGAGGAAATGTGGTCCAGTACGTTACCATTTCCAGTTTATAATGGCAATAGACTCGTTCAAATGATTTTAGGGAAACATATTCCCTCTAAAATTGTGGTACGTGGGTATCGTGCTAGTGTCATGTATCAAGGTCAACCGCCTACCTGCTTTATTTGTCTGGCCCCGAACCACGTCGCAAGTGCGTGTCCACGGAAAGTTAAACCCCAGGTGATATCTACTTCAGCTCCCACTGCATTTCAGATGACTAAAGTTTTCAGTGGTAAGATGCCGACAACTCCTAGTTATTGCCCTTCTTCACCCGATTTACAGTTGCCAACGGTTTCTACTGCCCAACCAATGGTCCTAGAGAGCACCCCCTCCCCTTCGGCTCCTAATTTACAGGATGAGAGGAATTTTCCCCAGTTGCCCCTCAAAAGTGAATCTCTTCAGTCAGCTGTATCCGAGACGCAGAGTAAAGAGGGCAGTGCCGCTCATGCTACCTCCAAGATGATTCCCACTACTGCAACGACCCTGTCATCTGACCCCTCGCCCGACTGTAAACAGCCTGAAGTGTCTATTAACCAAGAAGCACATGTGACTCCCCCTGTTGTAGTAGAGCCTCCGTTACAGCCAGTGCAAACGTGTCAAAGAAAAGGAAAACAAAAGTATCTAATGAACGGAATGACGTAACAAGTGCTTTATCTGTGTGGCCTTCTAGTGCAGTGTCTTCCCTCACTCCAGCAAATGGTGAAAACAATGTTAGCCAGTGAATTCGTAAACAAACCATGTTCCAAGTGTTTATATCGTTCTGCGGTCTTACACGTGTTAGACACGAGACCAACAACACACCGTACAGCCCTTCTCTCTCTTTTTTTTTTCAAGGTTGAGAGTTTCACGGTCTGGTAGTAATTTTGCCTCTAAAGTAAGATTTACGTAATAGTGCCTGCGATACGAAAGCTTTAGTTACATTGTCTTCTATTATATGCTGTTCTATAGGTTGTTTACAAATGTACCGTCTGTTAAGAAACGTACCAGAGAAGTCATTTCCTTTCTTTTTGTTTCTGCTGTTCCTGTGCTCTATATCCGGGTCAATGCAAGACGTTCGTAAGCCAAATGTTCGATCATATATTACCTTAAATTTGAATGGAATTCAAATGATGCTAATCGCAATCTTTTACGAAGCTTTATCAACCAAACATCGACTGACTTTATTTTATTACAAGAAGTGGCGTTTGCGGAATTTGACTTTTTACCCCAATATATTGCATATGTCAATATAGAACCAGCGCACCGGGGTACAGCTATATTATGTAAACGAGGTATAGAGGTCTCAAATGTTATTCATTCGCCGTCTGGCAGGGGTATTAGCATTACTTGTGACAATATTACAATCATTAATATTTATTCGTATTCTGGCACTAATAATCGAATAGCACGGGAACAGTTTTACTCTACTGAAATCTTACCATTATTTCCGAATGTTCCGAATAATATAATACTTGCAGGCGATTTCAATGCTGTCTCTAGAGCAATTGATACCACGGGAAAGTTTATTCCATCACCTGCCCTACAGCAGCTAGTTTCATCAATACCTTTCAAGGACGTCTGGGTCCACCACCGGCGAGATCTCCAATTCACTTTTAAAAATTCTACTATGAGCAGTCGGTTGGACCGAGTTTTGGCAACCACTAACCTAGTATCCTCCATCACTGATATTCATTTGAAATTAGTTCCGTTCAGTGATCATGCCGCAGTAATCTGGACATGTAAATTTGCGCTAGGTGTTTCTACAACCTATGGAAAAACAGCTTGGAAATTGAATACTCAATTACTTACTGACGCCGACACGAAATGTTTGTTTAGAACTAAATGGACGTACTGGCTCCGCCAACGTCACTACTACCCGACACTAAATGACTGGTGGGTCAAATATGTGAAGCCTAAAATAAGAAGTTTTTTTTTCAAATGGCAAGGAGCTGAAAAGAAACGAGACCAGCGTGACACCCTAGCGTATCTTTACAGAGCGCTGTATGAACTTTGGATCCTGCCCAGCTCTCCGCAAAATATGATTGCAATTCATAAAACGAAGGCATGGATAAAACAACTTCATGCTACTGATGTACGCAAGTATGTTCATACCCTGCCAGACGGAGACTGTCTGCCCGATGAACACATTACATTTTATCACTATATGGCGAAACATAAACGTCGTGTTGGGAAAGTGATTGACACCCTGAATCATAATAATACCAAACTTATGGCCCTCTCTGACATTCAAAAAGTTTTCTTTGACCATTATACAACGTTATATGCTGCCACTCCTGACCCTCCCCAAGGGTATCACGATTATTTAAATTTGTTGCTCCCACAATTATCAGCGGCTGATAATCAGACATTAACTGCACCACTAACAGAAGCGGAAATACTTCACACGCTTAAGCAATGTAATCCTACCTCATGTCCCGGGAGTGACGGTTTGCCGTATGCACTCTATCAACAGTATTGGGATATCATAGGCGTGGATATGGTAACATTATATAATGAACTCTATGCTACTCCGCACTTTCTTCAAAATGATGGTCATGTGATCTTTATTCCTAAGTCTTCTGATGCCAACACTGTCACACAATATAGGCCAATCACCTTGCTCAACACCGATCTCAAATTGTTTAGTAAAGTTCTAGTGCGACGCCTCAAATACATATTTCAAGACAAAATTAGTCCATTTCAGGCTGCTCTCAATCAACATAAGAATGTTTATTATGCGCTGACCAAGATTCGAGATGTTGTAGGTTATTTTACGTTTAATAGAAAATCGGCTTGCCTGATATTTCTTGATTTTCAAAATGCATTTGATCGATTATCTCATGCCTTTCTGTTTGCTGTGCTACGAGCGTATAATTTTCCGGAAGTTTTCCTTAACTTTCTCACTCACATTTATAGCACAGCCACGACTAAGCTTCAAATAAATGGTTTTTCTACTGCTCCCATTCCATTGCAGAAAGGAGTTCGTCAGGGTTGCCCGATTTCCATGTTTCCATGTTGGCCTCGCACTAGAACCTTTATTATATAAGTTAGCTGCATATATACAACCTGATCTGAATGACCTGCAAAATATATCGGTTACTGCCTTCGCAGACGATGTTAGCCTTAGCTGTACCACTCTACAACAATTTCACTATATTATTGACCAATTACAACAATTTAGTGCTCTTAGTGGCGAACTGCTTAATTTACAAAAAACGAAAGTGTTGCCCTTTCATTCTTGGACTATGGACGGCATACCCCTACCATTTGCCAACATTGAACTGGTTACGAAAGTGAAAATCCTGGGCATAACGTTTTCTAATTCAGACAGTTTACAGTATGAACATATTTGGGATCCTCTCCTTCAAAAATTACGAATGATTAGTCTAAATCACAAATTGCGCAACTTAAACCTAATCCAACGTATTTGGTACATCAATAGTTATTTATGTGCTAAATTGTGGTACTCCGCTCATATATATCCCATGAGTGATTTTTATGTTCGTAAAATAAATTCCCTGATTGGTTGGTTTCTATGGGCAGGGCATTATTTTCGTGTCAAGAGTGACACTGTTACCCTACCCCTTGATCGTGGGGGCTTGAACCTAATATCAGTCAGAGCTAAATGTACTGCATTCTTTCTAGCTAATAATTATAAACAATTTCAAGTTACTGACCAAATCACCCACCAATGGATTTCTTGTTGGATCTCTTCCCTCCCTGCACCTAATCCTCCTAATATGATGTCACTCAAACAGGCCCCGGTGTATATTCAACACTGCGTGCAAGGTCGGTCCTATGTTCCTATCTCTGATCCTACCAACTACTCCCATATCCGCTTTCTATCCACACACTTCCACGCACCTCTTTGCAATAATATCGTTCCGCGTATCCAAATGAAATTTCCAACAAAAAATTAGTCCAGAATTTGGTTCAATATTCATAACACCACGTTGACATCAGCGGTCGTGAGTGTCTGGTATACGATAGTAAATGAGCTCGTACCTACTCATGTTAAGTTAAAACGTATTAGTGTACTCCCTACGGATATGTGTTAACACTGTAATCAGGAAGACACGCTAGAACACAGATTGACGTTGTGTCTTCAATCTTCTTCTATCTGGGCTAAATTACAACGCCTGTTAAGTGTGATTTGCCGAGAACCAGCACATAAGTTTGATCATAATTATGCTTTGTTCCCAGACTATAAGTTTTTTCCAATCACGAAAAACAATAGCGTCACATGGTTAATTGGTCAAACGATTTTTTATCTTATGGACACATATCCGTATGGAAATGAATATGCATATGTGATGTTTCTTAAAACTGCTTGTAAACAATTTTCTGTGAATGTAGCTCACAAATATTTTTCAAATTATTTACGTATACTATGTAATGAATATCTGTCCTAAGCTGTTTTAGCTTCATGTAACTCTTCTGCAAATGGCAAATAAAAAAAAGTGGTAGAGCGTTCACCTCTGGTGCTTGGGGTCCCGGGTTCGATCCCAGCCCTCGTCAAGTGAACTTTGTGGTGGACAAACAGCGTGTGCGTGGGTTTCCTCGGGGTTCTCCCGTTTCCTCCCACTTTCTTCATTTTACCATTTCATTCATTACTCATCATCACCGTCTCCTTTAGCCTAACCGGCATAATCGTCGAACATAAAACTCAAAGATTTCATTTCATTTTTTTTCAATAGGGGCACGGTAATTCAGTGGTACAGTACATTCTTACCTCTGGTGCGCGGGGTCCTTAGTTCGATCCCTGGCTAAATAAGTTTGTGATGGACAACATCGTTTGCTAGAGGCACTCCCATTTCCTCTCGCATTCTCATTCCATTAATTCTTCCATAATCATTCACTTATCTTAATCATCCATTTTCCTTAACCTAAAGGGCATAATCCTTGGACGTTAAACTGTATTGTTTTATTTCATTTCATTTAACAGTGTGTGTGTGTGTGTGTTTGCGTTTACAGTGAAACGTATATGAAAAGAATAAAGTTCATTTTCAGCAACGAGGTAGTATTACTCGTGGACTTACAATTTCACGCTGAACCCGAACCACGTTTACTTCAAACAGGGCCTGCGGAAGTAAGCAAATCGCAGGGCCAATGATATGAGTAAGAATTCCATATTCAGTATCAATGAATTATTTTGCACCAACTTTGACTCTTTTTTTGTATCAATGATAGTAATATATGAGTGCATTTCGCTACAATAATAGGTGTAGACATAGGCTTCCGCTCACGGTGTGGTAACTAGCACGCACGCCTTTGTCTACGGGGCCCCAGGTTCGATTTTCGGTGAAAGAGTCTTGACAATTGCAACACATTACGATAGTTCGGATTTGACTTTAAACTATAGATCCACATGTCATGTAGCTTAGGTGCTGAGCAGGGGCGCTGAACTTGACCAACCAAACTAATAGTAGTTGTTAAAATGCCTTACAAAATTACGGTTGAATATATCCATATTTTTAATTCTAAGAATTACTTGATAAACCTATTACTTTCCCTGAAGAACCTTTTCTCTTCTATGGCGCAGGATCTGGGCATCAGCTCCATTCAGAAGGTGGGCTTGATTACAAATCCGGGTCTTTCATACAAAGGTAAGAATATTAATCATGGCCCACGAGGGAGTCCGAATTTATATTTGAAATCCATTCGGTATTTTCTTTATTAATATTTATATATTAAAATATTTGTACTGCATAAGTCAGTAAATTATATATAAACTTCTTTAAATATACAAGATAAGATCAAAAAGTATGGTGAATGTAGTTGCACAGCGCCATCTATCGATGTTGTATCCATTTCAACTAGTAAGTCTGGTAGCCTACATCTTTGGTACAGCCAGTATCGAGTTTGAACGAGTTGTGACATGTTAGTTGGCTTCCAGAGGCAGAAGAATGAGGACGTGTTAAGAGTGTCTCTCACGCGCCAACATTAAGTTTTGTTCTAAGCTGCAAAAAAAAAAAAAAAAAAAAAAAAAAAAAAGTACCAAAGAAGCTCACGAAATGTCAAAATCAGTGTATGGCAATGAAGCTGTGGTATTGAAGACCATTTACAAGTGGTATGAGCGATTCAAAAGCAGCAAGGAGTCAGTTGAAAACGAGCAACAATCGAGACGTCCTTCGACGTCAAAAACAAATGAAAACATGCCAAAAGTGGCACAAATGATTCAGACAGCTGAATGACGATTCGAGAGTTTTTCAAAGAACTAAACATCTCCTATGGGCCTGTGGAAAGCATTTTAACCGTCTATTAATTGAGCAAATGGCTTCCTTTTTCACCAGGGAAACGCACCGTGTCACATCTTGTTTTTGATCCGCGAGTTTTCGGCCGAAAAAATATTCCTGTCTGTCCATATTCTTCTGTGCTTTCCAGATATATTACTGGCCCTTTCCAAAAATTAAAACCGTGCTGAAAGGAAAACGTTTTGACACCATTTCTGACTTTGAGAGAGCAACGACAGAGCAGCTGAACGTCCTTGCAAAAGAATCTTTTCAGAAATGCTTCCAGTCATGGATTCAGCGTTGGGATAAGTTCATTGCCTAGCCAAGGACAGTACTTTGAAGGAGATTAAATCAAATTCCATCTAAGCTTATTACTTTGTTAATAATAAAATTATTCACCTTATTTTTGATCAAACCTCACATCATAGATAGACTGTATTTTGTATCTCAAAAGCTAAGAATCTGATCAGGAATCAGCAGGTTGATATGATTATCATAAAAGTGCAATGATTTTACAGCACTGTATCATAAAATGAATTGATTCCCAATATTGAATTTCTTAGAAATACCTCACGAAGCACCTTTCCTGAATTTGGTTTGGAACCGTACCTAAGAGCTAACAATATGATGATAACAATAATTGGAAAAGTGATGAGAAATTCAATGTTATAAATCCAATCAAATTACAACAACAACAAAAACGTACAAGAAATAGAGTTATCCTACGTATTTCACTCTTCTCCATTCGTAACGCTCTACTGAAGCTGTTTCATTATGTTACCAAGGAAACCGGTAGGAAAAAGATATTTGTCTCAAAATTCTGAAACGTGACGTACCCTCTATCTTGTTCTTCTCGTTCCATACATTTCCTTATTCCATTCTTCTTCTGTGAATAATCATGGACTTCTTCCTATTATTCTTGTTTTCTTTCTCTCCCGTTGTCTTCAAGTTAAAAAGGAAAAAAAAAACTGTATCAGTGACATTTCAACATCAGCAGGTTGTTAATATTCTCCAACTCATAGGTTTTTCTCTTATCTACGTTTCCTTTGACGACTAACATCGAAGCGCAATTCCCTTTCATTTAATTTATCTTATCTGCCACAGGTTTGATTGGCAACTTCGTTTTCTTTATTTATTTCATTTTTCTCTGCATGCTTGTTCCCTACGTTGTACACTTCTTTTTGTTCTGGAAAGACAAATAAATTTAGTTTCCTTATGCATCTTGTGCAATTCTGGTATATTATCAATGATTTTCTTTCTAAATATATTATAAACAGATATATTTAAGATCCTAACCACAGGGCAACGCCCTAGGCGAATTGGTTTAATGACTGGAGATTTAATAGGGACGTCAGTCAGGATTGAGGCTATTGGCCCCCGTCACTAACCCTAGACAAATTGGAATACCGCTTGTCATGAGATGAGTGATGTCAAACACTGCTGAGTCTGGTCAGAGGAAAGATGGATGGCCGTTCTTATTCACAGATGGTGATGACATTGCGGCGTGCACCGTCGTGAGGACAATTGGGGAGCTACTTGCAAGCAAAAAGTAGATGACTTCAGTCTCGAAAGTCAGCATTAACTACGAGGGAAGCCGATGTGCAGGCCAAACATTACCGCAAAGGTATGAGTACCAGAAGCCAGCTGATAGGCCCTCGTATTTCTTAAGGGCTGTTACGTCAGGATATTATTATTATTATTATTATAAACAGATGTTTGGTCGGTTGGTTGGAGTTTAAGTCTCTTCTCAGTGCCTAAGCTAGATGAAACGTGAACCTACAGTTTAACGTGGAATCCGAGCCACTGTAATACGTTTCATTTCAAGGTTCTCCCACCGGGAATCAAACGTGGAACCTCGTGCAGCAAAGCCATGTTTGCACTCGCCTTTATATTAGCGGGAGATCATAAACAGATATTTAATTGATAGTGAAAAGAAAGGTAATCCATTCTCCTCTGCCGCCGTATTCTGCGTACAATATATTTTAGACTCCTGAGCTATACAATTAAATTGATAATATCAAACTATAGAATTAAATTGATAATATCACACATATTAGTGCGTAGATCTTATTTAGTTTGCTTTGAATTATGGTGCTGCATACAGCCATTTCTTAAATAGCTTAGTTATGTATACACATTAAACCCACGATAGTCCGGCCACTTCTTGCACACAACCATACAAATTTAACGGAAGTTCCGGGTTACTAAGTCCGCTTAAAATGTTTGTACTTATATTACGCCTTTATTTACGTGATAATGCAAATGCAATTTGACACAGGACTTAGACAGCACAGATTTACTCACACATTTCATATACAGTAACACAAATGGAGCGCAAGTATTTGTATATACAATACGGTATAGGATAAGTGCAGTGCACAGTATTTTTGAATTCCTTACTCACAGTATGCAAATTTTGAATCATAGTACTCACAAATTTAAAATTTCACCCATTATTGGTGTAGAGTCACAATTTTACTGAAAACATCAACGTAAAAGGAATAAAAAAAAAGAGAAAGAAAAATGTTTTCGGCCGGATTATAAGAGGCTAAATTAGAGAGAGTCAGTGTGTCTAGTTTTTTTTTTTTTTTTAATAAATTTTAATTATTTAAAACTTTTCCCTGCTGTTGCCTGTATCTTTGTGACGTTACTGCCTCTAACTCTCTGTTCTCTCTCTTTGTTTTTGCTTTATCTCCTCTCTGTCTTGTTCGATTTATTCCCCTTTAGCTAGGAGCGAGGCCACTTTTTTTTTTTTTTTTTTTTTTAAGCACGTTACCTTAAACTTCAAAACGTGTCCTTAATTTTATTCTTTTATATTATTTATTTACTTTATTACAACTTCCTTCACCTCTCACCACTTCATGTATCTAGGTATCATGATTGATGTTCGCCAGAGGAAAAAGGATTTCAGAACCAAAACTAAACAATATTAGCATTTAACGGGGAAGAGAGATGGCCAAGGATGATATGTGTACCAATCAGTAGATGGCATTGAGCTGAACAAAATTATCTGAGTAAGTGTAAATCAGAGTTGCCAACCTCACAGAACAAAATTATCGATTTTCGTCTTTATCGTACATTACAAAAAAAAATTATCATGTATTCGTTATGGCCGTGATAATTGTAGAAACAAATATAATACTAGTAATAATATGTAATAAACTTATACCTATTTATCTTCAATTTCAAACTTCAAATCGGAGTTACTGTCCTCACCATTAAGAAAAAAACCTTATTAACACTACCCTAAACAACAACAGTATTTCCACCTCTTTGTAATCATAATTGAATTTAAAGAATGCAGGGTTGTTATTTGCCAATACTCTAATCGTTACTGATTTATTTTAGCGCTGTGAGTTTGTGTGTGTGTGTTTTATAATGTAATACACATCTACAATTTATTTGCACATTCAAAAACTACAAAGAAGTGTACCTTCTGAATTTTTTGTATATTCACCTTTATCACAAAGGCATTATCGTATATAGTATTAAGGCTTAAATTGTCGTAAGTCAAGATAAATTATTGTACGGTTTGCAAGGCAGGACTGTAAATTCTCATATGCATAGCTTTCGAGAAAATCGAGGAAAACGATTATTTTATGTAAACCTAAAAAAATTCATGCTGTACGATAACCACGCTACCTATTGAAAACCAACTTGATCCTGAACAAAACACTAATCAAACTTTTCATTTTACGGAGCTTCATTTTAGGGAATACGCTGTAGGGAGCTTCTCGAAATGTCCTATTTTTGACCACGGTGCCCAGTTGATGTTCCTGGACTCTCAGCAACACTCTCACAAACTGCTTCGATGTTTTGTGTTGAACGACTTAGTTAAAGAACGGTCAGAGCATTTAAGATCACAAATTGATTCAGTCTCCCAAATTTTTGCTGCCGAACCTTCATTATTTTTCAGTATTGCTCAACAATGAAAACCCTTTGTTATTTCGTGTACTGTATTTTAATAACTCAGTTATTTGTCACGCTGTCTTTTCTTGACAACATGTTACCGCACTAATGGCGCAAAATTCAAATCTTGCGTGAAGTTTGGGACACCCTATAGCTTTTCCAGATTGTTTCACGTTTCTAGTTTTATTTATTATTTTTTTTTCAATTTGAGAAACTTATAATAGGAAATTTGTCACTTCTTAAATTGTAAGTGGTATGACGATATGGTTAATGAGATATAACCAAAAATTATGATTAACGCTTAAACTTTAATATCTGTTTAACTTTAACATTGTCCAAAGGTAAAGACATATATTCAGGGGCGCAGCCATGGGATGTCCACCGGGTCCGCCCCCCCCAAAAAAACTCCCTAACTCAACATACATTTGTACACTTCGTCAAGAAAACTATATTTATTTATGAGGGAAATGATTGATGTAGCATGAAAATTTGATCTTACACTTCATCTGTACTCTTCCTCTTATAAAAAACAATCTAGTTCTATCTAGTTCTATCACGTTTTCCCTGAAAATATAGGTGGAAATATTTTACAATTAGACCCTACATATTGTCTTTTCAGGGAACACCATAGTCTAGTGGTCTAGCCTAGCGTTGGACTTATCTCCGCATGGTCCCAGGTTCGCCTCCCGGCCAGTGATTCCCAATTTTCGGCGTCCACCTAGCGTTGTGAGGCAAACTGCGGAGTCACGTGAAAACAAGAACGTGACGGCCACTAGATCTAGAAAGCTCCTGATGTGCCTGTTTGGGACAGGGCATCGCAGTGCGCTGACAACGTGACCGCCCCTGGATTAGACATAGTTCAGCCAGTTGCTAACGGATGGCGCTAGAATTCACAAATGGGCAGTTACACCAAGTGTATTTGTTTGTTTCATTATCGTCTTTTTGGGTGCAGAATAATACCCGTTCAATACTACATAGAACGTAGTGGCTTGTAGTATTGGACTTTCTCCCAAATCGGTAAATCTAATCAAGCGGCAAAAAAAATTACGTAGTATATGTTTGAGGGTAGATTTCCATGCGTTCTTTTCAAGGAAATCAAGAAAAACGAATGTTTATTAGCTAAAAAGATGTCATTCGTTGTCAATGTGATTTTGTTCATAGTTTTTATTCTAATGGAGTGCATGTATATTATTTATTTATTTATTGTATATGAAAAAAATATTTTTAAGTAGAAGATTGTATCTGATTCTGCTTAATTTCTCCTAACAGTGACGTACTACTTGCTATCAGTGACTTGTAATACTTGCTATCACTACAGAAAAATACAAATGGTGATCAGAAAAATGGAAACACCTGAACGAAATTGCAACTTACCAGATTAATATGTTGTCGGGCCACCTTTCGCCTTCAGAACAGCCCCGATGCGACGTGGGAAGGAGGCATAGAGGTCGTGAATGGTAGCAAGTGGAATTTTACACCATTCCTCGTGCAGGGCATCGGCCAGTTCTGTGAGAGAGGATGGAGGTGGAAATCGTCGCCGGAGTCGTGTTTCCAAGACGGACCACAAATGTTCAATTATGTTGAGATCTGGAGATTGGGCAGGCCAGGGGAGGCGTTGAACTTCATACCGATGTTCCTCAAACCACGCTGCAACAACGCCAGCTGTGTAAATGGGAGCATTATCATCCTGTAAGATGGCGTCATTATCCGGGAACAACATCCGGACCATAGGATGCAAGTGGTCTCCTAAAATTGCGACATAATCGTTGGCAGTGATTCGTCCGCTAAGTGTGACCACAGGGCCCAATGAAAACCATGATATGGCGGCCCACAGCATCACCGAGCCGCCGCCATGTTTCACAGTTGGGCGGAGACACTGCAGATCATAAGCTTCTTTGGGCGTTCTCCACACATAAACACGGCCCGTGGTTGGGAATAGGGTGTAGGATGACTCATCCGACCATATCACACGTTTCCAGTCCTCAATGGTCCAAGTTGCATGGTCGCGGCACCATTTGCGGCGTGCAAAAACGTTATGGTCCCTGATGAGCGGTTTGGCCCGTGCAACACGACCCCGTAAGTTCATGTCATGTAATTCGCGGCGTACTGTGATTGTCGAAACAGGGTGGGGGAGGTGCTGATTGAGTTCCTCCGTCACTTGCTGCGCAGTGGCACAATGATTCTGCGTGAAAATGCGCTTTAATACCCGGCTTGACCTGTCACTCATGATTTTCTTCCGCCCACTGTTCCGCTTCCCCGATGTGGTTTTCCCGTGTGTTGTGTAGGCCGTAATCACCTTCGACACTGTCCCACGCGACACACCTAACACAGTAGCCACTGCCGTCACACTCACTCCACATAACCGCGCACCTACAATTTGCCCTCTTTGAAAATCTGAGAGGTCTCCCATTTTACACTACCTCCGTCTGCTGCAGCCACTGGACACTGCTGTTCCACTGCGCCTGACGTAGTATGGAGACCGACCTAACACACCACCACCAGCGGTCCGGCGCTACGGGCGCCAGGACACCACTGCCAACCCATACATCTGACGTGTTGCCAACTACAGGTGTTTCCATTTTTCTTATCACCATCTGTATATGATCAATGATTTTGAAGCTGGTATTATGATTAAAGCTTATTTTCTCCTTCATCTGTTGTGACATAAATATGATTTTCCACTTTTGAAATTGCGAATCATGTATCGGATACCATGCCTTAAAGTATTGCTAAAATCCCCCCAAAATTGACTTACCCTGCAAGAACTATCAGGTAGCCTAAAAAGTAGTGAGCATTTTGAGCACGAGATGGCGTTAGTGTCCCAAATCTCACTCAGGGTATATAAATCGCAGCGGGTGAGGTCTAACGTCATTCAATAGTTGAAGGCAGTAGATGTACAAAAAGTATTGAGGTTTTTATAATCAGACGTAAAGTATTGCGGCGTAGATATGAGTGAACTTTCCGGAAAATTGCGTAACAGTTTACAATTTTATTCCGATAAAAGTGTAAATGCTGCAGAGGTCCGTGAAGAAATTTGTGTTCTTTATGAGAGAGATAAGCTACCAAAAGCAACAGCCAAAAGATGGTTCAGTAGCTTTCGTTTTGGAAGTTTCGATGTCCAAGTTGCTCTTTGCAGCGGTGACTGATCATAGCTAAAGTGGATGATATTCTGCCAAAAGAAGAACAAGACCGGCATGTAATCAGTCATGACATCGCGAATGACCTAAACATTCATCACCAAAATGTGTTAAACCTTTTGGAGAAAGTTGGCTACAAATAGAAGCTGGATGTTTGGGTGTCACTTGATCTGACTCAAAAATATTTTACTCGAAGGAAATTCTGTGAAACTCTACTGGAACGTAACGAACTCGAACCATTTCTGACACGGTTGATCACAAACGATGAAAAATAGATAAGCTACGAGAATAATGTGTGAAAAAAGATTTTGGTTGAAGTGACACCACGCTCCACAATTTGGTGCAAAGTTCATACTGACTCCCAGGAAGGTTATGGTGTGCACGTTTGGTGGAATTGGAATGACATCGTGTATCACGAACTGCTACCGCCAGGCAGAACAATAGACTTGGATCTATGTTGGCGAAAGTTAGCGCGACTGCGCCTAGTAATTCAAAAGAAGCGTCCAGAATTAGTCAACAGAAAGAATGTCATATACCACGCTGACAGCGCCAGATCACATATATCTTTAGCGACCCATTAAAAGAACTTAGCTGGGAAAACTTTAATGCATCTACCATACAGCCCAGATTTGGCACCACCAAACTATTATTTCTTTCGGTTAGTAGAAAACTCCCTGAATAATTGTGTTAAGTTAATTTCAAAAGAGGCCTGTGATGACCACGTGTCATAAAATTTTAAAACAGAAACCACAGACATTCCATCAACAGGATTATGATGTTGCCAGAAAAGTGGCAGAAGATCATGAAACAAAATGGTGGATATATGGTTTTATAATCTTGTTTCCAAATTACAATATTTCAAATGTTGATCTTTAAAGGCTCAGTATTTTTTAGATGACCTGACACTTCTTAACTGGAATCTAAGAAGTGGATTGTGTAGGTATCAAAGTGGCTGACTTACGTATTGGAGTTATAGCTGCTAATGCCCCCTAAATAACGAAGTTACGACATAACCGGATCGAATATCTAGATAATAGTAAAATAATTTACAAAAATCCAAATACGTATTTTTAAATACCCATTAATCTATTTAAAAGCTGATTACAATTTCAAGCATTGGATGAACATATTTATCTTTTAGTGAGTGATTAGTATTAATATATGAAAATAGTCACGTATCTTAACGAACATCTTAAAGAAGTACTGAAAGAATGTTTCAAAAAGTGATATCTTTTGTAATTATTTTATTTCAAAACCGCGAAATACTCTTGAATTTACCATATACTTGAAACATTTTTTTTTTTTTTTTTTTTTTAATCGGACTGACTAGACTATTCAGAAGGGATATAACTTACACGCAAAACATCTTTTTAGTAATCTAATATATTTTACTTTGGTAGACCATAAGCTCTTACACAGACTATTTCTTCCAAACAACATACAGCTGCCTCAAACAGAAAACAGCTTCAATAATTTGCTTTGGAAAACCTCGAGGTCCAAAAAAAAACAACAAGATCTCGAATGTCAATTTCATGAAACTTAAACTATTGATATATTATAACGTGTGGTAATTACACAAACAAGCATTCGAATTTTGTTGTGTTAAAACTCTCTAACAAGAATTGGACAAACGCCTATTAATATTTGTTTCTGAAAGGAATAATTAGCCAATTTGAATATATTTTGTTTTGATATTGTACAAATAGTTAGATTTTCTATTCGTGAACGGAAACTAAACTAAAATTGACAGGCTCGTTTCAAACGTACGAATACACATCAATTTATCTCGTGACTACTATAAATGCTTACCATTGTGCCTCTATCGTTGTGATAGTTTAGTTTCACATTTAACAATAGAATTTTAATGACGTGAAAATCTTATTTATTGGAATTTAGAGTCATGTACACAAAACGTGATCTGAGCAAATTCAAGCATATTTAAAAATATTAAAAAAAAAAAAAAAATCTGTTATTATAGTGATTCTGTTCTTAAATCCGTCTTCTACTACGTGTAAAACTTCATCGTAGATTCCTGGCTGAAATAAACACTTACTGCTTATTGTTTGTATTTGAATGCATTACGGAATCAGATTCTTGATAGGAACTGAAGTGATTATGATAAGGTGTTTTCTTTGTCACAAGCCATTAGTTATGCCGAAGTAAAATCAAACAATCATACTATATGTTTCTTCTTTGTTTCAAACTCAAGGCACAGCATAAATTACGATGTTACTAGAATCAAAGCCATGTTTTGTGTGGTAGTCATTGCTACTAAGCCATGTCATAAACCTATCAAGTACATGATGGTACCAGCATCTATTCAAAATGCCAGCAAGATGTCGTCGGAGAAGAAAGAGGGAAGGTAGAACCAAGACCCCACTCTCTTACTCTGTCTCTAACTTTCTTTTTCAGTTTCGTCCGTGGTTTGGAGCTCCACGAACAGAAGGGAGAAAATGCTATCCTGTGACGTCAAAGTAGTCCTGAGGAGGAACTCCAGGAACACAGCAGGAAGTCGCTTTGACGTCACAGATGACGTAGCAACCCTCGAAGAAAAGGGGAGAATAAAAAAACATTAAAAAAAGAAGCAAAAAATTTTACAATCTGACAGATACAAATGTAATAAAATTCATTTCAAAAGCTTTGTGATGTGAAAAGAGTAACGTACCTGCTTACGAATCCTGCAAATATTGAAATAAGCATTTCTCGAATCGCAAGCACATAAATAATTTGTAATGTAATGGATTGTTGTCATTTGATAGGTGCTCATTATACAAAGTATTGTGACTTAGTGATAAAGCTCTATCTATGGTATGAAAAGTTCCTAATTCGATCTCAAGTCAACAGTGGCGTATACAGAATTTCATAAAGGGGTGTTCTAGCTCCCAAGGTCGTATCATTTGAGAGTACGCCACTCTAAAACCATGTAAATTTGTGGTGGACAACGTTGTGTACTCGAAATTCTTCAATTTTCTCCCACTTGTTCATTCCATCATTTTTTTGGGGGGGAGACATTTTGGCTCAGTGGTAGAACACTTATACCCCTGGCGCGTGGGGTCCCTGTTCGATCCGCGGCTAAGTAAGTTTGTGGTGGACATCGTGTCCGTGGAGTTTCTTGGGGTACTTCCAGTTTCTCATTCCACCAATTTTTCCATCATCGTTCACTTGCATTCATCATCGTCTCCCTTAGCCTACAGTGCATAATCATGGAACTTTAAACTGAAGGATTTTATTTCATTTTTTAAAAATAATTTTTCCCATAAGCATTTATTTAACGTTTTACATACAGCACTTTATCGTCTGTAAATCCATCTTTCTCGCATGTACTTTTCTGTACCTTATTTTCACTATACAATACCTTGTGTCTGAGGAATAAGGTATTGAACTAAAAAAAAAAAAAATAAAGGAACTAGTCCTGTACATAAACGAAGATGAGTAATTTAAACAAAGAATTACGAGTTTTGAGGAGTTTACTTCTTTTGATACCTCTTTTACAAGTAATATGTGTCCCTCTGTTAAGATTATTTATGTCACTGTTAGAAGAATTGTGTTACTGTTAAATAGTGGTGCTATTTTATTTTTCTAACAACCGGTTCTCTCTCTCTCTCTCTCTCTCTCTCTATATATATATATATATATGATAGAGAGAGAGTAGATGGATAAATACAATTCTCTTAGGAAACAAACCATAAAAGGTAGACGAAATCGAATTTTTACTGGGTACCACAAGTGACAAATAGAGACCTACACATCATCCTAATACAAGGTGGCGTAACGAAATTACGTAGCACTGAAATTGGAAGCGATTCATCCAGCAATGGATCGACATGGCTTTATGTGTGTGTTTCAATTATAAATAACCCTCATCATTACACTCATGTGATCCCACCTCTCATTCTTGATATTTGAGCATTTGAGATTAGGGAATAAATGCTTATATTTTGTTCTGAGAGATCATATGTTTAACCCTATAGCTATAACAATGTCAAAAAAACAAAGACACTTAAAATAAAATTTACCTTTCCCCCATCCTGCAGTTAATCTACTGGTATGTACAGAGCAAAGCAAGGTACTATATATAGATCAATTGATTTTGGCTGTGAAAAATTTGTATCCAACAAGCTCTCCCTTCCAGCTTTGTGTGTGTGAGAGAGTTTATGACTTAGTATAACAAACAGTTCTGGGAATTCGAAATATTTTAACAACCGGTTCTAGCGAACCGGATGAATAGCACCACTGCTGTTAGAAGAGTGTGTGTTACTGTTAGAAGAAGTGTGACACTGTTAGAAGAATGCGTGTATCTGTTAGAATAATGTGTATTACTTTTAGGAAAATGTGTGCTAGTGTTAGAAGAATGTACGCCAGTGTTAGAAGAATGTGTATTACTATTAGGATAATATGTGTTAGTGTTAGGAGAACGTCTATTACTGTTAGAAAAATGTGTCTTACTGTTAGGAGAATGTGTGTTAGTGTTAGAAGAACGTTATTGGTAGAAGAATGTGTATTACTGTTAGAAGAATGTGTATTACCGTTAAAAGAATGTGTTACTGTTAGAAGAATGTGTATTACTGTTAGGAAAATGTGTGTTAGTGTTAGAAGAATGTTATTGTTAGAAGAATCTGTGTTACTGTTAGAATAATGTGTATTACTGTTAGAAGAATATGTATTACTGTTAGGAGAATGTGTGTGAGTGTTAGAAGAATCTGTGTTACTGTTAGAAGAATGGGTATTACTGTTAGAAGATTGTGCATTACTGTTAGAAGAATGTATGTTATTGTTAAAAGAATGTATTACTGTTAGAAGAATGTGTGTCACTGTTAGAAGAATGTGTATTACCGTTAGGAGAAATCAAACCGTAATAATACAAGGTTAAGTAATAGATTGTATCTTTTTTCATATGAAGTACATAAATGAATAAATGAAGCAGAATAAACACGATCAATTGCATCATATTGAAAGCGAACGACCTATCTTTTAATGCCAATAAAATTCAGATTGAAAGCGAACTACCCAGTGTGGGAATTAGATAATCTATTCGGGGGGGAGGGATAAAATTAGTCCAACAGGACGTAAAGTCTAAAGATTCAATAATTTAAAATGCAATAATACCTTACCCCCCCCACACACACACACATATAAATATGACATCTGTAATAAATAAGAGATTTATTAATTCAATAAATCTAGACAATAACTATGTACGTATATATTGTCTGACATGCACACACCACACCTAACCTTTCTGAACGTGTTTAAATGTTGTACTCACTCGTGTGCCCGTAACTGTCTAAGATTTATTTACTTAATAATTCGGCCCGAGCGATAGCCATGATCACAAGCATATGTTAATTTTTCCACTCATATTGAAATCTTCCACTTCGCGTTATTACACAGCTTGCAAAAGAAAACCTACTTCAGCATTATGAAAATCACTAAAAGTATCAGTATAGTTAAACCGGACTTACTTTTTTTTTTATTTTAATCTAGGTATTAGCCTATCATACGAGAAATGGATTGTTGCTGTTCCCGATTTCTGGCATCAAGGTCAAATCGAAAGCCAAATATTTTAAAACTCTCAATTCAAATTTCGAACTGGCGCTTCTACTTCCCTCCCCCCGAAAGCTGCGCTCTTCATGCTTTTTTCTTTTTCTTTCTTTCTTTCTTTTTTTTTTTTTTTTTTTTCCAAATATCGATTCATGACGGAGCTCAGGAAGTCAACTCTTAAAATTACTTTACTGCTAGGTTACAGATGGGTTTGTTCATTATGTGCTACGTTATTCAAACAAAGTATAAACATTACACTGAAGTTTTCCAGACAATATTACTGGCGTGGACAGCAAACTGTACATCGAAAAGAAAGATGAAAATATGAACGGTTAACTTTAAAAAGCCAGCTCCAGTTGAAATACTTATACAGAAACAGATAATAACATGGAGAACCAATCGTTTTAGCAAATGCTGAAGCAAATCTTCAATTATGCGCTTACTCACTTTCACTAACATGTCTACTAGGGAGTGCATTCCCAGCGTGTACGTTAACATATAGTCACGAGAGAATATATCAGGGTGTACATTTATTGTGTATTCAAAATTCACTGGTGAAATCCTCACACCTGAACAAAGTCCATATGAACATAGGACGAAAAACGCGTTGTTTTAAAGTTACGGGATGCCGAAATCGAGAAAATTGTAACTTTGAGGCTACCTAGCTCGAAAACTAGGAGAGATATTAAAGGCGGTTAAACAAATATTAGAGAAACTAGTGCACTGTCTATTTAAATAACCATGTTTCAGAGTTGGGTTGTACCGGCACATATGATTTTAGAGAGAGGGGAGGAAGAGCGGAACCTATACCGCAGCTCCCTCTATAAAATCCGTGCGCCGATACGTCTCAACACTGAAACATGGTTATTTAGATAGACAGCGTACTAGTTCCTCTAATATGTCTTTAACCGCCGTTGGTATCTCTCATAGTTTTCAAGCTAGGCAGACTCAAAGTTACAATTTTCACGATTTCGGCATCCTGTAACTTTGAAACAACACATTTTTCGCCCTATGTTGATATGGACTTGTTTTATTGATTAGATGTGAGGATTTCATCAGTGGATTTTGGCTATATAATAAATGAACACCCTGTATATCTCAGATTTTAAGTACAGTTCAAAAGTTCATTTCCATAAACTGTAAAAGGCAGTGATTACTATGCTAATTACCACAAATTAAACGCGGCTTTTGAGTTGTATACACGCAAACTACTAGGAAATGAGGACCATGCGCTAACAAGGAATATACTGGAATATGAAATACGAGAAAAATAAAAACGGGATGATAAGCGATACAAATGTAGAGATGAATAGGCTATGACATGTCCGACCTTTATCAAGTATGGTGGAAGAAGTTATTTATTTAGTTCTTCTTGGCCAACCGTAAAGAGCATTTATAAATCCATATGTGACTTTGTTATGTGCAATTAGTATATTCAAATTCACGAAGGCGACGAACTGAAGAGTATGAAGATGCAATTTCAAGTAACAACCGTAGTCATAACAATATAGATCAACTAAACAACGATGAAAATAGTGGGGAAATTAGAAATCACCAAGAAATGACAAAAATCAGTGAAATCTGGCGTTTTACCAAGCATAGTTTGGGGGGAAAAGCGAGCATGCCCGGTGGGGATACTTCAGTTGATTTCTTTGGGGGAAACAAAATGTGATTGAGGGGGAAAATCCCCCTCATCTCCCCAGTAATTCGCACCCTAAAACAACCTATCTTTTAATGCCAATAAAATTCATTTCTTTTTCTCAATTTTCTGAAAGAAAACTAGATATGAAAATTTACCTTCAAAAGCATGTACTTTTATTCAGTTTGCTGTGATCTATCAACTGATAATAATCGTGTCCCATTGTGTCCCATTCTGTGAGCTATATTAAAATGAATAAAATAATGAAAGTTTAAGAGGAAATCATAATTTTGGACTGTGTTTCATGAATCATACTCCATGTATACTGTTCTCGTGCTAGTGTTGTAATGAAGAGCATGATAAGAGTTTACTTCAAGATCAGTTTGGTATTAATGGATCACGTAGTTAATGCACATCAATTTTTAGCTTTACAAAACAGAATACAAATCCTAGACTGCGTCTTTCCTTTCCCAGTTCTTTCTTCCTTGCGTTTCCACGGATAGTGTGCTCACCGAGGGACGTCATCCCTCATACGAGACAGGCTAACATAGCCATGAATGTCGAAAGCCCAGAAATCTAAACCCTAATCCTTTTTGTTGTTGTTGTTGATGTTGCAGCACCTTCTGCAGGGCGTTAACGCCCACTTTGATAACTACTGGTATACCGTATAGCTAGTGAGATACAGATCAAAATTATGGTCAACTTTTTAGCTTAACTAGTGTGAAATGACCAGTGAATGACTATTTAAGAAACTTCTCCATATAAAAAAATTGCGAAACCAGTACAGTAAGTGTAAATCAAGGTTAGCGTATGTTATTAGTTTCGCTGAAATCTTTCCTTTAAGGAAAAAAAAAAACATTTATTCTTAATACAATATTTAGAGAGTGAATAATAATGACAAAAATTAAGCACTACAAAGTCCTAGAGAATGACCGGCTAAGCCAGTAAATGAACAACAAACACACCAGTGAATGACCGACTAAATCATTTCAAGAAAATAATTACTCAAATTTAACTTTATATCACCTGGCCATGAAGCTGTTGCAAGTCTCATGGAGAAACTCAGGTACAAAAGTTGTGCATAGTTTCACAATCCTAGGATTCTTATTGTCTTATGTAAATTCTTATTGCACTTGGACTAAATAATATGGGTAAACTATAAAACACACTTCAAATGGGCATTGATAAGTAGGGCCGCTTTAAAAGGGTATAGTAGAGTAGGGTAGGGTAGAGAATTTTAAGATAAGAATAAGTAGGGTAGGTGTAGGAACGGGTTAGCTTAAGCTTAGAGAAGTTTGGATCCATTTTCATAAAATTAATAGAGTGTGATTTCTCGTTTCTCACAAGGGATGTATGCGAACCGTGACAGCAAGATATTGATAAAAATTGGTAGCCTGTCTAATTGTGGAACGCTAATCATTGTGATGGTAGTCACTCTGTGCGGAAATGTTTTGTTTAGCCGCTATGGACTGTGTCCTTTTTGGGCTGAATCCTGTATCAAGCTCGTTAGTCAATGGATGCTATGCATGCTGCAGTTTACTCCTTTCCCAACTTTAGAGCCTTATATCTCCCTTATTTGGAAACACTGATAACCCATCTTTTGTTTGTTTTCTTTCACGTTAATTCTAATTGTATTAATGCCATAAAATGGTATACATTCTATTCGAAAAACTATAAGTTTATGCTGAGATAGCAACATTGTTTGTGTGACATAACTGCTGTTTTCTTGGTGACGTGTTCCCCCTCCCGTAGGTATCAGCTTACCCTCAAACAATTTTCATTTTCTGCCTTTTCCGGCGTTTTCGAGATATAACCGCTGTGCTGCTTGGTATATGTATTATACGTAGCGACTAAGCAAGGCACTTCCGCGCCGAGCGACTATCACCACAATGATTAGTGAGCCACAATTAGTCAGGCTACCATTTTTCATAAATGTCTGGTTGTCATCGTTCGCATACGTCCCTTGTCAGTAAGTATACCAGCTGGAGCGGGCATTGTAAAGTTAACCCAATAATATTTCTGATCACGTTAGAAAAGTTAAGAAAATTTTCACACTGAAATCACTTTTATTCCAAACAGTTTTAGAAGATAGACTTCTTGGTGGTCCAGCCACTGGTTCTGGTGTTTCTGAAGGATGTGTAGCAGAAGTAACAGTTACATTTTTTGATGAGTCAGTTTGTTTATTTTTAGATGTTGGTAAAATACTTCCGTTGCCTTCCAATGTTATAACGCCGCCCACTCTGAGTGAACTGAAGTCTGTACATCAGCAGTTTTGCATCTAACAAAGAGTCGTTTTTGCTCTGGTCTGTAACAGATTCTTGCTGTTGGTCAAAAAAAAATCTTCCATTACTAGATGTTTTTTGAACCAATAAACAATGATCCAGATTCCAATAATTGAAAGGGTTTGATGAAAGCTCCCACGGTACTCAGAGTACAAGTGCAGGTACTTCGGAGCACATAGGTTGAAAATCACTGCTTTCGACAGTGACAGTAACAGGGCTGTTTAATTATAAAGGTATTCTGAAGGAAACTGTCCTGTTCTTAATGTATTTATCTAAGCATTTTTTGAAGGACTGAATGCTCAGCAAAAACTACCGCTCCGAAATTCGAATAATGGAAATTCTTAAGAAGTGAACACTCTATCATTAGCTCCACTTTTCCTCTATCTTTCTTCTTTAGCCCCTTGCACTCATTTCCTTTTATATTTACAATATCAGGACTCATACGCGGTTTGAACCAGTTAATAACCAGTCGCAGACTACTAAATGACCATGCTGGTCATCTACTGGCTAAAAGCATCTGTTGATCATTTTAAGAATAAACTATAGTGTAGCATTTAAATTGTATACACGACTCCAAAAGTGCATTACCACTTGCAATTCTCGTTTTCCTGCAATAGCAGGCAACCCAAAAAGCTCGGCGGTTCGGTTGGTTCCGAATTCGAAAGGCGCTGAACCAAACCTCAAATCTGTAATAAATATATCAGTGTGTCAAACTGCAAATAAGGGAATAAAACAAATTGTTAAAAATGACAATAATATTATCGTGACGGAGATGGATGACATCAAAAGTTACAAAATGATCTTACTTAAGCAGTTCAAACAAGATGAATGGCAAGAAACATATATAAGAGGAAAGCATTTCTCTCCTCACCTCCCAAAAAAAGAATCTCATAAAAAAGAAAAAATTACATAAAGTTACATAAGTTTTAATATAAAAGTCCCACTCTATAGTGTGAAAGTTGACACCCAAAACGCAAGAACAACTGAACCAAAGTCAATGAAATTGTGCACAGATATTGTAGACGTAAAAGGAGGGAATACGAGTTTCGTATTTTAATGGAAAAAACGGCTGGGTGGGGCACGGACCCCTCCAAACCTTTGATCACGAAATATCATAACTGCTAGTAACAGTATGTCAGAAGTGTGTAAAAGACATGAAGAATTGCAACGGAACTTTTTGTATTGAAAGTACGCAAAAACTAAAGGAATACGGGCTTTTTAAATTTTCTGCGGAAAAACGGATTTAGGGGCAAAAGGTCCCACCCAAAATTTTGAAACTTAACGTCCGAAAGGCGACAAGAAGTGAACCGAAGTGAACGAAATTAAGGCAGATGTTGCAAACGTAACATGAGGATACGAGTTTTGTATTTTTCTCGAAAAAACGGTTGGGTGGGGCGCGGACCCCTCCAAACCTTTGATCACGGAAAATCAAATGTGCTGGTAACAGCATGTCAGATGTGTGTAACGGACATGAAGAATTGAATCAAACTGCGTGTATGGACAATACGCAAAAAATAAAAGAAAACACTTATTTAAATTTTCTGTGAAAAAACGGTTTTAAGGGGGAAAAGCTCAAACCCAAAATTTTGAACACGGTGTTTGTTCACCACAAGGTTCACTTGGCGGGGGCTTGGATCGAACCCGGGACCCCAAGCACCAGAGGTGAACTCTACCACTGAGCCACCGCGGCCCCTGAAAGGCAGAAGTAAACCGAAGTGAATAAAAATTTTCACAGATATTGCATACGTAAAATGAGGATACGAGTTTCGTATTTCCTTGGAAAAAACGGCCGCGTGGGGCACGGACCCCTCCAAACATTTGACCACGAAAAAATATTCTAGTAACAATATGTCAAATGTGTGTAAAGGACATGAAGAATTGCAACGAAACTTTGTGTATGAACAATACGCAAAAAATAAAAGAATACGTTTTTTAATGTTCTGCAGGAAAACGGTTTAAGGGGACAAAAGAACCCACCCCAAAAGTTTGAAATTTGACGCCGGGAAAGCAAGAAGAAATGAACCGAAGTGAATGAAATTTTGCACACATATTGTGAAAATAAAATGTGGGAATACTAGTTCCGTATTTCCTGAAAAAAAAACTGTTAGGTGGGGCACGGACCCCTCCAAACATTTGCACAGGAAATATCAAAAGTGCTAGTAACAGTATATCAGATTTGTGTAAAGGACATGAAGAATTCCAATGAAACTTTATGTACGGGCAATACGCAAAAAATGTAGAAGGGTTTTTTCTGCGGCAAAACGGTTTTAGGGGCAAAAGCTCTGACAAAATTATGAAAGTTGGCGCCGGAAAGGCAAAAAGAAGTGAACCGAAGTGAATCAAATTGTGCACGGACGTTGTAGACATAAAATGAGGGAATATGAGTATGCTATTTTCCTGGAGAAAAGGGGTGGTGGGGCCAGGGCCGGATTTAGCATTTTGGCGCCCCTAGGCCCAATAATTTTTTCCGCCCCCTAGTCTGGTTAAAGTTACTTTCTTAAAAACCTTCATTTAAAAATATATCAGGCCTATATGTTAATTGCTTAAACACCACTCCACGATGCAATTTTATCTTTAACTTTACCAACAATTATTTCTTCCAATGAACTTCAAATTCAGAATGCTTTATTAGCCTGATTTTTTTAATCAATTCAAAAAATATATTAAGTTATGGCTATTTATTTTTATTTCTAGATATTTTTTAATTTTTTTCTCTCGGCCGTGCGCCCCATGGGAGCTTGCGCCCATAGGCCCGGCCCTACCGGGCCTATTGGGAAATCCGGCCCTGGGTGGGGCACGGACCCTTCCTAACGTTTGATCACAAAATATCAAAAGTGCTAGTATGTCAGATGTGTGTCAAAGACATGAAGAATTGCAACATAACTTTGTGTATGGACAATACGCAAAAAGTAAACGAATACAGGTTTTTCTAAGTTCTGCGGGAAAACGGTTTTAGGGGCAAAAGCTCCCACCCTAAAGTTTGAAAGTTGAGCTCGAAACGCAAAAAGAAGTGAACCGAAGTGAGTGCAAATGTGCACATATATTGTAGACATAAAATGAGGATACGAGTTTTATATTTTCCTGGAGAAAATGGACGTGTGGGGCACGGACCCCTCCTAACCTTTGATAACAAAAAATTAAAATGCTAATAACAGTATGTAGAAAGTGTATAAAGGACATGAAGAATTGCAATGAAATTTATGTATGGATAATACGCCAGAAATAAAGCAATACGGGTTCTTTTATGTTCTGCTGAAAAATGGTATTAGGGGGCAAATGCTCCCACACAAAATTTTGAAAATTGACGTCCGAAAAGCAAAAAGAAATAAACCGAAGTGAATGAATTTCTACGTAAAATGAGGGAATACGGTTTCCTATTTTCCTGGAAAAAAGGGTTGGGTGATGCATGGACACCTCAAAACCTGTGATCACGAAATATTAAAAGTGCTACCAACAGTGTGTCAGATGTGTGCAAACAACATGAAGAATTCTAACATAACTTTGTGTATTAACAATACACAAAAAAAGAATACTTTTTTTTTGTTCTGCGGAAAAACGGCTTCAGGGGCAAAAGCCACCACCCAAAATTTTGAAAGTTGACGTCCGAAAGGCAAGAAGAAGTGAGCCGAAGTGAATGAAATTGTGTAAAGATATTGCAGACGTGAAATGAGAATACGAGTTTTGTACTTTCCTGGGAAAAAAAGTAGGGTGGTGCACAGACCCCTCCAGACCTTTTATCACGAAAAATCAAAAGTAATAGTAACAGTATGTCAGATGTGTGTAAAGGAAATGAAGAATTGCAACCTAACTTTGTGTATGGACAATTCGCAGAAAGTAAATGAATACGGTTTTTTTTTATGTTCTGCGGGAAAACGGTTTTTGGGGGGCAAAACCTCCCAAACAAAATTTTGAATGTTGACTCCCGAAAGGCAAAAAGAAGCGAACCGAAGGGAGTGAAATTGTGCACAGATATTGTAGACATAAAGTGAGTGAATACGGGTTTCGTATTTTCCTGGAGAAATCGGTTGGGTGGGGCACCTACCCCTCCAAACCTCTGATCACAAAAAATGAAAAATGCTAGTAACAATATGTCAGATGTGTGTAAAAGACATGAAGAATTGCAACAAAACTTTTTGTATGGACAAAAAATAAAGGAATATGTTTTTTCTTTTTTGCGGAAAGACGGTTTTAGGGGCAAAAGAATCCAAAACCAAAATTTTGAAAGTTGACGCGCGAAAGGTAAGAAGAAGTGAACTGAAGTGAATGAAATTTATACAGATATTGTAGACACAAAATTAGGGAATATGGTTTTCGTATTTTTCTGGAAAAAACGGTTAGGTGGGGCACGGACTCCTCCAAACTCTTCTTCACTGAATATCAAAATATCTAGTAACAGTATATTAGATGTGTGTAACGGACTTGAGGAATTGCATCAAACTGCGTGTGTGGACAATACGGAAAAAATAAACGAATACATTTTTAAATTTTGGTTAAAAACGGTTTTGGTTGGCAAAAGCCCCCGTCTACAATTTTGGAATTTGACCCCAAAAGACAAGAAGGAATGGACCGAAGTGAATGAAATGTGCATTAATATTGTAGAGGTAAGGTGAGGGAATACGTGTTTCGTATTTTCCTGAAAGAAAAAAAATGTGAGTGAACCGAGGCGTTGAGTTGCGGGAGAAGTGGACCGAAGCGAAAGTAATTGTATGTAGATATTGGATATGTAAAATATGGCCTTCCGTGTTTCACAAGTGTCGTGTCTCCATCCGATTTTTTCAAATTTGGCAGATCAAGTAACAGCAAACACAAACAGTATAACTAAAAACTAACTAACTAACTCTATGGCCTATGGAACCCGGAGGTTCAATGCCGCGTTCACAAAAGCTCTCCACTGACTTCTATCCTTAGCTAACTGCATCCAGTTTCTACTTTGTATTCCTATCTCTGCGAGATCCATCTTAATATTATCCTCCCATCTGCGCCTAGGTCTTCCTAATGGTCGTTTTCCTATGGGTCTTCCAGTCAAGACTTTGAAAGCGTTTCTACTTTCTTCCATTCTAGCTACATGGCCTGCCCACCTAAGCCTCCTAGACTTGACGACCCTAACAATGTTGGGTAAACCGTATAAACTATGTAGTTCCTCGTTATGAAGTTTCCGCCATTCCCCATTCTCGTTCCTCTTGGGTCCGAATATTCTTCTCAGGATCTTGTTCTCAAATACTTTCAGTCTATGTTCTTCCCTCAGAGTAAGTGACCATGTTTCGCAACCATACAGAACAACAGGCATGATTATCGTTTTATATATTTTAAGCTTCAAATTCTTCGACAGAATTCGCGACGACAAGAGATTTTGAATCGAATAGTAACACGAATTCCCTGCTTTTAGTCGGCATTTAATTTCTTCGTGAATATGATTTTCGTCTGTTAATAAACACAAACAGTATAGCGTCTTTTATAGTATTTCAGGAGGCACATTTAATCTTTGCAATGTTTTTTCAGCATAAAGAAAAACACGTGTCGATTTCTTTTCAGTTTGCTATTGATATGCCAAATTTGAAGCAAAACGGATAGGAACACTTGAGAAACACGAGAGCCCTTATTTTACATATAATATCTACACACAATTTGATTTGCTTAGGTGGACTTGCCACCTCTGAGTTTTTCAATGAATGTATTTCTTAGTAATTATTTTAATTTTACTTTTGAAAAGGTGTAAGCATTTTGCTTTTTTTTTAAAAAAAATCCTTGAATTATACGTAGTCAGTGTTGAATACAGGTTTCATTTTTGTACGTGGCAATAGTAACTTCCATGGTCCCCTCTCTTCTACCTCTAGACACAGAAATATTGTTTTTAATAACCTCCAAATTACGATTTTTATCAATAAAGAGTAGCTGTCCTACTAACTCTTGTATCGATTTCCTGCTAAGCAAAGATAAAATGAATCTGAAAAGGTAGGGGAACGGTAGGTAGCGGCATGACGTCACGCCGTCCCCCATGCCAATCTTTGCCCATTGTAATTTCTTAGGAACTGGGGGGACGCCGCACACATTTTTTGGAGGTGGGGGACAGCGTCCCCTGCATTCCCAAGCACTTTTACCTCTGCTGTAAGGACTAACGAAAAATATTATGTGGTACTACTACTACTACTACTACTAATAATAATAATAATAATAATAATAAAGGATCTGAATGATAAATATATTTTTTTAACTTTCTAATACAATCCCTGTGGGCTTTCGCGAATCTGGATGTATTGTTTTTATGAGGAATAAAGAGGCTTCAAACAACAACGATTTGTATAAAAGTATTATTAGGTGTTTTAGAAAGAAGTAAGGAACTGACAACTGACCTTCTGTATGTTTTTTTTAGCATAATGTTACAAGGCACAGAAGCCTGCGGGCATTTTGCTTTTTTTTGCCTGAGTGTACTAAAGTACTAAAATCAAGCCTTTTGTTCTGTCGTTGGCACGTGTCGAATCAGCTTGTTTGCTGTACGATGTTTTGCCTTCAGGCGATCGACTAGAGGAGTCAAGAAAGAAATAAACAAACAAAGCGATATGCTTGTTTCATGGAGATATGCTTGCTTCTTGGCATTAAGTGTTTGAAAACCAAAACTGTTCTGAGTATCCATTTTGTTATTTCCATAATAAGTATAAAGGGAAATGTTAATTCTCATATATAGTAGGGGCAGGCACGTAGCCAGGATTTCGTAACGGAAGGGGGGGGGGTCCGTGACGTGAAATACTGTGGTCATCACAAAAGGGGCTCGATCACTCTAAACTATTTTACTGGAACATATATTGGTTCGTTTAGCCAGGATTTCGTAACGGGGGAAGGGAGGGGGAGTGGCATGAAATTCTGAAGGCCCAGGAGCTCGATCAATCTAAACTACTTTACTATCAACATATATTGTTTTGTTAGGACAATAAAATGAGGATATGTTGGCAAGTATTTTAACAACAAACTATGAAGAAATTTCGAGCAAAATAATAATAAAAAAAAAGAATTGAAAAAGATTTTGCAATATTTACGACCTTCTCCTGTTTATTCAAATTTAACAATTTTCCTTTCGTTATGACCTCAATTAGTATAAAAAGTACACACTGAATACTGTCTTGTAAACTATCTTCTAATATAAATAAAATAAAGAGTTTGGTTGTGTGTTTGTCTGTCTGTCTGTCTGTGTTCGACCTGGGGACCAGGCGAGTGGACCGAGAGTTACCAAATTTTGGTCAGGGGTACCTTGGCCCAGGCCCCAGATCAAGACGAAGCGTTTTTCTAAAATTTTGAAACAGTGGGGTATCAGGGGGAGCGTTTACCGGAACCGGCTTGGGAACCAGACAAATTGTCCGAGAGTTACCAAATTTTAGTCACGAATACCTTGGTCCAGGCTCCAGACCAGAGTTAAACGTTTTTGTCCAAATTCAAACAAGGGGGGTCTCAGGGGGACGTTTACCGGGACATGTAAAAGTAGTAGAAAATGACGAATATTTATTTATTTATTTATTTATTTAACAATCACCAGATACAGCTCAGAGGCCATTTTACATTGAATATCCAACAACAATCACAATGGAAAGGATTTGGGAAGGTATCGACCAGGGCCTGTTTAGTAGGTGCCATCCCGGCATTTGCCTGGTAGGACTGAGGGAAACTCTGGAAAATCTGTCAGGATGGTAGGCAGCGGGATTCTAAGCCACGACCTCCCGAATGCGAAGCCAACGCTCTACCACTTGAGCTATTAGTGTCGAATTCATATTTTCGCGGTCGCTGAAATCAATGGTGAAACTCCAGTCGCATTAACTTCTAAATTCACGCTATGCGGCTCCGGGCCGGGGGTCACCGGAGGGGGGTGAGATACCAAGACATGTAAAAGTAATCCAAAATGACCGATATTAGTGTCAAACCCATAGTTTTCGCGGTCGCTGAAATCAATGGTGACACTTCCATTAGCAATGACTTGCAAGTATGCGGGCCGGGAGTCAGCGGGGGGTGGATACCGACACATTAAAGAAATAGTCCAAAATGACAGATATTAGTATCAAATACATAGTTTTCGCGGTCGCTGAGATCAATGGTGATACTCCCACAGGCGTTGACTTCCAAATACAGCCCCTGTGCGAAGCATGTGTATATTCAACTAGTTTTACAATATATGCGTTCCTTTCTCTGTTGAATCAAATGCTAACAAAACTTTCTTTCAACATATTTTTTGTTTTTATTATTCCGTCAACTACTGTCGGTTCCAAATGACAGGTTAAAGGATCAACAGAAAATTGTCCTTGAAATAACATGTTTGATACTGCAAGGATGCGATGACGAAAAGTTATGATTTAAAATGTCCACGCTGTTACACAACGGCACTTATGCTTTCGGAAGCTTGAACTCTCCCTGACTAGTAGCAGGAATTCTGAGAATTCTATAACTTTTCTTGAAATTTCAAATTCCCTGACTCCTCCAGAATACCTCGCTTACCTCGCCACCATATTGCAAGTAATACAAAGGTCCTCATAAGAAAGAGTAAGCAAAAGATTCTTGTAGTTTTCTTTTTAATTTTTAACGCTGATCCTTTTTTTTTGTCATTTCATTTTGTTTTATCCTTCCTTAATTTTTTCATTTCTGGTCTCGAAGGGGGGGGGGGTTCCGGACCCCCCGGACCCCCCCCCTTGGCTACGTGCCTGGTAGGGGTAAAACTGAGGGGAAACGCGAGGGGAACATTATATATATAATAACATAGCATATTGCTTTCCAAAATTTTATAAAAACTACGTAAACATCTCCGCGAATAATTACCTGTACAAGAATATTGCAGCTAACAAGGTACGACAGTTTCAGAAAATCTGTCTATGTTGTTTTCAAGAGAGGGAAGTCTATTCATCTTATAAAATGAGTTTCGAACTGTAGAGCGTAGAGCAAACTCGCTTATTTGTTGCATCAACTGACAAAAGTTTACACACAGATCAAAGAGAAGTCTTAGGAAAAACGGACGACATACTAAATGCTGATACTTACTGTCTGTTAGGTATATTTATATCAAAATTGTCTAATAAATCTAGAAATGAGTAAAAATAAAGAACGGTCCGTACGATTCTTTTACTATATATATTTTATTTACATATCTGCGTTTTGAATGACATCGAGAACCCAATTCTTTTCCTTTTTTAAAAATCAAACTTGAGACTACAGGGGCCTACGCCTCAAAACTACTAGTCTTGTAATGCTAGTGAAACTTCTCAAAATCAAATATTTTACACTTGTATATACTGTAAAAAAGCGGCAAATTAAAACTGTCAGCAATAGTACTTAGAAATGAATTTTACTATTATTCTAGTATTTCTGCGTCATGATATTTGATGGATTCTCAAAAAACATTACAAGACGAGTAGTTTTGAGAAATAGACCGCTGCTGTGTTAGACACACACACAACTGGGGAGTAAATTTAAATGCATTAATTAATATTTATTTTAGAAAACGAAATGTCAAATGGAGCCGAAAGACCATTTTATGCCGAAACATTAATAACAAAGGCAAAGAAATATAGAAATCAGGCAGAGCATATGTGCGGAGTACATCATCCTGGGGGCCGCGGTGGTTCAGTGGTAGAGCGTTCACCTCTGGTGCTTGGGGTCCCGGGTTCGATCCCAGCCCCCGCCAAGTGAACTTTGTGGTGGACAAACACCGTGTGCGTGGGTTTTCTCGGGGTTCTCCCGTTTCCTCCCACTATCTTCATTTCACCATTTCATTCATTACTCATCATCACCGTCTCCTTTTGCCTAATCGGCATATCTGTGGGACGTAAAACTCAAAGATTTCATTTACATCATCCTGGTGATATTCGCCTGGTGGGACAGAAGAAAATTGTGGGTGAACTTTAATAATAATAAAAAAAATGCTTCTTGATATCACTTATTGATTTTGCTTTATGGATCTATGGATCTATGGATTTGATTTTAGTTTGATTTCAGCTTCGAGTACCGTTCAGCAGGGAGGCTATATAAGACATGGACTTCCAGCGAGGGAATACGAACCCACCGGAAATCGAACCCGGGTTTCCCGCGCCAAAGACGCGTATGCTACCCACATAGGCCTGAGGGAGCTCAATGAAACTATAGGGATCAATATTGAAACTGGAAGAGTAAAATTGTTTTACGATTTCCGGTTTCAGTAGAGAGAAATAGGTGAAGATGGTATTTTTCTTGAGATGCTCAATCGATTTTCGAAAACTGTCGCTATCTACTACCAATTTATTTTTATGGCGATCAATGTTAAAAACGAAAACGGTTTATTCCTACCACTTCTGATTTCAATGCAGGATTAACGGAAGAAAGAAAGCTTATTCTTGAGACGTTGTTTGAATTCCCGAACAATTCTCGGCCTCTCTGACAGTTTTTACTCTATGAAACTGAATATTGAGACCGGAAATAGTAGTAAATTTCTACCACTTCCGGTTTTAATAATGAGATACGGTATAGGTGGTAAATCTTCTTGACGTTTGATCGATTTCCGAAATCCTCTCGTCCCTAGTTATTTCCGTCTTTGATTTATGGCCATTAATGTTGAAACTGGTTGTATTCGATTTTTACCACTTACGGTTTAAATATAAGGTTGTTGGAGGAGACGGCACGGAACCTATTCTTGGGGTGCTGAATGGATTCCAGAAAACTGCTTCTCGATATATCTTATCGTCTTTGCTCTATGAAAATCAATATTGAAACTGGAAGTAGTAGTAAATTTCTACCAGTTCCGGTTTTGATAGAAAGATAGGGGTAGAAATGGCACATTTTTGAGGGACATTGAATCAATTCCCTAAACTTGCTTGTCGCTAGCTATTATGACCGGCAAGTAGTCGATCTCTATAACTTCCGATTTATATAGAAAATTGACGGAGGAGATAGAACCTATTCTTATGACGCTAAATCTATTCCGGAAAATCCTTCTCAATATTTTTTTACCGCTTTTGGTCTGATACCTGTCAACAGGCAGAGCCGTTCTATTAGACTTCCAATACTTATGCATAACATCGTTTGGAAGCATAATAAACACAGAAAGAAGAAATATTATTCATTAAATCTATTTTCGTGCAGATTAAGGATATGGGAATTTCAAGAATTCTTTTTGCATCAGTTATTATGCCCTGAATAATAACGGGGACCATAGTGGCTCAGTGGTAGAGTGCTCACCTCTGGTGTATGAGGCTCCAGGTTCGATTTCAGCTCGTGCCAAGTAAGCTTTGTGGTGGACAAACGCCATGTGTGTGGGTTTTCTTGGGGGTCCTCACGTTTCTCTCACTTTCTTCATTACAGCATTTCGTGTTCATTCTCATCATCAGAGTCTCCTTTAGTGTATCCGGTATAAGAGTGGGATGTAAAACTAAAAGACTTCATTTCATTTCTAAATAATAACCTAATGCATTCTACAGCGTTCTATTCTTGGCTAATAACCAATAATAGCGTACAGATTGATGATATGCTTGGAAATTGATATGCCATAAAATCGACTATTCATGCAAAAAATGCACCAACATCTCTCAGCTAGTCACTACAAGCAAGAATGATATCTGCTTCGTTCAGATAATGTTCCTCATGAGACGAGACGAGAAGTAAGGTTTTCTCGTCTCGTCTCCTATGTTTAATAGGCCTAGACTAGTCTCGATCATTGAAGACTTTTTTCGCTCTTGTCTCGAAATTTTATTGCTGAGTTTTGTTAATTTATGTTTAAAAAATTTATGTTTTATTTTTTCTTAATTTCAATTAGGAGTTTTCACAACCGTTCCGCGTCACGATTGTTCCACGAATAGTGTGATATAAGAACATTTAAACCACATTTATTATTGGAGTAAATTGTGTAATGACTAGGATATTTTAAACGTAGGTAAATGCTCTTCATATTGCTTTTATATCATCATTTGTGTTGTACGTATGATGCGAAAACGTAATAATGAAATTATTTCTGTGGGTATTAGCCCGATAGCCCCTAAATACGCCACTGATCAAAAGATTTTTTCATAATTTTTAGTCCATAAATACAAGTTACACTTCATAATTTTACTAAATACATATGTTCATTGCATTGTTCATATAGAACAATATCATGGTGATGGAACAAACTTTCTAGTGCTGTATCTCAGTTACATGAGTTACAAGTTATCCGCCTACATAAATAAGTTCTTCGTTTTTGAGTTGACGGGTTTTATCCGTAAATTTTCCAATACAAGTGGCCACCGAATTCTTGTTCTGTCTCTCTATTTAATTAAATTATTTGGTGAGCGTGAAATGTAAAGATCTATTTTCGACGCAAGTGTTAATAAACCGGGAAGTAACTACTTATCTATCTTTCTTTTCCTCTTTTAAAAATTAATAAAATCACTTATGTTCTGTCTTGTATTTTATTTATAATAATTATATTTTCAAAGTGTACAGTGAATATTTTAAATATATATTTTAAACATCCTATACAGAAGAAATCGCTACTGCAAGGTTTGGTCCCGCGAGAGTTTAGATGGCTAAGTTTTATTCCTCGAGGATCTAGCCAGGCTAGATTTCGTCTGGCAAGATTTTCTTTATGTGAGATTTTCGCCAGGCAAGATTCTGGGCCGTGAGATTTTGGTTGCGATGTTTCATTCGCAAATCATCAACAAATTTGGGTGGATATACGGACCAATATAGCTTTCTGTGGATATATTTTTAATGATTTCATGCAATTTGTGATCATTTCTCTGCGACAAGGCCGTTACTTTTCATGTGTCGGCCAAATGTGATTGAGAGTTTGATAAGATTCCTCAGCGGAAAATAATAATCCCAGTTTGCGACCAACCGATAATTGGTTCCTTATGTAAATCAGCAGAGTAGAAGTGATACACATTACAGGTATTTTTCTCTAAAATTATGAAGTGTTGTGAACTACATAGGGAAAACAAGAATAAACGTCTCTTTGTTCAAAAGTGACGCAATTGTAGATTCCTAAGAAGTAACGTAACGTTGATCAGAAAACTGAGTCAAAATACTATAACACACACACACACACACACACACACACATATATATATATATATATATATATATATATATATATATATATATATATATATATATATATATATATATATATATATACTGTTCCATAATTCGTGTAATTTTCTACAGCACTGGGAGAGGATGAAGTTTTCACACCATTAATATAAAATTTGGCACTCTTATTGAGAAATATCTGAATTTTTCGAATTTTTAAAGGAAATAGGAGAAAATTGCTGTTTACCCCTCCTTTTGGGGGTGTAAACACAAAAGTTCATTTTTCCTTATGGGAGATGCAATGTTAAATTTTGGAAGCAGTTTTCTCCAATAATTATTCGTAAAGATTTTGGGGCAAATGAGTTGTATTTGTTACGAAGTGCAAAAACACTCATTCACAAAGCTAGTGAAGCCGTCTCAAACATTATTTTGGGAAGCCCCCCTTTCGGGGGGCAAGGGGCTTAAAAAGATGGTGGGTGATGTGTTACCAAAATCCCAAAATGTATTTTCGGAGTGCCAGTAAACGTCAGATTAATCACGAATGTCACAGAATCAATGCTCCAATGCTCCTTACATGTAAGAGTGACTGATAATGGGGCTACAGCCCCCTTTCAAAAGTAAGAAAATCAACATAAAAATCCTTAGTAGAGACATAAGGGAAGAAGTTATTTTTTGTTAATTAATGTGAAATTTGGCGTCATTGTAGCAAAAGAGTATGCGTTTTTGAAATCTGGAATGCTATTTTGGTAACGCACCGCCTTAGGGGGCACAGGGGACGAAGCATTAGATGATGTATCTTTATAAAAATTCGAAATTTTGTTCCGGAAATGCCAGTGAGCGTCAGATTTTTCACAAATGTCACAGAATTAATATTCTAATGCTCCTTGCATGTGCCAGTAACTTATGTGGGGCTATAGCCCCCTTTCAAAAATAAAAAATCACCATTTATATCCCTAGTAGAGACATACGAGAAGAATGATTTTTCTCAATTAATGTGAAACTTGGCGTCGGGTTAACAAAGAGTTATGTATTTATCAAATCTGTAATATTTGTTTTGGTAATGTACCGCCTTAGGGGGCACAGGAGGTGAAGCATAAGTTATTGGATCTTTTTAAAGTTTCAAATTTTATTTTGGAAAATCCAATGTGTGTCAGATTGATCACAAATAATACAAAATTAATATTCCGATGCTCGTTGCATGTGCCAGTGACTGATAGTGGGCTACAGCCACCCTTCCAAAAATCACATAATTTACGGTAAATTTCCTTAGTAGGAACGTACGGGAAGGAGGTAAATATGCTTTACAATTAATGTGCAATTTGTCATTATTGTAGAAAAATGTTTTAATTTCTTTTTAAATTTCGAATTTAGTGTTAATTAATATCGTCTGTCAGTGTAACAGATTGAGGATATAGCTTCGTTTTTTTGGCATCACTGGAATATAATCAAAGAATTTTGCGTTTTTAAAAACTAAATTGGTCTCTTCTTATAGCATAAAATCATACATAAAGTTACCAGCACATTTTTTGCACACTTAAGCAAACCAGCTCGAAATAGAACACAAAATGACAATGGAAAATGCCGCAGGTACCACGAACGAAAAGAGAAGTAATATTTTAAAAATTAAAATATTGTTTTCTTTATTCATAGAAAAAGCGTATCTTTTCCCTACTTCTTCTACAATAACTTTATGATCCCACTTTCCACGTACTAGCCTACTCGTATACTGCACATGTAAGCATGTCAGGAAATCGTATACTATGGGCACATGGTTATAGTAAAAACAAATGTCTCGCGATTGATAAGGATTAGGTTGAGTCAGGCTATACCATAAATCCAAGAAAACATATTGTCCGTTTCTAAAAACAACACTTTTCTTTGGCTCCGTTGTCATTAACTAAATTGCTTAAATATTTCATTAATCTAAGTGTAAGACAGATAAAATGAACTTACTTTATTCGGCATGCTCTCGTAAACGAGCAAGACATGAATGAATTTATGCGATTTACTAGAGCCACTGTGAACACCTTCTCCAACATATCTGGATGACTACGCTCTGGACAATTCTTTGTTTTATGTTGCCCAATAAGGAGGAATGGACGTAATAAAATTCCAGACACATGCACCATCATAGATACAAGCGAAAGAGTGGTATTGTATTTTCTAACTAAAAATGCAAATTTACCTATGTCACACTCCCATTAGGCAAAAGAAATTCTGAGTCCACGCCCCTAAAAGAAATCCACATATGGGTATTATCTTATTGTTACAAACGTTGATTTTCTAAAAATAATGCCAAATTTCACAGTGCAAAAAAAAAATGCTTCTGCCAGTAAGTCTTTGCGTAAGAATAATCATATTGAATTTATGACGCTTTTCAAAGATAGCTGTAGTAACATATTAATCACTGGCACATAAAAGCACTACGGAGTATTAATTCTGCGCATCTTGCAACTAATTTGACACTCATGAGCACTCCCAAAATAAAATTTGGAATTTCTATCAGCCCCCTCCCTATGATCCCCAAAAGTACCAAATTACCCTTCGTGCCCTGTGCCTCCTATTCCCAAAATAATATTCCAGATTTTTACTAGCACAACGCCTAATTTCACATTAATTGACAAAATATAGCTTCATCCTTATGTTCCTGCTAAGGATATTTATTATAAATTTTTAATGTAATTGTTGAAAGGGGGCTGTAGCTCAATATCAGTCACTGGCACATGCAAAGAGCATCGGAATATTAATTTTGCATTATTTACGATCAATCTGACACACGCTGGATTTTCCAAAATAAAATTTGAAACTTTAAAAAGATCCAATAGCTTATGCTTTACCCCTTGTGCCCCCTAAGCCGGTACATTACCAAAATAATATTCCAGATTTGGTAAACGCATAACTTTTTGCTAATTCGACGCCGAGTTGCGCATTAATTGAGAAAAAATCATTCTTCCCGTATGTCAATACTAAGGATATTTATGATTATTTTTTTTTTATTTTTGAAAGGGGCTATAGCCCCATATAAGTCACTGGCACATGCAAGGAGCATTAGAATATTATTTCTGTGACATTTGTGAATAATCTGACGCTCACTGGCATTTCCGGAACAAAATTTTGAATTTTTTATAAAGATCAATCATCAGATGCTTCGCCCCCTGTACCCCAATAAGGTGGTGGTTACTAAAATAACATTCCAGATATGAAAAATGCATACTTTTTTGCTACAACGATGCCAAATTTCACATTAATTGACTAAAAATACCTTCTTCTCGTATCTCTACTAGGGATATAAATGGTGATTTTTTTATTTTTGAAAGGGGGCTATAGCCCCACATAAGTTACTGGCACATGCAAGGAGCATTAGAATATTAATTCTGTGACATTTGTGAAAAATCTGACGCTCACTGGCATTTCCGGAACAAAATTTCGAATTTTTATAAAGATACATCATCTAATGCTTCGTCCCCTGTGCCCCCTAAGGCGGTGCGTTACCAAAATAGCATTCCAGATTTCAAAAATGCATACCCTTTTGCTACAATAACGCCAAATTTTACATTAATTAACAAAAAATAACTTCTTCTCGTATGTCCCTACTAAGGATATTTATGGTGATTTTCTTACTTTTGAAAGGGGGCTGTAGCCCCATTATCAGTCACTCTTACATGTAAGGAGCATTGGAGCATTGATTCTGTGACATTCGTGATTAATCTGACGTTTACTGGCACTCCGAAAATACATTTTGGGATTTTGGTAACACATCACCCACCATCTTTTTAAGCCCCTTGCCCCCCGAAAGGGGGGCTTCCCAAAATATGTTTGAGACGGCTTTACTAGTTTTGTGAATGAGTGTTTTTGTATTTCGTAACAAATACAACTCATTTGCCCCAAAATCTTTACGAATAATTATTGAAGAAAACTGCTTCCAAAATTTAACATTGAATCTCCCATAAGGAAAATGAACTTCTGTGTTTACACTCCCAAAAGAGGGGCTAAACAGCAATTTTCTCCTATTTCCTTTAAAAATTCGAAAAATTCAGATATTTTTCAATAAGAGTGCCAAATTTTATATTAATGGTGTGAAAACTTCATCCTCTCCCAGTGCTGTAGAAAATTACACGAATTATGGAACAGTCTATATATATATATATATATATATATATATATATATATATATATATATATATATATATATATATAATTCAAATCACGTTTTCAGTCAAAAGTAAAAAAAAAACATTTTATTTGTTTACCTTTGGAATACCAATATATAATCTAAATGATCTAGACCCTCAAAAGTATTGGAATATTTATTTATTTATTTTGTATATTACTGTTATGCACACGCCTAAAATGCCATGATTTGTTCTTTCATTTTAGAAGACATTTCTTTTAAAGTTGTTTTTTTAAGAAACATTTCGTATTTTGGAATGCAAAATATTGATGATAATGCTTTTACAATAATGTTGTTTTCCTTCTGTCGTATCTTCCTTTTTCACCTCGCAAAAGTCGATGTATGGTCAAAAATGGTTGGAAAATGAAAATAGGGATATTTCACCCTGTTTGAAACGTCTTGTCATAAAATATTGAACTTAGAAGGTAAATTCTGTACCACCAGACATGTCAACTCTGACGCGAAATCGTAGCAGTTATAGTAGTATTAACTGTGGTCGTAGTAGTAATAATAGAAGTAGTAGTAATAGAAATAGTGATATTAGTAGTATTAAAGTACTTTGCAGTCTTGAATAAAGAGTCAGTTTCCCAAACACAGTACGATTAACATAGACTGACAGTAAGACCGTACGAACACGGCAAAGGCAGGGGTAGTGGAGGACATTTAAGGGAAAAAATGACAACATTAGTTTCCAACCCGTCTTTGTGTGCCCGGGCCGAGCCGGGCCGGCGTGGCTCGGCCCGGAAATACATGCACCCGGTTCGGCCCTATAGCATTTGTGTCCGGGCCGAACAGGACACGCCCAGCCCGTGCAGGCCTCTGATTCATATCCACTGCAAACGCTGTTTTTGTTCTATTTTGACTTTTATTTTAGTACTCAGGCGAGAATTGTGTTCTATGTCTTAATTTTCTGCATTCTTTCACATATGGAAATATTCGTTTACGTATCTAAATGTTTCATTACGTATGGAGAGGTAAATGACAAACAAGCATGTGCTGATATTAATACAAAGTTTCGAAATATTTTATTATTAAGTATTTCAATCAATGTTGCTTTTTTATACAATTAATAACAAGTCTTATTATATTTAAAAGAAGAAAAACACATCTGCAAAATTTCTCCCGATTACAAAGATTGGCTTCGAGGTTCGAACCTGGTTTACTTTTCTCCGAAGCTACCCGAAGCTGGACTTTGAAAATTTTTGCCTCAAATTAGCAATAAAGAATGCCCTCGACCTTTGAGACAACATGTACCTTTCGGGAGTCAACTTCCAAAAATTAGGGGTGGGTTCTTTTGCCCCATAAAACCGTCTTTCCGCAGAAAAGAAGAAAAAGTATTCCTTTATTTTTTGTGTATTTGTCCATACAAAAAGTTTCGTTGGAATTCGTCGTGGCCTTTACACACATATGACATACTGTTACCAGCATTTTTTATATTTCGTGATCAAAGATTTGGAGGGGTCCGTGCCCCCTAACCGTTTTTCTCAGGAAAATACGAAACCCGTATGCCTTCAATTTAAATCTACAATATCTGTGCAATATTTGATTCACTTCGGTTCACTTCTTCTTACCTTTCGGGCGTCAACTTTCAAAACTTTGGTGTGGGTTCTTTTGTCCCCTAAAACTGGTTTTCTGCAGAAAATAAAAAAAGTATTCCTTTATTTATTTATTTATTTATTTATTTTTTTGCGTATTTGTCCATACAAAAAGTTTCATTGGAATTCTTCGTGGTCTTTATACACATATGACATACTGTTACCAGCATTTTTTATATTTCGTGATCAAAGGTTTGGAGGGGTCCCTGCCCCCTAACCGTTTTTGTCAGGAAAATACGAAACCTGTATGCCCTCAATTTAAACCTACAATATCTGTGCAATATTTGATTCAATTTGGTTCACTTCTTGCCGTCTTTCGGGCGTCAACTTTTAAAATTTTGGGTGGGTCTCTTGCCGCCTAAAACCGTTTTCCCGCAGACCATAAAAAACCCGTATTCCTTTATTTTTTGCTTATTGTCCATACAAAAAGTTGTGTTGCAATTCTTCATGTCCTTTACACACATCTGACATACTAGCACTTTTCATATTTCGTGATCAAAGGTTTGGAGGGGTCGGCGCCCCACGCTTCCGTTTTCCCCAGGAAAATACGAAACTCGTATTCCCTCATTTTATGTCTACAATATCTGTGCACAATTTAATTCACTTCGGCTCACTTATTCTTGCCTTTCGGGCATCAACTTTCAAAACTTTGGGTGGGCTCTTTTGCCCCCTACAACTGTTTCTCCGCAGAAAATAAAAAAAACGTATTCCTTTATTTTTTGCGTATTGTCCATACAGAAAGTTTCTTTGGAATTCTTGTTGGCCTTCACACACACCTGACAATCTGTTTATAGAACTCTTGATATTTCGTGATCAAAGGTTCAGAAGAGTCCGGGCCCCAACTAACCGTTTTTTAAAGGTAAATACGAAACTCGTATTCCCTCGTTTTATGTCTACAATATTTGTGCAAAATTTCATTCACTTCGGTTTACTTTTTCTTACTTTTTGGCGTCAAATTTCAAAATTTTGGGATGGGGTCTTTTGCCCCATAAAACCGTTTTTCTGCAAAAATAAAAAACCCGTATTCCTTTGTTTTCAGCGCATTGTCTATACAAAAGTTTCGGTGCAGTTCTTCATGTCCTATACACACATCTGACATACGGTTAGTAGCACTTTTGATTTTTCGTTATCAAACGTTTGGAGGGGTCGGCACCCCACCCGACTGTTTTCTCTAGAAAATACGAAACGCGTATCCTCATTTTACGTCTGCAATATCTGTGCAAATTTCATTCACTTCGGCTCATTTCTTCTTTTCTTTCGGGTGTCAACTTCAAAATTTTGGGTGGGAGATTTTGACCCCTAAAACAGATTTCCGCAGAAAATAAGAAACCAGTATTCATTTATTTTTTGGTTATTTTCCATACACAATGTTTCGTTGCAATTCTTCATGTTCTTTACACACATCTGACATACTGTTACTAGCGCTTTTGATATTTCGTGATCAAAGGTTTGGAGGGGTCGGCGCCTCACCCAACCTTATTCTTCAGAAAAATACGAAACTCATATCCTCATTTTACGTCTGTAATATCTGTGCAGAATTTCATTCACTTCGGCTAATGTCTTTTTACCTTTCGGGCGTCAACTTTCAAAATTTTGGATAGGGTCTTTTGTCCCCTAAAACCGTTTTTTCGCAGAACATTTGAAACTCATATTCCTTTATTTTTTGCGTATTGTCCATACAAAAAGTTATGTTGCAATTCTTCGTGTCCTTTACATACATCTCAAATACTGTTACTAGTACTTTTGATATTTCGTGATCAAAATGTTTGAAGGAGTCCGTGCCTCACCCAAGCATTTTTCCAGGAAAATACGTAACCCGTATTCCCTCGTTTTAAGCCTTCAATATCTGTGCAATATTTCACTCACTTCGGTTCACTTGTTCTGACCTTTCCAGCTTCAAATTTAAATTTTTGGGGTGGGTTCTTTTGCCCCATAAAACAGTCTTTCCGCAGAAAACAAAAAACCCGTATTCCTTTATTTTTTGCGTATTGTCCATACAAAAAGATATGTTGCAATTCTTCATGTCCTTTACACACATCTCAGATACTGTTACTTGCACTTTTGATATTTGCTGATCAAAGGTTTGGAGGGGTCGCCACCTCACGCTTCCGTTTTCTCAAGGAAAATACGAAACCCGTACTCCCTCATTTTATGTCTACGTATATGTGCACAATTTCGTTCGCTTCGGCTCAATTCTTCTTACCTTTTGGGCGCCAATTTCAAAATTTTGGGCTGGGTTCTTTTGCCCGCAAAATAATTTTTCCGCACTCAACAATTATTCAACAAGTATTCATTTTCTTTTTGCGTATTCTCCATACACAATGTTTCATTGCAATTCTTCATGTCCTTTACAGACATCTGACATCTGTTACTAGCGCTTATGAAATTTCGTGATCAAAGATTCGGAGGAGTCCGTGCCACACTTAACCGTTTTTTTAGGTAAATGCGAAACCCGTATAACCTCATTTTATGTCTACAATATTTTCGCAAAATTTTATTCACTTCGGTTCACTTTTTCTTCCCTTTTGGCGCCAAATTTCAAAATTTTGGGATGGGGTCTTTTGCCCTATAAAACCGTTTTTCCGTAAAAATGAAAAACCAGTATTCAGCGCATTTCCCATTAAAAATTTCGTTGAAAGTCTTCATTTCCTTTACACACATCTCACATACTATTAATAGTATTTTTGATTTTTCGTTATCAAACGTTTGGGGGGTAGGAGCCCCACCCAACTGTTTTCTCTAGGAAAATACGAAACCCTTATCCTCATTTTACGTCTGAAGTACTTATGCAAATTTCATTCACTTCGGCTCATTTCTTCTTGTCTTTCGGGTGTCAACTTTCAAAATTTTGGGTGGGAGCTTTTGACCCCTAAAACAGTTTTTCCGCAGGAAATAAGAAACTCGTATTGATTTATTTTATGGTTATTTTCCATACAAAATGTTTCGTTGCAATTCTTCATTTCCTTTACACACACACCTCACATACTGTTATTAGTACTTTTGATATTTCGTGATCAAAACTTTGGAGAGGTCCGTGCCCTTTTCAACAGGTTTTTTTTTTTTTTTTTTTTTTTAAGGAAAATACGAAACCCGTATTCACTCATTTTACGCCTACAATATGTGTGCACAAGTTCATTCATTTCGATTCACTTGACTTTGCTTTTCGTTAGTCAACTTTCAAAATTTTGGGTGGGTGCTATTCCCCGTAAAACCATTTTTACGCAGAAAATAAAAAAAACAGTATTCGTATGTCTTTTGCATATTATCCATACACTAAGTTTTGTTGCAATTCTTCATGTTCTTTACACACATCTCACATACTGTTACTAGCATTTTGATATTTCGTGATCAAATGTTTGGAGGGGTCCGTGCCCTACCCAGCCGTTTTTTAAAGGAAAATAAGAAACCCGTATTCCCTCATTTTTTGTTTATAATATCTGTGCAGAATTTCATTCAGTTCGGTTCACTTCTTCTTACCTTTCGGGCGTCAAAGTTCAAAATTTTTCGTGGGGGCTTTTGCCCCCTAAAACTGTTTTCCGCAGAACATTAAAAACTCGTATTCCTTTATTTTTTGCGAGTTGTCCATAGAAAAAGTTTCGTTACAATTCTTCATGTCCTTTACACACATCTCACATACTGTTACTAGCATTTTTTTATATCTCGTGATCAAGGGTTTGGAGGAGTCCGTGCCCCACCCTACCGTTTTTTTTCTCAGGAAAATATGAAGCCTGTATTCCCACATTTTACGTCTGCAATATCTGTGCACAATTTTATTCACTTCGGTTCAGTTATTCTTGCCTTTCGAGTGTCAATTTTCAAAATTTTGGGTGAGGCTTTTATATTAAACCTTTACTTTATGTAACTTTTTCTTTTTTAAAATTATTTTTTCGGGAGAGAAGGAGAGAAATGTTTTTTCTGATATGTGTCTTTTGCCATTCATCTTTTTTGAGGTGCTTAAGTAAGATCATTTTGTAACTTTTTATGTCATCCAACTCCGTCACAATAATAAAATTGTCATTCTTAACAATTTATTTTATTTCTTTATTTTTCAGTTTGCCACACTGATATATTTTTAACAGAATTGAGGTTTGGTCCAACGCCTTTCGAATTCGGAACCAACCCAACCGCCGAGCTTTTTGGGTTGCCTGCTATTGCAGGAAAACGAGAATTGCAGGTGGTAATGCACTTTTGGAGTTGTATATACAAAAAAATATCACCTTTATTGTTTTGGCGCGTAAACCAACTTTAACCTAGTAAATGACCCGTACGGTCATTCTCTGGTTAACGTTTAAAATACTTAACCAGTAAGTTGACCACGTTCTTTGTTCATGCTCGATCAGTGATTCATTGTCTCAACCACAAAAATATAATCTTTAAGGTTTAAATTTGTCAACGAATTTCGCTATCTTAAACGGCTTGAACTAATTTTATTTGTATTAGATTCCGCGATGACTCCATATTGCCAAATTCCGCACTACGTAACCTTAAATAATTAGAAAACACAATCTTACACGTGGGAACACGATGGTTTAGTGGTTAAGTACTTACTTCTGGCGGGTCCCGGGTGGGGTCCCTGGTTCGCTCCTCAGCCACATAAGTCTGTGGTGGACATTATAATGTCCGTGGATTTTCTCTGGATACTCCCACCTTCTTCTACCTTCTCATTCCACCAATTTTTCCATTACCATTCACTTGCTTTAATCATCGTCTTCCTTAGCCTAAAGGACATAAACATGGGACGTTAAACGGAAAGATTTTTATTTTTGCAATCTCAATGTATTTTGTGATTAATGACCTCAAGCATGTGCTATTGAAGAGAAATTTTGTTCTGAATGCCTTTATTCTTCATTCTTAGATCTGAATCCAATAGTTTTCTTGTATTTGGTAAAATAATAAAACAGTGTTATTTTTATTAAAATATTAGGTCTAAAGTTATATATATATATATATATATATATATATATATATATATATATATATATATATATATATATATATATATTTGTGTTCACTGCACGTATAAATAGTATATATGTATCTCATCAAATACTTGTAAGGTCCCTGAGGAATCGAGATGGGGTTACAAGGAATGATAGACAAAAAGAAGAAGAGAAAAACAATAAGATGAAGATGGTTAACACAAAAGAGAGAGAGAATGAGATTTGTTTGTTCTTTTGTGAGAGAAGAGGAGATCGAAATTGGTCCCAGATGTACAACGAAAAAATAATTTCCATTTGTTCTCTGCTCGGCCATTGTAGTGGTGATGCCTCATTCTGCTCCTTTTAAGAAAAAGGAAAGAACAATGAAACAGAAAGAAACGGAATAGATTGCTGTCCTTTGATTTTCAAATACCAAAGAAGAAAAACAGAAAGGGATGAACCACTTGATCATAACAGAATCTCATTGTTTTAAACTATAGGCTATCTATTTTTTCCCCTTATTTTTTTTCAATAAAAATATAGAGAACGGTAAATTGAAAAAAACAAAATTGGTGTACATGTAAGGACCTCAATTCAAGAGGAAATCTTAAATATGGGAGAACGAAAACAAACAGAAGTATAGATGCGAATAATAGAAAAATGAGAAAAAACGGAAGGATACATATAAACAATTGGAAGACGGAAACAGATAGATATATAGAGGTAAATGATGGGGAAACAAAAATAGGTGGAAGAATATATGTAAATAACAAGAAAAACAGACGGAGGGATAATACGAACAATGAGAAAACGAAAACAAATGGAATGATATATATAAACAATGGGGAAACGAAAACAGATGAATGGCTAAATGTAAACAATGGGAAAATTATAAATAATATGGAAGGATAGATGTAAACAATGGAAAAACGAAAACAGATGGAAAGATATATGTAAACAGTGGAAAACGAAAACAGATGGAAGGATAGAGAAGACGAAACAATTGGGAAACGAAAGCAGATGAAAGGATATATGTAAACAATGGAAAAACGAAAACAGATGGAAGAATAGATGTAAACAGTGGAAAAACGAAAACAGATGGATGGATAAATGTAAACAATGGGAAACAAAAAAAGATGGAAGGATTTCTAATAAAACTCCAATTGACCAAAGCAGTATATATATATATGTATATATTAAGATAATATATTTTTGTGTTACAGTTTCGGCTAAGTAACATAGCCTTCCTCAGACACATTACGAGAGAAATATCCAATTTTGACAGCTTATATATAATCTGGATGCAAGACACTCCCACTTTTTCTTTATAAAACGTAGACATTACTTTAAAAAATTACTTTTTAGAGCCAATTAAAAGTTTACGTTTTGTAAAGAGAAAGTGGGCGTCTTGCATCCAGATTGTATATAAGCTGTCAAAATTGGATATTTCTCTCATAATGTGTCTGAGGAAGACTATGTTACATAGCCGAAACTGTAACACAAAAATATATAACACAAAAATATATACTCTATAACACAAAAATATATAATCTTAAAATATATATACTGCTTTGGTCAGTTGGAGTTTTATTAGTAATCTTGAATTTTCCAAAGCTACAATGAATAATTTACAAATGGAAGGATTTATGAAACAATGGGAAAACAGAAACCAACATAAGGATGGATATAGCATGTTGTGTATTGCCAGTAACGATATTCCTAGCATCACATCACTCCTGACACCACATCATTTACTGTCGCATTATTGCAAGAGTCATTCCTAAATAAATTAACCTGGTGAAACATACACCTCAGAAATCGTGAAATGGTGCATCAACATTATTCACGGTACTTCAACGCAGTAGCATAATTAAGACTTAAATAAAATTAGATCTGGCCTAAGTAAGCATTGGTTATTACTACTCATTATCTGTGTTAGAGTTTTGGCATTATATTAAGTTTTGGCGTTAATTAACCGAAATCATGATATTTGTAGTGTATTCTACTTGAATATCACTAAAAATATGTATTTTCTCATTCGAGTGTACAGTTGGTTAAATTTTGTATCATTGGTTTTCTGTTCTGGTACCATTGATTAGAATATGATATATTTTGTTCTGTGATTTTAATTCCCTCTATGTTTGTCAGATTGACTTCAAATGTGGTGCGTGTTAGATGGAGTTTTTGTTTTATCTTATATAATATTGTACTAAAAAATTCGATGGAAAACAAGGAAATCAATCAATGATGGAGGAGTCCAGTTATTCTTTTCAGTGATTTAATTGTGCTTATTTCATGTTTTTTCTTCTTTCTTCGAGTCTTTCTTTTTTCAAATATGACTAGTTTGTACTTCGGAAATCTTTCTGTCAGCGCTCGTTCCCAAATTGACCAAGTGAAGTTGGATTGCTTCTACAGGTGAAAGTAGAATTAAGTTAATATATCAGTAAATTCAATTCCTTTGCTAATTTGATATATGGTTCTGTCAATACTGTTACATATTTAGATTAATTGATTCGTGAGGATAGAAATTTATAATTGACGATTGATCTTGTTCCATTTAAACTTCACTCATATATCTCTATATTTTTGTTGTTTGTTTGATCTATATTATCTGGTTAATAAAATGTTTGCAGGACTATGACACACGGAAGTATTTGCTGGATTCAATAATTGTTCTCATTAGTGAGACCTTGTCTTCCTTGACTTTATGGTGAAGTGTTCATGATACACTACAGATTGTGAACTTAAAAAAAGTATTATGACACTGTGAACTACAAAAATATAAGTTATATACTAAAAAGAATCGTTCTAGTAAAATATTCATTTCTTTTTCGAAATTTGATAATGTCTAATGCGGAAAAGGTGATATTTCTGATAGCGAACTCACACAAAGCATGTCACGGACATACATTTCCTCATTGATCCTGAAGTGAAAAGATAGCGTAAATTTCATTTCACTCATAGGCCTACAAGTTGGTGTTGACACATCAACAAATTATAGAGTAAAATGATAAGAAACTACTATTTATTATCGCTCTTACTATACCGTAGCGCTATCCTTTTAATTTATTACATATTTTCAGAGATTATTTACTTCCTGAGAATTCATACAACTTCACTTTATTACGATATATGTGAAAGAATGAAATTCCTTGTAAACCTCTGCGTTTATTTCACATAAAAACTTAGGAAGTTATTTGTGAAAAAGTTAAACAGCACAGCATTCCAAAACACATTAAGTTCCTCTCTCTCTCTCTCTTTCTCTCTCTCTCTCTCTCTCTCTCTCTCTCTCTCTCTCTATATATATATATATATATATATATATATATATATATATATATATATATATACTTCATCTGTTTAAACAATTTCTATCCATGTATTTACTTTTGTTTTCCGCACGAGATAAAGGACTAGTTTGTCATCACGCCATGTTGCGTAACACTCATCCCGGAAATCGGAATTAAAATTTCCTGGAAACTGGGATCACATATCTAAATCAACTCTTTGTGTATACTACAACGTAGTTTTTTTTTTCTTTTTTTTCTGGCAAGTGCTTCATTACAGAGCTCCAATTGCATGGACCTGATAACGTCGCTGAACCAGATTGAATTAGAACAAACAACACGGATCAGTCGAATACGATATATGCTATTTGTTTGACTTTTAATTCACGTGTCACATATACATACGAATTGAATATTTCCATTTGAAGCAGTATCAAATATGTGTGTTTGTGAAATGTGTTAGGCATACAAAAAAATGGTGAGTATTAATTAACATCTTCAATAATCTGCTCACTTATTATTGGTTAGGGCTATTTATTAGCTGAGCTTTAAAATGGTCTAAGTAGAGAGGAAAATAATTTACATTACATTAAAACACAGTCATCTCCAACTATATGGTCTGTGACGTCACATTTCTTCCATTGTCAGTTAATGATATGGAAAGAGGAAGGAGCAGGGAGGAAACCAGATTTTATTAAAGACAGTAGTGGAAGAGAAAGAAGAATATCGATATCGTAGTTGATTGTTTTCTGGAATGCTACTTGTGGATTAGCACAAGTGGATCCTCGACTACTGGTACACTGCCAATACTTGCTCTTCCCTTCCCCACTTTTTCTCAAAGCACCTATCTCTGCTTTCTCAGATTGTAAAAACGCGTTCTTACGTTATATAACAGTCAGTTAGAAATACAAGAATTTTAGAAATGATCCAAAAATGGATCAAAAGAATGCGATCTTCGCCAAGAATTTTACGAAGGATCCAAAAAATGCATCAAAAGATTGCGATGTTGGGCAGTAATTGTTCTTGGATCACTGACTACAAAATTTTTGAACGGCCCCTAAATCGAGTTTTGTATTTTTTTACGGAATAATCACATCATACTAAGTTAAGTGATAGTTTGGGTTTGGCTACACTATATGTAGTCCTCCAAATTAAGGCCTACAAGAAATTTTTTGTCTGAAATATATTGGATATTTTTGGATCCAGGCCACAAAACTTTTCAACGGTCTCTAAATCATTTTTTTTGCATCATACTGAGTTAAGTATAGTTTGGGTTTAGCTACACTATATGAAGTTCTCCTAGTATAAGGCTTACAAGAAAAATTTTGATTGAATGAAATATATTGGATTTTTGGGATCTGGAGGCCATAAAATTTTCAAACGTCCCTAAATCAAGTTTTCGTATTTTTTACGGATACAACGACTCACCAAAGGTAGTCGTCAACCTGGTTCGGCTAATGATATAAGTAAATCTTGAGTGGTAGTAATTGTTTACACATAAAAATATCTTCAATAATTATATACACTATTATTCTCACCTTTTCTATCGAAATTACAAGTCGATGATCGGTATTAAATGGTTTATTAGTTGATACTCTTTTTAACGTATTTTCACTCAAACTGTCTTGCAAACATACATGTTGATTAGGTATCAATAAACAACTACATAGCAACGAATTATACAATAATGCATATTTCTTTACATATATTAAAAACATTCTTCTTTTGTTATTTTAAATTAACATTATATCAAGTATATTGCTTGAGTATGAGCACTTTCTGCCCAAGGTACAGGTAATTATTAAACGATACAAAGTATCTCGTTGTATAAAAATGTCGCCCGACGATGGGACTGAATATAAAAGTTACAAGCGAGCTGGGCTTTTTTATTTAAGAACCACTGGTCCGTTTACAATAATGATGTTACATTACTTATGTCCTTTACATTTTGATCGTCCCTCGTATGTATCTTCATTAAATTTCATATATATATATATACATTTATAATAAATCTTTCATTCCATTAATACTTATCTTTTATTACAAAAACGTCGTCGCTTAATAATATAATCAATGAAGGGTGCGAAGTCAAAATCGTAAGAGGCAAATTACCTTTTAAAACATAAATCACAATGATTAGCAGTTTCAATCATTATTAAAACGGTGATGTTAAAAAAATAAATAATATTTGATCTCTCCAGGGCGCATTATATAATAACAACATTAGCAGATGTTTCAAAATATACATTGTATCCATAAGGCATCAGAATATAGAAGAATCTTATTCGGGTAACATATAAAGTAACGCATAAAGACAGTCGTCGAATAAATAGCTTAATAGAATGAACCTTATTCTTAACATAATCTTTGACAACAAAGTTTCAACACAGATTAATATAATGTAAATAACCTTTGCCTTTAATCAATCATAAATCGAATTATAATTCTTCACATTAACAAGAGAGAATTAAAATCATTTGAAAATTATCATTGGTTAATGAGAATTAAAGAAAATTAAATTAAGTAAAAATCAAAAAAATTAAACGTAACCTACGTTCAGACGAACAAGAGGACGAAAATAAATCTATTTTTACACAAATATATTCATAAGAATCAGTAGCTGATATGGGTTTAACTCTTACTTCATCAACTGCAGTCAGTTTACATTCGTACTTGCATATGCTTCTAATAAAGTACATTGTACTGCACAATCGTGATTAGGTCCCACATTGTTATTCTGTACAGGAATTATGTCATTATCTTGATTTTGATACAAAGTGACATCTCCTGAGCTATGGTTATGTCTATACATAGGATTTATAGCATTTCTAGAATTTCGCCATGTATTTCGACTGTTTTTGTGTCTACTTCGATTATATGGTCTGACATAAGGATTGCCACGATTAATTAGGTTAGGTGGATTCCCAACATATCTTTGCCTAGTTTGCTCGTTCGAATTGCTTAAATTCACTCGATTTAGATTGTGTTCCATATCGTTCGCATTACGGATATTTAGATTACGAACAGGTACAAAGTGATCTGAATTGTTTTTAATTTTGCCTGATCCCGCTTGATGATTCTGAGCATGGTATTGAGTTTCATAACATTGTACAAGCATTAATAAATGATTAAAACGCATACACTGAGTAGAAAACAGGATCTGTTGTAGCTTAAACGGTAACAAATTTCGGATTGATGCAATTACTCTGGATTCCGATTGCAACGGATTTACGACTTTTAATTCGTTATATGTACTTACAACAAAATCAACAACAGATTTGTGCAAACGAGGATTGAAAGGTTGATTTCTAATAGTGGCATCTCTGTTTGCAAACAAAAAGTCATTTTCGTAATTTGCAATCAGCGCAGCTTTAAATTCATCATATGTATTGACGTGATCTCGTACTGCTTTAAACCATAAAGAACATGGTGGGAGTAATAAATGAGGGATTAGTTTCATATATTGCGATTCATCTATACACATTATAGTGCACTCATCCTGGAATTTTTCTAGGAAAGAGGTAGCATTTTCGTTACATTTACCACTGAACTTACTCATAGCACGTATTTCACTCATCTTTACACTTAACTTTACCTTTCTTTCATCTTTCCGTGTTCGTGTGGAGTGACAATTCCTACCTACTGCATGATGTGTAGTTCCACCATCTCTTTTACGCCCTTCTGTATTCCTTGGATGATTTTCTTCCAAAATAATGTCCTCATCGGATGGATTGCCAGAAGAAGAGATAACGTAAGGTCCACATTGATTTGCTACAGGTGACTGCGAGGTCATCTCCTGTGAACAAGGGAACTCCAAACGTTCATTAAACATGTTGTTGTGGTATGTGTTGTCCTTAATCTGCAGCGTCCGAATTTCCTCTTGTAAAGCGGATATTAACTGAGTATTCGCACGTATTTTGGTAGAATTATCCGTGACCTGAATCTGTTGTTGCCGTACAGAAGATTCTATTACTTCCAAATCCTTTTTTACACCATTGACCTCTTGAATAACATGGTTGTAATTATCCTGGCAACCTTCAGATACCCTTCTAAGCTTTTCATCGAATTGTGAGTTGATGTCACTCATCGCCTGGGAAATAGATTGTTTCGTCTCTTCGGATGTCTGCTCCAATCGTTTACTTAATTCCTGATACTGTTTGCCGGATTCCTCGGATTTTCGCTCCACCGTCTGTTTTAATTCCTCATACTGTTTGCTGGATTCTTCGGATTTCCGCTCCATCGTCTGTTTTAGTTCAATGGACATCTGAGCCAGATTTTGTTCTTGTCGCTGTAGAGCCATTAAGATTTTGTCTTCAAAGGTCACTTCAGGTACAACAGGAGCTGTACTTTGTTCTTCGTTACCACTGTCACCAGTTTCTTTCTCCATTACCTCACCGATCATCATTTTTCTTGTGATTATTTTACCACTTCTAAGTATAGTAAAGTTCGTAGTCATGAACCTTATTACTGAAGTGAATTCCCCCTTACTTTGTACTTCAGGATATGAATTTACAAAGTTCCCGGGTGAGGTAAACCAAAAATTTTACAACGACTCACCAAAGGTAGTCGTCAACCTGGTTCGGCTAATGATATAAGTAAATCTTGAGTGGTAGTAATTGTTTACACATAAAAATATCTTCAATAATTATATACACTATTATTCTCACCTTTTCTATCGAAATTACAAGTCGATGATCGGTATTAAATGGTTTATTAGTTGATACTCCTTTTAACGTATTTTCACTCAAACTGTCTTGCAAACATACATGTTGATTAGGTATCAATAAACAACTACATAGCAACGAATTATACAATAATGCATATTTCTTTACATATATTAAAAACATTCTTCTTTTGTTATTTTAAATTAACATTATATCAAGTATAATGCTTGAGTATGAGCACTTTCTGCCCAAGGTACAGGTAATTATTAAACGATACAAAGTATCTCGTTGTACGGAACAAGCACATTATACTAAGTTAAGTGATAGTTTGGGTTTAGCTACCCTATGTTGTTCTCCAGTTATAAGGCGTACAAGAAAATTTTTGATTGAATGAAATATATTAGATTTTTTGGATCAGGGACTACAAAATTTTCGAACGGCCCCTTAATCAAGTTTTCGTATTTTTTGAGGAATAAGCACACGGGCGTCATTTCAAACTTCGTTTGAGGGGGGGTAAGAGCACTACCGACTTAAGACTTTCACATTTTGTACTAGTACACTAGAAGACAATCCATTAAAGTATATGTATTCCTCAAACTCTTGGGGGGGGGCAATTGCAACCTCCTGCCCCACCTAAATGACGCCCCTGAATAAGCACATCATAATGAGTTAAGTTATAGTTTGGGTTTGGCTACACTATAAGACCTACAATAAAATTTTTGCCTGAAATATATTGGATCTTTTGATCCATAAGCAGATTCGGAGGTAGGAGAGCAGTTAACATTCTTGCTTCTCAATAACAAGGTTACACGTTCGAATTCCATGATTACCTTGTCTGAGGAATTTTTAAAAAAGATTTTCTTTCTGTATCGCCAGGCGAATGCTACAGTGGTACATGAGATTTAAATACAAGGCCATGACCGAGACTTTATCAAATTCTTGTTAGAATCATATTTTCTTTTGATTCGGTAGATGTAAAAACACGAAATTTTACGATAAGTGTTCCGAAAGCTCGTGGACCGCCAACGCCTCATTAAATTCTCTGTAAGCGAGTCTGCGCTTGTCGCACATGAAGATAGTCAATGGCGTTTTTTGTTAATGTAAGAAAAGTCAACAGCAGTTGTAGTTTCATAGCTATAAAAGCCAAACTTCAGTGTATATTACAATGGCGGATGATTTGATTTTCAGTATAGTGTTCCTTTTCAGGAGCAAGGCTATATGAGACGTAGACCTACAGCTTAATGTGGCATTCGAACCACATGAGCTCCCTTTAGGAATCGAACCCAGGTCTCCCACGACAAAGGCGATTACACTTACCGTTTAGTCACTAGGGAGCTCAAAATGGCGGATGAGAAATATATATTATTTAATACAAGATTAAGAATTGCTTTTAAATTTTGTTTGAAGTTGCACAAAACTGGCCAAGAAATGTATGAGATTATCAAACAAGCGTAGGGTGAAGGAGTAATGGGCAGGTTGGTCGTATTCAAGTAGTGGAAGTATTGATGCAAACTCAATGTCCAGGTTAAGGTGAGAAATGGGCGTCCACCAACGTCAGTGAAGTATGAGAACATTGTGAAAGCAGAGGCATTGTTAAAAGAAGATATTCGTTTGTTGATTCTCGAATTGGCAGCTATACTGATGTTGGTTTAGCGAGATGTCATGAAGTTGATAAGGAACACCTGAAAATGGTGCATTTTATGCAAAGTAGGATGTTATGAAATGGTTAAGCAACATCTGGAAATGTCTCCTATTTGCTCAAGATGGGTGCCTCGTCTGCAGAGTGAAGAACAGATGCTCCATTGCATTCAATGTCGTCAGGCGTTTCTCCAACGAGTTCCTCAATTCTTGAATAGAATAATCACCACTGACGGGTCCTAAATTAGACATTGTGATCCCAAATCAAAGCAGCAGGCTTGAGTATAGAAACACGATTCTCAGCTTCTTCCTCAAAAGTTTCGGATTCCTGGTTCCAAAAAGGAGTTAATGTTTTGGTTTTTGATATCTATGGAGCAATATTGCAGCACTAGGTTTCAGATAATCAAACTGTAAATGGAAATTATTATGCTAATTTTTGCAAGTGCATTTTAATTGGGCAATTCGCAAAAAAGAACCTGAACTGCTTATGAAGAAGTTTCTTTTTCAGAATAACGCTGGGCCATGTCTAGCACAGCGGGCTATGAAAGCTTTGGAAAAAATTGGTGGACAGTCTATAGATCCTCCATACAGTCCAGACCCTGCTCCTTGTGATTTTGGGGATATTCCTACCCTTCAGAAGGACTTACATGAAAGATATAGCACAGGGCAGGAAGTGAAAACTGTTACATCCATTACCTTCCATTGACTCTGGAAACAACGTATAGAGCATGAAAGACGCTATTTCGAAGAGAAAACCCACATTAGCCTTACTACAGATTGGGGTTCCAAATAGTGATCTCAATCCACGAATGTTTGGAAAAGCTCTTCGTATGTTCTGGCTTTTGGTATAAAAAGTTCACTAATTCTTATTTCAAGATCTTACCCTCACATTATCTGACCGTAAAATCGATGGTGCTCGACGCAACGTGAATATAATATAACTCTTCCTCTGTTCTTTTAGATTTCAGGATTCAGGTTACTACAAACTAAGATTATCTTGGTAGACAGAGACGTACACAGGGAGTGGGTCCTAGAGGGTCGGACTCCCAGAAAACCCGATTTTTCTATAAATTTAGTTTAAATTTAGGAATTACTTTACAAATATTAATATAATTTATCTTCCTATTGAATTTAGACCCTCTCAAAAAATCTTTGGTCCTCACTCTTTAAATAAATTCCTGCGTACGTGCCTGTTTGTAGACCAACATAAATTTGTATTCCCTATCTGGTTGAAATCAGTAACGTGAATTGAATTCCGAAAGGCTTAACTGCGACCTCCTTTTTCGCACCTTTTTGCTTTTTGTGTCATGATCCAAACACTAAATATTATAAAGTTTCACATCTATCTCCTAAGGTTATCATTTTAGGATTTTTGTTATATATCTTAATTTGGTAAATAGTATTTCTGCCATAATATCTCGTTAAAAGGTTGAGTTAAAACTCGAAACTCCCTTTGCGTACGCCTCTGCTTTCAGTTGCTCTGTTTGGACACTGCCTACAAAATAAGCCTACTCTGTGAAGAATCAGCAGGTAGATGAGGTAAATATAAAAATCGTCATATATTTCTCCATATAGTTTAAGTTTTTTATAGATATTTTATGCAGATTTACATATTTTTATGCTTTCCGATCTGACAACGCTATTTTCTTCAGCTATAATCAAGATATTATTTGCCGAGCACGGTGTTTCTGTTCGTGATATTTCTATTAAAAAACGTTTATATTTATGATGGATTGTCTAAAATTCACCTTAATACAGCTAAGAACTGTATGTTCTTTTTGTACAGATCTAGTTACGAAAAATTGATAAAGAAATAAAAACCCTTTCAGCCTATGGTAAGGAACTTTTGTTACATCCCGTATATATTTATGTTGCTTGGTCCAGCATTAATTTAAGTCAGACAATGGAAGTAACTTTCAAATAAAATTGTAAGCAGCTTGAAAGAGTTCAGGCCTTCAATAAAAATAGTTCATGGCAAGCCAGGCACTATATTGTTAGATTCAGGGAAGTGTTCAGAAGGATAATCAGGACACCTAGAATGTATAAAGGTAACCAAGAAAGTTCTGTCGCTTTTTTACCTACCACCTTCGAACATCGATATATTACCAAAAACGTATTTAGAAGATAAAAAATAGTTCCCATCAGCAGCGACGATCTTTTGACAACATTCTCGAAGGCCACGGATTCCATCGCGGTAGAACTTGGCGGGCCGTGAAGCGAATGTATCAAGAGCATTTTGCACCTTTACTAGGGATTTGAACTGGTGTCCTCTAATGTGATTACCCAAGGTATGAAAAAGGTGATAATCGGACGGTGCAATGTCCTGGGAGTATGGTGGATGCAATAGTGTTTCCCATCCAAGACAAGAATAGTTTCCCAGGTCATCATAACCACGTGTGACATAGCATTGTCTGTAACAGAAGGACTCCATTGCGATTCAGAAGTGATGGGTCTAGAGTTTTGAGTTTTTTCTTGAACACGGCTCAACTGCTGACAGTACACAGTTACATTGATGCTCTGATCAGCTGGTAGTAGTTCCCGTTGCACGATGCCGCGAGCAGTCCACCAAACATACAGGAGGACCTTCTTCTGGTACAGTACTGATTTCGACAGTTTTGGAGCGGGTTCCTGCAGTGGTGCTATTTAGCCGGTTCACATCGGTTCACTAAAACCGGTTGTTAAAATATTTCGAGTTCGCAGAACCGCTTTTTATCCCCAGACATAACAGTAGATTTTAACTACTTTTATTATTATTATTATTATTATTATTATTATTATTATTATTATTATTATTATTATTATTATTATTATTATTATTATTATTATTATTATTATTATTATTATTTAGAAATTCTTACAGCTACAGGGTTAAACATATCTCTCAGAACAAGGTATAAGCGTTGATTACTTAATCTCAAACGCTCAGATATCAAGAATGGGAACTGAAATCACGTGAGTGTAATGATGAGGGTTATTTATATTTGAAACTCACACACACCATTATCAATAATTGTCGAACCATTGCTGGATTAAAGTCTTTCCAATATTTTTTGACAACCATATATTTTGGAAAGTTCGTTTCCAGGATATTCGCAGTGCTACTTATTTTCGTCACACCATCTTGTATTAGGATTTTATGTAGGTTTCTATTTGATACTTGTGGTATCCAGTAAAAAAAAAAAAGTGCTTTTCTCTACCTTGTATGGTTTCTTTCCTAGCGTTGTCTTCTGACCCAGAGTCAAATCATGTGGGACCTATCGATCCAACTTGTAGTGTTTCCCAAATTGATGGATGTGCTGCTGAATGATTTCTCCACCGACACTGAATTGTAGTCCCAGTTTCTCACATGTCTGGCCACTGTTTGCCTCAATTGCTAGTTGAAGAACTTCATTTTGTACATGTATTTGTCTTTCAGCATGTGGACAGAATGCGTCATCGAATGTTACTTGACCGTCCTTAAACTTGTTAAACCACCGCTGCACAGACAGTCCGCGTAATCATGACACCTTCAATTCCGCCCCGCTGCAGCGGCGTTCGACCCCATTTTGAACTCGTACAGCGTACATGCCCTTATGACGCTTTGTGGAGGTCTCATGTTCACTCTGTCCTTACGCAAGTTCACAGTGTAACTGAACTGCCACAACCAGGTAGTATGTTGGATATATCTGCACCAGCAAATGACCTTCGCCTTATCTCCGTTCGCATTCAACTCACGGTGTGAGGACGAATGGAACACAGAGCTTGACAGAAAGCGACAGAATCTTCTTGGTTACCTTTATAACAAAATACTTTTCAATATTTTTTTAGTTTTATTTACTAAAATTGATTACCTTGAATCTTTAAACTTTACCTAAATGTATATAGACGTTCCATAGAACACTCAGGAACTGTATAGAATAACTATGAAATCTATAACATACTGGTATAATCTGTGAACGATTAATAATTATTTAATTTACCTAAAAATTCCTAAGCATTATATACAATGCCTAGTTTTAGCATTTTGCTGGCATCATGTACATTTCTCCAACATTGTTCTTCCAACTAGCAACTATTGATCAACTCAACATTATGGTCGACATAATTGCTTGATGCTTAATGCAAAAAAGAAAGCAATAAGAATAGAAAGAGCAAAAAGAGAAGAAGAGAAAGAAAAGTATAAACTTCAAGTATAAAATGAAAAGCAAAGAGCAAAGGAGATGTTTAGCCTTTTCAATCTCAATACTTAGAGCTCTCGACAAATGCGTATTAATTCTTGCTATCACACTCCTACAAGCTCTAGCGTGCAAAATTGCAAATATTATGCAGTAGCTGAGCTGGGTTGCCTGTTATTAACGGCTGTTAAACACGTCAAATCGCGTACAATGTAGCACGCAATGTTGTCGCCAACACCCATTGTGAAAAGTTCAAATGTTTCTAAGTGATCTCATGCAATTCACAGCTAAGAGAACTAATGATCTAAAGCACCATTAACAGCACAGAATGGCATCATGTTCCTGTTATTACTACTAGTACTATTACTATTATTAATTTATCGTCGACATAGATTGAGAAGGGAATGTAAAATCATATAAAAATTATTTTGAAGAAGGCTACATAAATTTTTAACACTTTAGAGAAAATTTTATTCCGGTTGTCTACACAGACATGAATTATGCGTACAATGTTCAGTGAATTCTGATGTGTATGGGCCTATTAAGGCAGGCAGGATGGGGTTAAATATTCTTTACTTCCCCACTTTTATCCCTTATCAAACTTTACAAAATTCTGTTTGTGAACCAATTCCTGGATCTTGAAAAACAGGCTAATTTTTTATGCTTTTTTCTTTCAAATAAAATCAACCAATCAAAATATCCTTTACGACCAAATATTACTTGATTGGTTTGTTGCAAAATTTATCTTGAAAAATGATTTATATAATATGGGTGAATTCACATGTGTGGTCATTAGTATTGCAATCGATGCTATTCTAGGAAAAAATAACTCCACACAAACTCCACCAGAATTCTAACAAAGGAACATCCAAGTTTGTGTGATTGTTTTCTGGAAACCCAGCTACTAACCCAAGGAGTACCTAGAGAAGGTAGGATAGTAAGTCGAAGTGGTTGAAGGTAGGGAGGAACGTTGTTTCATATTAATTTTCGCAAATATTGCGGAGCGTAACGCAACTCGAACATGTAAAATTAATGCCGATTACCACGAGCTGACGTCCAAATTTTGCGTTGCGTTTACGTAAACCACTCTAAATGTAGTTCTAGAAGTGCTCCAATATCAAACACCATGTTGGAATTGTTGGCAATATGGTCATACAATTCGTCAATGCAATAGACCATTTGCTTGCTATCGATGTGTGAAGCTACACATCAACACCATTGAACAAAATCACTCAACAAGAACTTAAATAATAATAATAATAATAATAATAATAATAATAATAATAATAATAATAATAATAATAATAATAATAATAATAATAATAATAATAATAATAATAAAAAAACAAGTAACTTTGTAATGAAAATATCTTTCAACAAAATACTTGAGATAAATATTCAAGTGATCTTATGGATGACTTGTCTTCACACTGATAACAGAAGCATAGTGATAGAATTGGAGCGTATTTCTGTCATGTTATGAGACTTTACAGCTGAAACTGAAACTTTTGATATAAAAGAAGGGAGTTAGTCCTACCACCTGGTCTAATGGCTAGCGCGCACAGCTTTCGTGCACGTGATGGGGCCAGGTTCGATTCTCACTGGGAGAGCTTGAACGCATTACGGTGATCAATATTTTACCTTAAACTGTAGATACTCATCTGATATATATGTTGTAAAATGGCGTATTAAATGTAGTATTAAATTACATTTGATTATTAAATACTAAAATTATATGATTTTCACGAAGTATGGGACATTTAAATCGACTTGAACAAAAAAAAAGTAAAATCAAACCACTAAAATGCACCTCATTTCGAAAGAAAACAGAAACATAATTTCCCATACAAATCAAAGTGCTAAAAATATTTTCCACATAAATCAAAGTGTTAAAAGTATTTCCTATATAAATCAAAATGCTAAAAATATTTTCCACATAAATCAAAGTGCTAAAAGTAGTTCCTATATAAATCAAAATGCTAAAAATATTTCCACATAAATCAAAGTGTTAAAAGTATTTCCTATATAAATGAAAATGCTAAAAATACTTTTCACATAAATCAAAGTGCTAAAAGTATTTCCTATATAAATGAAAATGCTAAAAATATTTTCTACATAAATCAAAGTGCTAAAAGTATTTCCTATATAAATCAAAATGCTAAAAATATTTTCCAGATAAATCAAAGTGCTAAAAGTATTTACTGTATAAATCAAAGTGCTAAAAATAGTGTAAGTTTAGTTAATACACATTCTTAATGTTACCAGAAGTAATTTTTGTATGGATGATTATTTCTAGAATATCTAGAAGTGTCTACTTGTACTAATGTAAGTTGCGTTTGGATTATGATGCTTCTTTATGTATCTGATACAGTGGATTACATAAAAGAGAATGTTTCCGAATTTTCATCTCGCTCCTTCAGCAAAATATTAAAATATGTACACAAAAGTCACTCGTGTTCTGAAACGATATAAGATTGTAATTGTGTGAACTGCCTCTGAAGAAATTCTGTCTACACCACTGATCTGCTATATCACATTATGTATCAATGATGTATTGTCAATGTTGACACCGAATTATTCGAAGATTGACTTCGTTAATGGCAATAAAGCACTATATTCCTTTCATCAATAGTCATGGCTGCAACAATTTATATAAATCCATCCTGACAAGTGTTTATTAATGACTATTGATTTCTCGAGAACATTAAATATTTATAATCAAGGAAATATAATTTTTTTTAAAGAAGAAAACATGAAGCATTCAGAACTGGGAACTCAATAACACTTTTCAGCAGAAAAATAAATCTGACTAGATATTTTATATTCGTGCCAACAGAACAAATGAATGGTGACAAACTTGGCAGTTGTTGTTAACTGCCTGGAAAACTAAGTTCAAAAACAATATTTTCACCGCCGAAATCAATTCATGAAATTGTCATGGGAAAATAAACACCTGTAACATCGATTGAAATGAAGAAGAAGAAGAAAGACAAAAGAAGAGTGTTTCCTTGCATCAAAATTGAATCTGAGTTTCCCCAATGTGAAAGTTTCGAGTGCCTTTAGATTTAAATAAAAGTAGTCCACTTCAATATTCCGCATAGCAGCGCATTTCTATGTGATTCCTCTGGAATAGTAAATAGAATGTTTGAATGGTCTAAATAGCATTAGAAATAGTTTTGTTTTGCATTGTATAACTACGGCAGACTTTCAAACTAAAAAGATTCATATCGAAGTCAAGAGTGACAGATCTATCACTTCTAAGGATGGGGATAAAAGCCTATTCTTAGGACATTGATTTCATTTTTATTTTTAAATTTTGCTGTCTCTTGCCGTTCTAGCTCTATGAGATTAAATGTCAAAGTTAGAGGTGAAACCGTTAGCGCGCTCACATCTGCTGCGAGAGGTTTTGGATCAAGGATGTTATAAAAATAGAGGATCTGCCCATACAACAAAATCTGAAGCCATACGTCACAGTTTCGCCACACTCACTCTGCCCGCTTCGAGTCATAAAGATTGCAATGTTTCGAGCCAACAATCATGGCGGAAACGACAATAGACAATCAGACGTGCCTACTCGGACGATGCTAGGTTGTTTTTGGGCTTCATTGAGTTCATAGGATGAAAATACGTATATGCAGATCCTCTATTTTATAACATCCTTGGTTTGGGTATGGATTACAGACCAATTCTAGTGTACAATACAGTGTTCATGGATTTTCTCGAATTCTCTCTATTTCTTCCACATTCTCATTTCTCTAATTCTCCCATAATAATTGATCGCTATTAATCATCTATTTCCATTAGCCTTTAAGGGGACGATATACTAAAGATTTCTTCTTATTTTCTAAATTATAAACAGAATAATGTATAGGTAGGTTCGACAGTTAGGATATTTGAAAATTGGTTAATTGATTTGGGATTTTATTGCCCTTTCAACAACTAAGCTAAATGACACGTAAATCCGAACTACATGAGGTTTCACCGAGATTGAACCTGGACTTCCCGCATAGGAAGCTATTTGGAAATTGAAAGCACAGTATAAACACGAAAAATACAATGAGGTTACTGTGACTAAATTCCAAATTATACTCTACACCATGACACTAGGCATGGTCAGAAAATTTCAGACCCGGGTTACCCAGTTCCGGATCCAGTGGAAATTGGGTACTCACTGCTAAAACCGAGAATCGAGTATCCGGTTCCAGAACCGAGAATTACTACACAGATCCCAAGCCGAATGTTGGGTGCCCGGCTCGAGAATCGAGTACCGGAAACCGAGGGTCAAAAATCGCGAAAGATGTTCAAACTCCAAAGAAGAAAGATAAATTTGAAAGGTGTACCTGTTTAACTGACTGTAAATTGAGCTTCTTAAGACGATTATAGCTATTTCACAGACTGACTTGAAATATTTACATGAATGCCAAACTAGGTTACTACCTAAATACAACAAATTGGAAGAAGCAGAACGTGAATAGCATTCGTACCAACAGGCAGTACGGATCCAATTACAAATCACTCTGTATCGCACTAATCTACTCTTCTATTTACCTCAAAAATGGTTATACATGTGAGGAATCTTATTTATAATACAAGTCTCCAATATGTTGATTCAACCGTCTTAATTCCCGACAAAACTTTGGACTCAATTAATACAGTGTTTCATACTCCTTTACTTCCAAAGAATCTGAACATCGATTAAAAGAAAAACAGTTTCCAATAAAACTCTAGGTGTTGTTACTGATATAAAGGAACAATTTGTACCCACTTGTATAAACTTATAACTTGTAATCTCTAACTTGGTACAAGCCCAACACTGACGGTACTTTTCCGTCGCTTTTTCGAAAGAATATTGGAAGCTAATCATATGTATTGACCATGGTTAGAGTGGAGTGCTCTGCGATAATTCGCATAATGAGAGAGCTCCCTCGTAGCTAAGCGATTAGCGTACGTGCCCCTGACGCGGAAGACCTGGGTTTGGTTCCCGGCAAGAGTTCATATGTGTTAAGCTGTAGGTCCATGTCTCATATAGCCTCGCTGCTGAAATGGACACTGAAAACAAATAAAACCTATAAGGAAAGGAATAAGCAATGAGGCCGTTTACGTCATTTATATTTCATCACTTTTCTCTCAAAAACTCCCATTCAACTTTCTTTTTTGTTCTGTCATATTTCTTTTCCGTACTGAGCCTAAGTGTTCTTCATATCAGTTCTATCTCATTACATTGGTAACAACTATCTATGAGGTATATTTAACTCTACTGGAATGTCAAACTATTGAGTATAGGATATCATGTACTAATAGTTTCAGATATGGTTAAGATTAAAACCCTTATGACCCTTTCGTGTATTAAATAATACTTTGGGTAAATCTGTGACCAATGGAAAAAATGGTATTCGATTTTCCCAGTTTATGTAACTCTTAAACTTAACATCAAAACTTTCATTTCAGCAACATTTTTTTTTTTTTTTTTGTAAAATTTGATGAAGTTCCTTCTCTCATAATAATAATAATAATAATAATAATAATAATAATAATAATAATAATAATAATAATAATAATAATAATAATAATAATAATAATAATAATAATGCATTTAAAGGATTGTTTTCATGAATGAATGAATGGAATAGTTAAAAAGTGCTGTTCTATATGTACTTCAGAATTTCCATATCGAGCACAGTTTCCTCAGTAGGTAGTCTCGGTAGAACTCCATCTTCGATGGAAAGTATAAATAGGGTTTCACTACTATTGTTGGATGCAAAGCTCAAAAGTGCTTCCGTAGCATGCTAGTATTTCCAATGGATTTAAGATTCCTTTTACAGTAAAAAAAAAAAAAAAAAAAAAAACGACAAATTTACCAGTCGTACTTCTTCCAAATTATACTTTCCGCCATAGCAAAATGAGGATTGCCCTCACCGACCGGTTTGTAATAAGTTTTATTTATACTGCTTGAATTAGGTCTACACATAGTTTCTACAGTGGTTCCGCTTGTTTTCAAGTTACTGTCAACAAAGTTTAGGGCTGCGTTGGCTCAGTGGTGCATGGGGTCCTTGGTTCGATTCCAGCTCGCATCTAGTGAGGTTTATGGTAGACAAACGCCGTGTGCATGGATTTTCTCGGATTCTTCCGTTCCGTTTCTTCCGACTTTTTTCATTCCACTATCTCATTAGTTCTCATCATCATCGTCTCCTTTAGCTTAGCCAGCATATACGTGGGACGTAAAACTTAAAGAATTGTCAACCAAGTTTAGTGATTTCATTGCTTGCTACAATTTGACTTTTGTTGCGATCAAGAGAATTAATTTACAATCACTTGGAACGAAAGAATTAAGTTGAATTATAAGGAAATTTTGGAAGGCAAGTATATTTCATGACCTTCCAGTGCCATCTGTGGAGCAGGCACGTAACCAGGATTTCGTAAAAGAAGGGGGTCCGTGACATGAAACTGTGGTCATCACACTAGGGACTCGATCAATCTAAACTATTTTACTGGCAACATATATTGATTCGTTTAGCCAGGATTTCGTAATTTGGGGGCGGGGGGTTACATGAAACACTGTCATTATCACACCAGGAGCCCGATCAATCTAAACTATTTTACTGGCAACATATATTGGTTTGTTAGGACAATAAAATGAGAATATGTTAGTAAATACTTTAATTACAAACTATGGAGAAATCACGAGAAAAAGAAGAAAAAAGTATTGAAAAAGATTTTACAATATTTACGTTCTTTCCTTTGTTCATTTAAGTATAAAATTTTTCCTTTCATTATGTTCTCAACTATTATAAAAAGTATATATTCAATAATGTGTTGTAAAATATTTTACAATATCTGCGTTCCTTTCTCTGCTAAATCATATGTTAACAGAACTTTCATTCCACATAACTTTTTTGTTTTCATTATTACATCAACTACTGTTTGTTCCAAATGACAGGTTAAAGAAACAGTAGAAAACTGTTTCTGAAATAACATGTTTCATACTGCATGGAAGCGATGACGAAAAATTATGATTTAAAAAAAATGTCCACACTGTTACAGAATGGCACTATAATTTCGAAAGCTTAAATTTTCCCTGACTAGTAGCAGAAATTCTGAGAATTCCCTAACTTTTCTATAAATTTCAAGTTCTCTGACGTTTCCAGGATATTCTGTTCATTCGCCACAATGTATTGCAAGTAATACAAAACTCCTCATAAGGAAGAGTAACCAAAAGCTTGTTGTAGCTTTTTATTTTTAACACACATTCTTTTTTTGTTTCATTCTTAATTATTTTTTCATTTCTGGTTTCGAAGGGAGGGGGGGTCCGGACTCCCTTGACTACGTGCCTGTGTGGAGGACTCTCCGCCTTATAAACCCGAATAGTGAACATGACCTACCTAATATTATCAATACTCAAACTGCGTGTTTCTCTCGATGCAACCCACAGATTGGCATATTTCCATCATAGGACTACAAATTGGCTAGCCATTTGTCAGCAATGATTATGTTAGCACAGGAATGTAGAATATGAGTCCAAACATTTATTACAGCACTAAACATCAGTACACCTTTCGGAGATTATGGTCAATAATAATAATAATAGATGCTTACTGAACAATTTTATGTTACTAAACCACGTTTAACCCCTTAATTAGATTTGTATAAGATAAATAACATTCTTAATTGTTTTATAATTTATCAACGATTTTACACGTAGTGTTACGTTAAACATTGTATATCGTGTGTTCGTACCGTAGAATTCCATCATTTAAATATGCTGATAATGGTGCAGCTGAAAATCTGCGTGCTCACGATAGATCTCTATGCTTGACAACATCGCAGACTTAGCACGTATAAGCTGTCACGTTCTTCTTAGTTTCCCCATACACTTTTTTTTTAACGTGTAAATAGAGCTACTGAAAAGGTGTCCGATAGTCAGCTAAGCATTGAACGGAGGTTACAGTAACACGAATCTGAATAATATTTATTTAATCTATGTGCTCCGTGACTTGATTTACACTTTAAAATTGATTACTTTTACTGTGCTTTTAAACCACAATTATACTTCATTTGTAAGATGAAGTACGTATCTGGGTCCGAAACACAGGTATCGGAATTTAGAACCGAGAACCGGCTATCTGATTCCAGAACCAATAATAGAGTACCCAGATATCGGTTACAAGAACCCATTATTACCCGAGACATGGGTTTTCAGTATCCTGTTTTGGCCATCCCTACGTGACACAGAACTGTGTATCACGTAGGATGGTGAAATTATTGCGGATAATGGTCTGTGGATCGCTTTCGTACTGATTAACGACCGCTGCCCGAGAATTAATCAAGTTGGCTTTCATCGGAGAATCTATGTTTCAAAGGTATCGTGTTTTGTCACATAATGATGCCCCAATTGTTCCTTCGTGTCGTTTGCAGTTTGTAAGCAGAGACTTATGTTTGGCGAAGACTCGGTACCCCGTAGAATGCAAATACTACTGAACAGTTTGTACTGATCTGTCTACTTTGCCGGCGTTACCATAGGTAGATTTGGAAGGTCGGGTCTTTGCGTTCGTTCCTGATTACCACACGTTTCAGGCATGGCGTTGGTCGCAGTCGCCCTGAATTTGGGTGTAGGAATTGCTTTCCCGTTCCGTTTCAAGTACATTATAATCCTATTAAATTGCTATCGTAACACGTAACTAGTGTTGGTCCACGAGGCGAGGAATTTCTAATCTCGTCTCGAAAATAACACGAGAAAAATATTTTCAAATTCGAGAACAGACTAGAAACATGATAATTGTCGTCCCGAAAACAAAACGAGACAAAAATTTCTCGAGTTTCGTGAAGCAACACTAGTTCATCCAAGTCTTACATGTCACACAACGCTTTAGTGCTAGTCTACATGACTAATGCTATAGAAACTATAAATTGATAAAATGATTGTGCGAACATATCGAAGAACATTTATCAAAGTTTAAAGATACACAAGTCATGATAAAATGTGCTCCAATAATAAATATTGTTTAAATGTTGTTATATCACAACATTCGTGGATCTCTCGTGACGCAGAATAATTCTGATAAATTCTAGATAAAATTAAGAAGACAAATCAGGGCATAAATTTTTTACATAAATTTACGAGAATGAGACGAGATAAAATTTATGAGAATCGAGACGAGACGAGAAAGAGTTCTTCGAGACAAGATGAGAGTTCTACAAAAATTTACGAAGTGATACAATAGAATCTTATTTCTTATCTCGTCTCGTCTCTCCTCCTGGGTAACATTACTTTGATAATAACTAGAGACCGGATATTTAGGCATTAAAAACCTGGAAAATAGGCAAGCAAGTAAGCACTTAAAATTTTAAAAAAATTGGCAGTAAAATGGACACTAAAATGTAACTCGAAATAATGGAGATAAATACTCAGTACATTTTTTTTAAAAAATAAATTCGTCATAGAAAATGTTCAAAGGATATAGAAACATGCCTGTTCGTTAATATCTTCTTTTACTATATATATAAAAACGAAGCTTGACATGTATTCCATGTATATTTGATAAACACTTTATCACTACACATAACAATCCAAATTTTATACGCTTCTCAGTACACACAGCAGTCTAAAGTTTTACAGCGGTTTATCAATACACATAGCAGTCCAAAGTTTTACATCGTATCACTACAAACAACACATATTTCTCAGAAGAGGCAGAATCCTTTCTTGAAATACTAAATTATATATTTTTCCCTAACATAGTCTTAGTTTTTAAGAGAATGCATAGAATAGGTAACATTAGGCATTAAAGCAATTATTTAGGCAGGAAGGGGCGAAATAGGCATAATAGGAAAAGCAAAATTGGCTTAAATTGAAACTATAACCCCCACATAAACTTTAAAACGCTATTTTTGATCATATCTTTAATATTAAAGAATAGGCATTTTACCTAACATCCGGTCTCCATGAATAACACAGCACTCATGGTAGGCTATATGGACACTATGATATTCCCAGTGCTGAAATGTGCTATCTTTTGGGTAAATTCGGACAACTCCTCACAATCATGTCTGCCACTTGTTGCATTGCATGCTTACCCTCCTTCACTTATGCCATATTAAACTGTCGTTAGGATTCCTTCGATTTTTCCATGAAATCGTGTTACTCTGAGGGTGGTTATTTATTTCTGTCAGAGTAGTGTAAATACTGCTGTTACCCTACGAACTACCTACGTAATTTTGTAACGCAGACTACCAAAAAGGAGGGAGGGACATTTTGTACTCATCTGTACATGTCTCGCAAAAGAAACTAATTAGAAACTGTCACAAAAATCTACAGGGTCTGAAGTGAAGAGTACATGGTATAAGACTAACAGCTATTTTTTATATTGACATCTAGGAGTGACACTTCTAAATATCAATCACATCTACCAACGGGGAGGGGAATACTTTGTGCCCACTGACTTAAAATAGCAAATTTATGAGACACACTAACGTTCAATGGTGATACTTTGTGCCCACTGACTTAAAATAGCAAATTTATGAGACACGCTAACGTTCAATTTGCACTACCGTAAGGTATACGCTTTAGCTAAACATGTTGAGCTATAACTTTATTTTTTTTTTACGATTTGAAATAAATGATTAGAAGAATAATTACAAAAAACATACTGTGGTTGGCACAAAGTACCCCCCCCCTCGTTGGTACCACGAGGGTTAATTAAAATAACTTACCTATTACTAGTCTAGATTTTCAGCTTTTGAAGAGGAGAACAGTTATTGTTTTGCTCAAAGTAAACAAAGTATATTCACTTGTACTGTGTAGAAAACATGACTACATAAATATATATTATACATCGTATTATTCCCTCCTGATGTCTGAAGAGAAAAACATGTTTAGATAAAGCCGCATCACCTAGTGAAGATGTAACGCCGTTGTTAATAAACTAATTACGATAAATCTTCGTTTACTCTGTTATCGCACAATTTCTTGCCCTTAATTCCATCAGCGATGTTTTCACAAAGCTTCTCATATAACTTCGACCTCTTCAGGCGCATAACGTGAAAGGTCGGATTAGTGGGACAGAGTTAGTTGTTTTCAGTTATAAAGCAAAGAAATTACTTGCAGCGCTATTTTGCAAAAGAATCAATACTGAGCTCAGTGGTTTCATAATAACAATGCATGTCTAAACAGCTAGACATCTGTTTTCTTAATAATGTTTAGAAGTTTGAGTTTCTCAAGTTTTCTAACTAGAAAGAGTTTTCTTCCCCACACGTACATACATATACTCAACAGCAAAAAAAAGAAAAAAGAAAAGAAAAGAAAGGAAGAAAATATGAATCCTTAGCTTCAGAGTTGTTGAGAGTTCATTAAAATAACATGAATGAAATATTAATTTCTGGTTTCTTTCTAATCAGATTACATACTTACCTAACATAAGCATGCACAGGTTGTTCCTGCCTTTCAGTCTAACGGATGAGCGATTACAGATTTCACTGGTGTATTGTATTATTTGTGGAATATGGATCTTGCTTCGGTTATATTGTGTATATGACCTTTGTTAGTGATTTATTAAGTGACCGTCTGTAACACATCAGGCGGGATGCCATGTGTGCTGAAGCGGGAAGACAGTGAAGTACAAAATAGAAGACCTTTGGTTCAAGTATGTCTAAAATGGCCAGTGTTAGATGTGTCGTGAGGAAGAATGTTAAAGATTACGTCCTACAGAACCCATGGCAGAACTACATCGACGAAGAGTAATAGAGGACCGAGTAGAAGCCTAACCCCTAGAATTGAAGAGGATTGAGCCAATGGCCGAAGAGTGAATATGACAAAAGTTACTATGGAACCCAATTAGCATATTGCGACAATCGCAGTCCAACGCGAGAGTTCATAACGTGACTATACACGATTGAGTTGCACTATCCAAAAGTTTGCCACCGCCAACAGCACTTTAACGCAAAGAAAATGGTATTAAGAAGATGTAAAATGAGCCGCCGATAATTAGAAACTTCCGAAAGTTCTCTTTCAGCTGATTTCCAACAAGTCGTCTTTATGTACGACGAATGCCCAAATAAGTTTACTCTTTGAGGTATCTCCTTCCTACTGTAAAACATGGCGATGTAGTTCTGTGATGCTGTAGATCGCAAGTTCCTAGTATTTCGTGGTTCCAGTGATGACGCATTACTCGTATTACTGCCTAGGATTGTGTGGACACTTTTGGTACCCAGGAATAGTCCAAGTACTCCTTTGGGCCAATTATGGACGTTACTAAGATGATAATGCATAGTCAATTTATAATGCTGTCAATATATATAATTGTTTCATGAACATCAGGATGTACTACAATACCTCTACTAGCCCTCAATATTATTGAAGACTGTTTAGTTATAAAGTTCAGAATCCGAAGCAGATATCTTCCTCCATTCTCTTTGGCATATGAAAAATCAAATTTAGAAACTTATTAAAAGGTGGTCATGTTCACTACTGAGTCAGTACTGACATAAGAAGAAATTCAACGACTCCAACTTTGAGATCATTTTTCTCGTGACGGTATAAAGCTGTTCAAAGTAGTTCCATTAGATTTAGCATTCTCAAAATTAGCATAAGAAACGCAATTAGAAATTTATCGAAGCGCGGACATTTTTTACTACTACTATGATTAGATCTTCCTCACATTTTAACAAGTAGCTGTGTTAAACACCACGTCAAGGAACATCCATATCCATAGGATATGAACACCCATTCTTAGAGCACTAAATCGATTAAAAAAAAACTGCTTCTCACTATCTGTTATCGTTCTTGTTCTATGTAGATCAACATTGAAACCGGAGCATAATGTATTCTTAGAGGCTTATTCTATTAAAAAAAAAAAACGCATCCCTCTCTATTACAGTTTTTGCTCTACTGCGATCAAGGTAAAAGCCAGAAATGGTTAATTTTTACCTTTCCTGGTTCGAGTAAAAGGTCCGAAAACGAAGTCGATTTTTATCTTTTGACTCTCTACATTCTGACAAAGTTTGATAATGATTGCTCAAGTAATTATCGAGATTTGTTGTCTCCCGGACGGGCGGACGGACATACTAAACATATAAAGGAATTTTGATCAACCAAATTCCTTAAATAATAATTGAAATACTCAACTCTGCAGAATACAATAATACGGTGTGTTTGAAAAAGAACTCACTAGTTTTAATGTGTCTTAGAATCTGTACAAAATGACATACACTATTCTAGTTTGTGGTGTTTGATTCATCAACTCTCCAAGTTTGGTTCCCCTGCAGGGGAGCAGTCCTGCAGGTCTGCTTGACCCTGAGACGGCACCAGTGCTGTGTTTTTCCTCTGTTTCCTCAGTTCAGTCCAAGGCAGGCATGCAGTGAAGAGCAACTCAGCAACAATATGTACTCCGCAACAGAAAACGCAGTGTCTTATTTGGTTTGTAAAACTAAAGTCTAAGTCAGTTATAACAGTGCAACGTAATTTTAGAGTCAGTATGGTGGTGAACTACCTACAGCAAAAACTGTCCGTCATTGGCTAAAGTCTTTCAAGAAAACCGTAGTGTTTTAAAAGCAAAATCACCAGGTAGACAAAGAACTTCTGTAGATGTAGTTGAACAGATCCGTGTTTCTTGTGTTCGGAGCCCGAAGAAGTCATTGGCCAGACGTAATCTACAATCAGGAGTGCCTAAAGGTACTGTGTATGATATTGTGCGTAAAAGACTGAAGTTTCGCGCCTACAAATTGCAACTGTTACATGAAATGAAACCTACTGATAAAATCGAAAGGTATGAATTTGCTGCTGACTTACAGAATTGATGATGATGTCATTTTTTTAAAAAAAAAGATTCTCTTTTCTGATGAGGCTACATTTCATGTCCGTGGAACAATTAATCGTCATAACCGCAGAATTTGGGGGGCAGAGCATCCACATGAAGTTATTCACAATCAACGTGACTCTCCCAAACTTAATGTCTGGTGCGGTTTGATTTAAGATCGTGTGATTGGTTCTTTCATTTTTGTAGAAAAAACAATAAACGGGGACGTTTACTACGACATGCTGACAGAGTACGTCTTTCCCCAAATGGACGACATTGAGGCGGGAAAGGGGCTTGTGTTTTTCCAAGAAGATAGCGCTCCACCTCATTACAGTAACCATGTGCGTGCGGCTCTTGACACTCGCTTTCCAGGAAGGTGGATAGGTAGGGCTGGCCCAATACCTTGGCCACCACGAAGCTAAGACTTAACCCCACTGCAGTTTTTATTTTGGGGCCACATAAAAAATGAGTACAGTGAAAAGATCAGAGACATCAATAATTTACTGGAAAGAATCGTCGCGGCGGTTGGGACAGTTACACCTGAAATGTTGGTGAATACGTGGTGAGAAGTGGAATATCGTCTCGACGTGTGCAGGCCACAAATGGATCGCACGTTGAAGTCTACCAACATTAAACAAAACTTGAAGGAATTCTCTTTCATGATATGTACTCATTGATGTAAGTTTTCATTGATTTCCCAATTAAATTTATACTTAAAACTAAGGAGTTCTTTTTCATACACCCTGTACAGTACTAAATTGAAACCTGATCATACTGTGACTAAAACCAAACAGAACAAATGATAGAATTACTAATGTCACGTGTAAACAACTAGAACAGTTCGCATTCAACATTATTTTAATTTTAAAGTTAACAACAAACCATAGGGGAAAGAAGTAACTTAATCTTGTAATGTCACCAATTACTGCTTCAATATTGTTAGCTTTCACAGTCTTGGGCGCGGAGGTAGAGCGTTCACCTTTGGTGTGTGGGGTCCCTGTTCCATCTCAGCTCACGCCAAGTGAACTTTGAGGTGGAGGACAAACACCGTGTGTAAGTTTTATCGGGGTTCTGTTTCCTCTCATTTTATTCATTCCACTATTCCATTCATTTCTCATCATCATCGCCTCCTTAAGTCTATCCGGCATAATCGTAGGACGTAACACTGAAGGATTTCATTTCATTTCATTTTTTTGCTTGCACAGTCTTTATAATTGAACTCCTATAGTAGGGAAGGTATAATGTCGTGCCAGCGGAGTTCTAGTGATGTTTATGCGGAGTTGCCAGCTAGGTAACTTATGGCTCGCTGAGCGTAGTTAGACGCTTGAATTTGAGTGACCTTGCGATGAGTAAGTTAGGCAACTCTGAAGGGTGGTGATTGGCTACCCTCTTACCACACCCACACCCCCAGTGATGAGCAGGTCTAAGCGCGGGAAGCCAACGACGTTATACCTTTTGGACTATAAGGATATGATACCATGGTCAACGTAAATACGGTCTACACTGCATAGTATGGGAAAGAAGCTGGTGAAAGTTAATCAAATATAAACCATTAATCGTTTAAGTAAGGATTAAATAATATATTTAAATTTGCCTTACATATTTGCATAGTGCCTCTAATAAATTGCTAACTGTACATCGTCGATATAATGCTCCTTTATTTAAAGTTCACAATACTATTAAAATTTAACGAAACACAAAAGATACATATTATACCACTCAATTGATGCCATTGAGCACAATATTATAGGTGCTTACGCGTAATTTTCGAGATAATCGACAAAAAATAATTTTTTCCGGTAAACCTAAAAATTGACGAGTGTTAACCACACCAGCTATTAAGAAGAAATTGATACTAAAGTGTCTAGAACTAATCAAGTTTTTCATTATGACTAGAGCAAGACGAAAGCACAAAGTATGAACAATGAGATATAACTAAAAATTATAATTAAATTTTGAGTTTTTGTTTCACTATAATGTTTGGTGTTTCACTGTAATATAGGGTGTTAAGTGTGCACTGTTGACAACATTTGGGAGGTAAATCTACTAATAGAAACAAGAAAGATATACTAGCAAACATTTCTTCGAAATCGCTTAGTTTCAGAGTTGCAGGCTGCCGATAGAGTGGAAAAATGAACTCTGGAGGTGAATATCTCCAAAACTATTAGCCATCGAGCTGAGGTGGCATGCTATTGTTTTAGTGGACGCACACGGCGGAACAATCGGTTAGAAGCAAGTGTTGCAAATCAGTTTTGTCCGGAGCAATCTAATTCTTTGCTTATTTAGTATACTCAGTAGTCTCACATCTATAGCAACACAATCCACTTGAAAACACAAACAGACAACAGGTAGTTCTGATCTCGATTTGCGCATGCGCTGCTTGAAAAGCACCTGCAATTTTGCCGCACAACAAAGAATTGAATTGAAGGTAGGTATTTGATATTGCTTCAAGTGCTGCGTGGCATTGCAAGTGACTCTGGAGCACACGCTTTGCTCATTGTGCTGCCGACCTATTTGAATGCTTAGAAGGAACGAACATTAACCTGTCATCCGGACACCCGAATCAAACTTAGTCCATTCGATAAACATAACAAAGATATGTTCATGCACAAAAAATTAGGTGCCATGGACAACGGAGTAAGTCCCTGGCGCCCATTAACCCTGTTAGTATTAAAAAAATTGTAAACTTGCCGTAAAATAGCTATTGCACCAACACTGTTCATTGGAAAGTCATGGCTCACAGTTCATTCTCTAGCATGAAACAAACTTTCCAGAGGTGCTATGTATTTGGGCCCATAACGTACTTGAAAAGAGAAAATTGGGAGAATGTCGGGAAAATTCCTTCCTGAAATCTTTTCCATCAACTTTGTACCCCTCTGGAGTAGCCCCGGGTAAGAGCACACCATCCAAATGTATCTCAAAAAATATTATAGGGGATAAGAAATGACTGTATCAAATTTTGTATTGATAGACAGAATAGGTATGAAGGAAAAGTGTGTATTGGTATATAAGCTTTTCCCTCATATCGATTCCGTCTATCAATACAAATCTTGATATACATGTTTTCTATCCTCTATATCACTTTTTGAGATACAATCGGATTGTATGCTTTAACCCGGGGCCACTCCAGAGGGGTCCAAAGTTGATGGGAGTGATTTCTGGAGGGAATTTTCCCGACATTCTCCCAATTTTCCCTGTTCAAGTACGTTATGGGCCCAAATACATAGCACCTCTGGAAAGCTTATTTCATGCTAAAGAGAATGAACTGTGAGTCATGAGTTTCCAATGAACAGTGTTGATGCAATAGTTATTTCACTGCGAGTCTACGATTTTCTTTATACTAACAGGGTTAATGGGCCCCAGGACTTACTTCATGCAATCTATTTTTTTGTGCATAAACATATCTTTGTTATGTTTATCGAATGGACTTGGTTTGATTCGGATGTCCGGATGACAGGTTCATGTCCGTTCCTTGTTAGAATGCAGGCTCTCGACGAACCTCAATGGAGCGAAAATGACGCGAAGCACTTGCTTCCATTCGTTTACTCCCTCAGTGTGCAGTGCCGTCCTCTTAAAAAGTGACACAAATGCTATTTGTTATATATATATAAATATATAGTATCGGTTCTCCAGAAACAAAATTAAGCTAAACGCCCAAACAAAAGATCATTTCAGAAGTACTCAATATTTCTCAACAAGTATTTGCAATATTACAAGTACCAGGCAACCAAGAAAGTTCGTGCGGCTTTTACACCTGCCGCTATTTTTCGTGGGGTAGTAATCATTTCTGCCGCCAGGGGTACCTGTATGTGATAGTTTCTGAAAGCTGAGTCATTGTGTTAAGTGCAGGTAACTAGGGGTACTATAGATTAAGAATCGCTAGTCCTGCACCTTGGAATATTGACACCTGTTTTTAATTACATTCAAAATATTAAGACAATTTAGATAATTTTAATTAACAAACGATATCTAATAATGACTTTTGCTAAAAAAAAGTAGCAATGTTATACAATTTGCACAGTTGTTAACATTCCTGTATACGTGGGTTTAGAATTTTAAGTCACTTTCCCCGTTAGTGACTCCTCCTGGATACATGGATTTACGACTTTGTATTATTTACCATTTCAATATTTAGGAGAGTTTTCCACCAGACGATTTTTAAAGGAGATTATTCGAAACATTGGTCAGACATCATGTTGCTCAATTTGAAAGAGAGACATTATTACATAAATGAGGTACTTACCTAGCGGCTAGAAGAATTCAAATACAATAGATGAAGTTCTTTTGTGAGATATATACACTTTTATTTAATAATGAATTATATTTGACATATTTTACTATATTCCTATAGCGCTTTTAATATAAATTTTTACTGCAGTAATTGAAGATTTATTATTTTTTTTTAAAAAAAATATTAAAGTTTGTGCGCACTTTTAATTTTTATCTTCTTTCTTGAAGTGTTCCCTAGTTAAATTTTCCACTAATTTGTCACAAATCATTTAATGTTACAGTTTTTTTCCCTTTTTGATGATAAAACAGTGAGTCTTTTTGATGGAGAAATTGATTAGTTTTTTTTACAAAAGGTTAATTGACTTTTATCACTATTTTCCTTTTTTTTGTTACTTTTATAAATTTGTGGTGATTAATGTTTATTAAAAGTAATTAAAAACTAAAATATGATAGTTTAATGTAGAATATTTATCACGTTACCAACACACTCATTTGGTGATCCGCTCTATATAATTGCAGAGCTACAACAACAGTTGCATATATTTATTTTACATTTTTTGTTTAGTATTTATTGCCACTTAATTTATATTGCCAGTTATTGGTTAAACAAAATATATACGTGTATTATTTTTACTGTTCACAACTACAGAACTTTTCACTATACAACTATCCGAATATCAAGTTATTGCAATTAGTTTTAACACGTATAACAAACTGTCAGAAATTTCTTTACGATCTATTATTTACTTTGAGTGTATTGAATAGCACAACACTTTGCCTTTTTACCACCAACTGTAGACAACCAACTCATAACAGAAAACCACACTCTTACTTTTTTTTCTGGACACTTGAGAACTCCCTTTTTGAAGTATCTATTGTTCCCCTAGCAAAACTGTTTTTCATGGATTTATATTTTCGCCAGGCGTTTTTTACACTTCGTCTGCCTTTTCGAGTTGGGCAAGACGAGGTCTGACAGTGCATCAAGCAAAGTATTTTGAAGCTAAATCTATTGCAATTTAAATAGTACTATTTTGGAAAGAAATAATGAAAAGGTACCACGATAAGAAATAATGTTTTATTTCAGAACGGAAATTTTAAGAGCATTAGTTTAAGTTTTAGTTTTAACTTATTCATTAGTTTTTTTTTTACTTCATTAGTTAAAATCCAAAAGAGAGCAGTCAAGAAGCACAGCCAGTTTTAACCAGCGGGAGGGGAGAATTCACAAATTTATAAAAGTAACAAAAAAGAAAAGGAAAATAGTGATAAAAGTCAATTAACCTTTTGTAAAAAAAACTAATCAATTTCTCCATCAAAAAGACTCACTGTTTTATCATCAAAAAGGGAAAAAAACTGTAACATTAAATGATTTGTGACAAATTAGTGGAAAATTTAACTAGGGAACACTTCAAGAAAGAAGATAAAAATTAAAAGTGCGCACAAACTTTAATATTTTTTTTAAAAAAAAATAATAAATCTTCAATTACTGCAGTAAAAATTTATATTAAAAGCGCTATAGGAATATAGTAAAATATGTCAAATATAATTCATTATTAAATAAAAGTGTATATATCTCACAAAAGAACTTCATCTATTGTATTTGAATTCTTCTAGCCGCTAGGTAAGTACCTCATTTATGTAATAATGTCTCTCTTTCAAATTGAGCAACATGATGTCTGACCAATGTTTCGAATAATCTCCTTTAAAAATCGTCTGGTGGAAAACTCTCCTAAATATTGAAATGGTAAATAATACAAAGTCGTAAATCCATGTATCCAGGAGGAGTCACTAACGGGGAAAGTGACTTAAAATTCTAAACCCACGTATACAGGAATGTTAACAACTGTGCAAATTGTATAACATTGCTACTTTTTTTTAGCAAAAGTCATTATTAGATATCGTTTGTTGATTAAAATTATCTAAATTGTCTTAATATTTTGAATGTAATTAAAAACAGGTGTCAATATTCCAAGGTGCAGGACTAGCGATTCGTAATCTATAGTACCCCTAGTTACCTGCACTTAACAAAAATTTTGGCGCCCAGCGTGGGGCTAACAAAAATCCATCAGACATTGTTTTGGCCTAAGTTTTCGGGATTATGAATATCGTTTCAAATTCAATTCCAAGAGCATGAGAAATTATTCTAGTATGTTTTGATGGTTTGCATTACTCTAAATTGTTGTAGTGTATTTTTATGCTTTTGTTTATTGAAAAATGTTGTATTGTTTTGAATGTTTGTCTGTATTCAGTGGAAATTGTTGCATTTATGTCATGTGTCGAAGCTATTGAACTCAAGTAGAGTTTAAGGGGGGAAAGAAAAAGTTTTACAAGTACATGTTAAGAAAACGTTTTCTTTTAGAGTATTAGAGTATAGCTCACTACCTAAGATCTGTTCGTATGGTAATAACTAAGTTACAGTTGAGGAAAATGGAGGGAAAAGTATCAAATCTAGACGACTCGCAGCATGTCAGTCCCGAGGGGGAAAAAGATTTAGAAAACACAACAAATGCGGAAAGTATGTTTAGCAATGATAGCATTGCGGGAAATAGTGAAAAAGAAACGGAAAATACGGAGTCAGGATCGGAAGAATCGAATACCACCACCATGAATCAAATATTAGGCCTATTGCTTAAAATAAAAAATTCATTGGTAAAAGTAGAAGCTCAGTTGCAAACGACTAGTACAGATTTAGAAAGTAAGTTGCGTAACTCCAACAAAAATTTGAAAAATAAATTACAAGAATCCTTAGAGAATACTACTCGACAATTACAGGATGACCTTAGGACTTCATTGAATGATGTGCATGAAAGATTAGAGTTATCCAATTGCGAGTTAAAAACCTCATTGGAAAATTCGATTTAAAAAATTAGGTCAGAATTTAATACTAAGTTAGGTAATCTTAATGAGCGGACTACCGATTTACAGACCAGGCTAGAGCGTTCACGAATCGAATTCGACCACCGTGTAGATCAGCTTACTAGTGGTCTGGAAAAGTTACGTGATGAGCTCAGGAATGAAATTCTGACTGCCCAGGCAACAGTATCGGAACAATTAGGGGAAAAGATAAATGATATGAAAGAAGGTATAAATAATAAAATGAAAAATATTGCTTCCAAGACGCAAGACTCGATAGATGCTCTGTATAGTAACGTCGATAATACTATGTCGACATTTCAGAAAACACTTCGTAAGGAAACTGAAGTTTTAATTGCAACAAAGCTTGGTCCGGGTACGAGCAGTTCCGTGTCACAACCTGTGACATCACCGACACCGAGAAATAAGTCAGTTCCGTCAAGCTCTAGAACTGTGCCTGAAAATGTATTTCCTTCACTTGTAACTCCGCCACCAGCATCACCGGTCACACAGACTAACAGCAATCTAGTCCAATTTACATCAGTCATGTCCTCGTTTATGCACAGAGACTTAAGTTTACCTGTATACAAAGGCATGGAAACTGAAGCTCAAACTTATGGGTTTTTGATTGACTTGAATAATTATTTTGAGTTAACAGGTGTAGCTCCAAAATTACGTTTGTCTTTTATACCAAGGACTCTAAAGGGCTCTGCATTGTGTTGGTTTAAGGTAATGCAAAACAAAATAACCACATATGAAGAATTTATCACCCAATTCAAATCAACGTACTTGAATCATGAGAGGCTGGCAACACTGAGGGCAAATATACTTACCAGCCATTATGATCCAAAAGTCAACAAGCAGCAACCCTCTGATTACTTGTTGACTCTATTACATCAAAATTCTGTGCTGAATCCTCCAATGGATGAAGAAACTTTACTGAAGGTTCTTCCAAAACAATTACCTCAGTGGATGTTTCGTATAGTGGTGGCAGCTAAACCAAAAAGTATATCTAAAATGCTTGCTGTAGTAAACAAAATCCAAACCAGCTATCAAGAACGTGACAGCTACCAGTCAAAGAAGAGTCTAAATATAATGCAAGTAACTCGTGAAACCCGAAATCAAAAAAAACACATCGGTATAAAAAAAATGATAAACACAATCAGAGACCCTACACTCAAAACAGCAATAGGAAACTAGAACAAAATGAAACACATACGCAAAATTCTGAAGCCAGTACCAGTAACCGTGGACGTACTGTAAAAAACCATAATATTAGTAGCAATCACAATGGACATTCCAACAAAAATTCTCAGCGCGGTTCGAAAGAAAATCAGCGTATAAATAAGTTTAGGGGTCAAAATAATAAAGGAAACTACAGCAATAAAAAACAAATTCAGTTACTCAAAACATATGACTCACAGGGTGAGTCTCAGACAAGTCAAGTGTATGGAAATAGCAAAAATTCCAGCAGTAGCTCTTCCAACAACCAGTAAGGAAAAAGAGCACACGCTTGGGAACAGCAGAATACAGATGTACAGAGTATTTCACATAATGTCCAGCTGGCAAACTACTCATCCCAGGGTGTGCTAAAAAAAACAAATGAGGGTATCAATAGTTACAAAACGTCTATAAAAGAGGTAGAGTCCACGTTAGATAAAAGTTGTATAAAATGTAATATGTGTAAACAAATAAAAAACAAGAGACATTTTAAATCATCATGTAGCTTGGAACAAAATAATCTTCATTTAATATTAAGAAGTGAAAAGAAAGTCCCCTTGAATAAAAAAAACTTTTAACCATGTTAATGGAATTTTCAACCAACTTTTAGATACAAAAAATAAACCAGTAGCAAGAAATAACACTATAACTTTGCCAGAAATTAACGTGTTAATCTTTGCTCACTCAGTTAATGCACTATTGAATTCTGGGTCTTCAATTTCAGCTATCAGTGAAAAGCTATGGGACACTGTGAGGAACTGTGTTCCACCACCTGCGTATTTAAAGGCAAACAATATGAAAGTTACCTCAGCATTTGGTAAGAAAATTGCAGTAATAAAAGGACAAACAATGCTAAAAATCACCATTAATGGAAAAACATTTCAAACTGTAGGGATAATAGTAAGTGGTCTTTGACATTGGAGAGTGGTGAGCAAGAACCACAGGGTAGAGGACAGGCCCTCGCCTTCACAGGCGGATAACTGCTTTTCTTTTTATTTTTTCATTCTTAGTCCCTCAATATATACAGAAAAAGAACTTTTAAAAGGTTCTTTCCTCTCTTTCTGTAGGCTATGCTTAGATACCTAACCAAATTATTTAATGAAGTTTTAAAATTGATGTGAATAAATGGTGTATATTATCTGTACACTTAATAGTGTGATGAATAATAATAATACCTATAAATTAAGTACAGATATTAATATTCAATTTATTATTTATACAAATGATTAAATATGAATATTAATAGACAAATTAAGCTTGGAAAAGGTGTGCCTTTCACAATTGGTACGTCGGCTAACGTAGATACAGCTAGATACAGCTTGATAGAGTTAGATACAGCTAGACCTCATACAGCTAAAATGACCCTGGAGGTGATTTTTTCTATCAGCTGGGAATTTCTGCCACATCCAGCGTATTCACCAGACATTGCCCCTTCACACTACCATCTTTTTTTTCTCTATGGACAACCATATGCGCAATCGACAATTCAAAACTCCAGAAGAGGTTGAAAACGTGGTGGCGCAGTTTTTTGAGTCCCAACACAAAGATTTCTTCAAAAATGACATCTACAGGCTTGTAAAACGATGGGAGAAGGTTGTAGAAGCGGATGGTGGATATTTTGCGGAATAAACATAAAGCACGCGCATTTTTTGAACTTTTTTTTTACACTGAAACCGCATAGGACTCGCACTAAATTATCCAACTTTATATATATATATATATATATATATATATATATATATATATATATATATATATATATATATATATACATTCTGTAATATAATGTAATGAAATATTTCATATATTTTACAACAAACCTTAATTTTCACGCAGTAGATGTCATTTGAATAAACTTGAAGAAGGAATCAGTAAAATTAAATATTAAAATTCCTCTTTATTTCAAAGAAAACTAGGGATGCGCACGAGACAAGATTTATGGCTGTCTCGACTCGAAAATGTGCTGTAAAAGTGATGTCTCGACTCGAAAATAAATATATTTTTCTATTGGAAGAGCCATGTCTCGACTCGAATTTTGTCAGGAAAATCCTGTCTCGGCTCGTCTCGTGCGCATCCGTAAAGAAAACAGAGAAAAATCTCCATCTAAATCAACTAAACAAGATGGAACAGGTTGTCAACACTGTTTCAGATACTGAACAAAAGAAATAACATTCTCATCTATTAATGAATTTCCAGTACAAAAGATTTCTCTATTTGTTTCTTTCATCCCATTTTTTTTAAAAAAAGAGGAAAATGAAAGGACAAAACCCAGTCCATTCTTTTCTGAAATCTTTCTTCTTCAGAATGAAGACATGTCCTTGAACCAAAATCTGTGTTTTTTGTTTTATGTAGATGATTCTCTCGTTAATTAATGTTGGCAGCTGTTTTCATGATGGAAAATCAATTTAATAATGGTGTTCCAGACTTTGTATGATGACAGGAAATTACGATTAATTAGATAGTCCATACTATCATACCTCTTCTTTTAGATGTCCAATTTTTATTTTCTGAAAACGCAAAAGAACCAATTCACAGGGAATACTAATTAAGTTCGTTCGATATTTTGGGGGGAGTTTTGGTGCTGGTTATATATAATAGCGAGAATTCAAATATGATTTATTTTTATTTGATGCTTCGAAAAGAGGTAAAACTACAAAAGAGGACCGTAGCGTAGCGCGAGAGGAGTCAGGAATTTGATTCCTGATAATTCACTACAGCTATTTGTTCTAAGCGGTTTGTTAATATCCACTGCATTCATTCAAAATGTAATTGAAAATCGACCGGAGCAAAAAGCTATTTTCATCTTTCACCACCTACAAATATATATGTAATATATATACCTACATTATCAGACATAGTAAAAACAAATTTTGTATTAATTTTCCTAATATTATACATATTCCTAATCAATTGAAGTAACAAATAGCAATCTCACAGTGTACGCTACGTGATAGAGTTTGGTTTATCACAGTGTACAAAATGTTTGCATTCCCACCCTACAACGAATATCACTGGTTCTTTTTATATAAATTGAGCCATTAAATAACACACTCCGTTTTTCTGTATTAATTCTATTTATTTATATCTTGTTGTCCTGACAACCTCCTATCGACAAACGTATTTTAAAACATATGAATATCTCTTTTTTATATATTGATATTATATCTAACTTCCTTCTTTTTCTTCTTTTTCTTCTTCGAATAACCTAACCAGTCTAGTACATATAAAATACTTTACGCCCAAAATTTACAAGTAATAAAAATGTACAAGTAGTAACAATATACAAATATACAACTTACCATTGTATATTATGGCGCCCGACGGACTTTTCTTTTTAACCCCCTCCCTTCCCATTTAGTTTCAGTAATATGAATGAATATTTGAAAACAGAAAATAGATTAAGAACCCCGAATATGAGACCCTAAAAGTTAGGATGATATATACTGTTTAGTTATAGCATAAACAAACACTGTTGTTACTTTAATATATTCTGTGGAATGTCTAATTTACGATACAAACTATTGGAATACATAAAAATATAACAATAAAGAAGTATATTGAAAAATGTGATCAAAGTTGCTACAGTGCCATTTTTATGAGAGGTATCTAATAAGAGACCCCGGCTTTTTGTGTACTCTTAAAAAGAGTTCTTTTATTAATTCACCATTCAACACTGTCTTTAAGCCAAATCATATGATTGCACAAAAATATAAAACGTTACACTTCCAATCTAACTCACTTTCTTCAATTTTAGAACATATGCACTGTAAATTTTACACTTTTTGTGCGCATAAACTGCAACGATTTTTGATCACTTCTTTTAATGTTCAAATATGTGCCAAATGAGAAGAAATGTGTCCAAAATGACAGTACAATGCCAACGAAATCACTGGCTCTATGTACAGGGTTAAGTCTAAGAGACTACTTTGTGAATACAGAAATGTTTATACAAATGGGGTCCTAACGCAAGACCCAATATTACTATATGGGCCACATTATGAGACCGGTCCCATATACTGAACCCATTAAGGGTCTCACAATAAGACATTCGACCGATAAACAAATAACTAATAGTGATGAGCAAATGCAAGACCAAGACCAAGATTGGAGTGGTCTCGGTCTTGGTCTTGGTCTTGCACATCCAGTCTTGGTCTTGGTCTTGCACTGGAACCCTTGATATTGGTCTTGCACACCCAGTCTTGGTCTTGCTTGGTCTTGCTTTTAAGAAATCTTATGCTTTTCATAGGTAAATTTTACTCTGGATACAGAGCTCCTCCGTGGCTAAGCGGTTAGCGTATGCGCCTTTGGCGTGGGAGACCCGGGTTCAATTCCCGGCGGGAGCTCATGTGGTTCGGATTCCACGTTAATCAGTAGGTCCACGTCTCATATAGCCTCGCTGCTGAAAGGGACGCTAAACTAAAATCAACTCAACTCAACTCTGGATACAAGGGGTAATAAATTCTACAATGTGCCAATAGTAACGGAAATACTGTACAATGTATGTTTCAAAATGTAATATAGTTTACCTTCACGTAAGTATGATGATAGTGTACAACATAGGTGATGACCTTTATATTTTTAAATGGGTGCCCACGCTTCACTACTTATAAGTCACAACGTTTCGTAATCTCTTTACATTTTTCTACAGATCCAACACTCCAATGGTATCTACAATTACTCCCATGGGAATACATGGGGAACTGATTTTTGATTATTCATATCTTGAGATCAACTGGATGGGTCATCTCCATTAACGAACTTGTTACTTAACTTTTGACCTGCATCCTGGCCAAAATTGTTGGTGATCCGTCCAATAATTCTTGAGATTTTGTGTCTCCCGGACGGACACACGGACAGACAAAGTAAATATACAAAGGAGTTTTTGGTAAACAAAATTCCTTAAAATTAGCACAGTCATGTATGATAATGGTATGAAAGGAAATTTATAAGAAATATAAGAAAAATATATTAAGAGAAAAACAAAAATTTCATTGATACACATTCACACTAAAAGAGTCAAGATGCAGATAGAGTTTACTCTTCATCAATCATAAGCACAGTATTTTGGCTGAGGGGCTGAGCTATTCCTTTCTTCGGAGTTATTTTAAGGCGCCATTTTGTTTTATTTATTTATTTTATTTATTTATTTAGTTAATTAGTTATTTTTTCCTTTTTAAGAAAGAGGGCAATTTAAAAACGGAAACCTTCGAAATATGGTTCTATGAAAGGACGTTGAAAATTATATGGTTGGACAAGGTATTAAATGAGAAAAAGTGGGGAAAATTGTAGAAGAAAACAGTATACTGAAAGACCACGCGCGCAGTCAGGAAATTCTTGTTGCTGAGAGGGTTCAAAATCAAAAGATTGCAGATTCTGAGCAGATGGTCCCTCTGTGAGTGCATCCCTGCTGCAGACAAAACACAAGAATATTATTTAAAACTAGCTACGGAGTTTTTAAAGTCGGGATCCAGTAGTCCTGCCCGTGGGTACGGCCTACTAAATACTATCTCGGAGAAAAGGAAGAATGATTGAACACATTGTGGGACATGGGGCAATCACAAGGAAAAGCACCTAGAGGTAGGCCACGATTGACATATCTGTAGCGACCAAGGAATACAAGAAGCAAAAGAAGAAGTACTCAGAAATGAAAAGCATGTTTCAGGATTGGGAATAGTGGAAACTTCTGAGAGCCAATCAAAGATTGAGACCCCAGGAAAAGAAGAAATATTAAAAAGTGGAGAACCTAGCTTTCCAGAAGAAAAAGAAATACTTTCAAATAAAATGGCAAAAGTTTTCATAGCTTTACAGATCTTACAAACAAAATAATATTTATATTTATGCTAATTTTAGTTACAGATTAGGTCAATAGAGAGACGTTAAGCCGCTTGTCATTTTATCAATAAAAGTAAATTATCATGGTATCTAGATTTAATATTCGATTATCTTGTCGTCAGTAATCAAATAGAATCCTCATGAGTACATTAACATACGAGGCGCATCCAAAAAGTAAGCTTCCCATGCGTCCCATAGCTAGAAACGGTATGTTGCGCGAAGCAACTACGTGTACGTGAGAGAGTAAAGTCCTAGCATGGCACATGCACTAGCGGAACTTCCCTAGTGCTCTCAGTACTGTCGTGGCAGTGGTTGAAGATGAACGTTCCTATTCCAGCTCCCGCCGCGTGTGAAGTGCGAGCAGTGATAAAGTTTTTGAATGCACAGGCCATAGCACCATCCTTAGCTGTGCCAGGTCCATGGGCCTAACGGCATGAGCAAGCAGTTCCTGCAGATTTTTCGCTCCTTATTGCACAACACTGTCACGAAGTGCCTGTTCATCAAGAATTTTTGTGTTGAAGCAACTGACCCTAGAGCACAAAGCAAGGCGCACAGGGTTAGCATTGACATTTTTCCAACGATACAGCTGACGATGGATTTCAATCGGTGCTATGCCCTGTGCATTCAAAAACCTTATCACTGCTTGCACTTCACACGCGGCGGGAGGTGGAATAGGAACGCCAATTTTCAATCACTGCCACGACGCTACTGAGAGCACTAGGGAATTTCCGCTAGTGCATATGCCATGCTAGGACCTTACTCTCTCACGTACACGTAGTCGTTCCACTTTTTATTTCTCCACGTCAAAAACATTTTTTTAAATACAAATAGCTAACAATAACAAGCTGAAGTGGTAAACGCGTTTGATCACCGTATCTCCTGGGTGACGTGGAAAGCGTTGAATAATAATAATAATAATAATAATAATAATAATAATAATAATAATAATAATAATAATAATAATAATAATAATAATAATAATAATAAAGAAAAAGAATTAGTCGCAGTAGTACTGCGACTTTTATTTCCTTGGTATAACAACATTAATTTGCAACATTTAGGTTCGTGGTGCCCCAGTGGTAGAGCACTCACCTCTGGGGCATGGGGTTTCTGGTTCGATCCCTGCTCTCTCGAAATGAGCTTTGTAGTGGACAAATATCGCATGGGTGAGTGTCTTGGAGTTCTCCCATTTTCTTAACTCCACCATTCGTTCATTATCATCATCACCGCCTCCATTAGACTAGGATCATAATTGTTAGTTAAAAACAAATACACCTAATCCCTAGCAAGCACAAACCACACCTAAAAAGTAAAAGAAAACAACATATGCGTGTACGCTAGTAATACATTTAAATGTGTTTCTAATTGACAAATATGCTCTCGAAAGATTTTCATGAACATTTTCTCTTTGGGCTCATAACATGATACAAAGATTTTGGAAAAACCTGTAGTTTTAAATGTTTCTAACCTATTATTCTGTTAAAATTTCGATGTCAGAAATATAATATTTAAGAATAATTTTCTTGATAATAAGTTTCTTATTGCCACTGGCGTCTCTGGCATATAAAATTTGGGGGGGGGCATCAAAGAAAGTTATTTAAATGGTACTACCTAGCCCAACCTGTTTATTATCTTTGATTCCATTTGTTACCTTTCTTAGCTTCATGGACCCCCTAAGTTACATCAAGAACTCTGTTATAATCGTTCCACAGCCTGAATATTATATTTCAAATAAATATAATTATTATTATTTATATGTTATTCTGTGGTTAGTAAATAAATTAAATTAGAATAAAATATTAAATATTTTGTACTTCAAAATATTGGAGGGGACGCGTGTACATCTCTATCTATCTATCTATCTATCTATCTATCTATCTATATATATATATATATATATATATATATATATATATATATATATATTAAATAAACTCCATGGTTCTGGATAATCACAATAACATTTTAAAACACATTTCTGACCAGAAAAAAATGAATTATTTAATAACTATACGATTTTTGTTACAGTTTCAAGGACCTAACGTCATCAGACATTGAAAAGACAGATAACAGCAAATCTTATATCTTCCTCAGCCGTTAGAACTGCAACAAAAATCGTATAGTTATTAAATAATTCATTTTGTTCTGGTCAGAAATGTGTTTTAAAATTATATATATATATATATATATAATCATTTTTGTAATACAACTTGTTTTTAGCTCTCGTGTAGAGTTGCCCAACTCTGCACAATACACTGCGCTTGCCTGTCCGTACTTTGTGTGACGTCACTCGCTACGACGAAGGCCTTCTCTCTTCCGAGGGTAGTGACTGTGTCTAGTGCTTTTTCTGTTGTTAATTATGCCAAAGTTTGTGCCCTAGTCATTTGTGCCAACATCAACCATCTACGATGACCAACATCTTTAATGCAGTGTGGTCGCCACTGGTTTGTAGTTTGGTGTTGCTCTTACTATCCTTTTTCTACCTTTGGAAGACACTAACTACAACAAGTCGCAAAAACTCGACAAGTTACACTGTTTCCAAGATGTTCCCTCCTAGCCATTTGGCCCGATCTGGTCATATCAAACTCTGATGTAACGGCGGCCTTGGCCATTCTACGGACAAGCAGTGCACTGACTGATCAAATGAGATCCCTGTGTCCGTCTGGCGAGAAGTTTTGCTGTGGGCCGTACCTCTTACGTCAACCCAACGACTTCATTCAAAAAAATAAAAATAAATAAATAAATAAAAAAGGAGCAGGTGGTCATATTTTAGCTTGTGAGTGAATATCTTAATATTGTTTTTATTTTAATCAGAATCTTTCTCAAGAAGGAATTAACCTCCCCAAAACCCCTTTGCGTACGCCACTGATGTAATACTTTATTATTATTATTATTATTATTATTATTATTATTATTATTATTATTATTATTATTAATATTATTATTATTAAAGTGAGAGTAATACATTGATTCGATCTCTACAAGATGGGTTCGCTTCGCTCTGTCCATCTCATAGTACTACCACATCGTCTAATAGCCATACGTAACTGTTACAGTGAAGGTGTAATCTAAGAGATTCCCATTTTTTTGAAAATGAAACTCCTTTAAAATATAATATTTAATATAGCTAAATAATTCCAACATTAATTATATATATTTAAAATTCTATCATTACCCTAATAGTTTTTATATAGCTAATTATTCTTTTTTATTACTTTACTATTACAGTGAAACCTCTACTAACGGACACCTCTATAAAGCGGACACCTTCCATAACGGACATATTTTGTAATCCCCAAACACTGTAATAGGATAAAACATATTGGCAAACCTCTCTAAAGCGGACACTCTCTAGTACGGACACGCACAGTCTTTTCTGTCCTTTATAGGTATTATTCACCTCCGTATTATGGACACTTTCTCTATAAATAAGTTGAAAATTATTGTAAAAATACATTTTTTGTAATTCATACATGTGTCACCAAGAAAGCATTGTGACATTTTGTCTCCTCAACTGTCTACTCAGGAATCCAGACGAAGAGTCTCTGTTTAACAACACTCTCACATCCTTTGCTTGCATTCCACTCCCACCCAAGCTGTTTTAGACACAAAAGTGATTGACAGTTGCACGCCGTTTGGAATAACACGTTATTCTACTGTCCTGCTGGAATCTCTAACCAAGCAGAAGTCAAGTTCGGTAGTTTTTGCCCGTGGGTACGCATATTATCACAAAAAAGACATTACTGGACTGCAATTAACCCACAAATTAAAGCGACATACTGAAAACGTAAGTGTAAAGTGCAGAGAACTATAACATCTTATTTCCATCTTGTGCCTCGAACATAGAGTATTGGACAGCAGAGGACGACACAGGTACAGTAAAATTTTGGTAATATTCGTGAATACACGATTCATCCAAAAATATTGCTACTAATTGCATATTACCTTCTTTACTAATTTACGTAAGAAAATATCAAAACCTCTCTAAGGCGAACACCTCTCTATAGCGGACAATTATTGATTCCCCACGGCTGTCCGCTTTAGAGAGGTTTCACTGTATTATCGTTTGTTAATTGCTTCAGTTAGTTCATTTTATATTGTATGATACATACTTGTACCTTCGCTTCTACATTCTTCGTAGGTGTAGACCAGACCAAATCTCATTAGAAATACACCCACTATTAAAATTATTGTTGTTACATATGATCCCTGTTAGATGCCCACAGAACGTTACTAACGAAGATATGAACAACAGACGTGCTTGCAACAATATCATATTTCCTCTGGGAAGGAAAAAAAGTGCCTTTTAGCCAAATCCTAGGTGCTTGCAAATCCAAGAAATGTAATCTCTAGAAAGAGTATGGTCTAGTGCAGGCTGTTAAAACTGATATGTCGAGTTCTACGAATGAGTGCAACATCAACTTGTTTAAGAGTTTGGTGTTGACAACAGGTGTTACCCAGCGCCGTAACTTAGATTTTTTCTGGGGGCAAGCATTAATACGTGTATTTGGGCCCCTTATTTTTCTAACTCTTGGGCCTCCTCTTTCTATCTTTCTCTTACTCTTTATGGGCCCCCGGAGCCTGTGGGCCCTCCCGCAAGGCAAGATCTGCGGGGGCATTAGTTACGCCCCTGGGCCAGTTCCATACGTGACAAATTAATTAAGGGGACAATATTGACAAATATCAAATCCATACGAATAAATATTATTTCTAGGGTCCCTAATAGTAGACATTTTTTACTGAAGTGGGCCCACGACTCATTTTTTTTTTATTTACCTTTTGTGTGCTGTTTTGTTTATGTAATGTAATCAACCTGTCATTTATAATGTCATGTTCGTATCGTATATGGAGTAAGAAAATTTTGTCTTAAAGTGCCCTCTCCTCGAATGACGGGGAGCTTCTCTGGGGGGACGTGTCCCCTGCCCTCCCACAAGTTACGGCCCCGGTGTTACCCTTATGTTAACGGAGAAGTTATTCCCAGAACGTCGTGCTGAGGAAGAAGACAAACCCTCACTGAGATTTGGACTCAGTTACGCAAAATGCCAAGAAATTGATAGTGTAGTATGACTTGTAGGAAGGGAGTTGAGTTGATTGTTGAGTTGATTTTAGTTTAGCATCCCTTTCAGCAGCGAGGCTATATGAGACGTGGACCTACTGATTAACGTGGAATCCGAACCGCATGAGCTCCCGCCGGGAATCGAACCCGGGTTGTAGGAAGGGAGTCTAATCTTCGTTGACGGAATGTTAAAAGTGGAAACGATAACTTCGTAAGATGTTGCAAGAGGATACAGAGATGCTCGTAATGTTTTATGCAGCAAATTTTCCGGCAAACTTTCAGCAAAACGGGGTACTTCACCTCGTGCCTTTCTCGGTGTCATTCTGCCAAATAGCCTCCCTGTGCACAAGATCTCGTACTTTTTAACTTTTATTTCAAGAATCACCTTAAATCGCTCATCTACCAGGTAAAAAAGCCGGGAGTAACGTCTGCATGTTACATCGTCAAAACATATTGTCATGTAACACCGAACATCTTGTATCATATGCATCAGGCAAGCGAAAATGCATACACTTGTGCTTGGTTGTCAAAGGCTATCACACTGGGCACACTATGTATAATATTCCTTGTGTGTAGAGATCTTTGGGGCATACTGTACTTGCAGCAAGTAAACTATTGGGAAATCTCAAACAGTAAGACAATGCTTCAATAGATATATCTGATTTGTGTTTACTTACTGAGGTGACCTATTGGCCTAGAATTAATAAGTAAAACTGTTTACTAGTGTAGTTATAAAATATATACTCACTCGAAGCTTCCTAATGACCATCACACTAAAAGACCAGTAGAACAACTTTTAAGAATACATTGTTTCTTCTCTTCTTGACCGAAGAATGATGGTCAATATCAGAAGAACTAAAAATATTCAAGATCTTAAAGGTGAAAATAGATCCTAAGTTTTTCTCTTTTTTAAAGAAAGTGGAGAGATTGCTCTTTTTTTCTGGAGGCAGAGGGATTACAGATAATTGCTATATATCATGTTGCTGCGATGTTTAATTTTCAAGGAAACAATACACCCAGCTGTAAGCGTGGAGGAAAGAAACTTAATATTTATGCATTAGGTGTTCTAAAAGTTTAGTTGTATAAATTGTGTTTTCTCACTATACCATGAAGAGATTTGTCCTAGTAATACTCGTATACATCTTTATGAAATCTAAAAGTTTCCTCCGTTTTAAAATCTGTTATATAGTAACCCTTCTCATTAACGATCATTTCAAGTATCTATTTAGTTTTAAAAGTGACGTATCATTGAATGTTATCAAAGAAAGAAGATTTGTTAAACTTTTATTGTGATATAGGGTTAAACTATACATCACAAACGTTTTTTTAGTTCAAGAACAATTGCTGAAAGAAATGGGAGAATGCTCTAAAATCCAATGAACTTTTTCCTTTTAAAATCTTATGTGATGTAACAAAGGATTAAACTTGATGCCTTAAGCTATCATTTAAGAACTTAACCACTGTGCAGGTCATTAAAGCTTTACAAATAGAAACAAAGCTTTCCTATTCAGAAATAGTAAGCCAACGAACGGCATGTAACCTATGTTACTTTAAGCTTCGAATGATCGAAAAACCTATTTCTAGAGTCTTGCTGCCGGTGGTCATATCATCGAAAGCGAAATAAAAACAAAAACCTCTCTGGTATCCTAAGAGACTCGTCAAAAACGTGGCTAGTGTTACCGTGTTTATTGACACCGTATTTTCTTTACATTAACGACAACAATCCACTATCGATATTGGCTCGAAGGTTATAGAGTGATACTCTTTACGAGGAAGTGACTCAGAAGGCAGGCGGCACTCAGCCACCATTAAGGAGATCGCGGGGTGCCATGATAATGCTGCAGCGAGATGCACTTAGTCTGCGGTGAACCTCCAGAAAGTGTAAACTTTGTTAGCGTTTCGCTTTTAGAAACGTTGGCTCTTTTTCCTATCCTTCCGGGACAAAAGAAGCTATTAATAAGTAAACAGCGGTTGCGTCACCGAGCCTCAACATACGCACAGAAGAAAAAGATGAAAAGATAATCACTGCAGACGTTCGTAGTCCATTACTTTGACGTAAGTACGTCATAGAGTTAAGATGAAATTGTTCTGCTCAATTTCACAGAAACATATTTATCGATTCTATCGTTATTATATTACTTAAATTGAGAAGAACGAAAATTGATAACATGAATGTAAAAGAATACCAATCTTGATTATTCTTTTTTTATTATTATTATTTGAAAGAGTATAATTTTCCGATAGTTCAGCGTAAATTTCACTAGATCTACGAAACACTTCAATAAATGTAGTATGAAAAGCGTAATTAATCGATTTTAACATGCATATGATCCCACATAATTTCGACGTAAGTGCACAAATTTTGGTTGTTCCTTTTTATTTGAGTCCCATATCAACTTCATGAGAATGTAGCTATAGTTCTTGGAGCTACACCATGATATTCCCCAATAGCTAATAATGTTCATACTATAATTGTGTGCAGGATTGTTCATAACTCCAACATAGTTTCACGATTGATGCTTTTTGTTTTTGTTTCTTTCTTTGAAAGAGTATGCTTTCGCGGTGGTTCCATACATATTTAATTAGGATCCAATGATAAACTTCGGAGCTAGACCATCAAATGCTTCAATGGCTCACAGTGTTAATATCGTAATCAACTAACTTCATTGTGTGCATGTACACGCATAACTTCAACACAAATGTACCAATTTTGAATATTGTTTTTAGTTTCAAAGAGAATAAGTTCCGTGACAATTTTATTATGATCGAGTGAAAGTCTTTCAAGTTAGATCATGAAACTCCTTAATATATGATAATGTTAATACTGCAAGTATGTTCACGTATAATTCTGTAACGTGTATATCAATTTATATATAAGGTCACGCATGTTTTGTAGATTGGCCCATTTTATAGAAAGCTAGCGTCCTATTTTAGTTGAGGTATCTAAGTAAACTACTGGAGATAACGGAAGACTAGAAAAAATATAAAAATTCAAAACAAAAGTAACTGACTTCAAGAACGTACTAATAAGTAACTAACTAACTAACTCTATAGCTTATGGAACGCGGAGGTTGAACGCCGCGTTCACAAAAGCTCTCCACTGACTTCTATCATTTACCCAAATACATTAGTGTGCGAAACTTAAGGACTAAAATAAATTTCGCATGCTGTATCACTTCCAAGTGACGTAAATGGGCGAAACTTAAACAACACATAGAAAACAATGCTACAGTATGATAAAAGAAAAGAAAAAAACACGTAATTACAAGAACAAAACTTGCACTTTTATAGAAACAATAATATACATTGAACTCACTGCGACTCATGGTGACCTCTGTGACATTACAGGAATAAAATTGTACTTAAGAGTGTGTAATCACTATGTACAGCGAGGCATACTATACGACGCACTTTAATGCTGCTCACAAGGTTGGTAGCGAGTTGTTGTGGTATGAAGTTCCATTTCTCCATCAACGCTGTTTGCAAATGCTGGATTGTCCTTGGTGCATCTGGACAAGTTGCAAGGTGTCTCCTTACAGCATCCCACTGATGCTCGATGGGATTCAAGTAGGGGGAGCAGGCAGGCTAGTCAATTCACCGAAATTATCTAATTTTAAAAGCTCCTCCAACTACGCTGTTCGATGCAGTTTCGCAATATCTTCCATAAAGACGAAGTCGGGACTGACCGTACCTCTGAAAAGACGCACTTGGTGAAGAATTACACTGTCACAATAATGTTGACCTGTAAGTGAACCACGCTCAACGTTATGCCTCCCTACACAGTAACACCAGGATCACCAAAAAGATAATGTTCGACAATGTTCCTGGGTTCATCGCATGTTGCCACCAGTGTTGCCAACTTTTCTTTTAAAAAATCGGGACGGAACAATCGGTGTTGCCCTCCGGAGACGACTACACGTACAGCGAGTCGTTGAAACCAATGTTAATAACTTAATAAGCTGAATAACATGAACCTTAATTAATGCGCCACTTTTTATTTTCACACCCACTTCTCATCACTAGGTATAAGTAATATAGACAACAAATTCAAACTAAAATAACTGCATCTTATTTCATATAAACAAAGTTTAGAGAGAAAACTATACACAATGTTTTTATCAGAAATGAGTGCATACCATTGTTAAGAAATTGCTGACAAAAAGTATTACTAAAATCAAGTCTTATTCTTTGCCTATCATCATACAACAAATTCAAACCAAAACAATTGTGATTTATTTAACATAAGCAAATTTTAAAAAAAGAAAACTATATAGAATGTTTGGTATTTGTCACAAACAAATTAGCTCCCTTAAAGAATGACTGAAACAGTCTATCAACTAAACAAGTCTTTTCTTTGGCTATTTCCTCTGGTAAACTTAAATTTAAAAATGTAAATGAGAGACTTTGTGTTTTTCCTGCAGGATTTAGCATATTTTTAACAAACTTTTCGGTACTGGTAGTAGCCTTGATCTAGTTGTTGTTGTTCTTATAAGCTGAGATAAAGTCAGTACAAGACATGTCCAAGTTTGAAGTAATGAGTAGCTCTGCTCTCATTAAGTCGACAGAAGAGCGGTTCTGAACATTTGTCTATTTTAATGACATATTTGAAAACAACACTCTTTCAACATAAGCATTTGATGGTGGAATGCTTAAGGTACATGACACATTGGCTCGAATTGAGGGAGCTTTTATTCCCTTACGTTGTGGAGGCTTAACCATTTCTATCCAACAGTAAAATCATTAGAACTGACAACAATGGGCATAACAATATTTTTAGCGCTGCATGGAATATATTATCATAGTCCTCTGGATTATTAACTCAAATCATTTAGGGGATAACTATAAATTAAAGACGAGCTGCTAACTATTTCTTCAAGAGTCAAAACACAAATTTGCTAAATTGATTCTATACATAAAACTGTGCTTGCAAGATAACAAGTTATTCCTTTGTAAAAACGACCCAGTAAAATATTAATGAAAGTCAGTAGCTATATTGCTATATGTAAACATTCCTAAACAGCGTGATACCTTTGTTAAATCAATAGCAAAGGGTTGAATATGTAACAGATGGTCTTTGTAACAGTGCCACGTAATTTAATCATTTTGTCATTTAAAGAAAGAAGAAAGTGTCATTTAAAAGTGACATATAGATGTCGGATAATACTTTAACTGTTGGAAGCCAGAGAGACATGTCAAATAATTTAGTTTCATGTATTTAGAAAACATGGGAAAATCTGGATAAAGAACAAATGTTAAAAGACATTGAATGTTAGGTAAGGATGGCGGGGGGAGGGAGAGAACCCTTTGATGGGGGAGTAAAGAAAGGAACATAGACGCAGCTGTGTTGTAATTTTGGGTGGTCCAGCTTGTTGGAGGGGGCGAAGTGTGCTGTCCATGGAGTAAAAGACCTTGTTTAATTGGGACTGTGACTTGCACCCTACGGAGAAATAGCACTTATTATTTTGAGGACAGAGATTTTAAGAAAGAGATAGTTACATGTTACTTTTTAAAAGTTATTGGAATGGAAAGCGAAACAACATATTGCTGAACTATTGACATAAGATTGCATGGGGGAATTGTAGTCTCCTTTTGAGCAAAGGACCAGTTTTAAATTAGCGTTCGACTTGTTACGCATTTTGTTAAGGACCTTGCCACATAGTATGAGAGAAAGAGTGGCCCTTCCTACCTGAGTTTTAAAGGGGGAAAAAGAGTGAATGAATTGTGTACGTAATACAACTTTCCCTTTTGAGCTTTTTGGAAGAAGTCTTCAAACAAGATTTTTTTAAAGGTATTTCCGCATAAATGATTTTATCCTTTTAAAAAACTAGATTATTGAATTAATTATTTATGAATATTAATGAGATGATAATGAATATTAATGAGATGCTAAAGAAAGGGTTACAAAGAATGTTTTTTGTGTTTTACGTATATTTAGAGGTATATTGCGGATATATGTAATATAGAGCACTACATATTGTACATAAATGTATGAGATAATGTGGAAGGAAATGGGCGCAACTCTAAGAAACGTATTTTATGTATTGATATTGTATTTTCAGTAGCTGATATGGGATTTTAGCATAGAATATCATCTTTTGGATACTGTATGGGTCTAATGGTGTACGAAGCTTAGACGAATAAGAAATTACATGTATATATGATTAGTTTGTAAGTGGGTACATGTATGTGTAGCTGATATGGGATTTTAGCATAGAATATCATCTTTTGGATACTGTATGGGTCTAATGGTGTACGAAGCTTAGACGAATAAGAAATTACATGTATATATGATTAGTTTGTAAGTGGGTACATGTATGTGTAGCTGATATGGGATTTTAACATAGAATATTGTCTTTTGGATACTGTATGGGTCTAATGGTGTACGAAGCTTAGACGAATGACAAATTACAGGTATATATGAATAGTTTGTAAGTGGATACATGTATGTATGTATGTATATTGGTTTTTGATATCGGGACAGGAATATATGTATCATATTGTAGACATGTTATCTTTCGTTTGCATGTAAGTGTTTTAAGCATGTGTTGTTGGGTTGCGTAGCTTTAGGGGCTATACTAGGCTGGATGCAAACACCTGAAGTGTTTTTATTGTATTAATATTGGTTGTATTGTATTAATATTGGATTGTAGCCTTATTTTATCGTATTGTAGAGCTGTATATCTTGTTGTGGTGATATGCTAGGTGAATGCAAACACATGAACTGATTATATTGTAGACTTATATTGTGATTGCTTATGTATATAGATTACCCTGAATACCATGTTAGAATGTATATATTTTGATTTTTTACGTACGTAGATGTTTGTTAGACATGTTGTACTGATATTTTAAGTACATAGGATATTACTATGGTATAACCATTTACTTATAGATATCTTTTCACTACAGTATTCTAATGTCATATATTCGTACTTTTACTTACTTGTAACATGTTTGTTTACCTTGTAGAAGACATTATGCCATCATTATGGTTTCCAACTTAGGGTCATTTATTGTAGGAACATAAAATATGATAAATACGTATAAATAACCTTATATGAAGCATACGTATTCTTCCTTTATCTTATATAGAATACAGATACTTCGTATTATATCAATATTTGTTTGGATATAGTCATAGGAATAAAACATAATATTGTAAATTGTAACGCTTTATTGTATTTATATAGTCTACAATATTCTATTTTCCAATATTGGTATATTTTTATACATATATAGACAAGATATTTACTATACTTAGAATATTTACATATTACATTATATATACGTAGAAGTACCAAGCGATAGGTCTTGTGAAAACTCATGGACATATTTGATGATATTATGACTATGTTATGACATCATGCTACCTTTAGACAGTCTACTATTTACATATATACAGAATACCAATCATTTAGCACACTTAATACTTTGATAACCATATGGCAATGTTCTATAGTCAGTAATACTGTTATGATTTAATCTTCGTCTTTTATTTTAAACTTTCTGATGTGTTTTAGTTTCAGACTTGGATACGATGACAAACCCAGGCTTACGAACAATTCTTCCTGGATTGTGTAACTGTTTTTTGTCAGCTTTATCCCGAACTAGTTGATAAAATGATCAAAGTTAATTTCTTGTCGTGTACGATGATTTAAAGTTATTCCTCTAATTTTAAATACATAATCTACTTTTCCTGTTTGAACTTCTTTCATTCTATAGGCATAATTTTTTGCCCTAAGCCTATAAATGCATCAATTTTCCACCCATCAGGAACTTCATTAGTTAGTTGACCCAAATAGGAACCCAAAGAAAGTGGAGGCTTTTCATTACGTGGTTGTACAAACATAATACTATCAGTGTCGCAGTACAATACACGCTCAGGATCTATAGCTGTTACTAACTCGTAAAGTTTTAGACGTGCCCAGGAGGTGATAAAGGCTGCAAGGACAACATTGGAAAATTTCCATGGTTTGTTTTTCTTCTCAATGTTTTTATATGATAAAATGAGATGTTGCTCTCCAATAGGCAATACAGTTTGTACCTCATATTGTGGTGCACATAGATAACTTAAAAATTTTTCTGGACTATCTACAATTACAGATTGAGATAAATCTGTTCGCTGTCCCCATTTCCCATACAGCGAATTGAGAAATATTTTGGAAATATATCTTAGACCAGGATTTGATTCAATGTTATTTTCCGTTAACTGAATGCATTCATGGACATAATAGTCTGCAATATATTTCTCTTGATCTTGTTTACTTTTGCACCAGCTAGGAAATCCTGAAGACTCCTGTTTCATTTTTAAGAAGGAATTGACATAATCTTTAAATAGGTTATCTTTTGATCCAGATAATTTGAATTCCCAAATCTTGATAATTTGCAGAATTTTGTATCCGAGATCTAAAGCCACATGAAGTTCAGGAGTACAGTATGTACCAGTAAGGACACGCTCAGTATCATTATGCATGCACTTGTTGTTATTTTGTTCCATACACGTACGACATAACCCAAACAAAAGGCGATCATTACATGTATATGGTAAAATTGGAAAATATAAGTCTTTGGGAGGTAAGATAGTACATTTAACTAATCCATGAATACTTTGCACTTGTGGAAAGTCAGGCCCCTTGTATATTATAGGTTTACCTATAGGCAATGGCTTACGTGCCATTACCCAGGGGTAAAGACTGGTAACATCATAATATGCTACAAACTCTTCGCTGGTACATTCGTACAACGCATTAAAACATTCTGTACGTCCCCCATGAAAACTATCTTTAGGTACCAGATGGTCGACAAGATCATGACACTGGTTTGAATAAACTGTTGTAATTTTTTATCATTTTTTACCATGTGGTCCCATTCACATTCCCACATTTCAATGACATTAAGATTTAATTTTTTAAGAAATGCTATTTTTGTGGTGGTGTTTTCATACCGATTTTGTAGTGATGTACCTTGCTTAGAGGTAGAATCTAGGGACACGTGTCGTAGTGTAGGATAACATACAACTACATTTAAGTTTTGTTTTTACACTTTTCTTTTAGAACTTGTTCTTTTACTGTTAGTTTGTGTATTCAATTGCAACAATGACTTAAATTTTACTTCTCCATTTAACAATCAAAGAGTTTCATGTAATAAATTTTAAGTTTAATCGACGTGTGTTGTGTTAAAAATAACTTTTTTATGTTCAAGTTTGTTTTGTTAATTTTAATATTTTCGGAATGTAATTTCTCTGAGCTTCTAATGAAGCGAATGAATAAAATAATTGTAAGTATGTTACTTTGTATTTCTATCGGAATTAATTGTAAGTTCACATCATTTTTAATATTTTCAAATTATTTATGGTATGCTCACACGAAGTGTTCGAGTAATTTATTACGAGATGTTAAATAAATAAGGAGTTTGCACAGCAATTTAAATACGATCACACTCTATGAGTGTTCTATTAACAAAAACAATAAAACTAGTTTAAACCAGTTTAAACACCTGCAGCAAACCAAACAAAAGAAATTCCTAGCATTACTAACAAAGGAATTTTTAAACCCACTAACACAATAAAAGAGCATACAAAAACAAGCAACTATAATTGTTTGAAGTGTTACAAACTTTAATACTACAATTACAAATTACATCACATTGTGTAATATTACTGTTACTAAATTTAAAATATGTTAAAGCAGCTGCGTACGAGACTACAAACTAATTGCTTTTGGGTACGAGATTACAAAACTAAACGCGTTTGGGTACAAGATTACAAACTAAATGCCTTTGGGTACGAGATTAAATTTTAAAAGTATAAATCCAGCGCAGCAAGCCGCGCCGCGCACTATAGAATTACTAGTGTTAAAGTAAAGCCAATCATTGGTATACTCTCTGTTGTTAAATCATTTATTTTAAAATACCAATTTTGTTACAAAGTTACATCTAATAATAAACTTTGAAATATATCTTTGCTTATCTTTAAAGTTATAAGACTTTTAGAAGTTACATTTACTGAACGTGTACAGGAATTGTTGATACATTCTTATGTTCATCTTCAGTTAAGTTCGGTAATTTTCGGAACCATTCGTGTGGTACATTAACCAACATGTACGGGAATTGTGGATAAACTCTCATGTTTATCTTCGGTTAAGTTCGGCAATGTTCGGAAAACTTCGGGAAACTTCGGCAATCTTCGGAAATCTTCGTGTGGAGTTCTTGGAATTTCCATTTATTACTGTTAATAATAAACAATCAATAAAAAGTAAACACACTTCCTGTTTGTACTCTGCGTGCTGTAATTAGTCTAAAACAATTTTATTACGGCACTTTGTAAATTACAATTATCGGAAAGTACTAAAGGATTAACCGATAAACTTAAAAGTATATCTTCGGTGAACTAAAAATATAGTTAGTGAGTGACAAGTGGTAGTGCATCGATACTAAACTGAAAAAAGTTACGGGAAGTTTTATGATTGTAGTTAACGGCAAGTGTTAGTGCAATTCCCGATAAGCTTTCAAGTGTAGTGTCGGTAAACTTATAACTAAATCTGTTGTGAACTGAAACAAGTTCGGGAAAGTTTTATTATTATATTTACTGGTAAGTGTAAAAATTCTTAAAAAGTGTATCTTTGGTCAACACATTGTGAATCATATCATAAAAGTCTACTTACGAAACCTTGTCATTTAAAAACTGTGAAAACAAATATCAAAGTTCTGTGTACATCATTGTGTAAAATATTTACTGTATAAGACACAATAATTCAAATTGCAATTACATATTTAGTGTGTCAATAATACAATGGAAGGACAGTCTGTCATCTGTACCATGTTGTCAGCGCAAGAAGCACGTGGATATGAAAATCCAAACGAAGTTTTATTTACCTGGGAACTGATAACACAATGTAATGCTACGGGTGCAAGGGTAAGCAATGAAGCTTATTCCAAGTTATTGCAGGCGTTGTTTATGCATTTTGGTTCTGATCCTCATGTGGTTTTGAAAAAATGTAAGTCTGCAAAAGATATTATTGATTTATATCATGTAGGCTTCTTTCGTCAAGATAATATAAAGAATTTAGCTCGTGAAAAGTTTATGGAACTTGTGTCTGAAGGAAAAGCTAATAGTTTAACTACAGATGACTTTAGCGTGTTCATGGAAAATTTTATAAACTTTCCAAGTCCTAATACTAATACTGTATCACAACCTACCATGTATGGGAGTGGTAAAACAAATCAATATTTTCGTATTGTTAATAGTACAACCAAACAATATACTTATTTTGGACTTACAGGAAAGGAAGTTACAATTGAACGTATGCAAACTGGTGGAATAGATGATCCTGAAAAATATATTCAGTTACTATTTGAATTTGTAAAAGATCATGTGTTAAATGATGCCGATGATGATATGTATGTTGGTATAACAATAGAAAGTTCTGCCTCCACAATTAATAAACCAATATACATTTCGTGGCGTCAAAAGTCAAATTTAACTTCCGACATTTTATTTCGTAATATTGAAAATGTTTTAAATAGTAATGAAAATTATTTATTAGGTGATAAAGTAAATTTCAAAATTCATATTGTTGATTCACGTAAAGGTAGGGGACGAACTATGGGTTCAGCAAAATATGTTGATCTTGTAACACACATGCATCAATGTACTATTCCTGTAAAAAGGGATGTGTATTGTCTTCCCAAGAGTATTATTCTTGGAATGGGTAGGGCTGATCATCGTTATAATTACGTATATGAGTTGAAAAAACATCCTGAACGATTGATGAAACAAGCAAAGGATTTGTGTGTCAGTGCTAAAGTTGACATTGAAATCCATGATGGCTGTACTATTGATGATGTAAAAACGTTTCAAAATAAGCTAGCGCCTCATTATCAAATTGTTGTTTACGAAAAAAATCGTTTAACTCGAAACTACAATGTAATTTATCCTGGAATACATGCATCAAAGAAAATTTTAATTTTGTACAGTGAAGGACACTACGAATTAATTACTAGTATTACAACACTATTAAACAAGAAAAATTGTCAGTATTGTTTGGAAGCTTATCATCGTACAGAAAATCATAAGTGTAACTTCAAATGTCCAATGTGTGAAAAGTATCACAATGTTTGTAATAATGACAATAATATTAAACTCGAATGCATTGATTGTCATAGACTGTTATCTTCAGAAGAATGTTTTGACAATCATAAAACAATAAATGTTTCCGGAAAAAGTTTATGCGAAACAAAGAAAATTTGTGTCCAATGTGGTGATATGATTGACATGCGTCCACGCAAGTCTAAACATGAATGTGGTGAACGTTATTGTAAAACATGTTATACATATGTAAGCGTTGACCACATTTGTTTTGTTCAAACGGCTATCATACAGCATGTAGATACCTTTTTGTACATTATCTTTGATGTAGAAACAATGTTACTTCCTAAAAATGAACAAGGAGAACAAGAACATCACGTAAATTTTGTAAATTGTATTCATGCCTGTTACAAGTGTAAGGACATGAAACTTCATGATACATGCTTTGTATGCGGCGATAAAAATGGAATCCGTTCGTTTGATTTCAACAACATTGAAGAATTTGTTAATCATGTATTAATAAATCGACCAATGTTTAAAAAAATCATTGTACTTTCCCATAACGGCAGTAATTATGATATGCAATTCTGTGCTAAAACTTTGATCATTAACCATCATTTTACACCGGAAGTAATAATGTCAGGGCAAAAAATTATTGAAATGCGTTTAGGACAAAAGATTTACTTCCGTGACACATATTTGTATATGGGGGTTAAATTATCTAAATTACCTAAGACGTTAGGTTTTTCTGCAAATTTACGAAAGGGAGATTTCCCGTACTTGTTTAATACATTAGAGAACCAAAATTACATAGGCAAAATTCCTGAGCTAAAGTATTTTGATCCTGATTCAAGGAGCACTGAAGATCGAGAGCAACTTATCATATGGCATAAACAACGTGTTGCAAGTAATGAGGAGTATAATCTTCAAAAGGAAATGATGGAATATTGTCGGAATGATGTTAAAATTTTAGCAGAGGCTGTCATTAAATTTTCAAACTTAATTGAAGACAAAACAAATGGTATTCAATGTTTTATCGCTGCACCAACTATTGCTAGTTTGGCAATACTAACGTATCGTACCTTATATTTACCCAAAGAAATTATTCCAATTATTCCACCTTATGGGTTTGACCATCGTGATCGTCAAACTTTAAAGGCAATGTATTGGCTACGATACTTAGAACGTACTACTGGTAGTGAAATTCTCCATTCTGGGAATGGCTTGGAAAAACGATTCGGAAGGTATAAGGTTGATGGATTTCAAAGTAAAACAAATACAGTTTACGAATTTCATGGATGTTACTATCACGGGTGTTTAAACTGTTATCCTACACTACGACACGTGTCCCTAGATTCTACCTCTAAGCAAGGTACATCACTACAAAATCGGTATGAAAACACCACCACAAAAATAGCATTTCTTAAAAAATTAAATCTTAATGTCATTGAAATGTGGGAATGTGAATGGGACCACATGGTAAAAAATGATAAAAAATTACAACAGTTTATTCAAACCAGTGTCATGATCTTGTCGACCATCTGGTACCTAAAGATAGTTTTCATGGGGGACGTACAGAATGTTTTAATGCGTTGTACGAATGTACCAGCGAAGAGTTTGTAGCATATTATGATGTTACCAGTCTTTACCCCTGGGTAATGGCACGTAAGCCATTGCCTATAGGTAAACCTATAATATACAAGGGGCCTGACTTTCCACAAGTGCAATGTATTCATGGATTAGTTAAATGTACTATCTTACCTCCCAAAGACTTATATTTTCCAATTTTACCATATACATGTAATGATCGCCTTTTGTTTGGGATATGTCGTACGTGTATGGAACAAAATAACAACAAGTGCATGCATAATGATACTGAGCGTGTTCTTACTGGTACATACTGTACTCCTGAACTTCATGTGGCTTTAGATCTCGGATACAAAACTCTACAAATTATCGAGATTTGGGAATTCAAATTATCTGGATCAAAAGATAACCTATTTAAAGATTATGTCAAAATAAAAGACGAAGATTAAATCATAACAGTATTACTGACTATAGAACATTGCCATATGGTTATCAAAGTATTAAGTGTGTTAAATGATTGGTATTCTGTATATATGTAAATAGTAGACTGTCTAAAGGTAGCATGATGTCATAACATAGTCATAATATCATCAAATATGTGCATGAGTCTTCACAAGACCTATCACTTGGTACTTCTTCGTATATATAATGTAAATATGTAAATATTCTAAGTATAGTAAATATCTTATCTATATATGTATATAAATATACCAATATTGGAAAATAGAATATTGTAGACTATATAAAAACAATAAAGCGTTATGATTTACAATATTGTGTTTTATTCCTATGACTATATCCAAACAAATATTGATATAATACGAAGTATCTGTATTCTATATAAGATAAAGGAAGAATACGTATGCTTCATATAAGGTTATTTATACGTATTTATCATATTTTATGTTCCTACAATAAATGACCCTAAGTTGGAAACCACAATGATGGCATAATGTCTTCTACAAGGTAAACAAACATGTTAAAAGTAAGTAAAAGTACGAATATATGACATTAGAATACTGTAGTGAAAAGATATCTATAAGTAAATGGTTATACCATAGTAATATCCTATGTACTTAAAATATCAGTACAACATGTCTAACATACATCTACGTACGTAAAAAATCAAAATATATACATTCTAACATGGTATTCAGCGTAATCTATATACATAAGCAATCACAATATAAGTCTACAATATAATCAGTTCATGTGTTTGCATTCACCTAGCATATCACCACAACAAGATATACAGCTCTACAATACGATAAAATAAGGCTACAATCCAATATTAATACAATACAACCAATATTAATACAATAAAAACACTTCAGGTGTTTGCATCCAGCCTAGTATAGCCCCTAAAGCTACGCAACCCAACAACACATGCTTAAAACACTTACATGCAAACGAAAGATAACATGTCTACAATATGATACATATATTCCTGTCCCGATATCAAAAACCAATATACATACATACATACATGTATCCACTTACAAACTATTCATATATACCTGTAATTTGTCATTCGTCTAAGCTTCGTACACCATTAGACCCATACAGTATCCAAAAGACAATATTCTATGTTAAAATCCCATATCAGCTACACATACATGTACCCACTTACAAACTAATCATATATACATGTAATTTCTTATTCGTCTAAGCTTCGTACACCATTAGACCCATACAGTATCCAAAAGATGATATTCTATGCTAAAATCCCATATCAGCTACACATACATGTACCCACTTACAAACTAATCATATATACATGTAATTTCTTATTCGTCTAAGCTTCGTACACCATTAGACCCATACAGTATCCAAAAGATGATATTCTATGCTAAAATCCCATATCAGCTACTGAAAATACAATATCAATACATAAAATACGTTTCTTAGAGTTGCGCCCATTTCCTTCCACATTATCTCATACATTTATGTACAATATGTAGTGCTCTATATTACATATATCCGCAATATACTTCTAAATATACGTAAAACACAAAAAACATTCTTTGTAACCCTTTCTTTAGCATCTCATTAATATTCATTATCATCTCATTAATATTCATAAATAATTAATTCAATAATCTAGTTTTTTAAAAGGATAAAATCATTTATGCGGAAATACCTTTAAAAAAATCTTGTTTGAAGACTTCTTCCAAAAAGCACAAAAGGGAAAGTTGTATTACGTACACAATTCATTCACTCTTTTTCCCCCTTTAAAACTCAGGTAGGAAGGGCCACTCTCTCTCTCATACTATGTGGCAAGGTCCTTAACAAAATGCGTAACAAGTCGAACGCTAATTTAAAACTGGTCCTTTGCTCAAAAGGAGACTACAATTCCCCCATGCAATCTTATGTCAATAGTTCAGCAATATGTTGTTTCGCTTTCCATTCCAATAACTTTTAAAAAGTAACATGTAACTATCTCTTTCTTAAAATCTCTGTCCTCAAAATAATAAGTGCTATTTCTCCGTAGGGTGCAAGTCACAGTCCCAATTAAACAAGGTCTTTTACTCCATGGACAGCACACTTCGCCCCCTCCAACAAGCTGGACCACCCAAAATTACAACACAGCTGCGTCTATGTTCCTTTCTTTACTCCCCCATCAAAGGGTTCTCTCCCTCCCCCCGCCATCCTTACCTAACATTCAATGTCTTTTAACATTTGTTCTTTATCCAGATTTTCCCATGTTTTCTAAATACATGAAACTAAATTATTTGACATGTCTCTCTGGCTTCCAACAGTTAAAGTATTATCCGACATCTATATGTCACTTTTAAATGACACTTTCTTCTTTCTTTAAATGACAAAATGATTAAATTACGTGGCACTGTTACAAAGACCATCTGTTACATATTCAACCCTTTGCTATTGATTTAACAAAGGTATCACGCTGTTTAGGAATGTTTACATATAGCAATACAGCTACTAAAGTCGAAATTTCGGGACGAGTGTCCGGTCGGGGTGCGGGACAAATGTCAGAAATCGGTAAAGTCCCGATAGAATCGGGACGGTTGGCAACCCTGGTTGACACCTCTCGCCAGAAGAATGTACTGTTCATCCAGAATCACTACACAAACTGCATCTGCTCTCATCTGAGAACAGAACACGACCCTACGTCTTCTCGGTCCAGTTCTGATATTCTTTCACCACGGCAAAAGATACCGGAGATGTGCGGCTGTCAACAGAACAACAGAGACTACTCCCATGCAGTCTTACGCCACTGTAAAGCGGAAGATTGGATTCCTTTTAGTCCTTTTAAATGTGTTTAACGTTGGTCCCATCTTACCTATAGCACAATGTAGTGGTCGTCGTCTGCTACTGTAGTTGATCGTGCTCGACGACCATCTCTGCTTTGTTCAACATTCTGTTCACGTTTCCGGGACATAAGCGAATGTATGAAACAACTTGAAAAAGGCTACCTACGAATCCTCAGAAAGAAAGTTGAATCTTGAGATGAAAACAGATACAAAGAATTTGTGAGAAGGTTAATATGTATTGTTGACGTCACTTCAACTGTCAGTTTCATCTCAATGAACTATTCGTTCCTTTCTCCATCTATTAGTGACGTAGTTCTTTTAGCTATTGTTGACAATACTGGGAAACAGCCACCGAGTGACGATGTATTCCATATAGCGGAACATATCCACGAGGCGAGGGATGCGCAAGAGACGAGTCGAGACAGGATTTTCTTGACAAAATTCGAGTCGAGACACGACTCTTCCAATAGAGAAATATACATTTTTCGAGTCGAGACATCACTTTTACAGCACATTTTCGAGACGAGACAGCCACAAATCTTGTCTCGTGCTCATCCCTGCACGAGGCATCCTTTCAACGTCATACAGTTTCCACATCTGTCTCCGTGATATTTAGCCTTGTAGTAGGAATTTTAAGGATAATACAAATATCCACAGGATGGGATAATATTTGTATATCTAAGTGTCATCCTGTGATTATCTAGCAAAAAGTCCAGAAATATCCCAAAGGACGTGCCGCTTCTGAGACATTAAGTGGACATCTGGATTTGTACAGAAAGGGCGTTGATGGTGAAAATGGAAATTTCCTGAAGAAATGTCTCTGTGCTACGTGGGAAAGAACATAAAGCAATATATTATCCAAGGTTTCCAAGTGCATTTTAGTGAGAAATGGGGAGCAGAATTATGCATAACAGAGCCATGTATACAATGTTTAAGTTGTACTTTCTCAAGAGTGCCAAGAAATTGAATGATTATCATATGACAGCAACAAAGAGAGACGAATGTGAAAAACACAACAGACATTTGTAGACGGCTATACCGTGAGACAGAAAACAGTTTCAATATTGCGGCAAAGATTCATGTCGTGAGCACTAACTAAAAATCATGTTTTAACTATCATAGTACTTACATCATGTTAAAATAAACTTTGCGAAAGTATTTTACAAATCAGTTTTGTAACAAGTGTAAATAACCAAAAGAAATGCACGCTGAGCTTAGCAAACAGAAGAAATCAATAGTACTCGTACTTTCAGTAGTTGTAAGTGGATGTGATTCTCATAACAAAAATTGGATACTAGATAAGATTCATATTCATTGTTTTAGTTACGTTCAGCAGGGATAGCTTTTTAGCCAGTTACATTATCTGGTGTAACAACAATATATCACGCCATCACTGGTGCTAAGAGTCCCTGGGTTAATCCCCGGTTACACAAGTTTGTGAAGAACGACATTGTGTCCTTAGATTTCCTTTCGGGATTATCCCTTTTCCTTCCAAATTCTCAGTCCACCAGTTGTTTCATAATCATTCACTTTCACGGTATAAGTTACTTTTTAAAGAGATTTAACAATCTTCGATCTTCTTAAGCCTAACGGGTATAACCGTTGGACGTAAAACTAAATTTTTATTAGATCTTTGTTTTTAAGTATCGTTTTTACACTTTTCTAAAATGGGGAAAGACTGGTGTCTGTTTTAAGAACCATTCCGTCAACCATCGTTGACATCCTAAACTGAATATTTTAGGAAATGATTTATGTACAAGATAAAGCCTGTAATTGGCACGAAAGAGTTACCGTTGATGGATGACGTCTTTATTCCTCTCCACTGTATTTTCAGTTACAGCGATACAATCTTTCTCGATTAAATATTGTAACTAACAAAGACTCTTCTTCCTCCATAATACTGTATATAATAGAGCAAGCCCAGTTGACAAAGACTTGATTTAATGCCTAAGGTTTTTGTCTCTTCAAATAAGTTTGTTAAACGAAACCTAAACCCACAGGAGAGAAAGACTCTGCTGTTAAAGTTAGTGAAACTTTAATTTCAAAGACAAAAGCAGTTTCTCACTTTCCTTTCTGCTGTCAACGTGCCTGATAAGGCATTCTTTAGTGGTGGAATTTGTAAATTCCCAATTCATTCTCTTCAGAGGAACACCGTCAGAATCAACTTTCTTGTTCAATTTTACTACTAATAAACTCTAGCAGTAATACCAATAATATACTCTAGCAGTAATAATATACAGCGTGTCCGAAAAAGATTGAACTTTTTTCTTTATTTTTTGCTACGTACCCAGTGTGTGAAGAGAGGTATCAGTGACAAGGATTGCTGTTAGATACTCTAAGTTTTCATTGAAATACGCTCTGTTCCCAAGACCACAATTTTTTTTCAAGATGGTGCCCATACAATAACAGAAGGTGTTCTCTACTGTGGAATACGCAAAGACAATGTCCGTTATTACGGTTACTGTTTGGGGCCGATCCACCAGACAAGAATTTCATTAAGCGTTTGCATACGAAACTCATAGAGACAGGTTATCTATACAAGGCAAAAGCACTGGCCGTCCTTCACATTCAGAGGAGACAGTGAACAGAGTTCAATCCTTCCAACGTAACCCCATGACGTCAGTTAGTATTGTCTTAAGTTAGTATTGTTCCGCTCAATAGTCTGGGATGTTAAATTCAAGGTTTACAAGGTGCAACTTGTGCAGACGCTCACTGAAGATGGCAAAAAAATTTCGCTCTGTCTTCAGTGTAGATATGTTGAGATTCCTGGAAAATGATAATTTTAGAGACAGAGTAGTCTTCAGTGATGAGGCGATCTTCCATATCAATGGTAAAGTCAACAGGCATAATGGGACATAATGTTTGAATCTGGGATTTTGAATACCCTTGGTGATCATTGAGCATGTCAGAGATAATCCAAAGTTAAATGTCTTTGCTGCCGTGTGCAGAACAAAGTATTATGGGCCATTTTTCTTTGTAGAAAGTACTGTAACAGGATACTCGTATCTTGATATGCTCCAGATGTGGTTGATACCTCAACTTGAAAAGGGCACTTGAGATTTCGTTTTTCAACAACTCCACCCAACTTCCATAATGACGTGAGAGAGTATTTGAATGAACATCTCCCACAGCATTGGATAGGCAGTAATCCTGATGACGAAGGATTGTTGAGATGGCCTCCGAGATTTCCAGATATGACAGCATGCGACTTCTCTTTTTGGGGCTTTGTAAAAGACCGCGTCTTTGCCCCACTATTGCCTCGAGACCTGAGGGATTACAGAAGCTTTCGCTGCCGTTATAAGAAGACATGTTGATTTGAGTATGGAAGAAAATGGCTATCGACTAGATATCTGCTGTGTCACGAAGGGCGACCATATTGAATCTTTGTAACGTTGGTAAAAATAAACATTGATACATTACCTTGCTTTGGTATATAAAGGATTCTAATATCACATCAGGGGGCCCAAGAATATTTTTGAAAACGGCGCATTCTTTTCGGACTCCCTTTTTTATTAATGGAAATACCTATCTTTCCTTTCCATAAGCTCACATTATATCTGAAAGTTTATTTTCGTGATTTTTTGAGAAAAAGGTCCTTAGGTTGCCTAGTTACGAATTTGATAAGTTGTGAACAAGAGTGTACAAGAAGTAGCATAAGCAGTGTACGATTAGTGTAGCGGAATGTAGGAGTGCGTGGAGCAATGTCGCAGTTCTAGCAACGCGCAAACATCAAGTTCACCTGCAAAGTGGAAAAATCTGCTTCAGAGACTTTGATAGACTTAAAAACAGTGTAGCACCATCCGATTATTTTGGCTCTTCCCAAAGCTAGAAATCGGCTTCAAAGGTACCGTAGAAGAGATCAAAACCAACACGACGGCTGAAGTGCGGATGATGTCACAAGAGGACTTTCGTCGGTGTTTTCAACAATGACAGGAAGCTACCTACTTTCTGAAGGAAGCTGAGTTCTGAAGGAAGCTACCTACTTTAAAGGCGATTAAGTAAAGATATATTTATGTTTTGATAAAAGAGAGTTACAGCAAAATCCCGGAAACTTTTTAACAGCTCCTCGTACATAAAGTCTTTCCAGCCTTAGAACAAAGTAGACGTAAACAAAGCGAAATGTATTACTCCGCGGCTCACACGTGCTTCGGCAGTGAGAGACGTGAACAACAAGATCGTTTGCTAACTTAATGTCGTCGCATAATTTCCAAAGTATAAGGCTCCGTAGGTTGTTAAATAATAAAGGCACTGACACTGACTACTGCTATGTTGGAAATATGCATTTTCTTAAATCGTTATATAAACGAGATTGTCTCTGTTCCTGTTGTCCTCTTTTGTGTTTTATAGCATGAGACGAAGATGGATTATTGTCACTCATCGTCCCCATGAAACTGTATTCTACAATTTCAAATGAATGGAGTCGGCGCGCGAACGCATACGCATGCGCAGTAAATACTATATGTCCAATTTGGGTGAGGTTGAAATAAAGCTACAGCTGTTGTTAAATATTACATTTACTGCGTTTCTTATCACAAAATGCAGGATAAATTCAGACATTTTTATTCAAATTAATATTTTAGTAGTGATTATATTGCGGTAGGATATTAGTGCAGTGAGACCACAACCAATAACTACTCATCAACTCATTGGTAGTCAGGTGGGTTTGTTTGCATCTACTTTTTTCTAAGGCTGGAAAGAGAATAGATTAAGTGTTGTTCGTCCGGTGTCGTTTGCCACGACTCGATTTTGATTTTGAGATCCTTCGTGACTAAGCGGTTAGCGTACGTGCCTTTGGCGTGGGAGATCTGGCTTCAAATCCAGGCGGGAGCAAATGTAGTTCGGATTCCACGTTAACCAGTAGGTCCCGTCTCATATAGCCTCGCTGCCGAAAGGGACGATAAACTCAATATCAACTCAACTCAACTCAACTAGATTTTGATGTTGTTTGCCATAGTGTTTGTCTCTGATTTATATCTTATATCATAATCATGAAGATTTATACGAAATCGATTTAGAAGTTGAGGGTTACCAGATGACTATATTATAATAATAAAATCTATTATATTTATAAATAGAATAAATACAATACAAACGGTATCAAGCATGTTATTGGGTTACTGTGATATCGGCTGTTAACACCACAGTTAAATTTATTCAAGTTGAATTTAAGCACTCGAGGTGATCATTTGTGTGTTTAGAAACTCCCCAAATGCATTTTGAAATTGATATGACGTATAATTTGTATGTGTTCGAATGTGTAGCCAACATTGAATTAGGCATATCACCAGGACCAAGCATTAAATGGGGATAGCAGTTTCGACAAATGTGGCCCGGATCTTCGGGATGGGGGTGGTAAGTTTTTTTTTTAATACTTCATAACTTTCCTAGATATTAAATAAAAGAAAATTAGATTTAAATGTATGGATTTAACAATCTTTAACACCTTGGGTGAAAGGAAGGAAACTTAGTCTAGTGGTAATACCAAATATTAGTGACTTGGATATTTTTAACTTGGATGGAATTGTAACTTGGATATTTTTAAACCCACAAATATTGTTACAAATATTATTAAAAATACACAGGCGGGCAATCCCTTCATAGCCTTTCTGAAACAAGATAGAGTGTACAAGAATTAGAGTGGATTTGAGTTAAGCATCCAGTTCAGTAACAGACTATATAAGACTATATACTATATAGACCTACAGTTTAACATGGAATCCGAACATGAGTTTCCGCCAATAATGGAGTCGCCTAAGATTATGAACCAAATGTGATGTGATGTTACAATCATTACTTTATTTGATGCTTCTGAGCGCAAAAATTCTACCCTATAGAGTCTAGTATGTTATCTTTATAGAAAGCCTGCTACGGAGTATTGGAAACAAGTTAGAAATAGCGGAAGGGCTTTATGACATCAACTTTAAGCTTCGTAATTTTACATATCTACTTGTGTTACACTTGACATTTTGTAACTTTTCCTATTCTTGCGATCATCTGAACTATTATACATATATATTTCTTAAGTATATAGGGGCAAAGGTGGCTTAATGGTAAAGCATTCATTCACCTCTGGTGCTTGGGGTTTCTAGTTAGATTCCAGCTCCCGCGAAGTGGGCTTTGTGGTGGACAAACACCGTGTGCGTGAGTTTTCTCGGGTTTTTCTGTTTCCTCCCACTTTCTTAATTGCACTATTTTTATTCATTCTCATCATTACTGTATCCTTTAGCTTACACAACATAAACGTGGAACGTAAAACGGAAATATTTTATTTCATTTCTCTTAAGAGTATAAAATCCAGTTCTTTAGTCGCATAACATAATAGAAAACAGAACATCATATAACAGGAGGTGATATTAAGGACTCCGTTAAAAGAGAAAATACATTTATATCAATTTACTAAGCTATTGTGATATTAATGATACAATGTCTTCATTTGTTTGGAGCTTAATGTACTCTTCAAGGAGCGAGTTTAATGAGACCTCTCTCGTCCCAAAGCCAAGAACACTTACCACTTTCTCGAGGAGACCAAAAACAGAGGTTTCTGGCAACCCTGCCTTTTACTCCAGGTGTGTGTGAATCTTCACTATAATGAAATCTGATAAAATCGAAATACAAATATTGTGGCAAAATCGTGGCAACCAACACTAAAATTGAGTCGTGGCAAACGGCACCGTAGGAAACAACATGCAACCCGTATATACATACGTCGGGCTCTCAGATTTTCAGGCTCAAAAACCGGGACATTCTTATAAAAATTTACAGGATGGTCATAATTGTGCACGTTTTTATTTTTATTTTTTATTTATTTTTTTATTTATTTATTTATTATTATTTTTTTTTTTTTTTTGCTGAAACACCAAAAATATTTAAATCATAGGTCAAAAAAATGACTGACAAAGAGTACATTGTTCGTATTAGTTGAGTATCGATATCTAATAAAAAGCCATATTACTTTTACCCTTTCTGATTATTTTATGTGAACATTCTTTTATATGTACGATTCCTTTAATGTGGGATATTCCTGACACCTGTACACAGTTTTGGAAACTAAATACAGTCTCCTGGTCTCATCTGACCCGATCGCAGAACAACATGTTTTTTTTTGTTTGTTTTTTTTTTTTACAATTTTCTAAAAACAAATTCTCAACGATGTTTGAATTACTCGCATGGGACACATGTATCCCATTGGTAATCAAAGGGTTAACTTTTGCACAAATGATAATATTAACTTATGTTCTGAAGAAAAACCCAGGGGTTTGGAGCTTCGTAAATTCCTGAAGAGACGGACAATGTAAAATTCTGCACTGTTCCGGATAATCCATGATGTCTGGGAATCCTAGATAGTATTATAAAATTTAAAATTATGGTAAGGTGAAACGAACTCCTCATATTATTCCATATTAGATACAAGGATAAAATTTAGAAGACTATAAGTAAACCATGTTATCCCAACTTTCTTTGCAACTCCTATAAAATCTTTGAAATGACTTCTGCTAGACAAAATAAGCATCTGTGCATAATTAATACTGAGTGTGGCGAAAAGTAGGAGTTTGTAGGTCGCTACAGCTAACTAGCGTAGGTAGATGTGGGTTGAGACGTCTGCAAGAGATCGTATAGATTGCAAAATAAACGATTCTGGTAACATAATCATTAGGAGAAACTGTTAAATAGTGATAATGTGTAGTGTTTAAGCGAGCGAAAGCTTTTTTATTGAATATTAACACCACTTTAAACCTCACTAATTTCAAAGCCAACTAACATGAAAATGTTATATCTTCAAACTTTACCCAGAATACATTTTTTTTTCAATCGGTGGAGAGGTTCACTCCCGTACAATTAACTGACTTGGACCCCAAACAACGATAACTGGGGGAAACTATCAAAGAGCATATGCACCATGTTGTATCAAAATGAAATAATTTTTACGAGTTGTTGTTATTTTTTGAAATCAGGAGAGTTGGGGAGTTAAAACTTTTTCTCATTCTTGGTTGATTTAAATCGAAGTAGTGAAAACAATCAGAAAGACTTAAAACATACGCCATACTGTATCAAAATCAATTATAATTTTACGAAAGATATAGAGGAACATTTTATTTTAAATGAAAGAATAGTTGACCCCCTTATTGCAGGTAAATTCACCCCTCATTTTTGACTGATTTTTTCTTCCAAGCACTGGAAACTGTGAAAAAAATCTCATAAAACATGTAAATTACATAATATTGTATAGTACCAAAATGCAATTAGTTTTATGAGAGTAGATAGAAAATATTTTACAAAAGTCCGGCGGTAGTAACCTCATTCTCTCATTCCTGACTGATTTTAACTCAATACTGTGAATATGATTCCGCAAATGTTTTTACAAAGGGGGGAAAAGCTACTGTGGAACATATTTTTTTAGTTGAGGGACAGGGTAAAATTCACTGCATAATAAATTACAACCTCAAGAAATGTTGATGATTGGGAACTCTCAAAGAAACTGCATGCCATATTCGTGAGTGATTGCAGAAAATAACATTCTTAATATGTGATACTACTCATCATCTAATCATAAGTCGTAGCTCTACCAGGATAATGTAGCTGGCTTCCGTCACTACTTAGAAACAAATAAATAATAGAATGACATATTTTCCTTGAATTCTGACATACTAATGTACTTTTTTTGTAGATTTATTTCCTTTGATGTGGTTGAAGCTACAGTTTAGTAACACAAAGCTGAGGTGAAATTGAAAAAAAAAAAAATAGTTTCATCGTTCGTCCAATCTATTATGCTACTGACTACGGACTATTGTTTTGGCTGTCGCAAATACCGAGTAACGTGATCAGAATCAAATCATCTCTAGTTGAAAGGATTTGGCCTTGTCAACAAAGATGCGAGAAATGTTTGATTAGAAACTAAATTCACTCCCTTTACATATAAAGATACATGGAAAATATTTTGATCGTTCACTAATATTAATCAGAGGTTTCATCTGGCCATTATTGTATATATTAGGTTAGTACGATTGAAATGTGCATTGTAACGTCTGTAATGCCACCTATGAATGGACTGAGGTCACGCGTACAAAGTCACAAGCTCCGTTTATGTTCAGAAAACAGGCTGAGATACCCAATCAGTAAAGACGCAATGAATTGTTGAAGGGATTCCTGTGAAATTGCATCATGCAGAACACACTCTTGCGAGTAATTCTCCCTTAAGAGCTCAAACTGGGGCATTCTGCACAGTGAAAGACATCAATGGCGCATGTGGCAATTACTAGAACGATGTGTAACGAATCCAGTATTTAAAAAGAAAGAAAGAAAAAGAAAATAAAGAAAGAAAAAGAAAATCCTCTTTTTAATCTTTGTCTTTTTCATTATCTATGAAACTGAGTTTATTGAAATGTACAATTCTTGAGTAAACGAGCACGTTGTTGGTGCGTTTGGATAAGTAGGTCCTACAAAAAGGACGCAGTTTTTCTGCTTCCAAACTGTGTGCGCCGACCGCCCCTTGCCAGCTTAGAGAATAACTACATATTTGTACACAGAGCATACAGAGAAAGCAGATTAAGATTTGCCAGCGGTAAGAATTGGCGCGGACAAGTTTGCTGGATTAAATTTTAAATTCTTGTTGTCGGTCCTGATTGTCTGTGCGTTGATATAAAATGAACGCTGATGCCGTAACTGAAACTGTTTTTAACATACCTGCGCTGTGGGACAAGAGAAATAAATACATTAGCAACAGACATAATTTATGATTCACAAATGCTGGAAAGAGATTAAGCGTGGAACTGAAGGAGCAAGTGCGTAAATATTCATTACAATTTGCTGTGTCATTACTAAGTTTATTTCCCTTGTTTCTGTAGTTTCCCTTCTGCTTAAGGCCCACTAAAGAAAACTCATTCCCATCTACCTTCAGTACCTGAATCAAGTGATGTCCTTTCCTACTTTCGTTTCTTGCTTTCTGAATTTTACTGCGACACTATCAGGGCCGTATTTAACCTTTTTGCCTCCCGGACCATTAAAAGAATGGCGTCCCATCAATATCATTAACAAAAGATGTAGAAAATTTGAGACCGTTAAGTGAATAATCAAAGTGGAAATGGAAAAATGTATAAAAGAAGTGTAAAATATCCAGTGCCACATCCATACGCGGGTGCACAATCCTGAAATTTCCAGAATTGAAGTGCGGATTAAAAAGAACGATCCTATAAATTTGTCACCCCGGGCCGTGACTCATGTTGCCTCGTGCGTAAATATGACCCTGGGCACTATCAAGAAAGTAAAACTCTTTATCCGACGAGCTAGTCATCTTTCATGTAACTAGCACCTTTTTGCCTGTCACTCGTGCTCTTTACCTTCAGTAGATAGTGTAGACCCGCGCAGGTAGTCGGCTTCGAATCGGAAACAGGTTTCCTGCTTCCTTTCTGTTCGTATCCTTATATGTCACAAATATTAAACCATTGATACAATGAAGGTTTGGGTACAAAACTTCGAGGACCAAAACCTCGCCTGGCTGAAACCTCACTGCCCAAAAACTCGCGGAATAAAATCTCGCCGGGAGAAAACCTCGCCTGGTCAAAACCTCTCCCCTAAAACCTCACAGTCTAAAATCTCGCCGGGTCAATATCCAACATGATTAAAACTCGCTGTCGAAAACCTCGGGTTCCAAAATCTCGCATTGCCAAACTTTCACCGTCCAAAACCTAACGTCCCAAAATCTGGCTTGGCCAAACCCTCGTGATCCTAAATCTCGCGACACAGAGTCTCGCCTGGCCTAAATTAAGCGTTTCCGACCAAAACCATAAATATCTTTTCTTGTATATAGGTCCTGAACACGTATGTGAAGGTATCATTAGTGTGGGCACCCTTTGACCAACTCAACTAGTTACTTTAATTATCCCTATCGTCATAATTAAGCGTTTCAAACAAAGTGAAGTTTGTTGGTTGTTTTATTCAGAGTAATCCCCCTATGACCAAATCTACTAATTACTTTAAATTAGCCCTATCACCATAATAAAACGTTTCCGACCAAAATCATAAATATCTTTTCTTGTATTGAGGTCCTGAACACGTATATGAAGTTTGTAGGTTGTTTTATTCAGTGTAGTTACCTAAGACTTCAAATCCAAGAATTCGAGATTGTGGGTTTATTTTACATATATATAACCATTCAGTTTAAACACGTTAAATTTTTACGGTTTTAACCTCTAAAGTAAACACGTTACTCAAGTCTCTTCTTCTTCTTCTTCTTTTTCTTCTTCTTCTTCTTCTTATTATTATTATTATTATTATTACTATTATTATTATTATTATTATTATTATTATTATTATTATTATTATTATTATTATTATTATTATTATTATTATTATTATTATTATTATTATTATTATTATTATTTGTAATATGGAATTGAATATTAAGAAACTCATTGGGTAGACTTTATGGAAAGGTTTCATCCCGCAAGTTTTCGGGAAAGCGAGATTTTGGTCAGCGAGGTTTTGGACCACAAAGTTTTGGGCGGCGAGGTTTTGGCCACGGAAGATTCTGGCTAGGAGAGATTTTTGGATCCGGGGTTTTGGGCGACGAGGTTTTGGGAACGCGAGGTTTGGCCAGAACAGATTTTGGTCCGCGAGGTTTTTGAGAGAGGGTGTTTCGGCCGCAAGATTTTGTTCATATCCCAATGTAGGAACGTCATCCCAGGGTTCTCTTAGTTTTTTTCTGTAAGCGTTACTAAATGTGCGATACTGAATTATTCAAGAGTAGGTTTTAATATTTTCTAAAATAATACTAGTAATGATTTCATTAGATTGTACTAATTTCAAAGTGCTGAGAAGTTGCATATTATAATAACAGTCTTGAAAATGGGGGCACAGTGGCTCATTGGTAGAGCGCTCAACCCTGATGATGGGGGTTCCTGGTTGGATCTCAGGACAAGCAAGTTTCTAGTGGATAATGTCGAGTTCTTGGGTTTTCTTGGATTTTCCTTTCATATTCTCATTCCACTAATTATTTCGTAATCATTTACTTTCATTAATCAATAGTCTTCTTTACCGAAGTAACCATCGGACGTTAAAAAACACTTTTCATTACCACTCATTACCTCTGTATATGCTACTTTTCTTTTCCACTTGTAATTACCATAAGGATTTATGGATTCTGCAGTAGGAAAATTAATTCACCATTAACCGTACACTAGCATCTCTAGATTTTCTTGAGAAACAATATAAATGCTATACTGTAAAATTGTTAATGAACTATTGTTACCGTTATGTACGTTGTGGTTCGGAACAACTTTTAGTCTCTTATTTCGCCTCTTTTCCTTTTCTTTTCCCAGCTATTCCACAACGGACATGGTCCATACCCATGCCAATATCTTTGTCATGCTGTGGCCGGGAACGCAGTTGACTCGGATGCAGGCAACGTAAGAGAGATTATACTGAACTGTGTGTGATGAAATTATGCATTAAATTTACAACAAATGATAAAACTAATATTCAAATAATGAATGTATAATATCACTTAATAAACACACGTTACATGCACATCAACCAAGAAAATAAATGAATTAACAACCTGTTGCTTATTGTATCAACAAAATAGGTGGCTTGACATGTGAACTAAACAACTCACGTCATTCTTCGGCTAGCCAATAATGCTGTTTCATCGCTGTCCTGGGTTTGGGTCCCGACTGCTGCTTCCTCGATGAATATCCCAAGCTGGTGCCACAACTGTAATCCCTAGCCCATGAGGTTGTTGATGACGCTTTATAACACAAGTCCACTTATCGATAAGATTACTGCGATAAAATACGGACTATCCCTTTTCAACACATACAAAATCCATTAGTTCTGTTTTCCCATTCAACGTATTAAAAGTAAGTGTTTATATGCACGTAAAGATACAGTAACGCTACGATTGTAGGCAGCATGAACGCTGCTTTCGATAAAGTGCAACGAACACAGGAGCAAACAGCGACGTGGAGGTAGCCCTCACAAGGGTGCCGGAGCACTCAGGCTTTGTCCAGTTGGCTATTGCGTATAAGAACTTGGGGCTGGAGCTCCCCGTTTATGACGTATAGTGTTGAGTTCGAGCTCTTTGGTTTAAAAGATACGGATGCTTCGAATTAACCAACCAGAGATGAATGATGACAACACGTAGGTGTGATTGTAAGTTTCCCGTTTTCTGGACTCAGAAAAGCGTTCACAAAGGGAGTTGTTGTCTCCACATCGTATGTCCATATATAGCCATGAAATCGGACTGAGACGAAAAGACAACCAACACAGACGAAAAGACATACCAAAGTGATGATAGAAGAGTTTCTAGAATGTGTGGAAATATACGAGTTAAATCTGGAGAACTACATATAATGTAGCCAAACCGAAACAATCACTTAACTCAGTATAATGTACTTATTCCATAAGAAATACGAAAACTCGATTTAGGGGCCGTTCAAAAAATTTGTGGTCATGATCCAAAAGCTAATTATTGGCAAAGATCGCAATGTTTTGATGCATTTTTTTTTTTTGGACAATTCCTTATATTTTTGACCAAGATCGCAATCTTTTGATCCATTTTTCAATCATTCCTAAAATTCTTGTGCTTTTTAAATATGTTATGCTATAAAATAACTAATGTTTTTTCTTTGTTTTAGTTTGATATACCTCAATTATAAACCGAAGCTAAAGGAAACGATGATCACGAAATGGATTATAATGGTGAATGACGAAAGCGGAAGGAAATGGGAGAATTCCTAGAAAACACACGTACATGGTGTTTGTCCACCAAAAAGCCCACTTGGCGAAAGGTAGATTTGAACCAGGGACCCCACGCATCAGATATGGGCACTCTACCAGTGAGTCACCGTGTCAGACCTTGATTAATAGAATTTACTAAATATGAACTAAAATGTCCGAGCCGTTTCCAAGGAAATCTGTTTAGGGGTGAAATGGCAAATGTAGTTCGGGAGAATCCCATGAAAACTTTCTGTTGATAGTTGAATGGATCAACCTCCTAGCTTTCATGTGTACATACGGACCAAGGGATGAATAGGCAAATGAAGATACAAAAACTACATTCTCGGCATGAAGGAATCATAAAACATCTGTTTGCCATCTCGAAGTAAATTTCTTGACGATTATGACTGTTTTGTACTCCTAGCGTCACTCAAAAGAAATATGATGTGAAAAAAGTGAGAAGTAAAATTCAAAAAGGATATATATATATATATATATATATATATATATATATATATATATATATATATATATATATATATATATATATATTCAAAAAGGTGTGTGTGTGTGTGTGTGTGTGTGTTTGTGTACTGTATATCGCTGCTTTGATTTGATTAAATGTAGCAAAGTCACAAGTATCCTTTGTTCGCCGTTTCTCATCCAAGCTCCGCTTTGACTAATACAAAATTAATCTTTTAAAGAGGTTCATCTGCACTAAAGAGTATCCTGAAATAAAATGATAGAAAAAAGGGATTTTGGAAAGCAAGTTACTCTTATATAGTTTACCAGGTAAACAAGAGCTAACAGAGAAGCATCATCATCATCAATATAGAGAGATGATAAAATGTTTGATGCGAATAGGGAAATGAGATTTTTTTTTCGTGGTCGCTAGCGGCGGTGTCTCGGGTTTAGATGTTAACACGATTACGACTGACTCCATGGCAGCCTTCTTTGAAAATCACTTAGCTTTGATTAGTGCGCTGTGTTTGTGTCTTCCTCAAGCAGGTCTCATCTCATTCCCAAATGAAGTTAGGCGACCTTTAATGAGCCTGACTAGCCAATTGATTCCTGCGAATGAAGTTAACCTCTGGGAGGAAAATTCAATTTACACAAGACAAGGTAGGAACAAAGAAAGACCTTTAAACTAATTGTACGATTGCCCAATGTTATTGTATTGCTTCAGTTCTTTGAACTTGATTTAACGTTTGTAAATACTGTGATTATTCTTGAAAAATATATAAAGATTACGTTACGGGATTCCTGTAGTGTTTAGTACTGTGTAATGGACGTTATCCTTATTAAGGCAAATCTGTATCTTTTCGGAAGAATGCGATTTTCAGTTTACAAGTAAAAAAGTTCACTTCTAACGTGAAGACTCTTTACGTTCTATCCATGATCATGTGAGCCTATGGTGGACAATTGTGTTCGTGGATTTTTTTTCGAGGTTTTCCCGTTCTCTCACACTTTCTTATTTCAGTGATTCTTTAATAATGCAGTGACTTGCTGCTTCTTCTCCTTTAGTCCTAAAGGCATAATCGTAGAGTTTTTAAAACTGGATGAGATAGATACACTGGATTACAAATGAAAGATATCTTCTTCAGAAAGAGGTTTAAAGTTCCATCTAATTGTAAATCAGAAATCTAGGAATTTATAATTATTGTCAGCAATGCTTTTTCTAGAGCAGCACACTTTTTAACATATCGTCCGTTTAATACTTCCTTGATATGCTCTCTACATCGCTTTTTTTTTTTTTTTTTTTTTTTTTGGTATCAACTGCAGAAGACTACATTCGAGCACAGCAATGAACCCATTACATATGAGCTTAGTTATACTTTGTAAAAGGAAGTTCTACTACTCTGATAACGACAATGCAGAGGTTGTCTGTACAACCAAAGATGATCTAGATAAAGTGATCGTAAGATTCATCAAAGAGAACCTCATATCACTTAGTGGCGGATCCAGGGGAGCGATCGGGGCAATCGCCCCCCCCCCCAAAAGAAGGAAGTCTTTTTTATTTTATATATAAATAAAACCCATCCCAGAGTTTGAAGCTCTTTAAAAGTAGCTCTAAGTAGCAGTATTACAACCCACCGCCCCCAAGAAGTCTGTCCTGGATCCGCCCCTGATATCACTCGCTGAAAGACATTGTAATTGTGCCCAAAGTGTGACAAGAGGCTGCGTTATGTCCGTATTTTATTTTCTCGAAGAAAGTAACCGAGGTTATGAAATGATTCCCTTCCATTTACGCGGAATATGCATATTAACTTTCTAATTTTGGCTTCAGTAAACGTCAGTCTCGGATTTCATGGCAAATACTTCGAATAGTATATGGAGGTAAATCAGTATCGTACCCTTCAAGCACGCTTCTAACATCTTCTTTCAGATTTCTATAAACAGATGACAAAAGTACAAGAATGGCTAGAAAAATATCATTTTTTTCGACAATTTTAGACGAAAGTTCCTGATACTGCGAACTACCAGAAAAAAGCACTGGTTGTTACCAATTTAACAGACTTCAAGGAAGTCATAAGGTTCTCAATTTGACCTGTTTATATATAATTACTGCCATTCATGGAAGTTCGGACTCTAAAACAAACATAGAGAAAAGGGATATAATGTGATTACTGTAAGAGAAAATACGATTTACAGCTATGCATGCATCTATATTGATTGTCACAAAGATACAAATAAAACTAAATAACAGGGAAATGATATCACTTTACAAAACTACTCATACTCGAAGAAGTATTATAATAATAATAATAATAATAATAATAATAATAATAATAATAATAATAATAATAATAATAATAATAATAATAATAATAATAAACTGTTAGATAAATGGCTGCAAATTGTTAGTTGGCCAACATAAACTGTTGGATAAATAACGGCAAATTGTTGGTTGCCCATCATAAACTGTAAGGTAAATGACGGCAAATTGTTGGTTGTTCAACATAAACTGTTGGATAATTGATATCAAATTGTTGTTTGGCCATTGTATACTTTAAACTACGTATTCCTCAACTTCATTTTCTAGTTGCCGATTTTCAATCATACCGATCATTAGCCCATAGGGTTTACTAAGTGTGTTACTATGGTATTTTTTTTTTTACATTGCTAATTTGTTTCTATATTTTTTTGCATATGTAAAGTACATATTACTTGCTGGTTGCTACATATACTTTACAAATTAAATAATAAGGATAATGACAGTAACAATGATGGAAAATGCAACTAGTACTTTGTGTGTGTATGTGTGTGTATAGAACAAATTAACTTCATAACTAAAAATAGCGAATAAGTCCATCCTCCACATGTTTGGAAGTAACAGGAGAAAATATCACGGAGTTGATAAAATTTAGTTTATAAACTTTTCAGTCGAAAGTGTTAATAAATTCAGGTTCATCTCAAATAAAAAACTTCTTCCATTTTTGAAGAAGGGAAGGAACTTAAAATGCTGACCGCATTACCTCTCTGTATTGCTAAACTAATACGCTGAAGTAAAAATTGTGCACTTCTCGTATCTCCCGTCTTGAGGTTTAAGTTCGACCCAATTTCCTTTAGGAACTCCCTAGCTTCCCGGCTAAAAACTCCCATAGTTTCTGTAGCAAAGGCGATGAACATATGATCTTCTTTTAATTTTGAATATTTGGTGTGTTTTCGTTTACAGGCTGTCTCAGCAGCATTTCCTGCCTCTTTACATGTTGAAGGTAAATGGGAAGGTGCAAAAGTGTCAACACATGTAACGTCCCATACCAGTCGTTGCCCCATTTTCCAAGGGGTTAATGTTACTCCATCTGGTCGTTTCCCATCATCTCGAGACATTCCAGATGGTTCCAAAATACTTGGGACATCAATGCTGGCAAGAGCTCGTCTTATTATATTATTCAGTTCTCCATGACGAGAAATTCGACCTCCACTCCTAGAACAGCTTAACGCATGTAAGCCTTTTTCATCAACCTGTTCTTGACATGTACATTTGAAACTATGGCAGATATTTAAACCGAGACGTAGAGCGACACAAATTTGAAACGTGTTGTTGTCCAAGAAAGTTCCAATATTTTTTGACGGTGTTGCCTGTAGCCATGCCCCAGATTCTTTTCTTTGTAAGGATTTAAAACGGGCTATATCATATGTATTTTCAGGGACCAATTCTTTATCAATTATTGCTGTTAATATAATTTTATCCCAATTCTGTTGTGAGTCCAACACGGCAGGAGTCTCATTATTGTATATACCATTCCATATCTCCAATCCCTCCGTCAGGTGATGAATTTCCACTTTGTCAACTGGTATATTTAGTATGTTGGAGACAAGTGGCTTCACTCCAAAAGATGAGGACAGGAAAGCTGGAAGGCTTAAATCAGAGACTTTTCTTACGCTTAAACCTCCTAAGCGAATTGGTAAGCTTGCTTGAGTCCATTGATTTTCATTCAAAGAATAATTGATGATAGACTGAAGTGCATATTTCAGGCAATTATCAAGCTGAAGTACTTTGGAAGGCATGGACCATGTGGGAGTGGTGCGTAAAAAGTAGATAAGTTTCGGTATTCCCAGGCAATTCTTAAGTAGAAAAAAGGCAATATGAGCTGGTAAAGTCTTCAGACGCTCAGTTATTGTTTTTAATCTATTTAAATGCTCATCAAACTTTTCCTCATATCCATCATCAAGGAGAGGTGATCCCAAGAGAGTTAATTCACTTTTGAGTACCGTCCGTATCCCAGGTAGCAATTCTTGAAACTGGGATTCGACTTCTTTGTCTGGATTCCCAGATGTGAAAAAAAGTTCGCATTTAGACGGGTTAACTTCAAGACCAAGTTTCTTTGATTCTTCTATCACAGTCTTCATGTCTTTGTAAACTGACTGTGGAGAACCACCTAAGCTACCGTCATCCAAGTAGAAGATATTTAGTTCAGACGATAAAGTGCGAACTATTGGGTGGATGGCCAGACTAAAAAGCATTGGACCAGCTGGATCACCTTGTTGACAGCCAACTTGTGATAAAATTGTTCGTTCACCAAAAAATAGGATTGAAGGTTGAGCATAACTTTGCCAAAAAAATGAATATAATTGAGGCAGTACTCGTATAGTGAAATTTGTTATTAGGATCCGGGTTCGATTCCCAGCGAGAGTTTATGTGGTTCAGAGTTGTAGCTCCACGTCTCAAAGCTTGTAGCTTCACGTCTCAAAGCTTCGCTTCTGAAAGGGACGCTAAACTCAAAAGCTAATCTAATTTAAATTTGATCTTCTCAGGCCTGATAGAAAATTTTGAATAGTTTTGATTATCCATCAAGTCTTATCATTTTCTTCATAAGTATAATGAATTTCTTGCTGAAAAAGTCTGTAAATAACTTGTCTGTACACTAAATGCAAGTTGTCATGAAAATACATTTTAATATAGAAACAGCTATCAAAATAAAGGGAACATCTTAACAACATGCAATTTGTTTAATTGATACGGAAATTGGACAGCTTTTGGCCTTCTCACGAAGGGAGGCATATAAATCGTGAACCATTTCCAGAGCTATAGTAGTAAGACCATTTTTCATGTAGCGCAGAACTCAGTTATGTCAGGGGTTATGAAGGAAGAAATCCGCACCGAATTCGTTGCAATATGAATGAATATTTTGAACAATATACAAGTCGGAAGGTTGAGCAGGCCACAGGATATGAAGGGGCTGCTGTGACTCAGTGGTAGAGCATTCATCTCCGGTGCTTGGGGTCCCTGGTTCGATCCAAGCTCACGCCGTGTGGACTTTGTGGTGGACAAACACCGTGCTAGTGGGTTTTCTCGGGGTTCTCCCGTTTCCGCTTACTTTCTTCATTCCACAATTTCACTCATCTCTCATCATCACCGTCTCCTTTAGCCTAACCGGCATAACTGTGGAGCGTAAAACTTACTTAAAGATTTAATTTCATTTTCCATCTAGGCTTGGTTTCCACCTATTTATTAGGATCACGCTAGTGGATCTTATACGATTGTAAATGTTATTAGGATCACGATAATGAGTCTTATAAGATTGTAATGTTATTAGGATCACACTACTGAGCCATATATACTGTTATTAGAATCAAGAAAGTGAGTCTTATAAGATTGTAATGTTATTAGGATCACACTAATGAGCCTTATAAGATTGTAATGTTATTAGGATCACGATAGTGAGTCTTATAAGATTGTAATGTTATTAGGATCACACTAATGAGCCTTATAAGATTGTAATGTTATTAGGATCACGATAGTGAGTCTTATAAGATTGTAATGTTATTAGGATCACACTACTGAGCCATATATAATGTTATTAGAATCACGATAGTGAGTCTTATAAGATTGTAATGTTATTAGGATCACAGTGATGAGCCTTATAAGATTGTAATGTTATTAGGATCACACTAATGAGTCTTATAAGATTATAATGTTATTAGAATCACGATAGTGAATCTCATAAGATTGTAATGTTATTAGGATCACACTAATGAGTCTTATAAATATTGTAATATTATTAGGATAACACTAATGAGCTTTATAAGATTGTAATGTTATTAGGATCACGTTAGTGGCCCTTATACGATTGTAATGTAAGTACGTCCATCCGACAGTTATTTCAAGCGATAACTCTTGAACGAAAGCATTTTTTTTTCATTTTTTGCGAATTTTTCAATTTTTCAACTATATCGGCCGAGTTCGTTAAAGGAGTGAATATGTTAACATTTTACAGGGAACGGTGACTTTAACGGTGATCATCTATATGACGTCATCCTCTTTACTGTATATACCAAAGTTTATCTTCTCTGATAATATCATTCTATGAGTTTTGTATAATGCCATACTTGCTCTCAAAACATCTAACCATGTATCTATTTTGCCCTCTTAGAAAATAGGACAGGGTTTCACTCACTTTACATTACCATTGTTTGGCTTATTGCAATGCAAATCCGTACTCTATCGCTTCGCATTTACTGAACAGAGCCTACAAGAGAGTTGCAGTACACGGATGCTCAGTGTTACTACCTCAAAAAGATTACCTGTTGCAAATGGATGTTTCCATTCTTTCGACATCTGTTTGTATTTGACATCATAATGCGCATAAAGAGAAAGAAAAATATTTACATCGTATGGTAATGAGCATCCACAAAATGAAACCAAGATCTCGTTATAAATTAGTTACATGTTGTTACCAACGCTCAGTGATGCTAGTTAATTATAAATGTATAACTCATCACTGCTGACGCAAGCATATCTAAAGAACTGACGAAACCTCTCCTGAATTAATTTTCAGATTCTGGAATATACTTAATCAGGCTGTCTGCTCTCTTAGTTACCATTTGACAATTCCGTCACGAGCCAGTTGAGCAGCGTTGGTGTTGTGGTGCTACTGTAATTTCCGCCTTACATGGTGATGTGAATTACTAATTATATTCCTCTACAGTATATTATACACCTTCACTTGTCAGACTACGTCGGGTAGCCTTGTATACATACAACGAATTACAGAAAAAGTCATAAAATGACTATAATAAATTAATTAAAAAAGAAATAAAATACCGTCTGTATGTTCATTTGTATTGCAATTAAAATGAAATGAAATCTTTAAGTTTTGCATCCCACGGTTATGCCAGGTAGGCTAAAGGAGACGATCATGATGAGAAATGAATGAAGTGGCGGAATGAAGAAAGTGAGAGGAAACGGGAGAACCCCGAGAAAACAACCGCACACGGTATTTGTCCACCACAAAGTGCACTTCGTGTAAGCTGGGAGCAAACCAAGGGCCCCCATGCACCAGAGGTGATGTATTGCAGCTGATAATATAACAATCGATATACCTTTCTCCTACACCAGACTTTTTCCTACAACCAGACCAAATAACTTTCCCATTTTAGAATTTCATTATTTGCTACCAATTTCGTGACCGTTCCGTTCTCATGGGATCATCAAAGTAAAGGCCACATTGCCAAGAAGAACTTGTAGCTGTCATAAAAAAAAAAAAAAAAAAAATGAAACCCTACCGTATTTCACCATGTACACATAGTCTTGAAAGGGTCATAAAACATTTTTTCCATCTTGCAAGGAGTCGAACAGTGTGCAACCTTCTGGGACGTCTTGCTTGTTACCCACTATCGCCCTCCCGCTGACATAAAGGAAAAAACAGTTTCGCCGCTTCCGAAACAACGAATTCTTTTGGACAGGGATGGGGAGTGCGCCAAAATACACGTTTTTAATGAGGAGGTTCACTGTTTGTCCACTAGAGTGCAGTGCTGCATAGGTGGAAATACCTTTCTTGGTTTTAAGAAGTTGTAATATGTACAAAGTAAATAGAAAAATCTGGTTGCAAGTTTTTTAAGAGGCCTTGTCACTTTATAAGAACTTGTAGCTGTCATAAAAAAAAATCTTGAAACCCAATCTTTCTATTTACTTTGTACATATTACAACTCCTTGAAAGCAAGAAAGGTATTTCCACCTATGCAGCACTTCACTCTAGTGGACAAACAGTGCACCTCCTCATTAAAAACGTGTATTTTGGCGCACTCCCCATCCCTGTCCAAAAGAATCCGCTGTTTCGGAAGCGGCGAAACTGGTTTTTCCTTTATGTCAGCGGGAGGGCGATAGCAGGTAGCAAGCAAGACGTCCCAGAAAGTTGCACACTGTTCGACTCCTTGCAAGATGGAAAAAAATGTTTTATGACCCTTTCAAAACTATGTGTACATGGTGAAATATGGTAGGGTTTCAAATTTTTTTTATGACAGCTACAATTCTTCTAAGGTGGCAAACCCCTTTAAAGCACAGTCAGATCTGGTCAGTGCTAAGATGGGTGATCTGCCGGGGAAGCCAGATAGTGCGGATGGTGTTAAACCACCGTGGTGAGGTAACGGATTCTGGTCAAATAAATCAGGAAAAACTCAGATGAAACATCTCCTAATTTCTAACTATCAGCTAGTCCACTAATGCTCTTTCGAGTTTATTGTCAAGAATTTTACTATTAATACTTTTTGAAGATGCTAGCGTAATCTTCGATAGTAGGGGCCGCGGTGGCTCAGTGGTATAGCGTTCACCTCTCGTACTTGGGGTCCCGAGTTCGATTCCAGCCCCCGCCAAGTGAACTTTGTGGTGGAGAAACACCGTGTGCGTGGGTTTTCTCGGGGTTCTCCCGTTTTCTCCCACTTTCTTCATTCCACCATTTCATTCATTACTCATCATCACCGTCTCCTTTAGCCTAATCGGCATTACCGTGGGACGTAAAACTCAAAGATTTCATTTCATTTTTCATTTTCTTCGATCGTAATTTGAATCGGTACGAAATATTTCAATTTTCATGTTCGATTAAAATGTTGCTTAGCCACAGGAGATCACAAATATAGTGCAATATGCACTTTGTTTATGATTTTCACAAATACAAAATTCAGAGTATTCATTTAATAATAATTTGGACAATCTTGAATTGCCGTTGAAAAGGACAACTGTTTGATTCAGTCTATAATTAAACAGAAAACATTCTTTGGTTTTCGGTGTATAATTTCGTTTCATCCAGAATGAGGGATCAACAGACGCCAATGATCGAATGTTAACAGATGGGGTTTCACAGCATTCTAAGGATACAGTCGCGAAATGTTTGCATGAAAATCATGACTAGAGATTGCCGGAACCTGCGTCATAGTAATATAATCTAGTTTTCTTTTCTTTTTTTAAGATGAGACAATGTGATCGAAAGTTCAAGATTCAAATTTCTGCTTGATTTGGAGGCTGAGTGTTACATCAAAACACCAAGCCAATACCGTGATTTTAGATTTCGCCAGGAATGAGAAACGGGAATTGGGTGGAAAGAGTGATTTGTGTGGTACGGTAGTAAATTACATTCATTGTTCACTGCTCGATGAGAGTCCACAGGCAGCCACTAGAGGATTAATTACTAACCTATAATAATAATAATAATAATAATAATAATAATAATAATAATAATAATAATAATAATAATAATAATAATAATAATAATAATAATAATAATAATAATAATAATGTTATTATTGTTATTATTATTATAGAAGCCAATAACAGGGAAAATGCAATAGGCCCTAAATCAGTGGTCGCCACACACTAGTGTCATGCAGTCCTGTAAGGTGTGTCGCGAAATTTAGGAATTTAAGAATCATAAAGAACTTAATAATAATTAGTTAAAATCGAGACAAACTTATATTTTTTTCGTGTTTGCACTTCATCTTTACTTTTTTTTGCGGATTATCCGCGATTTTCGTTCTCCGCGGTGCCCTTGCCACTGATAATCGGGGCATTAATGTATTTATAAAATACTTTTAAACAATCTAGTAACTGTCTCCAAAACTTTTTTTAATAGGTCAGAAATTTGGGTGTGCAATTTGTGACGTCACAATTGTTAGGCACCCAAATTTATACACTATATGAAAGATTTTGCAAGTGAATATTAATATTCATATAATAGTGTTTTGTAGATATTATCTTACTCTTTTTTTTTTTTTTTTTTTTTTTTTGGTATCGTTGATTATCTTTAAAATACAAGTAATGTTTCGATGATCTTAGGAAAGAGCCTTAACCCTCGCACTACCTAGTTATTTTTTGTAACGCGGACTACCACGAAGGGGTCATTTTGTATCCATCCGTTAAGATTAAATATATCTCGCCAAAGAAACATATTAGAAATTCTCACAAAAATCTACAGAGACTGAAATGAACAGGACACGCCATAAGACTAAAATTCTGAAAAGGTGAGATATAACCAAGGATATTATAAAATAGAGGATCTGCCCATACAAGAAAATCGTGAAGCCATACGTCAGAGCTTCGCCACACCTACTCTACCCACTCCGCGCCACTAAGATCGCGATGTTTCGAGCGAACAATCATGGTGGAAACCAGAGTAGCCAATCAGACGTGCCGGCTCAGACGATGCTCGGTTGCTTTTTGGCTTCATTGAGTTCATATGATGAAGATACGTATGGGCAGATCCTCTATTTTATAACATCCTTGGATACAACTATTTATTACACTGCCATCTAGGAGTAACAGTTCTAAATGTAAGTCACATCTCCAAACAACTGCAACGGGGTACTTTGTGTCCACCAATTTAAAATAGTAAATTTATGACACAAACTAACGTCCAATTTGGGGCTCCTAAAGTATATGCTTTAGCTAAAGATGTTAAGCAATGACCTTTTTTTTTTTTTTTTTTTTTTTTTTACAATTTTAAAGAAACGATTGGAAGTGTAATTACAAAAATCATACTTGATGGACACTAAGTATCCTCTCATTGGCAGTGCAAGAGTTAAATTGGTGAATGCACATTACGTCACTTGCAATCCAGCATGTATTAATTTTCACTTTCTATACAATTCACAACAGGAAATTGAAAGCGCAAAGAATTAAAAGAAGAAGAAGAACAAATTTAATTAAAATGAATGTCGTTATTAGTTATAATATATTGTATGTTTGTTGTTTTGTAACCTAGATGCGTGTAAAGTAATGGATTTGTTCACCTTTTTATGTTTTACTGAAACAGAGAGTTTGTTTGTTTGTTTGAGCGTTGCACAATCCGTAACAAACACGCAACTCTCCTGATGTAATCTTGCATTAATTTAGCTAATAGTTTTCCAGAAATAACAACCTATCCTAATTTATTGTAACTCTTCAAGAATTAATAATAAATGCATTTGCTTCTACTTTTTTTTAAATTTTTTTTTTCAAAGCAAGTGTAAAGGTAATAGTGTTTTCCACGAATGTGTATTTTTTTTCTTCTTTTCACATGAAAAATTACTGCTACTTTTAAGCTCAGCAATTACGAACAGCATCTTCCGTCTATCCCTGAAGGAACAATTATTCACAAAGGCAAAGACAAACTTCTCTTGGAGATTCAAGATGGAAAGCAAAACAGAGAAAGGAGAAACGAAAAAAGCTCCTATGGGAAGAATTCATATATTAAAGTGATGTCTCACGTTATTTTCTTTTTCTTTTTTTGAACAGGTAAATGAGTTAAACGAATTGAATTTTAAGGTCTTTACCGTTCTTTTGTTTCATAGCTCAATTCTTAAATTTTGTGCAGATTTTTCTATAAAATTTTCAATGCTTCGTATTTGTTCTATATTTATTACTGGCAACAATTATCCGTTTCGCTGGGTTAGAATAAGAAAAATTAGTAATACGTTCCGTTAGTCAGACACTTTTTACTATTACTGAAGCGTTCTCTGATATCGGCCATTTTCGATCATTATATATCTCGTTCTTCCCCTCTCCCAAGTTGCGGGACTGGATTTAGATTTAAACGGCATCAGAAGTATCACTGTTCATCTCAGCGACACCGAAAACTATGGATTTGGCACTAATATAGTTCATTTTCATATATCTGCCCCTCCCCTTCCCCAAGTTGCGGGGCTGAATTTGAATTTTAAACGGGATCGGAAGTGTCACTATTCATCTAAGCGACCTCTAAAACTATGGATTCGACACTAATATCGGTCATTTTCGATCATTCTTAAATATATCCCCTCTCCTAAGTTGCACCGACAAAGTAAAAACCGTCCCAGGCTCGAACCTCATCTACTTTGAAATTTTGAGCGAGATTGGTCTAGTGGTTGAAGAGTTATTAAGTCACAAACATAGTGACTTTTATTTTTATTTATATAAATATAAGATTGATTAGTTTAACATCTCATGGTTATATCTTGTAGACCAGTGATTACCAACTACTTCTGAGCTGCGAAGATCTCTTACTTTTTAGGAAAATTGCTATTTACACCTTTAAATTCTGGTATCTGCATAAAAATAGTAGTTTAGAGGTAGGTATCAATATTAACAGGAATTAAATTACCAACCTTTACTTATGTTATATGCATAAGACATACATATACCTATAATATAGACCGCAATCTGGATGTCAGGAGAAAAAAAATCATATCTCTTTTGTTTCCAACAGTTCTTTAACAGTTCGATACAATTTCTATGTTTGTTTCTAGGAAACAAAGTATTGAAAATATATGTTTATAAAAATATGTTATAAAATGAAACTGTTTCAATACTCTTTCACCCTTTTCTCTTATACTCATTATCAGACATTACCTTCACGCAAAAGTGATCAAATATACATTCTTCCAAAAATATATATTTTAAAACTGCAGCATCATTTCAGGTTTTTTCGGGATAGAAGTTGGGCTAAGATTGTCCACTGACATAACGGTTTCAAGTTTTTAGCTAGTATATTAGTGTACAATTTACTAACAATCATCTTTCTGAAAGTCGGGACGGGGAACAATTGACCCCGTTGGTCTCCCGAAATGACGCCCTAGTTTTAAAGTGACCCTTTGTAATGTACCATTACAGTTAATGAAATTTTTGTTTGGAGGGTCCTATAATTTTTCAATACAATGTACTACATTTTTTTTAAAAAATGTAACTTCGGTCCGTGTAGTATATTCATTCGTCGTTTATTCAAACCAAAATTAATGTGGAGCCTTTAATTAATTTAGTAGTACTGGTATTTGGGGGAATAATATCTTTATTTATACACAACTGTATTATTAATCTCATATATGGACATTTCAGATGGATGAGTATTGAAATTCTTATCTTAGTGCTATACGAAAACATAGGTCCACAATTGGACAGAAATTATTAAAATTATCCATCAATCTGATTTTTGGCAGAATAATTTAGACCCCCTTCGTCCCAAGAGATGCCCATATCCTCCCAAGATCCGGTTTTATCCAGTTTTTACTATTTATCATTCGTTTTATAATTTTTCGCCGCCAAAACACTTGATCCTGATTGAACTATTTTCTGACGCTCTGATATCAAGGCGCGAGAATGCTTATTCTAGAACCGGAAACAAACCAAGCCACAGTGTGTAATATTGGCTCCTTAAAAAGGTGGAATATCTAGAAGAAAAGCAGCATAAAGAAGGTAAAATCAGTTTCATTTTACAAATAGACAATTTGGAAGCTGAAGGAAACCCAAGGTAGTTAAAATTCAACAGTAAAACGGTCGGAAAATTGGTGAAATAAGAGATTCGACTCAGGGACGCCATGTTTGCTGCATACTAATAGTGATGGACAGGATTTGCAGTGCTGAGTGTTAATTCTCGGTTTCGAATGAAGTTTTAGTGATCAAAGCGTTTAAAATCTTCTTTTCACCCCTCCCAGAATTCAGTTTTAAAGTTACGCTAGGCCTGTCCGAGTATAGTTTTGTGTACGTAGTAAATGTGATTTTTTTATTACCATTAAAATGGCGGTAGTCGTAGGCTTCTTTGCGAATGAGTTGATTTTCATTATGGTAGTGTAAACATGAAACAGGGGCTCTCATTTATTCCGGAATTGATTAAGCTTCCAACCAAAATGAATTGAACAAAATTTTTCATAAGGGTTCTTTTCCCTTCAGGAAGAAGACCCTTTCCGGTAACATAGTATTTGAAAACATGATTTAGTTTAGCAGAAGGGCCACTTGGCCCTGATCTTTTCTTCTCCTTTCTCTTCAGTTCATAGAGTCGATTAGGGAAATCCGATAATTCTATTTGGTCCGTATATAGTTGAGTGGAGATAATATATGTATTAGCATGCATACTTATGCGCACTGGCGCAAATCCCGGGGGAGACGAGGGGGACATGTCCCCCAATCTTGGATCTGGGGGGACTGTCCCCCCAACAATCTGACTTCAAAAGTGTTTTTTGGGATAAGTGTGGTGATTTGTGTCCGACTGCCACGAAGGAATGTAAGATGAAACTGATTTTTCTTGGCTTTTCCATTTTTTTAAAAAAGTCGTATTCTGTAGTATTTCTAACTGAACTTGGTGCTGTAGTGCGTTTAGTAGTCTCATCAATATGTATTAATTTCACTTCCGCTACTTGGGCACAAATTGCATTAAATACCAGAGGAGGATATACCCCTCTCCTCATGCTGGAAAGTTGTCTCAGCTGTAGGTACGGGCACAAATTCCGGGGAAATGGCGAGATATTCCCCCCCCCCCCCAACATTGGAACTGGACGCTCTCCGAATAATACGATTTGAAAAGTGCTTTTTGCAGACAAGTGTGATGATTTGTGTCCGACTGCCACAAAGGAAAGTGAGATGAAATTTGTTTCTCTTGGCTTTTCTATTTTTAATGAAAATGAAGGCGTGCGACTGTACGTGACGTAATCTGATGTGAAAATGTATATCCTCCTGTTACCTAGGCCATAGCACACGAAGAGCATATAGACTATCCAATGTCAGTAGAACCCATCTTTTCAGTAAATGCACATTTAATCTATTTATAGTATCAGCCTAGGCATCTATTCATGCTTCGTAAGCTAACTAACTCTATAGCCTATGGAACCCGAAGGTTCAATGCCGCGTTCAAAAAAGCTCTCCACTGACTTCTATCCTTAGCCAACTGGATCCACTTTCTACTTTGTATTCCTATTTTTGCGAGATCTATTGTCTTCCCATCTGCGCCTAGGTCTTCCTAATGGTCGTTTTCCGATTGGTCTTCCAGTCAAGACTTTGAAAGCGTTTCTACTTTCTTCCATCCTGGCTATATGTTCTGCCCACCTAAGTCTCCTAGACTTGATGACCCTAACAATGTTTGGTAAGCCGCATAATTTATGTAGTTTCTCGTTATGAAGTTTCCGCCATTCCCCATTCCCGTTCCTCTTGGGTCCAAATATTCAACTTAGCACCCTACTTTCAAATACTTTCAGTCTATGTTCTTCCCTCAGAATAAGCGACCATGTTTCGAAACCATACAGAACAACAGGTATGATTATCGTTTTATATATTTTAAACTTCAAATTCTTCGACAGAATTCACGACAAGATATATTGAACTGAATAATAACATGATATCCCTGGTTTTAGACGACATTTAATTTCTTCGTGAATATAATTTTCGTCTGTTAATATTGATCCTAGATATTTGAAAGTATCCACTTTATCAAAAGTATTGTTTAATATTTTAACGCATTCATGATTTGTCGTATTACGGTCTCGACGCACTTCCATGTACTTAGTTGTCTCTGCATCACTTCTAAACCCTTGTCCGTGCAAGCTTTTAATAAGACCTCTGCATTTCTTTCTATTCTCATATCATCTCCTATTAAATTTACATCATCAGCGTACGCATAACCTGGTAAACACCGTTCAGCTCTAGGCCCAGGTTCCTATCTTTGATTTTCCTTATAGCATATTCCAGGACATAGTTGAATAATGGCGACAACGCATCTCCTTGTTTCAGGGTATTTAAGACGTGAAAGCTCGTGGACAAGAATTTTCCTACCCGGACTTTACTTTGGGATTCATTTAAACATGTCTTAATTGATCTAATTAGCTTTTTCGGTATTCCAAATTCCGTAAGAACGTTGTACAATGTTTCTCTCCTAACCGAGTCGTGAGTCTTTCTAAAATCAATAAATAGTTGATGTACCGGGCTACTGTATTCCCACTTCTTTTCAAGTATTTAGCGAATGGTAAATATTTGGTCGATAGTTGATCGATTTAGTCTAAATCCACACTGATAATCTCCAATAATTTCATCTGCGTATGGGTCAATCTTGCTAATAGAATGTTTGAAAGGATTTTATAGGTTGTTGACAGAAGAGAAATGCCTCGATAATTATTACAGTCAGTTTTGTCGCCTTTGTTGTGAATTGGTACAATGATTGATTCTTTCCACTCTTGTGGCAATTCTTCCTTGTCCCAGTTAAGGAGAATGAGTTTGTGTACCTTGTTCCACAATTTTTCGCCTCCAGCTAAAATTAACTCAACCGGAATTTCGTTTACACCAGGAGATTTGTGTTTCTTTAATTTCTTTATAGCGATTTGTACTTATATTTGGTTGGGTTCTGGAACATACGGTTCTGCGGTGGGTATCTCTCTTTCTCCACATACATTAGTCTTTGGCTGCGTGTTAAGAAAATCGTCAAAGAAATCTTTCCATCTATTTAAAATGCTATCTGTATCCGTGTGAACTGTCGCATCAGCTTTCTTTAATATAAGCACGAGGTTGATAGCCTTCCTTAAATTCGTTGATCCCTTTATACATGTCCCGAATGTTTTTAGTTTTACTATTATCTTTAAGTTCCTAAATTTTAGCTTTAAAAAATTGCGTTTCTTTGTTCTAAAAGTTTTGGAAGTTTCCCGTCTGATGTCTACGAAATTTTGTGTAGTTATTTCATTCGTTTTTTGTAGCCAACGTAATTTTGCCTGTTTTCTCTTCTCTGCTAGTTCGAACCATGGTTTGTTCCTAAGTATTTCCGCGTGTCCCAATTCTTCTTTTGAGAGAGGATGCTTCGTAAGCAAAGAAAAGGATTCAATTGCTAGATTTTTCTCCATAATCTTAAGGTTACATCTGTTAACTAAAGAGTATCTGACATACGTCAGATTTCTGTAACGATTCCTGTAATGTTATTGAGATTATCATCATTTTGCTCAAAAAGTATTGTCACGTCATACATAATTGATATTCTTTCTTCATAGTTTTGGGAAGTCGTTATTTATATTATTATAAAACAATTTTAACGTGGATCTGCCTAATTAGAAAAATACCAATTATAAATATGCATGTATTCAGATTTCAGAATATGTTGTCTTCAGTGATTTGTAATAGTGATATGTACTACTACTTCATCTACATCGCCTAATATATAATATGCTCTACAGCAGCTGATCAGATTCATCTACCGTAATATGAGTTTTATCTTCCTTCTCTAGAATAAGCCTCAAATCTTCCCACCTCCCAATGTTGAAGACAACCCATGGCGTTTGAGAATTAAATATATTTTAATTTATGCATAAATTGAAGTTATAATGGCAAGAACCGATAAATCCTGTATGATATGATACAAAAATTTAGGATTGAATCTAACCCTTTATTCTATTCATACAAGAAAAAGGAAACATCCTCTTGGCCTTCCTAATTTCTCGGGCTAATTGTTCCTCCGTTTTGATTTTCTTTAATTCAAACATTTTCTTCTTTTAAAAATAACTAAACGATATAATTTTTCCTTTGCTATAATAACTAAAGTCCCGTTATGTTGATATCCGTCCAAGTTGATGTAAAACGCCAGTTTCGTTTATCAGCTCCTCTTAGTTTTGGTGTTACTGACGACGGCCGACTTGAATCACAACTAACAACGATCGAAAGTATGATAGGAGAAACGAAAGAAAGTAATAACTAAGAAAAAGAAGCAGAAGAGTAGAATGGATGAAAGAAAGAACAAAAGAACGCAGTTCTTACATGGAATGAAATTTGACAAATACATTATTATTTGTGAACAAAGAGCATAAGAAAATGGAAAATCAATGAAATTCTTAGAAATGGTAAGAAGGATTATTGTTGTACGTGGAATGCGAAAAACTAACAAATTTATTTCGGGGGGAGCTTGAGCCCGATAGCCTCCTAAATACGCCACTGAAGATAATTCTGCTCCCCTGATCCTTCACAGCATTGTTTTTCAACTTCATAAGTATTTTGAACATCGCTTTTATATATATATATATATATATATATATATATATATATATATATATATATATATATATATATATATACATCGGAACAGTCTTACCCGTCCCCCCAATGTTGAAGACAGATTTGCGCCGATGCTTATGCGTATCAGTATTTACTTTCTTGGGTATGTGGAGTGTAATGTGCATGTTTAAGTGAATAGTGTAGATTTTAGGATTAAAGTGCGAGTGAAAGTATGAAATGTTTAGTGATGGACAGTGTATTGTTGTTTGTTTATTTATCTTATTGGTCCGTCACAACAAGTACGTTATTCCATAGCGAGGAATTTCATAGTAGTTCGTACCGTAATTTTTTAGTACATGGCTTATAATTAACAAAATATGCAAAGATTATTCAGTTGTGCACAGGCTGTTTTCAGACTACTAGCGCCATCGCGTCTAAATTTAGTATTATTCATTGCTAATGTCCTATTATCTAAATGCTTAGTGACCTGGTTTATACGGAAATGAATCTCCTTTTATAATAAATTACGAGTAAACATTAGCTTAGGCCCATACGAATAGGTAATTAGTCAAATTGACTTGTAATTGAACATTCCTGAAAAGCACGATCGATTATATATCCTAGTAACCAAAATATTAATCATAATAACTTCGCGTTTCAACTTAACTTGGAATTTGTCGATATGGTGTTATTTCTATTTCCGGGCTGCATTTACAAATCCTCTTATCCGTGCGTGGTCTGAGCAATGGCATTGTTGACATTTTTCTGATATGTAGTTGCATATTATTTATAACGTTGAACTTTCATTGCATACAAAATGACATTCTAAAGCCGTGAAGTGAATTATACGATAGCTTGTTACGACAGCAAGACGCCCATGTGTATATGCGCCCAGTATTTAAGTTACTATGAAGTATTGATAATATATATAACAGTAAATTCCTTAGTGCATGAAGTTTCACGTCAGATCTTACATAAGGGTAGTGTGTTACGATAAATGATGTATGGTATTTTTCACTTAGCTGTTCGAATACAGTTTACATATATGCGTTTAACCTGTATTTAGGATAATACGCGGCAATTTCAAAAAAATTCACGTCCCCCAACCAAGCCATGTTCATTATTGTTCGTAGAGGTAACAGAGTGGATAGGATCAAATAATCTAGTAAATCGATTACCGTAAACTCTAGTAACAACGTACCAGGGCGTCTAAACCCCGATACCCATGAAATTTCATTTCTTTTATTTCTAGCATGTAGTGTTTGAAATTAGTTGACGCCTCAAGATGTAGCGAATCTTGCGTACTGGGAGCGACTAGTAAGATTTGGCAGACAACTTACTAGTACAAAATCTATTTTTATTTAATCTAATCTATTTTTTGTTTATTTGGCAAGTCTCTGTTAGGATTTCTTCTGTCTTATCGACTTTAGTCTAGTTTTTCAAACTTTCCTTAGTTTCTGAGGGGTCGAATATTGTTTTTAGAAATTCTAAATTAGAAACCACACTGACACTTCCGGCTGGACCGGCCGTAATCTGAGTGAATTGGTACCGGAAACCGGAGTTAATAGTCAATCATTCCACAGGGCTTATTCCTTGTCAGATGGTTGCCTAGAAGGCACGGACTCGTACTTAGGTTCTCAGAGATCCCTTTCGGTCACGCATTTGAGTATGACACTTTTTTCGGCATATATAAGTATATTTGGCTACAACAAAGTGGATTGTTGTATGTTAAAATTCGACCATTAATCTTTGTACTTTTAGTGTCCTAGCTTACTCTTTTGGCGCCACTTTTTCTCTCTCTTCCTTATCTATTCCTCTACTCTCTTCTTCAAGATTTGTTTAATTTTTAATCCCCCCCCCCGAGTTTTGAACTTTACAAATATCGAATATTTAATATATAGCTTTTGAACCTAAATTCCCAGCTGAGACGTCGCAAGACACGATTCGTAGAGGTACTCATTGGTGTGAAGTATAAAGTAAACGGTTTCCGCCATATTGACGGATTGCAGTAGCGAGCGATGGTCCGGTCTATAATTAAATGTCACTTGTGTTTTCCTTCTATCATTATCCAATTAAAAGCTTTCGTCAAGTTATTATCTAATCCCATTTTTGTTTCCACTGGTAATTCTGAGTGTGAAAATTGTTGTAGATGTTTGGGCCCAAAAGTATTGTCAATATCTTTAGTTACATTTATATCTATGTTCTTTGTGTTTGCGTGCCTGCCTCGCACATTGAATGTCCGCTGTTCTAAACAGAATATTTGAAAATATGAATTTTATCTTTATTATTTGAAATTTATTATATTATTTGAATTTATATATACATATGCTATATATCGGATTCAAAATGTAAAGTGTTGCAACCTGAAATTTCGATTTGTCTGGGTTAATAATTTGAAAGGTTGAATAATTAATGGATATATGTATATGTCGAGATGTGAATATATTATTGAAGTAAAATGTATAATATTGAATTGAGTAAAAGAATATATGTGTAAAGGGTCTTGGTACCTTACCCCAAACGGTTCTTGGTAGCCACGGTCACAGAATATCCGATAAATATAAAGTGTAAATGTTAAAAATACCGCCGCATGTTGTATATTCTTTTCAATCTGTGCCTTATTCTCTAATAACATATGTAAAAACTAATATTAATAGTATTACACTAACCACATGTAGCATGGGTTTAAGGTAGGTCAGCGCAACTCCACTTTATTACCAAATCGATCCTCAGACTAGTAAACCGAAATCATATTATAGAATTACATTTAATCCCATCTCCTCTGTACAAATTCTGAAATTCAACCAGTGTTTTTCACCTTGATAAATCGTGATCTCATCGACGAAGATCGTTCTGGACTTAAGAAATTCTCGTTCTTAGTTTTTTTTTTTAATTATTTCTTGAGTTGGGCGAATCTACAGATAAATGTGAGTATTTCATGATATAAGACGATAATAGTTCAAACCTGGTCAATGAACTAGCAAATCAAGTGAAATAACCAAAGAAGGAAAATAGTCGCTGTAAAGGTAGACGAAACTTTGTTTTGTAATCCAAAGGTGGATGAAATATACTGACACGTATATCTATAGACGAAATAAGTGTCGAGTGCCATTAGTAACTTAATTTCATGTATGTGTACAGAAAGTAAAATAAAGTGAAAGATTTGGGCACCATGAAAGGGTGCCTTAATGTTTAGTGTGGTACTAACACTCATTACTAATTACGAGAAAGGATTCGTAAATTTACTCGAAATCTTCATATATGAGAAAAGACTAATTCAAAATCCTCACATAGAGTTTTTCTTTCTTCTTTTTCTTCGTTCCGCTATGATCTTGCAAAATATAAATATATTATTTTTTTTAATTCATACTATATGTTCCAAAAGTTTAAGTGAATATATATATTAATTGTAACACACCAATTTTTGCTGCCAGTCACTACAAGCTACCTTTGGAGTAGAATTGCAATTTTTTACACTATTTGCATGTCTACAGATTACCTATATCACGTCTCCCACGTTCTCCCACCTTCATGACTTTCATTAATGTTACTCATCTTTTTTTTTTTTTTTTTTTTTAACATTCTGTACTTTAGAAGCTTGAACATAAAATATACTTACGAGGAGAAAGAAGTAAACAACTGTATGTTGTTTTTCTTATGGAACATTGCATTTACATAATTCAGATCTGTTCATTATTTCTTCACTATTACTTACCGTACCTGTATATCTCAAATATAAATCCAATTACTTATAAAATACTCTTCAGGCCTGGTATCTCATATTTCACTTATATATTTTGGAAATACGAGGGGGGTTGATAAGTAACTTGGTTTGATATAATAAAATAAGATTTTTTTAACGTTCTTTGAGTTTCGACATTGTTTTCTCAAAGTTCAACGCAGTTGCCCGAACATTTCTCCAGCTTCGCGAGTCGTTCGTGGAAATGAGTTTCTTCGATACTTTCCAAATACTCTTCACTTCCTGTATGACCCCTTAATTTGACTCAAGTTTTCGTCCTGGCAGAAAAATTTTAAGTTTCGGGAATACATTGTAATTCATTGAATTAGATCTGGTGAATAGACAGGATGTGGAAGCAATTTATATCCTAGCTCAGTCAATTTTTGCTAGGGATGCGCACGAGACGAGTCGAGACATCACTTTTACAACATATTTTCGAGACGAGGCAGCCACAAATCTTGTCACGTGCGCATCCCTAATTTTTGCTCAGTCACATAGTGTTTTCTCTGCTCTGGAGTGAGGAAACAAGGCATCCATAATGCACACAGTTTTTTTTAAAATTTAATTAATTATGCAAAATGAAGTATACCCGCTCACACTTGAGTTCCTTGTGGCTTTTGCTAACTCGCACAATTTCACTCGTCTTTCGGCTATATCCAAATGATGGACTTTATCGATTATGCCCGATGTAGCTGCAAATTTCGGATCTCCAGAATGTGGTGCATCTTTAATGTTTGTTCTGCAGCGCTGAAATACACTTACCCAAAGTCGAACAGCTTCAGAGGAAGGACACGAATCACTCAATATAGGTATAATAATAATAATAATAATAATAATAATAATAATAATAATAATAATAATAATAATAATAATAATAATAATAATAATAATAATAATAATAATAATAATAATAATAAATATGCATTATGCTATTGTCCTATAGATTTGTTAGATATCCGGTGTAAACTGGTGTTCTGCTGTATCTGAAATTATGTTCGTAAATAAATAAAAACCTCTCATGAATTTCCTCGCTGTTTCCCTTTCAAAAAAAAAAAATAATAATAATAATAATAATAATAATAATAATAATAATATCAAGAATTACAATTTTATCCATTCTTCACTGTTACTCCGAGCACTTCACTGTTACTCCAAGTCATAGGACTGCATATACATATGACGTTAGCACTATCTATTAGTTATATAAGCCACGTTACTTATCAAACCGCCCTCACTAGGGTCGCTGCCATTCCTAAGTTACACATAAATGACCTCCGAGGAGTAAGGAAAAAAAATGGTTTATTACTTTACAATTACTTACCTTGCAGGTGACCCGCCTACAAAAATTAACTACTTATGCAATACTATTTTATTGTGACATAATATATTTCACCTGGAAATTTTACAAATACTTGAGCCCTTATATTCATCAGTATTAATGCTATTTTGTGGTAAACAACATCGTGCCCGTAGATTTTCTTGGAGTTCTCCCATTTCCTTCCACATTATCATTCTATCAATTACTACATTCTACATCATCCCCCTGTCTCCTTTATCCTAGTAGGCATATCCCTGAGAGTTAATTTCACAGATTTAATTTTACTTTCAATAGACTGGAAAGTGTTGGTGTTTAAAGTAGCGAAAATAGTTTTACAAAGTTATAATTTTTCTGGCCCATTTTATTACTACTTTGTCCTTGGTCTGAGGTCCCTTAGTATTATATTTCTGGTCTGCCATTTTTAAGGTAGCTACAATAATATTAGCTAAATATTCAGACACAGAATATAAAAACTTAAATGAAATCTTTAAGTTTTACGTCCCACGGTTATGCCGGTTACGCTAAAGGAGACGGTGATGATGAGAAATTAATGAAATGGGTGAATGAAGAAAGTGGGTGGAAACGGGAGAACCCCCCAAAAAAACCACGCACACGGTGTTTGTCCACCAGAAAGTTCACTTGGCGCGTGCTGGGATCGATCAAAGGACCTCATGCACCAGAGGTGAACGCCCTACCACTGAGCCACTGCTGCCCCCAGACATAGAATATAGAAAACGATAATCATTCTAAAGATAAAAATAATAAATACTTCAAATGCTGTTACATCTTCTTTCACTGATCTTCTAGTTCGTTACATTTTCAACTAGCTGAGGCTTTCTGCGTAATAGGATGGAATAGGTAAAGAGGGAGAGAAACGTGATTAAAATGACTTACTACCTCCACAGTGAAAAGCCTTTTGCTGCATATATATCAAAGTTTATAATGAAAAGTAAACAACTAAAAGGAAAGAGAGAGTTTGCTTTCAAACTCTTCTTCAGAGGTAACTGATCTCGTATATATACTACGCATGATTGAATAAAGGGAAGCAAGCAAAACAAACGTCACAAATCATTACTATAATTAGCTTACTCCATATATACCGTATATTATTTTGAACTCAAAAGGGAAAATGTTATTAAGCTAAAGAAGTGCCGCTCACACCAATGAATACAAGTTCCCACGCTTGGTTAAATTTCTAATTGCCTTTTTCATACTAATTTAAGGACTCTGGTTCCTTAAATATATTTTCACTTTTAAATTATGTTTAAATATATCCGTTCATAGGGTCAGAAGGAAAATTATCAAATATATTATTATTTAAAGGCGTTATAGATATTGCATTTTATATAATGAATTGCAAAACGAATTTAAATTTGCATTGCAATTTATAATTTCCGGCAGCAATGGTAATGCAAGACGTTATTAGATTATCAATTTATTTTACTGTCTTCGTGGGCGTCAAATAATAGAAATAAACAACTCTTGTGAAAATGAAATTTTAGTGTAAGATCTCGTGGTTATGCCTTTTAGGCTAAAAGAGGCGGGTGGTTAACGAAAGTCTATGAACTGATTGTAAAATTATTTTTTTCTGTGCCCCCTTAAGAATCGAACCCCATATCAGATGCACCAAAGGCATGCAATTAGACAAGCAGAAATGGTTAAACACTTTTCGTATATAGCAAATGTAATTGATCATGAAAACCAAAGTAGAGACAAGGTAATGACAATCATATAAAAGTACTAATTTTATCATTATCCTTCTGCACTTCGATTTATTCGACGCATAGAGCTATCCTATACCCGTATTGTTACCCAATGGAGGGTATATAGACAAAATCTCGTGGCTGGAAATCGCGCCGCCCAAAATTCTGCAAGTCAAAATCTCGCGAAATCAAAACTTCGCAGCCCAAAATCTCGCGGAATCAAGGCTTCGCAGCACAAAACCTTGTGGGGCTAAAATCTCGCTGTCTATAATTTCACGGGGCCAAAATATTCCCGCACAAAATCTTACAGGCCGAAATCTCGCCTCACCAGAATCTCGTGTGGCTAAAATATCGCCGCCTAAAATCCCACGCGCCGCCGAAAACCGTGCGGGTCAAAATCTCTTCTAGTTACAATCTCGCATAGCAAACCCTCGCGGAACAAATTTCGCCATAACAATTTCCTGAATGTGCTTCTGGGGTCAAAATAATAATAATAATAATAATAATAATAATAATAATAATAATAATAATAATAATAATAATAATAATAATAATAATAATAATAATAATAATATAAAGATAAACAAAGGAAGACTTAAGCTCAGAAATACTTTCTTTAGACACTAAAAGCTTAAAAATTGCCAAGTTCAAAATGAATGGATATATAATCCTAAAATAAACCCAACTGAAGAGAAATCGTATCCACTGATTGTAGTTTCGTTCCTCATTTTTCTTCATTTTTAAAAGAATTAACGACACTATATATTGTAAAAGTTTAACCTAACTCATACAAATAGAATTAAAGTTAATATGTTAGTAGACCTTGACGTGCTACTATAAGAGTATGATCCATTATGTATGATGTAGGCTTACAATTTCCGAGTTGTATGGCCGTGAGGTTTTGTGTCCGAACCCCATTGGAGATTTCTAGACAGGTTGTAGTGGTCGAAATCACTTTTGTGAGTTTTCTCGGGATTCTACAATTTTCTCCCACATTGTCGTTTCACTAACTCTTTCAAGCATTTATAAATCATCTGTCTCTATCCTAGAGAGCTTAACAGTAAGATGTTACTTTAAATAAATTAGGAAGGTGAGTTCACAATAAAAGATAGAGGCATATCGAGAGGGATCCAAGGAGTTACTCTTAATCTATAGTCATAATGGTGCGGTGAATGGACTCATTTCACACATCTTCCCATCTTTGAACAGTCTATGTTATATTTTGTGGTCCTCTTGCTGGCGCACTTTTGCGGTATTAATTCACTTGCACTGCTATCTTCGAACATTTGTGTTCTTATGCTTTCCGAGGTATCTTTTTCTTAGCACCTTAGTTTTCGACTCTATGTTACATAACCGTTTCCGTTTGCTTTCATGTGTCATCACTATCCACCGTTGTCAATAATTTTTCAGCCGCTACGGGAGTGGTGGAGGACCCGATGATTCAGTAGTGGAGTACACATCTTTGCTGCAAGGGGTCCCACTGTCGATTCCTGGCTAAGTGAGCTTTTCGGGTAGCATCATGTACATAGGTTTTCGGGTACTTCTATTTCCTCACACATTCTTATTCCACCGATTTTATAATCAATAACTTTTAATTACTGCATGTCTCTGTTAGGCATGATCATGGTACATTAAACTAAAGATTTCATTTACAATCATTTTATTAACTTCACTCATTCGTTCCTGCAACTATGCAATCACGCATAACATGTCAAAAATCCTTCACTATCTTAATTCTGTTCAAAGAAATCGATGATCAAGATTTTTTTTCTGGAATTTCGTTCCACATGTCATGAATCGAATCTAGCTTTCTTCAAGAAATATCTGGGATTTTCTCACTTCCCTTGGAGAATCCCTTGCGCCGTGCTACCAATAAAGTTCTTAAATCATGTATATATTCTTATCGAATACATCAGAAATCTAAGTTGAAAACATGCCAGTTCAACTAAATGGCTAAATTGTTTTGGAGATATTCGCCTCAAAAGTTAATTTTTTCACACTTTCGGCAGTTTGTATCTCTTAAATAAAGCGATTCTTAGGAAAGAAATTTTTGCTTAAATCTCAGTAGCTTTGTAAACTATTTTTAGAAACACCATTTATACTATATATTAAATATGTGTGTGTTCAAATTGATGCGTTTATTTTGATGCTGTTGATAAAAGAACACATATGAAGTACTCTCGTGTGAATACAGATCTATATGTAAATGTTCATACTGATTCTCAGCCATATAATTAAACGAAACAGCTGGAAACGTATTACACTTAATAAAAAAAATATTCTGATTAACGTCTCGGCATGGCAACACAATCAATAATCAATCACAGTTTAGAAAAATAATTTGTTTAGAAATAGCTTCGTATGCTTGCGTGGGTTATCTCCATTTATACTAAAATTAAAGGTAAACCTGAACTGTTGTATCATATTATTATAATATAGAAATTATACTGCCAACAATTACGGTTATCCAAGTTCTCTCATTACCAAATCATATCACTATCATCATTATACGTATTCTTCTATTATCTGCAGATAACGCGAATTTTTATGCATTACAACTCATAACAATTTCAACTTGACATATGAAAAGTTTCAACTTGACATACGTACAATATATATGAAAAGGTTTTAACTGATAATAATTTTATTCAAATGATACTTTCAACTTAATAAGAAAACAGTCTTACGTATATGAAAATATTTTAAGTGATTATTTTATTTAAATGATAATCACTACTATTTAAGTGAAAAATGTTCTACACATATTCACTGGCAAGGAAGAATACACTATAAAAACGGGGGAATGAAATGAACCTTCATGGGCTGCAAGGTCATATAATTGTATGGCAATTATTACAATAACAGATCAATCCGAAAACGGGTTTGGTTGTATGAGTGTAATAAGTGTTGCATATCAGTAAGTTATAGCACCTCCTCTGGGACGGATACATGCGTTGATGCCGTTTGGAAATGAGTCGTCGTACCATTACCTAAGGCAAGTTAATCCATAACTGCTGTAACTGCGCTTCGAATTCTTGCAGATTGGCAGAGGCACGTAGTTGGCTTCCGAGTTGAGTTGAGTTGAGTTGGTTTGGAGTTTAACATCTCTTTCAGCAGTGATGCTATATGAGAGGGAACCTACTGATTAACGTGCAATCCGGACCACATGAGCACCCGCCGGAAATCGAACCTGGGCTGGAACCAAACGTGTTCAATTGCGGAGAGATCATATGACCTTGTTGCCCAGAGGAGAACATTGACAGTGAGTAGACAGTCCGTAAGCACACATGCCGATTGTGGCCGAACGTTGTCATGTTGAAAGATTGCAACATCGTGCTCTTGCAGGAAGAGAGGTAACAGATGCGGATGCAGAATTTCACTGAGGTATCGCTGTGCCGTCAAGGCTTTGCAAATTACTAAGAGATGACCAAAAGTCATATGCGATAGTTCCCCATGTCATGATGCTAGGAATAATGTGGGTGTGCCGTTCCATATTATTAGCTTGATGCGCCCTCTCCTGCAGCTCCTCCACACACTCACGATGAACATCTGTCGTAACGTAGAATCGAGACCCATCACTGAACACGATCCGTTGCCATTCATGAGATTTCTATACTGCCTGAGTCCGACACCACTCCACACGTCGTTTAGCACTGGCGCTAATGACAGCCTACCCATGGGACCGTACGCCTGCATTGCCGAGACAGGGTGTTGCAGAGAGTTCACTACTTGTGTCCGTTGTCGGACATATAAAAGAAGTGTTATAGTATACTAGCCAACATTTTGTTGCATACTACATATAAAGACGTAATAAGAAATACTGTTATCGTACGAAAATTGTAGTTCAGTCGTAGCTTTGTTGTTTTTGTTATGCTCTGTCTTCGGCAATGTTATTAACATAAGGAAAATCTCGTTCAAGTTGGGAACACTTTTTTTTTAACCGCTTTGGAATGCTAGGGGCTTGATCAAAACACAAGTAGTTCTAGTAATGTACGTTGACAGTGAGTGGACATCTACAATCAATTTAAATAAACAGCGATTCTATTAAGTTACATCTCGTGTAGAGGAGATGAAACATTAATTAGTCCGAAGCGTTGACGAGATTCGGTGAATAATTTACTGAGTGTATGTAACATAGTTTTAATTCATCTCTTCTTTATGTATGCATGGGATTATGAATGAAACTAAACCACATGTAAAGTTCATATTTGGAAGTAGAAAACGAGTTGAATTCATGAATGAACTGGGTATTAAATAACTAAAGTTGAAAAACATAACTAAAGGTTCCCGTTGGCAGAGGTTTCTCTCAATAATTTACGTGTAGCGTAGTTAGCTTGTTCATAATGCAAGATAGGTCAAGTCAATGAAGTTGGCTCTTTATAACGTGTAGGTACAAAGCGGTGTTCTGGTGTTTTACTAATTTAAAGGTTAAGTTTCATGCCGAAGGAAAAATATTTGCAAACATCAGTTGGGAAAAGCATAGTCTTTGAAAGCAATTTACGTTCATTTTATCTTCCAGTAAAACATTCGAATGTTTATTCACACAAGATAGATATACTGTAAATGAAGATGAATATTTGACCACCAGTAGCGTTGATGACAATCTAAACATTATATAAAACCATAATCTAAATGGTTTAACTTAGAATAGGGAATTAAGGTATTTTTTTTTTAATTAACAAATCTTATTTTTAAAAATTTTCTTTTAGGCCTCAATCCCCTTTTGAATGCTTTTGTAAAGCAACTATTTACACATTAGGTCGGAAAATAACGGAACTTTTATCTTTACAGATAACCACTAGCTCCATCTATTGAAGCAACATATCATCGGAAAGCTGGATATCTGTTCAACAAAACGAGATCACAATCATGAGAACCGATTAACGGAGTATCAAGATATGGTAAGAAAAGTGAGTGTATCTGGTATCACCTCGTCACAAAAACACGATGAAGCAAAGAGACAATATTAAATTTTGTATCAAGCTAGGTAAAATATTTACACAACCACTCGAAATGATGAAACAAGAGTATGGCGAAAAGTGCTTATCTCGTACACATGTGTTCGAGTGGTATACGCGATTCCGGGACGGTAGTGAGTCCTTGAAAGACGACCCAAAGCCAGGAATACCGGAAAACAAAAATCGCGATGAGTTGGTAGAACCAGTGCTTAAAATGATCACCCACGATATAAATTCGACTGTGAGATAGATGGTGGAATAATTAAATACGACGAAAGACATGATTCGCGAAATTTTGACAAAGGATTTAAAGAAACGAAAAGTCGGTTTGTACTGCACACCTTGACTGACGAGCAAAAACTTGCTCGCGTTGAACATTGCAAGGGCCTGATTAAAACAGAACATTCCTGGAATCGATTGTAACTGGTGATGATACCTGTACGACCCGCAAACAAAATGTCAAAGTGCTACGTGGAAGTCCCCAGGTCCTCCGAAAAGAAAAAAATGCGTTTTCAAAAGTCATGTGAGAAGACAATTTTGATTTGCTTTTACGATTCCAAAGGTATTTTACTTTGGGAATTCGTTTGACAGGATCAAACTGTTAATCGTGAATATTATCTGGGTGTTATGGAGCGTTATGGAATCGTTCGCGTAAGGCCCGAGTATCGAGCGCCAGGCAGTTGGTCTTTATTGCACGACAATGTACCATGTTACAGAACCGTCGCACTTCGTAATTTTTGGGCTTAAAAAACAAATCTGTGTGCTTCAACAACCTCCGTATTCGCCTGACTTATCGGCTATTTCCAATTCCTAAAATTAAAATTGTCCATGAAAGGAACATTTTATGACAGTGTTACACACGTTCAGTCTGCCGTGACGAGGGTCATTGAGGCGATTCCGAAAAAGGACATTAAAAACTCTATACTAGCATTGGCTGAACGTGCTCAGCGGTATATTGATGCGGAAAGGATGTATTTTGAATTAAAAAAACTACAGTTGGTAAAATGTCTAATTCGTTTTGTTTAATTTAAAAAGTTCTGTTATTTTTCCGACATACTGTGTAACATGGGGCATGTTACACAAATAAAGTTACAGACAGTTGTGATGTCGTTTTACGCCGTGAGCATAAGAATAATAACACAAGAATAATTTTCACAAGAAAGTTGACGTATACTTCAATATACCATCCAAACGTTCGTATCATGGAACTGAGGAAAAAACTGTAGAAAAATCGAGTCAGAATATTGTCAGTTACCGGTGCACACTCAGAAATTTTATTTGGGAGGGGTCCAAGCTTTGGAGGAAGCAGTTCAATATTTCAACCTACTCCGTCTAGGTAGTATTAAACAGATATTATTGTGCACCCGAAAAGACGGTAAGTAATTGTAAAATACTTCCACTCATATTTTGGAAAGAATCAATCATTGTTCCAATTCACAAGAAACGCGACAAAACTGACTGTAATAATTATCGAGGCATTTCTCTTCTGTCAACATCCTATAAAATACTTTCAAATATTCTATTAGCAAGATTAATCCTATACGCAGATGAAATTATTGGAGATTATCAGTGCGGATTTAGACGAAATCGATCAACTATCGACCAAATATTTACTATTCGCCAAATACTCGAAAAGAAGTGGGAATACAATACCCCGGTTTTTAGAAAGGCTTACGAGTCGGTTAGGAGAGAAACATTATACAATGTTCTTACAGAACTTGGAATACCGAGAAAGCTAATTAGATTAATTAAGATATGTTTAAATGAATCCCAAAGTAAAGTCAGGGTAGGAAAACTTTGGTCCACGAGCTTTCACGTCGAAAATGGCCTAAAACAAGGAGATGCCTTGTCGCCATTATTATTCAACTTTGTCCTGGAATACGCTATAGGAAAAATCAAACATAGTAACCAGGGCCTAGAGTTGAAGGGTATTCACCAGGGTATGGCATATGCTGATGATGTAAATTTAATAGGTTATGACAGAAGAACAATAGAAAGAAATGCAGAGGTCTTGAGGTCTTATTACACGCTTGCAGGGACATGGGTTTAGAAGTAAATGCAGAGAAAACTAAATACATGGAAGTGCGTCGGGACCGTAATACAGCAAATTACAGATGCGTTAAAATATTAAACAATACTTTTGATAAAGTGGATACTTTCAAATATCTAGGATCAATATTAACAAACGAAAATCATATTCACGAAGAAATTAAATGTCGTCTAAAAGCAGGGAATTCATGTTATTATTCAGTTCAAAATCTCTTGTCATCACGAAATTCTGTCGAGGAATTTGAAGCTTAAAATATATAAAACGATAATCATGCATGTTGTTCTGTATGGTTGCGAAACATGGTCGCTTACTCGGAAGGAGGAACATAGACTGAAAGTATTTGAGAACAAGATCCTGAGACGAATATTCGGATCCAAGAGGAACGGGAATGAAAATGGCGGAAACTTCATAATGAGGAACTACATAATTTATACGATTTACCAAACATTGTTAGGGTCATCAAGTCTAGGAGGGTTACTGGGCAGGTCATGTAGCTAGGATGGAAGAAAGTAGAAACGCTTTCAAAGTCTTGACTGGAAGACCAATCGGAAAACGATCATTAGGAAGACCTAGGCGCAGATGGGAGGACAATATTAAGATGGATCTCGCAGAGATAGGAATACAAAGTAGAAAGTGGATCCAGTTGGCTAAGGATAGGAGTCAGTGGAGAGCTTTTGTGAACGCGGCATTGAACCTCCGGGTTCCATAGGCCATAAAGTTAGTTAGTTGTTTAATCTTCTCACCCTTTGTTGAAGATCCTAGGTCATCCTTGCCCCCTATGGTCAAGATTCCTAACAAACCATATGACAGGTAAATACGATATGTATTTTTTATAAATAATTAAAAGATGTTATTATCTAGGACCAAACAAATAATAACACTTATAACATTTGAAAATGAAATCTTGTTTACTGAAGCATCAAAGAAACAATCTCTCCTGAAGTATTATAACTTCCTTCTCTGTTCTCTTGAAACAGTTTCCCGCCGTTATTGATTAGTATTGCTGTCTCTCTCGTTCCTGCTAATAAAGCAAATGCAATCTGCATACTTAAATAGCTTTCCCGAAACAATGTTATTTTAATTCAGAGGCTATAGGATACTACAGCAGTATGTCAAAGTCACTTATGGAGAAAAAATAACGAAAATAATAACGATAATAATAACAGGAGGAAAAATGAATGAAGAGGTAAGGTAGAAAATAGAATCAAGCATGATTTTCAATTATCTACACGATACAATAGGGACAGACATGTACGTTCACCTACGTAGATTGGATGTCCTATAACACAAATTGAAGTTTTCCGTAAACTAAACTAAAAAGACAAAAGTGTACTCAGACAAATTGAAAACAGTTAGTTGCGTAAATAGAGAACAACATTACTTCATATATATAATTCAAAAAAGAGACTGCAGAACTACGTGAAGATTCCGTACGTGGAACTGAGGGATTTAATACTTTTAATTATAAAATAGTATACATCTGTATCTAGTAGCAGCATTTCTAATTAATGGAATGCTCCCTTCTGCAAATTAATTTTAATGAATACCAGAATGGGCAATCTTAGTCAGAAGTCCAAATACAGTCCAGCAGATGACTTGCAATCTATAGAGTTCTGAAATTTAAGATTTCATAAAATACGAAAAAGGACATTAAGCTATACAGTGTATACATGTCACCTTTAAGCTAAGCACCTTTTAGTTGAATTAAGAGCCAGTTTTAAGGTTAAATTGACATATAGTGGGTTGGATGTCAGAAATGCCTAAACGACAAAACAGTAATGTTTCACAAGTAATGTCCCAGAAGTTGTCATTGAAATCTTATTACCACATAGCACATCTGATAGAGCATCATAAGAAATGAAAGTGAGCAAAATTTGAGGTGCTATGGACCAGAAGAATAGGATCTACATGGCTTCAACATTTGAATATCCAAAATAATTATATCTTAGAATTATGTACGTTTAAAGTAAATATCATGAAAACGTTGAAACAATCAAAACAAAAGGTGTACAATATAATGAGAACAAAGTACTGTATTGAAAACCACAAGCAATGTTGTCATTGTTGAAACAATGTTGCCGACTCAACATAAAAGTATTTTGTTTGAAATAGCACCATATACAGATGTGCACAGATTTAAAATGCAGCATTATCACTAAACATAACAGTGAAGTGTAGTGGTACGGTGTTGCACATTGTTGAACCTACGTATGCTGAAATTGTACAATGGAGAAGTCATATATGGCAACAGAGGATAATAAAGGAATCTGCATCTCATATTATGAATATAATTCAAATGCAGAATAACACCGATAGTATAACAAATCAAAATGTCAGCAGTGTTACAAAAGATTAAAGCATTTGAAAAACGAAATTGAGTGATATCATTTTTACGTACTGTCTCAGTACCGAAGCTATATAGGACTGGTCCTACAGCGTAAACTGGAATCCGAACCACTATGAAAACGAAAGATGACAATGAAATGTAAGATGAAAAGGCAAGGTGAAAAGTAGAACAAAAACTTCCATTTCCGACGCAGGATTAGAACCCGATCCCTAATAATTCGGCTGCTTAGCCTTCTAGACCACGGCTATCCGGGCCGACTAAAAACAAAATGAAGTAGTAATAAAATAATTATATGTATGAATATGGTAATATTACAATGTACAGTAACATAATCATATGATGTGTAGGAAAGGAAGTAAAAGAATATGTCACTTAACACGAAAGACAAACCAAGAAAGTACTCGACCATATCTGGATAAGATAATCTGGAAAAGCAGTTTACAGACTTAGAAAACACGGGTTTCTTTCCTCGCCTGCAACATTTTGTTTCCGCGAGTTGTCTGCTTATTCACCGGAAAAGTGTAATGCAGATCCCTCATTTTTTCCTAATGCATTTCTTTATTGGCCTCTGTTGTCACATATTAGACTTCTCCCTTATATATTTTTAGTACATGTAGCTTCAACATTGTGTAACACTGTACCACTACACTTCACTGTTATGTTTAATGACAATACTGCATTTTAAATCTGTGCTCATTTGTATATGATACTATTTCAAACAAAATACTTCTATGCTGAGTCGGCAACACTGGTTTACCTATGGCAACATTGTTTTTGGTTTTTGATACGTCTTTTTGTTCTCATTATATTGTGCACCTTTTGTTTTGATTGCTTTAACATGCCATGATATAATTTTTTTTGATATTCAAATTTTGAAGCCCCGTTGGTCCTATCCTTCTGGTCCATAGCACCTTAAACTTTGCTCGTTTTAATTTCTCATGATGCTCTATGAGATGCACTATGTGGCAATCAGATTTGAACGACAACTTGTGGGACCTTCCCTTGTTAGTTAGGTCGGCTGCCTAAGGAGACATTCACCAATTGGGAAACATGGCTTATTAACCTTCATACACACGCGATAAATTTTAGGACACAAGCGCGGGCTGTTTTACACCCTATCCGTTATATATATATTACATAAAATGTATTGTATATATTTGAGAGAAAGACTAAAATAATGTAAGACTGACCTTTTCTACGAGATATGATCATTTGCTCCAGATAGATTTTTGATATATGCCCTGCAAAGCTGCAAACCCAGTTCCTTCAAGAACATTCCTCTGGCTACTTTTATTTTGCACTCCAATGTTGTTTTTGGAAATGACAATAGCATTCATGCATACAACATTTATCATGCAAAAAAAAAAACACTAAGTGGGCAACACTTACACTTTCTTGACACAGTATACATTTCTCACAACTTCTCAACAACACCAATACCGCCTTTATGTAAATTATAATTTTTTATCATAACAGGTTTCCTTTCCTCATCTGTGGCTGGATCAATTTTGTTGTCATTGTGTATTGTTCAAGCCACAACAGCTTTTCGAGACTTGGTAGAATAAGAAATGATGGTGATATCCTTGGGAAAGGCGAATAGGCTTGAATATTTCTCCTTTCCTCTTTTTGCCGTTAATTCCTGCTGATCATACCCGTACAAATTAGTTCGCACTTTTGTTCAGTAATTGTATGTTGTATCATGTCCACTTTCACGTATATCATCTTCCGCGTCACTAGAATCGACAGCAATCAACTCTTCATCATTCTCAACAGAATCAAAGAGATTCTTTATTCTCTCTTCCTCTTACTCAACACTGTCCATTTCCTGTCCTCTCCCTTATTGATTTTTTTAAAAATAATTTACCAGAGATATTTTAGTCTATATAAGTAAATATACGTATTGAAAACAGAGTTTTAGAAAACATGGGTTAAAAATTTGGCAAAATATTATATTACGCAAACACACGCACGGGGTGGATTTCACACCAGCCGAAACTTTATGATCCACATATCACAACCGCTTAACGAAAAGTGACAGAGTGTTGGGTGAATATAATCAAGAGTTACAGCCAGAAAGGACCTATAAGAAGAGGACGCTACAATCATTTTTCTTTTTCTACCACAAAAATGAAATGGCTTGGAGTAGATTTTACCCCAGCACGTGTGTTTAAGGGTTGAGTGTTGCGATGTCAGTGACTTCTTTTTATATTGTTAAAACGTATGGAAAGCTGGGCTTTAGGTCCAATTTTCTCGAAAGTATGAACGTCATATATAGGTTACTCTCACACTCAACCCTTCATATAATCTCAATTTAATTTACCTTTGTTCCGGAGGTCGGAGCTCCTCTCCCTGAAAATATGAACGGAAGAAACACTGATGTAGTATCCACAAAGCATTATAGAATTTGTTAAACCTTGGGTTTTCGGTAAAAGCAAGTTCTTCAGTTGGTAGGGTAAATAAGCATATTTTCAAAAATAATGCAATCTCCTCATACCTTCTAAGTCTTTGTATCATATTTTGTACAAGTGAAACAACGTTATTTGGAAAGATATAACAGAAAGAAATACTAAGATAACTTGAATGAAGTCATCCTTTTCAATAAGAAGTTAAACTTTGTTCGCCATGTTGTTGAGAACTATATCCCAAAAGACAACATAGTCTTCTCCTTCTCGTTTTGTTGATATGATTCAGAACAACAAGATAATCACACAAGACTATCGGTTGGAGATTTTGATTTTGACTTCAAAAGTATGTAGAGTACTTCACTTGCATCAGAGACTTCTCGCACTGGAGAAGAGTGCTTCACCATTAAACTACTGTGCTTCCAGCTAGAAAGTAAAATGGAATAATAAATAAATATTGAGTTAAGTGTAAATGTGAAGATAGGGTAAGCAATCCAACTTAACATCACATCTTCGAGTGTACGTGATTTATCTGAAGCAGGGTTTCTCAACCTTGCGGGTTGCGACCCACTTGGAGTCGTGAGAGGGTTTTATGGGGTCGTGAAGATAAGCGGAACAGATAAATATAATTAGAATTTAATACAAGAAAATACTTTTAAATATCATTTTGAATTTTGTTCTGATATGCATATTTTTATGTGTATACATACTGTTAAGAATAACAAAAACGAAAGGTTATGCCGGCTAGGCTAAAGGAGACGGTGATAATGAGAAGTGCATGAAATGGTGGCATGAAGAAATCGGGAGGAAACGGGAGAGCTCCGAAAAAACTCTCACACACACACGGTATTTGACCACTACAAAGCTCACTTGACGCGAGCTGGGATCAAACCAAGGATTCTATGCACAAGAGGTGAACGCTGTACCACTGAGCCACCGCAGCACTAATGAAATGTAAATGTGTGAATGTAAGTCAATTTTTTAAAATATTTTTCATATTAAATTTCGTAACAAATTATTTTATATTCATGAAACTCAGCTGTTGTTTTCTATGAGATTTAATATTTTGAGGATTGTTGTTGAAATCAGTCAAAAGCAAAGGGGTTGAATTAGCCCCATTATTAACCACGTATACCTAGTTGAACATTTGAAGTCTGGACATCTATAGCCCATCGTAGTTTATGGTAGCAACGAGTTTATTTTTAGTTTAATTTAATTCTTACATTACTGTTATATGAAGCTTGGGTGGCCCAAAAGTAGGTATAACGTCATCAAGTATAACTTACTAGTTTATGGATTTATTTGCTTCTGCTCTGAACGAATAATAAAAAAATTAGGTCTACAATAAGAAATAATATGAAATACAATGAGCTGATCAGTACGGGACTGTATACCTACGTTTGGGCCACCCTGTACATTACCTATATGGTAGTGTGCACAATATAAGCATACAAGGGGAATATGAGATTAACTCGTCGGCTTCCAAAGACATTATTTTTTTGGCTTTTTAGACCAGAACTTACAACTACTCAATTCATCTAGCTACTATTATCCTAGGTACATTAACTCTCGGGATCCAGGAATACGTGTACATGAAATACACACCGTTATCAATTTGACTACCTAGTATACTGTATGAAAGGAAGTACAAAAACATACCAAAAGTTTATTTACGATACTTAAAAAGAATCATCCTAAACCTAAATATCAAAGTTATATTGTCTGTGACTCTTTCTAATAGCATGAAAAAAAATGTAATTGTGGTACAAGTATAAAAGAAACATCAAATTCAGTCCAGACTATATAAAATGGTCAGTTAATGATTGTATTCTTCAACATGCACAAACTATAATTTACAACCATGTCGTGTCACAAAGTTGTTGAAATAGTCTTGTGAAGCAGGTGCATTCTACGCATTCTGTACAATTGAGTAATGCAAACTAATTTAAAACGAAGATTTATGAACTTGTTTAAGCCTTTTAAAAATCAGTAATGAGACGAAGTAGACGTATTTGTGGTTAGTAACACCTTTTACAACTAGGAATAAAATTGTTTATATATATATATATATATATATATATATATATATATATATATATATAGTGGACACAAAGTCGCTTTTTCCAATAAAGTAAGAAATAAGAGAAACTAGGTGACTTCACAATCTTTATAGTACTGACAAATACTGTCCAATACATAAGGTACATCTTTCCAGCACTGATTTGCAAATATTATTACAACCGAGGATTAGTATGTAATCTCTCCAATGATTGTTCGATTAGCTGTATCAAGTGATCCTAATCCTGCAGTTGTCCGGAAAACCCACATGGAGAAGTCGCATGGTGTAAGGTCACCTGAACAGGGTGGCCAATGATATACCACAATGACCAATCCATTCATCGAAATGTTGATCCAAGCAATTGACCGTTGACCCAAGTAATTGATCGTTGATCCAAGTAATTGACCAAAATGTTGATCCAATAATGATCCCTTAAGACAACAGCAAAGTAACGCACTGGTCCATCGTGTTGCTATGTGAACTGAATGCTTTCGTAAAGAGGGTTATTTTCAAGTTCTGGAATGACATCTTTCTGCAGTATCTAAAAGTATATGTCACTGGTAACATTTCCTTCCAAACAGAATGGTACTATGATATCACTACTACAAATATAACAGTGACATCAGGAACGTTTGACTCTTCTGTCACAATTTCGTCTAGATTAGTATCACTCAAATAAATATAATTGTGTGTGTTTACGTGACCGTTTACGTTGAATGAGGCCTCATCTATCAGTAAAGTTTGTTTCCAGAAGCTTCGTTCCGAAAGCTAAATACACCAGATAACTCAACACAGAACTCGGCACGCCGCACTACTCGGATCACATTCGTACAACGCGTGCAAAAGCTTTTGTCGGTAAGGTTTCATCTTCAATCCTTTAACATGTTCCATAAAGAGGTACGTATTCATTCCCAGATCACGTGCGCCGCTTCTGGTAGATATGTTCGGGCTAGATACACAGCTCTGAGCAACAAGTTCAGAGTTTCCTTAATACCATACACTTTGTGGTCGTCCGCTTTGAGGACGATCATACACAGAGTCTGTAGCCTCGAACTGTTTGTTCAGGTTTCTCATGGTTTGGCGTAATGGTGGTTCCAAACCTGGAAATCTTCTCCTGAAATCTAACCTACTGTCACCACTCACCATATTTGTGTTTTTTTTTTCTGTTTCCACCAAGGTTGTAGTACGGAAATACTTTGCTCCTTTGTCAATTTGCGATTCATCTCAATCAAGGATCTTATAAAATAGAGGATCTGCCCATATGTATCTTCATCCTATAAAATAAATGAAGCTAAAAAACAACCGAGTATCGGCACCTCTGATTGGCTACTCTCGTTTCCGCCATCGTCTGATTGGCTACTTTCGTTTCCGCCATGATTGTTGGCTCAAAACATTGCGATCCTATTGGACGGAGTAGGCAGAGTAGGGGTGGCGAAACTGTGACGTATGGCTTCACGATTTTGTTGTAAGGGCAGATCCTCTATTTTATAAGATCCTTGATCTCAATACCTGTGTTACTCGGCACGACTTCACTCAGCAAACAACTCTTAAACATTTACGACGAGAGTTCAACATTGCTTTCTCTGGTTTTCAGATTATGAACGTCCTGTATCTTAGGTATTTAACAGACGATCGTTTTGCTGGACCTATCGCCAACTTTCTCAGAGTCGCTATATCTATGTAAGACAAATAGTGTAGATTTTTGAAAACGTCTTTTTTTTTTCAAAAAAGTAGCAAAACCTTTTTTATTACCCCTTTTAACTTCTAGATAAAATTACAATACGAAGCTGAAATTACCCTTATCGGTTTTAACTAAACTTGGAAAAGTTAATTCATGTAAATAAAAGCAACTGGATGACGACCAGAAAGTGATTTGATTCGTTTTTGATATCGTGTGCAAGGAACAATTTGGGCTAGCTTGCTTATTTTCCAAATGAGGTGCTTAGTATCAAAATCCGCCATATCCATTTCGCTTAGTTTCAAGTAATCTCACAAAACGTGCAATGAAGCTCCATATATACGCGTACAAAGCCCCATATTTGAACTAGTTTTTAAGTATAAAATATTAAGCTTTTTCAAGAAAATTCTGTTTCCATGGAATTCCTTTAGATTAAACGTATAACAAGCTATGTATAACTCAATTCCGGTTTAAAAAAAAGAAGAAGAAGAAGAATTTGACGGCTTTTGATAATAGACGCCCCAAATTAGAAATCATAATTTCACGATTTGATCCATAGCACTCGACTTATATGATCGCTCAAATGATGCTATAGACAAAACGGTGTTATTTATCTTCCTGCAAATAGAAATACGCAACAGGAAAGTTATTAGTTTCAATAATACGTAGGCTATCGTAAAAAAAAAAAAAAAAAAAAAGATGGATGACAAGAGGAATATGATGATAGTGATGGATGAATTTTTGAGTTCCTCATCACGAAAGTGTTTAGAACTCTTATTGTCTGCTTCCTTCATGCGTCAGGAAATACAGAACATTGATTTTGTTGTTTCCATTATGGTTTCGTAGTATAACTATCTGAAATAGCACTTCCTTTCGACGACATTGAGTGCAATATATGTTATGTTAGACCTACATGATGCTTTTGTGCTCAGTAGCAATACTTTTTTTTTTTTTAAGTGAATAACGCAGTCGCAAGGTCAATTAAAAATACAGGAAGTAAGCTGTTCACTAATATTATTGAATTCTATAATATTGTTAACGTTTACTGGAAAAATTGACCAAAGATGAGTCATTCATAGACCTAACTAGAGGGTCAGCCCCTCTAGAATACTGTTGTCCCTTTCCTCTAGAATAACATTGGACAAAAGGCTGGATTCGTGATCGTTAATTCTTAGAAGTAAGAAGCCAGATCCCTAGCAAAACATCTCAGTGGAGTTAATGGAAACATATGTTAGCGATAGCTCTCACAAAGCTGAATAGAATTATATGGGTGATACACTGATACTATGGTACTAGCTCTTCACAGTACGTAGTAAGGGTGGGTAATGAAATATAGCTCAAATTTGATTAACTAAATTTTTAAATTTTAAGAATAATATTTATGCAATATCAATCGATAGACATATCGAACTGAAGAAATAAGTATTGTTCATACGTAGTTTGTAAATAAATAAATAAAAATTAAAACTAATTCCTATGGTGTTAAATAAAAGAATCGTTCGTTGTTAACCTCATGCAATTGTATACTTCTGAAGTTATTTATTTATTGTAAACGAAAAAAAAAATGATGTCAAGTAGCATTCTATCTATTATTGATTAATTTCTTCTAATAATGATACATGTACTCGTAACAATGATCTACACTAATTGATAACTACAAGAATTTACTATATTACTGAAAGTTATGGATGCTGGATATGATTGTCAATTTTTTGAACTTCTTCACTATACAAAAGAATTAACTCTTGTCAGAGATCTTGCTTCTTATCAGTATAAAAAAATCCCGAGCACCTAATATTGGAAGGATATTAGTTGATGTGTGTAATGTGTAATAAACTCATAATTACTCACTTCTTGTATACTTAAATTTTAAGCAGTCCATTAACTCCATCACCCTAACTTTCAGCTTTCGACATATCCTCTTGATACCACCAAGAAAATAACTGGCCACCCTACTTTACTCTAATTTCCCGCCTACCTAATATAGATAAATGGGCTCAAACCTGAATTCCAGCAGAATGGTCAGGTAAAATATAAAAAAGTTCTCCAAATAACTATTCGTTCAGTTATAGGTTTGTCTCCCATTCATATTGGTAATCGTTACTGTGTTATTAATAAAAAAAAAATATAAAAAGGGATTGAAAGAATAGCGAATCGGGGCTGCTATGAAGGTTGGTTATTTTTAATTTCAACCTGAAGATTAGGTATGTTTACTTTCAACCTGAAGATTAGGTATGTTTGTTTACAACCTGAAGATTAGGTATGTTTACTTTCAACCTGAAGATTTGTATGTTTCTTTTCAACCTGAAGATTAGGTATGTTTACTTTCAACCTGAAGATTATGTATGTTTATTTACAACCTGAAGACTAGGTGTTTACTTTCAACCTGAAGATTATGTATGTTTATTTACGACCTGAAGATTAGGTATGTTTGCTTTCAACCTGAAGATTATGTATGTTTACTTTCAACCTGAAGATTAGTTATGTTTACTTATAAGATTTGTACTCACGAAAGAAAATTATTGAAGAATTTGTTGTGTATAGAAATACTGGGTGTAGATTAGTAACGATAAATAATTCAAGCTAATTAGTAGTATGTACTTAAAATATAAACGCATAAAATTTGTTCCGTTTAAATAATATATTTAGCCCTACTGTATCAGAAGTTATCAAAAAGGTACGTGTAGATCACTTATACTTGATGGTTTAGTCGAAGGTCACGCATTATTTGATCTCGCTGGTAAATTGTGAGTTCCATTCCAGACAATGCCGAATCAACGATAAACTTATAAAAGTTCAGGAGATTCAGCTAAATGAAAGCCACTAAATAGTGACTATAAAACATATCGTGTACAAAGCAGATCTGTTCTAGCCTACTTATTTTACAAAGCAGATATCACAACTTCACAATTTATTCACCTTCTCCTAATAATCAGGAATAAAGTTGATACTTTGGTGCCATACTTATTTGCTTCATCACAAATATTTCTCTTCATTACGAGTTTTTCAAGAGATCCTATTGGCATGTATTGAGCACAAGTAACTAACTCACTATTACAATTTTCGAAGATCAGTAATAAACATCTTAAATATAACATATCTTTGCGTTCAGAAAAAAATACACATAATAAACCATCATTTTCAATATTACCATTGCCTTCATTTTCTATATTTAAGGAAGAGATTAGAAAATTGTCTTGATATTCGAAACTCTGATTTGTGAGGGTAATATTTCAAAATGGTGTATCAGAAACGCTACTGCACATCCGTCGAGCGCAACAAGTCAGGTAGGTACTATAAGATACAATCCACTTCTAAACGAAGCTCAAACAATTCAACTTGTCAACGTTTATCACCGTGCCCAACTTTGACACGATCAACTGAATTTCTTCGATAGCATGTAATATCGAATATCTTTCATCATAGTTTCAAATTTTATCACGATCAACTGAATTTCCTCGATAGCATGCAATATCGAATATCTTTCATCCTCATGCCAAATTGTGTCATGATCAACTGAGTTTTTTCGATAGAACGTGATATCGAATACTATATTTCACCACAATGCCAGATTTTGTCACTATCAACTGAGTTTCATCGATAGCATGCGATATCGAATAGACCCTATATTTCATCACCGTGTCAATTTTCTTTTACGATCAACTGAATTTCTTTGATAACATGCGATATTGAATATCTTTCATCATCGTTCCAAATTTTATCACGATCAACTGAATTTCTTTAATAGCATGTGATATCGAATATCTCTTATCACCGTCCTAATTTTATTAGGATCAAGTGAATTTCTTCGATAGCATGAATATGCACGATAGCATAGCATATCGAATATCTTTCATCATCATGCCAAATTTGGCATGATCAACTGAGTTTCTTCGATAAAACGTGATATTGAATACTATATTTCATCGCTATGCTAATTTCGTCACGATCAACCGAATTTCGTCGATAGCGTGATATATCGAAATATCCTTTTACTAGGTCCAAGCCGAACTTTGATAGCTAATAAGTCGGGAACCAGAGGTCTGTCAGATAATTAAGCTCGTAAAGCTCTACCTCTATGTCAGTTTCGGTTAAGATCGGGTGAGTTTCATCAAGCGTGTACGATATACGTGTATACTACCCTTATGATTGTTTCGTTTTATTTCTTTCTTTATTTTTTTTTTAAATATCAAATGAAGGACGAAAAGATGAAATCGTTCATGCGTGATAAGTGAATTGGCTCACAATGCATTGGTTCCAGTTTGTATAATCCGAGATCGTTACTTTTAGGTCAAGTATCTCGATTCTGTCTCACGATCACTATTTGTCCCAGGCATACTTCTGTGTCAAAGCCGCCTTAAACTTGGATAATCGCTTCCGCTCTCCGCCTAGATTTAAGCTAAATTCGGTTGTGATTACATGTCACTCTTCTGCAGAATACATCCTTTACCAAACAGTGTCCAAACGCAGTTCCTTCAAATTTTGATTTTGTCCCAACCTGCAGGGGCGGCTTTAGCATTTTAATTTTGGGTAGGCCCGCTCTCTCGCTTATGAATGCATATACATATTTAATTGATTGATTAAATATGTATGATTAAATATACATATACATATTAATCCTTAGGACGCTGAATCTACTGCAGAAAACCACTTCTCGGTATCTCTTAACGTTTTTGCTCTGATACCTGTCGACAGACGGACTGACGGACGGACAAAGCCGCTGTATAATACATCCGATACTTACGCATAGCATAGTTGGAAAGTCTAAAAGTAGTTAAGTATGTACCAAAATATCAAATTTATCATAAAGTACTAAGTATTTTATACTACAAAGTTTTCCTATATTTTGCAAGATATCTACTATTTATTTTCACTGTCTAGCGTTTAAAAGACTGAATTCTATCGTCAGTTCATAAAGTTGATCTCAAAATCCTTATCATGAAAATCACGTAGAATTCGCGATTTGTTAAAAGCAAGCTCTGTATTTCATTAGAATCATCAGAATAATCTATTGATTTTGGACTTAAAACCATAGCTAAATTTGCTTCTTCCAGGTGCTCCATTTTCTATCTGAAACACTATAACTCTGAATATTGTAATATTCTAGGTAAAAATTACTCGAAATGAAATATTTCATATTTAAAAAGCTGGACGTAATTGTTAAGTGTGATTTATCGTACATTTCAATAAACTTTTAGGATATAACAAAATTAATAGCTTTGCTCTACAGATTTATTTTCGAATTAATCTTAGTTTCTTTATATACTTATGTCATTCATTTCTAGATAATTTGAAGTTACTAATGATTAAATCATTAATATCACCATTTCGAAAAAAAAAATATATCCCACATTCTGTTACAGCTTTTATGTAGTCGTATTAAGAACTTTCTACATACGATCTCTTCATACCAGTGTATGAAGAAGTAACTTACTACCGTTGTAAGACGAGCTATTTAAGAGTGACCATGGTACTGTGTTCTTTCTATTAAGTGTATTTGACAGTTCATCTGCGTGGAAGAAACCTTCAAAGTAACGAGAAACTCATACAGCTTGTGAAAATGTGGTATTTGGACACATCTCACTGTAGTTTACCAACATACATTCATATTAAGATGGAAATCATGTTGATACAACGTAATAAGCAGTGTCCATGTAAATATTCTACTAAGTAATTATAACTGATATGCAGAGAAGTTCGTGGTTCTGCGCGAATCCATGGTTTGTCCAAGGGGAATTAGACATGCTCACATATAACTTTGACTCTTCTAGAGTAAAATCAAGTACAATCTTATTCAGCGTCAATTTGGTATTCAAGAGGGCTAGTTTCAAAGCAATTTTAGGTCTGCGTAAACTTTTTTTAAAGTTAACTCTTTACAATCCCGAGATAATGGCATCTTTGCAGGAAAATGATTGCACTGGTTAGTTGATTCGTTGTATTGGAATTTCAATGTCACTTTCAACACCTAGGGTATATAAGACGTGGATCTATAGTTTAAAGTTTAATTTGAACCATCATAATGCGTTCAAACTTTTCCACCCACTCCCATCGGGATCGAACGCGGGACCCTATTCACCAAACAAAGTCCATTAGATCAGCGGGAAGGGAGTTCTAACTTATTTTATTAATTTTTATAATTTTAAAGACAGTTTTAATGAAATTTAAAACTGCAATTAAGTAACTAACTAAATAAAATTACTTTAAATTAGTCAGTAACAGTTACGAAATTCCTCATAATTAATTTTTTTTTTTTTTTTTTTTTTTGAATAAGTGTAAAAGTGTTTGATAAAAACTATTAAAAGGGTAAGGATTTTCTTTCAAGTATTATATAAAATAAAATAAAATCCTTAAGGGCCTTCGCAGACTACGCGACTTCGTGTGTCGAAGACGCGCGACAATTTTTTCGCACACTACGTGTCAAGCGTGACACTCTCACAGGCTTGACGCGGTAACCTGCCACATGCAACAAACTAAGACCTTCGCATATTATGCGACTTCGTGTGTCGATGACGCACAACAGGGCCACAATTTACCATTACAAGAACCAGATACTCATTCTGAGAGATGAGCTCAATAGAAGCTTTCGATACAAACGCTTTCATTGCAGAAATTCAGGCACAATCAGTATACGGAACTCCATAAGTGATTCCTATAGGAACACAATTGAAAAGATTAAGGCATTCGAAAAAGTGTGTTGTGTATTCCATAGTGGATTCATGAATATGCCATCGAAAGAGAATAATCGTATCGGTAATTACACTGGATGTTGCCATTTTGTTCTTTCTTACATTTTCCAAAGTTCGGTACCCAGCCAATGAACTGTTTGGTGGAACTGCAACATAAAACTACATTGTTTATCTCTTCACTTTACTATTTCAAAATTAGACTCTAAAAATAGCACAAATGACCAGATATTCGCAAATATATTTTACACATTTATAAACTGCGATCTCCCAGGCCAATATATAATTTTATAACATTTCGTTATTTTTTATATGTTCTGTGTGTTTAATATGTATACTGTACGAAAATATGAAAAATAATATTTTATAAGCACTTAGACATAACGCTGATACCTCGTGTCACTCTATAATGAAATTTATAAGGAGAGGCCGCGAGGTATGAAGGTAATACTTCATGTAATCTGTGGCGGGTTTAGCAATATACTGACTAGACTCCAGATTTAGTCCGCGGCTCAAGGGGGACCGCCAACTCCAGGCTACATACGTACTCCTTATGAACGTACTTCACTTTGTCGTTAAAGAATATAACAGATTGTTTAGTATTACGGCAATTGCATACAAACTATATAAAGTGCATTGTCCACTTGTTCTGGCCAAAAAAGTGTCATATTTCCGCAACACGTGAAGTAAGATCTAGCGTCTGTCGCGTCGCGAGTGTGTCAAATATCAGCGACGCGACAACACAGACTGTCGCGCGTCTTCGACACATGAAGTCGCGTAGTCTGCGAAGGGCCTTAGTTTTACGTCCCACGTTATGCCGGCTAGGCTAAAGGAGACGATGATGATGAGAAATGAATGAAATGGTGGAATGAAAAAAGTGGGAGGAAATGAGAGAACCCAGAGATAACCCACGCACATGGGTGTTTGTCTACCACAAGGCGCACTTAGCGTGAGCTGGTATCAAACCAAGGATCCCATGCACCAGAGGTAAAGTATTTTATAAAATAACTCTATATGAAACAGTACATTACTAACAGAACAAGAACCAAAACAAATGCATTAAACTCCATTTGGATTGATTAATGTTCCTGTCAAAATTTTAAGTTATTTTGTGTTGTACTCATAGTGAACATTCATATTTCTTCAGTACGGCATTCAGATGGAGAATAGAAGTATTCAAAACATTTGCATATTTCTCTCTCTCAGGTCTCCAGCGCAAATACTCTACAGAATGCAACTAAGTTAATTTACTGTTGTAATCAAACACTAAAGCAAATCATAATTGTTTGTATATACAATACATGTTTAGTTTCAACTTAAACCGACATAATGTATAATGAAACACGTAATGGTATCCAAACTGTAAATGATATATTTATAACATGTGCTGTAGCTTAAAACATAACCAACATATTACAGAGTTTTGCATTAAATAAGTTTGCGTATAAAAACTAGTTAATTTAAATTTCACAACAAAAGCCAATTTGTTGAGTTGATCACACTTTTTACATGAAAACAAATGACATGACATGCTGAAAAAGGAAAGAACGTGTAATAAATATAGAAGTCAATGAGCAAATTCAAATTTTACACTATTATTATTACTGTTTAACAGATTTCTTTTTCTGTTCAAAGATGAGGCATAATACTCCCTATGGCCTATAGAACCGGGAGGTTTAATGCCGCGTTCACAAAAGCTCTCCACTGACTTCTATCCTTAGCTAACTAGATCCACTTTCTACTTCGTATTCCTATCTCTGCTAGATCCATCTTAATATTGTTCTGCCATCTGCACCTAGGTCTTCCTAATGGTCATTTTCCGATTGGTCTTCCAGTCAAGACTTTGAAAGCGTTTCTACTTTCTTCCATCCTAGCTACATGACCTACTCACCTAAGCCTCCTAGACTTGACGACCCTAACAATGTTGGGTAAACCGTATAAATGATGTAGTTTCTCATTATGAAGTGTCCGCCATTCCCCGTTCCTCTTGGGTCCGAGTAAGCGACCATGTTTCTCAACCATACAGAACAACAAGCATGATTATCGTTTTATATATTTTAAGCTTCAAATTCTTCGAGCATTCGATAATTTTCATTGCGCTGAACAAAATGATATGGATTAATGTAAATCCATATGCGTAGTTTTCGAAATTATTTTGTAAACCTAAAAACGTATGTTGTACGATAGCCACGCCACTTATTACAATGAAACTGATGCTGATGTATACCTTTGTTAAACTTTTCTTTATCGACGCTAGCAAGACAACAGTGTCAAGTATGGTTAATGAAATATAGTCAAAAATTATAGTTAGCTCTTACATAATTAATTTTCTGTTTAATTATAACATTGACCAATCAATAGGTGATATTGAAGTGTACAAAATAATATGTTTCGCGGATAAATCGCTATGAGTAGCATTCGAGATAATAGATTTTTTATGACGTTACAAAGTAAGTCGTCTGATGCAGTTGATTGTTTTTATTTCTGCTAGAATAATTTACTTATTTATCAAAGAACTTAAAAAGTTCGTTACTCAATTCTCTATATCTGAGTGTGTGTTTTTGTGTGTGTGTGTGTCTGCCTGTCTGTCTGTCTGTTATTTGCGAATTTTTCAATTTTGAGCCCTCCATTCGATGGAGCATAAAAAATTATGTGAAAGAAGTGATGGAATTTTTCGAGTCATTCTTACCATATGTATATTAACTATCCATATTGTATTATCTATTGAATTTAATCAAATAAATTTAATATACAATTTCATATAAACTTCGAAAAAAACATAAATTCTTTTAAAGTTCATTCTGGCAATGCTTTTCGAGCATTCTCAACTGGTTTTAGTACTGTACATAAACAATAAACACTGTTAAATAGCAAATTGTAACTATTTGTTTGACTTTTCTAACAGTGACAGAGATAGTACTTCTGTAAAATCCACCGTGTAATTAATGAGATGAAAAGCTGTTGAATATATTACTGAATCAGATTTCTAATAAGTGTAAGAAAATACTAAAATAATAATAATAATAATAATAATAATAATAATAATAATAATAATAATAATAATAATAATAATAATAATAATAATAATAATAATAATAATAATAATAATAGGAATAGGAATATCGCTGAGCTGTTAGAATTGTAGGAAAGAGTAAACAGTGAGGGTGTACTCGATAGATAACAAAAGACTCAAAGACGTGCCAAACAAATTTTATTTTTACCAGAAGAGATAAAAGAAAAGTTAGAAAGCTTGTTCAGATTTTAGGCATTCTTAGTTATGGAAATAAACAGCAAGAAGGTTGACTGTCTTCAGCAGCAGTATTTCATATATATATATATATACTATAATTACTTACTTTCTACCCCTTGTCATTCATTAAAAACAGAGTATAAAGCAGTATAAAGCAGAGATCTTTTTTAATTGACGATATACTTTACAGCACTCCCACCACATTGCGACATATTGTTTGCTTTTTATTATTAATAATATGAATTATATAAGTTTCTGTAAAGTAGGCGACTTTATGCAGTAGTTACCATTATTGCCGCCACAAGAGAAGTAAACAGGTAAAGTCTGTTCCAAAATTGATTTTTAATTAACTATTAAATGCTTCATAATCTTTAAAAACTAAAATTTTTCGACACCTCATGGAACTGTGTGGATCACCAGTGTATCGCGACACACCACTTGGTAACCACTACTATAAAGTAAAAACAAATATTTTCTGACTTCTTACTGTTAGTAAGACTAGTACTTTATAAATGTTTTTTATGTACTGTGCTGTATGTCGTAAAAATCTATTAAAAGGAAATGAAGTTTTAAAACTTTAAAAAGTACACATTTTCAAATAAAATTTCAAATGTCTAACCTAATTGTAGGAATCATAAAATGTTGTACACTGAACCGTATGAATATATACAATCTTAAAATATATATCGGAAAGGAGCAATTGCCTTTCTGCCTTCCCTTATAATGATGGCCCTAAATGAATTCAACACACATAGAGAACAAGTTTTCGATTTAATTGTTTTGATAGTTTAGATTTAATTTAAATAGTTTAGATATCTCATTCTTATTGAAAATAAAATCATTCTTACATACTAATAATTGAAAAAATAGTAATATTTCTAGTATATTGACCTTTTATCTCTTCTTTCGTTCATCTTCCTCATCACGTAAACAATTTCACCTGGGGAAAAAATACGATAGTTTGACGCATTCTTCTAATATATATGGATCTTTTGCGTTCTATTTTTCTTAATTTTTACTAAAATCTATAATCAATAATAAATTCAAACAAAGCACTTATTGGTAAATTAAGATTTAATAACGTACTTATATCTTAACTATAGCATGCTTAATATTGGGCTAAGGAATAAGCTGGTCAAGTGCTATATATGGGGTATTCGACTGTAGACATCACGGAAATTACAGACGAAATATTTAGAGAGCTTCGAAATGTAGTGTTGGAGGAAAATGGAGAAGATAAATTAGACGGAGAGAGTAACAAACCAAGATGTTTTAAAACAGGTAGAAGAAAAGAGAACGCTTTCCTTCTTAAGGACTCCAATTGAATTGGACACACTTTGCGAAGAAATTGTCTCCTTCATATTGTTATAGAAGGAAAGATGGAAGGAAAGCGAGGAGTAGGAAGAAGAAGAACACAACTGATCGATGATTTTAAAAAATATAAAAAAATATTGAGCGTTAAAAGAGGAAGCTAAAGATCGAAAAACGTGGAAGAAACATTTCCAGATCTGAACCAAAGAAAAAAAAAAAAAGCTTATTATGGTAATCCCAGGATCTGCCAAGAGGCAGAACACTTAATAATAATAATGTGCGTAAGGTATTAAGTATTAAAGTTCGTTATTCGAATTTCTAAAGAGAAAAAAGTTTAGCTTACTAATTTTTACTATCCATTATTGACTATACAAAATTTGTACAAAAGCTATGCAAAATTGACAGTTTTGTCAGCCTTAACGTTATCTGTAAATAAATAAATAAATGAAATGGACATGGTGTAGCTAGACTGGTACAGTAATATAATTAAATGCATTGCAGCATTTAGTCAGAGGCTCGTAAAGCGAAGTGCATCATTAAAAATTTACGGATTGAGCAAATATATTTGAAATATGGCGCATTCAGAGCACGAGAGAATCAAGCCCCCGTCCACTTTCGGTCATTGTGGCCATATTTTCAATCTTTAAGATATCTATCTGAAGTTGTTTTCAGAACTTCATGTACAGATATTATAAATAATTCTTATAATGTGAACAAAAGTTTACTTTTCAGTGTGCTTAAACTTACAGTATAAACTTTGTCTTCTTTTGAGGAACTATTATGCGTGCTCTTAATGCCCTATATGTAAACTATTAGAAACTAATTTGTGTATAAAAAGTATGTCTTTTAAAGGTTTTTCTTGCGACTGTGTCCAGAGGGCCCTAAATGGAAATAAGAACCAAAGTGTAAGCTCAAAATTAAAATATCCGTTTTCAAAAAGGGGTGCATTTTAGAATATATTGGATCCGTTACGTACCATGACGAGATGAGCATCTCTGACTTAACGTTAGATGCTAAATTTAGTATTTTTTAATTGGTTGAAAATAATATTGTGTTAGACATCGCGAATTGAGTAATCGTAATAAAAATCGAGAACGCAATCCCAGACTAAGGCTGTTGTATCTCAAAATAGGTGTTTAATTATCAATTTTTGAATGTGTAATAATTGCAATTTATATATACTTTAAAAAAAATGTTTTCACTACAGTAATCAATACTATACATATTCAAATAACGTTACAGTTCCCAAAAACAGAAAAGATAATCAAGCTTCTTTAGATACAAAGATTTTTTTAAAGTTCACCTCTAAAATTGACATTTTAGAGTTACGATAGCATTACTCCAGGGGTGCGAATTAAAAACATAAAATCGTTCGATGTCCTTTCATGTCAATCTACTTTATCACTACACACCTGCACAACATACATGTTGCTAGAAATGAAAATGAAAGGAAATCTACAGTTTAATATCTCATGATTATGCCCGTTAGACCGATGTAGATGTTAACGCAAGTGAATGACGATGAAACAATTAGTGGAAGAGGAAATAGGAGTACCCCGTTCACGATGTTGTCCACCACAAACTTACTTGGACGGGGATTGAACCAGGGACTATATGTTGCTAGAGTCGTAGATGGCAACGTAAGGCGAACCGAACACAACGAACCCGAAACGAAGCAATTTATACACACTGAAGATAGACAATATAAGAGATTTAACTGTGACGCCAACTATAATAAAAGGAAAACGTTTTAAAAACCATATTGTAAAGTTACTCAACAGTTATCTTCACTTCCCGTGATAATGTCAGGCTTATCTGTAATTTTTTTAATGTTATTTCCGGAGAAAGTTTATCCCAGAACATTAATGGACAATACATACATCAAACACAATTATCGCTAATTCTGTATGGCTTGCTGAACATTAACAAGTTAATTGCAAACAAAACAAGACAAAAGCATCTGAGCATATACTCACCAGGGACAGGAACACTCTGTTTCAGAAAAATCTTTGTGGAAGTTTACTGTTTATTTAATTTGTAGTTACGTACAACTAACAGCTGTTTGAAATCAAAACTTTGTTAGCTTTAGTTATGAAGTTCAACAAAAGAAGGTTCACTTGGTATAGTTTCATACGAAAAAAAGGCAATTTTTAAACAGATCTGAAAAATGAAATGTTTCTATTTCACAATATATTTTTTACGACACCTACACATCACGGAAATTAATTATTAAAAAAAATGTTTGTCGTGATTTTTCTGCAAGTAAGTTACCACATGTTCACTACATTCGTTCTGTTATCCTACTGTATTTAACATGAATATTACACATTTAACATATATCGACTGCACACACGCGACAATATGACGTAACACGTCTTCTGTCTGTCTTTATGAGGTGACAGCTACGAAACATTTGTCAGACAGGCTGTAAGCTAACCACAGCAAACAAATTGCATGACGTTCGAGTTTACATTACCAGCCTGTTGCTGCTTAGCAGCGCCGCCGAGTTTGTAGAGGCAAGGAACACAAACCACTTGCCAGATTGCCTACGTCGAGACAGCCTGTTGCATCCTGTCGATGTTCGGGGTTTTTTTACGAAGCGCGCGCGCGCTTGCTCATTCACCAGCAAGAATTGCCATCTATACAAATATTCTTTGGAATATTTGATATTTAAACATAATTTATTTTTGTTCGCAACCTGTAGGCCCCTATTTCCTCAAAAGACTTCAGACTATTTATGTCAAGTAGGTGACAAATCCTGGCTAGCGCTAGAAAAGAATGAAAAAAAAATTCGATGACGTTACTAAAAGATAGATCTCGATATTCGCTTCGCATGATAAGAAATGAATCGAAAACTATAATGTTCAGTGATTCTTCTTTGACATTAGCACATAAAAAAAAAAAAAACTCTATATAGATTTATCACATTTGGCTACGGGCGGAGATGTGCTAGCTACGAAGGTTGGTTAGGATTACCTATCGCGAATGTAGCCGAGTTCTTCGATTTGTGATAACACTACTGTTTCCACTTCTATTACCTATATCTTATACTCTTATAACTCCAATCGATGTTAAGTATATTGCTGCATTCTTCCCCGTACGAAGAATGCTTTATAATATGCGTATAATATTTTAATATATGTTCAATGAATAAAAGTAATAATACAGAATAGTTGCTACTGTAATTACGATCAAATTCAATAAAATTTAAAATGTTTAAGTTTGCAGTAGTGATTAGATCATACTAATAAAAGTGTATATAAATGCACTGGAAATGAGTTTTATTATTATTATTATTATTATTATTATTATTATTATTATTATTATTATTATTATTATTATTATATATTTTTGGTGACAAATGCAGAAATAGGACTGACTAAAAGCAATAAGCGCTCTTCCTAAGATTAAGAGCTAAAGATTTGTTTATGGATATTAAGGAAATGGTTCGCACGCACCCAATGCTTTTTTTAAAACCTTAGTCCCATGTGTTCATTTTATCCCTCCTCCTTCCTCCGCCCTAAATATATACAATAGTTAGTCGCCGACTTATTACCACTCGCACTTACGACTGAATTACAAAGGTTAGATTAGATGGTTAAATAATAATAATAATAATAATAATAATAATAATAATAATAATAATAATAATAATAATAATAATAATAATAATAATAATAATAATAATAATAATAATAATAATAAAATATAGAAAACATGTGTTACTAACAAACAAACATTCAGATGGGGGGTGGGCTGAAAGAAAACATTTAACTTTTCTTTTATTCTTTGATTGTATTCACCATATCAAAATAAATGCTCATGCAAATTTTTGCAACTCGACCGCCACTAGTTTGGCAGAAAGAAAGCATGTATTTAAAATTTCCAAACTTCATAAGATATTTTTTTTTCTTTTCGGGCAAAGTCATAGATTTTTACGTAACTGAAGCTCCTAATTAAAGTAGAAATACGAGTATTGTCTAATTTAAATTGAAATTAACTGACCTTTCCTTTAATTTAGTCTAGTTTGGATGCTTCCAAAAGCAAGGAAATAACAGAAGAAAGTTTTGAAAAGTTCCCTACGAAATTGTTTCTGATTTTACTTGCTGTTAACCTCACAACACTGTCTTGCAGATTAAAAAAATTACCAATTATATTTTAAAGATAATGTGAGAATGTTGTGTTCATTACTCCAATAGTACCTGAATAGTATTAAGAAAAAATAGAGCATATTCTCATCTGTACTGAAAAAAAGTTAAAATTGAATTTTGCCAAGTGTAAAAAGTATTTATTTATACACTTTCTAAATGGAGTATAGGTACAATTTACACCTCTTTCCAATTGCAGTTAAATGCACTGTTCCTTCTGTATAAATCTAATTTGAGCATGGAAATAACACGAAAATATGGAAAATTTCGACGAAAATATTCATATCCTGATTTTTATCTGCTTATAACTTGTTTTCTTTTCTTATACATGCATTAGAAGTCTAACATTTGTATCAACAGCAACATAAATGTTATATATATTGTATTACCCATTCAAAAAAGTCTCTCTTCCAGCCACTGTTTCTCCTCTTTTCTAGCCGAGGAATTTGCAGGAAAATAGACAATCTACCTAGTGCAGACATTATTTTTTAAAATTTTTTACATACTATTAGATCTATCAGCACAAAACTTACAAGAAGTCTTTGCGACATAAAAGGGCATGATCTAATCATGGGTGCCGCAGCGAAGGGCAAGAGGGATAATTGTTCTCTCTCTGGGATTTTTAAAAATGGCTCAATGCTTCGAAATACATGTCAAAACATTAGATTTGCTTACTCAAATGGTACAGTAGTTAATAAAGTTATGCAATATGTGTCAATAACAATTATTTTACATAAAGTATAATATGCATGAAAGTTCGTATATTCGCAACTGCACTTGTGTGTCAGCCTTTCGCCTCCTTCCCTCCCTTGGAAAAATTCCTGTTTCCGTTTCTGGCCCTAATTGTTTTAATTGTCATAAAGACATGGCAGCCCAGTAAAATCCGAATAAATAATGAACACCGGGGTGTTTAAGAAAATTTCTAAACTATCCCTCTATTACTTCTTACACGTACATTGTGTCCAAGCAGAATACGTGTTAAAAGAAAGCCCACTCAACTACAATTCATACGAGGTTAGATCATAATTACACTCTAATTAGAACACGCATTAATGGATATTAACTTCCACTTCGCTAAATGTAATTTCTTTTACATTTTTATTACAAGCGAGTACATACTGTAATTTTTTCAGGTGCTATTCGATCAATAAATACAATGTTCTTACAATATCTTAATGATATAATGGGAATGCCTAAGTTCTTTTATGTTTATCTTCGAGTCAATATTCCCAAGTCATGTGCAATAAAGTCAGAAAATAAACTTTTCTTTTAAAGGAAAATTTTCAGGATCTCCTTCAGTTCTTTCCTTGTTTGGAGGTATTTAAGTTAAATTTATATCGAAGGAAAGGCCAAATAATTGCAATTTAAATTAGCTATAATAGTATTTCCACTTTAATTAAGGTTTTGGTTTCAAGTACCTAAGTAAAAGTCTACGATTTTGTAATAGTCGATGATGAGAATAAAATTTATGATGAGATAAATTTGATCTCGATTCCTGTGTACAGACGTGTTAATTAGCATTATGACATGCACGATTGCTCACGGAAAGTTGAAGCTAACGCCACGGGGCTCGAACTCCAGGTCTCTAAGACTAAAATTTAATGTTGTTTTTCGAAAGATCGAAGAGAAATTTAAAGCAATGATTTTAATAATATATATAGACCTTAAAATTCTACTTTTCCCCCAAAACCGTCTAACCAGAGCGCTAGGAAAAAGTAGGTGCGTAATTAGTCGGAACATTAAGTACATAAATCGCAGGATAATTTCTCAGAATATTCACAGGCTGCAAGGCTGAAAGAGATATGACCTACTATTCTAGTATTTATGACACGGACTGTGCTACATACAGCAAATGAATTTTTATTTTGAAAAAAAAAATTGCTGAATGACTCAAACGTATTTCAAAAAAAGAAAGAAAAAGAAAAGAATGAATAAAATAAATAAGATTGTTTAAACCTGAAACCGTCAGCTCAGCTGGTCTCTCAATACGGTGGTGCTAACATGTAAAAAAAAATTATCTACCGAAGTTTGGAGAGGATAAAAATCTAAAATTACAATGCAGCAAATGACAAATACTGTATCTGAATTTAGGTAACAGTGATAAAATTTATTTTAAGAATTAAAAAAATAAAAAAATAATAAATTAATTAACAAAATAACAATGACATTGTTCTCTAAAAAGAGTTTCTTTTTTTTAAATTAAAACAAATGTTTCCAATGTTTCCAATCGAATATCTCAGTATCCTAATCCTGTTGTGCTTATTACAATTTGATTTCAATGTTAAATTAAATTCTACTCAAGAAATCTGAAGGATTTCGGTTTCCAGTTTGTATTATCACTATAATTGTTAATATTGTTATTCTTTTTACAACGTACTTCAAACTCAGAGCACTTCCAGCAAAATATTATTTTGACAGTTTAGGACGGTTACATAAAAAAATAATAAAGTGAAGTCGATTCTAGATACATCAGGAAACTAATTCTCTGTTTTTATTATTTATATAACTTAACACAGGGGCTATCACTTATCGTTTAAGCGAATGTAAAAGTACTCATTAAACACAAATATTATTTATGAAGGAGAATCTTTAAAAAAAAAGAAAGTGACTAAGATAGAAGGTAGGTAACTAATTTTGATTTTTTTTTTAAGTCATAAGTTGCTAGCAAGATGAGAATGGTCAAAAATGTAGAAAAGGAGATAGGACAGATGTGTACTTATAAAACCTTAATGTTTACGCATTTGTCTATATGAGAATTATACGTACAAGTAAATATCTCATACATACTCAGCACATCAAACAAAGACATTCTATAATTTCAATCATATCTTTGATAATAATATACTGTATTCTAAACACACTGATACATACATAGAATATACATAAACACATATATTTATTTGTACAGATAATCATGCTTATAATAAGGGAAGTGAATCGAATATTTGGCCAAGTACTCCATGGAATGTCAATATTTGAATTTTTAGATACATAAAAGAATATTTCGTAATAACGATAATTAGGCTGGGTAATTTTTATTTTTCTAAACATTTCTTTCTCGAAAGATATGCCTAACTCTGAGATTCCTAACCTAATCTAATCTAATGTGATTCACATAGTAGTTAATAATTTGATGCCTTAATATTTCATTCTGCTTCTTAATGCTCTATCACTTGGTCTATATAAACTATGGTTATGACCTAGCATCCTCATACTAAATATTCTTGTCATTGCAACTTGTGTTAGGCATCCAACAATACTCTTATTCACGGCTTAATAACTTGGAGATCATACCATTTAATACATATATTGTTAACACATTCGCCATATTATTAGCAACACTAATGCTTAGTATATCGGTGCTACAATTACATACTTCTGCAGAAAGCGAGGACATTTTTCTATGCAGGAAATACACACTCAATAATTTAAATCTGATATTTTTTTGGAAAACTGAACGAATACAAGAGCAATTGATAAATTTATGCTACAGTAAAATGTTGCAATGCTGATCTGAAATACGTAACCCTTGTTATTTGGTAATCTATTTTGTAACTTCTTTACACTAAACAGACAATTGCATTTCTAAATATATGATATTGCGTTAATTAATCATAGAACAAACTCTAACTATATTCAACATGATCATGATAATAATAAAAATGTAGGAAAATCATCCTGTCTATTGGTGACTATCGTATATAAATTTAAAAAAATAAAGTTCATAAATTGTTCATTTCGTACAACGACAGAAAATCTGCATGGTTATAATTGTCCCGACCTGATGACCAACAGAGTCGATAGATAAGTGAATAGGATCGGCCAAAGTACTCTGGCTTCGGGTTGTAGAAGAGGAGAAAAATTTTAAAAGCTTCTCCTACCTTTTCGTTGTTGCTCTGTATCCTTGGATCGTCCACTATAGATATATCTATCTTCTCATTAATGTGAATTCACTGCACTACACTACACGAGATGTCGTTCCTATAATTCACTTCACCGTGGGTTATGGAAGTTCTTCTTTCGTATCCTGACGGCTGCATCTCTGGTAGATGATTCTCTTTTGGTCGTCCAACTATCTCATCTCGAGACTTGGTTTCCGGGTAAAGTCTTGGACTCCAATACTTGAATCTCCTCCTGCGATCTTATTCTCTCCATTGAAAATACTAAGTTCCATCGCACACCTTCACAGACTTTCTTCATATGGAATTTATACAATCGTGCTTGGCTCACTACTCGCGGAGTAGGAATATAAACTTGCCACTCGGTTCTTACGTAGTTAAAAAAAAGTTTTAAAATGCTCTTTAGAAAAATCTGCGAACGATATGTTTTCTTCAAGATTCTAGAGCGCGGGAATTCAAAGCACCACTAAATGTTAATTTAACACTTCACACACAAAAAATATAAGTCAAAATAATGTGAATGTGTACGTGTGTTAAGTTGTGTCTTCGAAGAACCACGAGCTCTCACTGACTTAGATTCCCCGGGTGTTTTCCAACTAGCTCCAAACAAAAATCCTTTTCTTTTCTTTTCTTTTTTCTTTTTTTGAAAATTTAAAAATTGCAACCTCTCTGTTGTGTTAGTGGCTTCTTTACTTACTCAAAAAAAATCGTTCTGAAGGTGGAACATTTCGTCATTAGCACATTTCTTGAATTGTACGTGCTCCGATGTGAATATATGTTCGACTAGATGATAGATAACATTAATCTGGAGACAACTGTCTAGCTTCTGATTGTCTCAACATTTTGGGGATAAGTTGGGTAGGTTCTTAATAGCTAAAAAATATGAAGATACAAAAGGACGTTTTAGCACTTTTCAAGTATCTATATTTGTATGTTATCCGTGGGTGGTCGATGCTTACAAAGAAAAGAAGCGGAATGCACACAATACACTTTCCCCATTTACCTGCCGGGAAGAGGTTCTCTGATTACAAGAGAAGGGATGTTTACTTTTAAAATACAAATCTTTGCCTCTGCTAAAATAAATGTTTTAATATAAAATAATTTTCAATGTTCTTAAAATAAATAAGAATAATTGCTTATGGGAGTGAATGTTATAATTTTGCCAAAAGAGAAAAATCTTATAAAAGGTGGATGATTTAAGTATATTTCCCTATCAAACCAATTGGGGTTGAGTTGCGAATATTTTCATGGGCAATTGTTTTATCACGCTGAAAAAAAATTAAAAAAGTAGTTCTTTCTGTCCTCATCCAAACGTTTGAATGTAATATTATAGAAACATGTATACACAATCATAGTAATAGGATAGAAGTAATGCAACTGCGTCTATGAACATCAATTAATTTGTTTAGCTCGTAGAGTTTTCACGACCAAATTTTGTAGTAATTCTGATTTTGTGATAACCGCAGTCAAAATTGTCCGCCAATGATTGATCATAATGGCAACACCTACGACTAACAGTACACATTTTATTTCATTTTACTGTATTTTTAAGTAACTTTTGTGAATGAGACAATAACACTGAATTACCCTACAAAACTATATTTTCTTCTCATTTCTACATCTTATAAAAATATTTATTAATTTTATTATAGTTAATAGCTTTTACATTTTAGTCTCTATTCAATATATTTAATTGTATTGCGGAAGACAATAATATTCTCTTCCTTCTTATTTGAGAAAGAAAAGGGATCGTCACACAACACCTAGTCGTATGCAACCAGCCAAACTTCCGTGAGATTTTGGTTGTATAAGCAACAGGCGCTCAATAATTATTTCCAAATAATTACATAATTTTTACAGTAAGATGATAAGTAAAAAAGAAAACGTTATGCAAAAATATTATATTAGCATCGACTTTACATATTAGTATAAAACTTCACAGCTCTAATTAATGTTAGAGTGCTTAAAATTTAAGTTCCAAGATTTGACACTAATAAACAGAAAAGTAAGGTAATAAAAAGCGTTGTAAAACAGGCATATTTCTTCTTTTAAAGAAGAAAAATATATCATCTCACGCTCTCTAATATTTCAGCGCTTGAAACGTTCTACTGAGGAGACAATAGCATTAGCCTTTGGAGTGAAGATTCCCTGTTTCAATATGAGGTCAAGCAAATATAATGATAGACAACATGGTCACTTACGTTCTCTCAAAGTTTTCCCATTTCCTCTACTCTGCTCCCCATCATATTTTCCGTCCTTACTAACTTGTCTTTGTCGTACATACGTTCCCTTTAATCTAGAGGTCATAATCGTGGAATGATAAAATTTCATTTCAAATTTCTTGTTTCTTAAAATTTCATGTGACAGGTGAATGGGTAAGATTAATCAAACACTCAAATATCTCTGCGGCCTTTTTGTAAGAATAAGTCCTGGAGAGTTATAATGTTTCAATATTTTACCTACATTTTGTGGAAGTAGTAATACCTTGGAAAATACATAAGGGTTTGCATATTCTACAAGCTGTGACATACGACTTCATTCTTTCTCTTTCTTGATTCCTCGGTGCGAGCGGTCCCGGGTTCAATTCCCGGTAGGGGCACTCGGTCGAAAAAGTATAAAACGCTTTTTCAGGCCAGCTACCCTGAATGAGGTTTTCCTGGGTTTTCCTCATTCACACCAGGCAAATGCCGGGGTGGTACCTAACTTATAGGTCCCAGGCCGCTTCCTTCCTTCCCTTTCCCAGGCTTGTTGCTCGCCGAGGGACGTCATCCCTCAAAACGTGAAGGGCTAAATGGCCTTAGATGCCGAAAGCTCAGAAATCTAAATCCTAACCCAACCTTTCTTGACTCCTTATTTGACATATTATTTGTAAGACAAAATAGGATCTCATGAGTTGAAGAATAATCGAACCACAAAAATACAGCGATGTATAATAATAGTAATGATAATGCACATACCAAATTAGTCTATGGTAGAACTGTTTATTATAATTAGTGATGGCTCTCAGTTATATAGAAAGTTGAAAGAAATCTTCTATATGAAATCTTTCGTTTTACCGTCTCACAATTATGTTCTTTAGGCTAAGGGAGAAGGTGATTAAGGCAAGTGAATGATGACGGAAGAACTGGTGGAATGAAATGTGGGAGGAAATGGGAGCGCCCTGAGAAAACCCACGAACATCATGTTGACCACCACAAACTTACTCAGTCAGGGATCGAATCAGGGACTTCGCATACCAGACGTAAGCACTCTACCACTGAGTCATAGTGCTCTCTATAGCTGTCTATTTAATGGGTAGTATTGGATATGCTGTTAAGCATTTGGAAATACTACAATGTGTATAAATTGGTGAAGTATTATAACAAATGAAATTAGTGTAAATGAAGCTAAATTATTAGTTATATGCATCAGTATACTAGTCTAGTAATATAAGTATATTGATATTTGTAAAATGACTCGGCAATTTCATATTACATTAAGGTGTAGATTAAGTTTAAGAGTTCTACGGCCAAACATTATTAAAGTACTTAACCTAATTTTGCCTTTTCCACTTCAAAGTATTTTAAAATTTACAACGTATTTTTCGTGTTGGATTTTATTTTTTTTTTTAAATAGCAGTGTCATGTGTACACCACGTGATAAAAATTTGGTTTATATTGCGCGATATTTTCTCAATTAATATTGAAACCGGAAGTAGTAATAGATTTCTATCACCTCTGGGTTTCGATAGCGAAATTAGAATTGAGATGGAATATTTTCTTGGGTCGCTTAATTGATTGCAGAATTGATTAATTGATCGCTGCCTGTTACCGTTTCAATTCTATAGCGATCAATGATAAATCGGAAGTGGTTCATTATTATGCTGTTTCCGGTTTGAATAGAGGGTTACGAGAAAAGGATGACACTAAATCTTAGAATAATACAGACCCAGATACATCGATTCCAGAAAAACAGCTCGCTATCTGTTGTCATTTTTGCTCTCTATATGTAGATCAACGTTGAAACCGGAAGTTGTAGTAGATTTCAATTACTTTCGGTTATAATAGAGAAATTAAGATGAAGATAGAATGTATTCTTTGCACAATTAATCGTTTGTAGGATATCACTTCTCCCTATCTATTATTGTTTTCTCAACGTTGTAGTGATCAACGTTGAAACCGGAAATGGTTTATTTCTACCACTTTCGTTGTATGCATCATCTCGATCAACGTACCCTACTCCTAACTCTTGACTCTCTATGTATCCTGTACAAAATTGATTGTGATCTATCAAGTAGTTCTTGGTTCTCCCGGACGAACTGACGGACACACAGACAAACAGATAGACGAGTAAATATGTATATGAAGGAATTTTCGTAATCAAAGCTCCTTAAAAATCAACATCACAAGGGCAGTATATATATGGTAGTCTAAACAAGAATGGAGAGATGGAGCGGGAAGGATAACTGTCATTGTTCCTAGATGTAAAAGTAAATCTTTTTATCTACACCTTCTTTTCTTTCTCGCAAAAATGAGCAAAATATCATCTCTCTATGACTTAGAGTTCTTGAGATATGGCTGTTTAAATATCTAGAAATTCAAACTTTTTAGCCAGTATCTTGGAAACAGTGGCCAGTTGGTCAGTAGGCAGTTAATCAGTGGCCACCGGTAACTATTTGGTACCAAAATATTCACCATCCTCTTAGGTATTGATCAACACCAATATGATCTCTGTGTGGCATATGGTTCCCTAGATTTGGCTCCTAAAATCTCCTGAAATTGGAACTATCTTTTGGCCAATATCACGAAAACGGTAAGTCATAGAGAGGTGACATTGGTGTTAATGAATACCTAAGAGTACGGTAAACATTTTGGTACCGATAATAATGGTGGCCACTGGCCAACTGGCCATTGGCCAAACCAGTGGCCAGTTGAACAGTGGCCACCGGTTACTATTTGGTACCAAAATATTTACCATCCTTTTAGATATTGATCAACACTAATATGAACGCTCTATAACTTACGGTTCCCGAGATATGGCTTCCTAAATCTCTGGAAGACGGTCATTTTTTGGCCAATATCTCGAGAACGGTAAGAATGACGGGAAAAATATAATCACTTTTTCTGGTAGTTTTCGATGCTCCATCGAATGCAGGGTTGAAAATTAAAAAAAAAATAATCGCAAATAACAGACAGACGGACAGACAGACACAGAGACATAGCGAATTCAATAACGAACTTTTTAAGTTCGTTGAAAATGGCGCCCGCGGACTAGAGAGCACTATTCTACAAATCAAAATAAAGTATAATTGTATACCTTTCGGGTCCTCGTCTGGAGACGCGAATTGCACTATGTGGTAACGTCGCAGATGAAGAACGACAAAGTAGTTCTACTAATTCATCAAATAGTTACATCGATTCTTTTCAAATAGCAGTTAGAGTCGATAGGCGTTGACACTAGTACCACTAAGGTAACAATCGATGTAACTGGTTGATGGATTCGTAGAGCAATGCTAATGTTTCCAAATTAATCTACGACGTTGCCACATAGTGACATTTTGATTCCTTTTAGCTCCTGAAGAAGGCCCTGGAGGGTATGCAATTATATAGAATTTGTGCTTTATTTTGACCTGAAGAAAAACGTTTTGTTGTTTGTGGGCTCCACATATTAGAACATAACATAACATGTGGGCTCCATATTTGAAAAAGAACTCGCTAGTTTTAATGTGTCCTAGAATCTGTACAAAGTGACATACACTATTCTAGTTTGTGATGTTTGATTCATCAACTCTCCAAGTGTGGCTCCCATGCAGTTGGCAGGTCTGCTTGACTTTGAGACGGTACCATTTCTGGTTTTTTCCTCTGTTTCATCAGTTCAGTCCAGGCAGGCGTGCAGTGCAGAGCAACTCAGCAACAATGTGTACTCCGCAACAGAAAGCGCAGTGTGTTATTTGGCTTGTGAAAACTAAGTCAGTTATAACTAGGGATGGGCAAAACCGGTTTTTATAAAAACCGAAAACCGGTTTCTATAAAAACTGAAACCCAAAAAACCGACATTTCGATTTTCTCCAAAACCGGTTCGGTTTTCACCGAAACTGGTTTCGGTAAGAACTTTTCTAAAACACATAAAACTATTTCTGTGGAAATGGATTCGGTTCCCGAAGAACAACAAAACACCATTCTGGTCAGAAATAGAACAAATTTTGGGAAAAAACCGGAATCTTTTTTGAAGAAAACCGAAACCGGATCAGTTGAAAAACCGAACTGGTTTTGGAGAAAACCGATAACCGATTTCGGAGAAAACCGAACCGGTTTTGAAGAAAAACCGAACCGGTTTTGAAGAAAACCGAAACCTGTTTCGGTTTTCTAAAAACCGAAAACCGAAAAACCGGTTTTTGTGCCCACCACTAGTTATAACAGTGCAACGTAATTTCAGACGACAGTATGGTGATGAACCACCTACAGCAAAAACTATCCGTCATTGGCTACAGTCTTTCAAGGAAACCGGTAGTGTACAATCTGCGGCAAAAAACCTGCAACATGAGCATATAAGTTTATTGCGAAATGACGAAGTCTTTTGCTCCAAAATAAGAGTGCACGGGAGGAGGCTGAGGTTTATCCTGACGTGATTCGTTCCACTTAGACGTTACGTTCATTCCCTGTGCTGTTAGGCGTAGTTTCACAATAAACTTACATCCTCATGTTGCAGGTTTTTTGCCGCGGATTGTACAAATGGATCCCACGTTGAAGTCTACCAACATTAAACAAAACTTGAAGAAATTCGAAATTCTCTGATCAACTCATCAGATCCTCCTCCAAGTGTCATGTTGGTTAACCATTACGTCAAATATAGGTAGACTTTGGCCTTTAATACACTTGGAAATGTGTTTCCTATGTAGAACTCTGCTTCCCGAGTTATAAGCCATGATAGTTAGTATTTGGACTTGTTGAAATTTTTGAATAATAATAATAATAATAATAATAATAATAATAATAATAATAATAATAATAATAATAATAATAATAATAATAATAATAATAAGAAGAAGAAGAAGAAGAAGAAGAAGAAGAAGAAGAAGAATCGACAAACATATTCAATTTTCATCAAATTTAGTACAATGGTAGATCTTGGTCTGCTCAGTACGCTCGTGAAATAATTTCCTATACTGGCTTTTGATTCTGCAGTTAGAGCTGTCAAAGTTGAGGTTTGGAGGTACTCAAATTGTTACAAAACATTTTTCTATTTGTTATTTAGAACAAAAAATACATGAAAACAAAACCTGTTAATTTGACACTTCGCCACCGATGTCTATATTAACTCCCAGTAACCTATCAATCAGTTAATGTGATACATAACGAATAAAATGGTGTGAGAAACTTAATTAAGTATATGTTGTAACTATATAAATTGTATTATTGTAATAAAGATTTGTTAAATAAATGAAATATTGGACCTGGGTGCAATAATGGTCTAACCAACCTAGGTCCACAAAACAGATAAAAGCCACATTGCAAAAATATATGTCAACAGACACCTAGTACAAATTTACAATGCAGCATATTGCACGACTGTTTCGTTGTACTAGTTGCCAAATATCAGCTCTGTAAAATAATTTGCAGAACAGAGTGGAAAATTTTAAGTATGAGTTTCTCACTTTTAAATTATTGTTAGTTAGACCAGTGGTTCTCAACCGGTGTGTCACGCAGTCTCATAGGGTGCGTCGCGAGAGTTTAGAATTTAAAAATCATGAAGCCTTTAATACAATATTAAATACATTCAATGCTTCCAGTGACAGCAACAAATTGTCAGTACTGCATAGAGTCACAACTTCATAAAAACTTACATAGAGTCACTACTATGATTTATATCATTATTAGTAAAAAAAAAAAAATTAAGTAAGTATGCCGCGATGTCGTAGGGGTTTAGCCAGGTGTATTGTCAGTGAAAAAAGGTTGAGAACCACTGAGTCAGACAACCATTGCAAATAGGTTCACAATTGTTTCCGCAACACAAGTCGAAATTATGAAAACGTATCATGTAAAATGTTGTTGAATGTCTTTGTATCCTCCATAAATCCAGAATACGAACAATAGGAACATTAACACACATAAGTTCGCTATAGATAATTACTTTTTGATGTTACCTATAGGTTGCACTACCAAATACTCTTAAACAATGCCAAGTATCTCAATCTCACTTACTACAATTCCTACAAATCTTGTAGACCCCTACAATGTATTTACGCGTATTATACTACGTAAAGTGTTTCCACTCTAATTCCCAGTTCTATTCTAGTTATAACAAAACAGTGCTACATTACATATACTGCAATAACACTGAATTATGATTTGCATATATTTGGAAAGCTAAAATCAACAACTCGATGCTGACACAGTTGTTGGTATGTTCTTTTAGACATGTGACAATTATTCCAAGTACGTATATACTTCTGTTTCGGTATTGGCTTACAGTATCTCACAAAAATGCTATTATTATTATTATTATTATTATTATTATTATTATTATTATTATTATTATTATTATTATTATTAATAATAATAATAATAATAATAATAATAATAATAATAATAATAATAATAATAATAATAATAATAATAATAATAATAATAATAATAATAATAATATACAGAAACACTTACAAGCTGCTATGATCTTAAGTACCTAAATATACAGAAACCGTTCTTCCTTTCATTTTAGCAGGATGGTTGCTTGAAACAGAGCTTATCACTGAAACGAGCAGCCTTGAATTTGATCTCAGGTAATATAACTTTATGAAGGATCGGTTGCGTGCTTGGATTTGTTCCGGAGTTTTCCCATATCCTCTCACATTCTCGTTCCACTAATTCGTTTATTATTATCTTTCTCCATACTCTGACATGAAAGGAATATCGTTTAACTAAAAATATGATTTCATTTTCTTTTTGAATTTCAGAGCAAAATGTTGTATTTACAAACAATGTTATAATAATAATAGGTGAATACCGTATTGGCCCGAATATAAGCAGCACCTCGAAATTTAATTTTTCTTCTTGTGCTGTGCGTCATTTAATCTTGTTTGTTTTCTGTATCATTTGTCCATTGTCTATTCACACATTAACAGTATTGCCTCTGCACTTCTAATTTCAAATGTGTTATCTTTACTTACATGTGAATAAATGTTAGAAATATATATATTCATTATAAATTCCGCATGCATATTTATTTTCTTACCAATAAAATATCTATTTTTGGTGTCAGAATTGAAATACGTGATTTTTTTTTCTTTCAGGACTAGATATTTGTTCGTGAGCATTATCGGAACCATTTAGTGTTTTTAAAATATGGTTACAAGTAACTTTCAATTAATTAATTAATTGAGATCCCTAAAATCTCAGCCAGAGTGAGGTAGGAAGGTCGAATATGTATTTAGGTTAAGGCAACCTCGACTGTGTTAGTGAAATTACGATTTTAGCCTACCAATACACAGAAAGGAAACATAGAAGTACATTGGATATCAATATATATTAAGGAGGATACATGTTATAAAATACAAAGTTCACAGAAGTAATATATATTTAAAAAATATAAACGTTCACGAAAGACTACAAATTTCTGCAACTTCTGTGCCTATGGGTAATTTTATGATATTTCATTGATGAATTCGTGATATTCCATATAATAATCATTAAATACTGAATGTAACGCTAATTATTGGCAATTAATAGGGTTTCTGTCACTTCAACCTGTTTCATTCATCGGGTTTACTTTACATGACAGGGTCTAGTCCATCTTCACGTGCCACTGATTTAGGTAGCTTAGGGAATGGTAGGATACGACAAAGTATAGTAGGGTAGGGAAGAGTCGAATAGAATAGGGCAGGCTTAGGTTAGGATAAATTATGTTAAATCTGGACCTCTTCTGAGAAAATTACTATTACGATTTCTACGTAAGGACACCAACAGAATCGGGTGTTATAAAACAATAGTCATCTTTCATCTTGCATCCAATACAAGTAAAGCTCGATTTGTATTTTCTCAGTTCTTGGCACAGTTGATGAAACCACTCTTCATACTGTAAACGCTGAATCCAATTTTCGCCGTTCACATCTCGTCTTAAAGATTAGAACCAGAGTTACATCGTTAATATTGAATGTTTTGGGATGCCAGTGATGGTTTTAGGACAGAAAGAAATAAAGTGAATCGTCGAGCACGATGCCTAAGATCTCTCTTTATCCTCGTACTTTTCTACATTTTTTTTCACTTGATATTTCTAGCTACCTGAATGTCCTGTTAAATTGTGTCCGTTTCCTAGTTGTATGGAAGATTTACTGTGATTTCCAGTAGTGCTTGACTGTGCAGGAAGGATTCTTGTAAAATCATTTTGCCTTCTCTGCTATAGATTATTTTTTCCGTATCGAAACTATAGAAGGCATTGAAACAAATAGTTTCTCATCGTTTCTCACTTCAGTCAGTGTTCGAAGTGGAAAAAAAAAGCAGAGGGGGTATGTTTTATTACGATTTTGACTCGACATACCGGCTATCTAAATGTTGAAATACAGTTTGGGTATGTTGCCAAAAAAAAAAAAAAAAAAAAAAAGTTGCATTTCTATTTACATAGAGACGAAAAACCATTGGAGAGCTTCTCTTTAGTTACGGAGGAAAGGCTTGGAGAGACTTTGATTCTCAACCAACTTCTTTTTGAAAAAAATTTTTAAAAAATATATCCCCTTATGTTGTATTATAGAGAATTTACACGAAATTGCTCAAAAACCGAGTTTTTATATTAACGCCTTTTTGCGGGAAAATTCCCGGACCCTCACCCGACTGAGGTGTACTCCAAACCCCTGGAAGATCCGCTCCCCACATCAAATAATCCCAAAATCCGCCCATGCTTAAAACATGACATTTGTATGCATTAAGACAAGAAGACACACGTACATATAAAAAAGAAACAATTCAATATGGCACATCAAAATATAAACTGGAGGAACTTCTTTAAAGACACCTCATTTAAAAACAAAAGGTAGGAAAAGAGAAAAATGTCAGTGTTGTTAACATAGAAATTATTTCTACATAAGAAATAAAATATTTTCATATGCACAGCATCTATTCTCCAGTGACGGTATGTCTTTATCCCTTAAAAACCAGAGGTGGTATTACTTCACCACTGAAAAACGAAAGGCGGTATGGCATACCACCGCATACCGTCTCACTTCAACCACTGACTTTAGTGATGATGCAACTGCGAATTTCACTTATGCTGATTATTGAGTGAAACTGTTAAAGAAAAAACAAACATCCAGTTTAAGAATTTGTTTCAGAATATGTGAATATATTGGTAAAAGACATATGGATTGAAACAAGGGTCCTTTCACTTACCTCTTACAAGGGAGGAGAGGGAGATTATATATCGAAGTGAAAGATGATTTATACATCAATCGAAAGCACTAATGATGCCTATTACGAAACTGTAATAAAAATTTTCCGAATGCATATACTGTGCGAGTTATATGAATATACAGGGTGTCCAGAAAATTCGTTTCCACCCCTAGAAATCACAAAACAGGGAAACACATGTTTGATCATTTTAAAAGTACAACGTATTAAAGCAAAAAATGTTGTCCCAGGGCTACCTGCAGGGTCCCAGGCGGGGTCCAACTCAAAAAATTTCAAATGGTAAGGGAGTCAAGTAGCATATCGCTGGAAACCTGTTGGTAAATGAAACAAGACGGAACAAGTTTGGACTCTCTAAAATTACCCTATGCAAAATGGTGGCCGATCAAAATGTGCATCCTCATTTCGATTCTCCGACCGCATTCGCCTTCCATTATGCAATCGGCACTCGTTGTCACTGTGAGACACTTGCATGTGTTCACTGTTCCTAGTGCAAGAAAAATTTTTGTTTGAATCATTTAATACTTGATAAAATAGACAAGGAGCATAAGTACCACTATTGTAAATATTATGTTAATTAGTTAGTTGTATACTCAAAGTTGTCAAGCATTATTTCTTTTCTTTATTCATTAATTTTCTTTTATTTTATTATATTTCTTTCTTTATTTCTTGATTTAGACATTACTGGGTCTAAAGAGCAGAATCTCACAGTAGGGACATTTCTTTCCCTTGAGTACAATAATTAAAGTGAAAACAAACTAAAACCCGACTACAGGAAGAATAAATTAAAAGCAAGATGTTTGCACAGTGTTATTCTAGATCGTCCAGACTTGTTTCATCTACTTACATTTAACAACAGCTTTCCAATGATATGCTACTTGACCTCCCTTCCCATTTGAAAATTTTTAGTACGACTTCACCTGGGACCCTGTGGAGTACCTGGAACAAATATTTGTACTTTTAATCATTGTACTTTTGAAATAATGACACACGTGTTTTCCTGTTTTGATATCTGTCTCACCGTCTCAGATTTATGGAGGTGGTCATAGACTTTACAATGATGTTTTTGCTGACATTTTGACCAGCCACCATTTCGTACATGGTAATTTTAGAGAGTCGAGCCTTGTTCTATCTTCTTTCATTTCCCAACAGGTTTCCAGCGATATGCTACTTGACCCCCTTACCATTTGAAATTTTTTGAGTTGGACCCTGCGTGTGGTCCTGGGACAACATTTTTTCTTTGATATGTTGTACTTTTAAAATGATCAAACACATGTTTCTCTGTTCTGGCATCTGTCTCACCGTTTGTGATTTCTAGGGGTGGAAACGGACTTTCTGGACACCCTGTATATTCATATAACTCACACATTATATGCATTCGGAAAATGTTTATTACAGTTTCGTAATAGGCGTCATTGGTGCTTTCGATTGGTGTATAAACCATCTTCCACTTCGATATATAATCTTCCTCTCTTCCCTTGTTAGAGTAATTCCACCCTCAAATTCTTTCAAGCACAAAACTATTCACTCGAAAACAGACTGCTCTTCGCATTACAGTGATAATAACGTAATCTCTTTAATTAGTTCCTATTGGAATGTGGTGAGTGTTTACAACTTCAATGTTAAAATGAATGAGTTACAGAATCGGCAACCATTCTACTGTAAGAAATCTAATTCAATGTATCATCAAAACTCACCACTTACAAATACTCTCCAGGAAATATAATAATGCTGTTAAAGGAAATACATGAAATCGATTTTGCAATGACAATGAAAGTATTTATGGAGAATTTAAGGGACAATTTAAAGCAGTGAAATTACAATACTTGTAATTGTGAATAGCGTCCAAATTTACTAAATTTTGATATTATTTTGTAACTTGTTTTGAAATATTGAATTACGGTATATTGCCTTAAAGAGATTATTATTTTTTATGTATGTATGTTTTTGCTTTGATTCGCTTTATCGTGTTGTTTTATTCTTTATTTTAATTCTATTTCTTCTTATTTTTGTTATTGTTATATTATTTAATTTCTTCTTCATAATATGCTGTGGCTATAATATTGAGCTGTGGTTGCGTATTATGATGTAATTTCCTCTATTGATATTATATTAAATATTTGTGCAATGTTGTAGCCTGTGCATATTTTCATATATTGTATGTTTGTAAATCTGTATATTACTAATTCTTACATATTCATAATGCTTATGTAATTGGAGATTAATCTCTGTTGTAGATGATGGATAATAAATAAATAGAGGGGGCGCGGTGGCTCAGTTAACCTCCGGTGCTTGGGGTCCCTGGTTCAATCCCAGCTCGCGCCGTGTGAACTTTGTGGTGGACAAACACCGTGCTCGTGGGCTTCTCGGGGTTCTCCCGTTTCCTCCCACTTTCTTCACTCCACCATTTTCATTCATTTCTCATAAACACCGTCTCCTTTAGCCTAACCGGCATAACCGTGGGACGTAAAACTGAAAGATTTCATTTCATTTTAAATAAATAGACATTCACTAGATCGCTGTTGTCGTTTCGCCGCTTCCACTATAAGAATTACATTCATTTTCACTCTATAAGAATCCACCTATCTTCGTCTTGCTTTTCAGAATAATTTCGTAATCGTCAATTGTGTAATTAGCACGAAATTGCCCAAGTTTACCTTATTTTCATGTCTCTACCCTTCAGAGATTTGTAGATGTGAACAAGGGCGCCCATCAGGGGAGCAAGGTGGGGCGCTCGTCCCTCCTAAGAGGAAATCGTACTTGGGAATATCGTAAGCGCAATAGAATTTTTACATTAGTTACAGCAAAATTTGAAATCCCGCTTATATTTGCCCCCACCCTTGGAAACCACAACATGGGCGCCCTTGGATGTGAACATTTTACTATAATAATTGCAACGGCTGAACATGAAACTTAAATTCTTAAAATCAGCCTTTATATATACATAGAAAAAATAATATTGTGTTTACTCAACAGGTGGCAGCAGAATCGTCTGCAGCTGCGCAATCCATCCAGTTATTGGCAAGAGAGTAACACCAACATGGCAAACAGATGTTTGAACTACAAAGAGAGGAAGCAGCTTAATAAGTAGTACTGAAAGTTTGAAAATGTTGCTGCGGTTCATAGACAATGGGCATGTGAGTTATAGGATTGATTCACCTTCAAGGGTAGCAATTACAAGCCTAAGAGACAAATTTGAGGTTCATTAAACAGTGTAGATGTACAGAAAAGCCGATCATTGTAACTTCGCACAACTATAAGTGCTGAATACTCAGTTGCAGTGCTGGAACCATTTCAGCGTTCATCACAATAATCTTCAAGGGAAGGGTCACATGAGAGTGATTTAGATGCTAGTGTGTGAATAGGGTTAAGATGATGGGTAGCTCTCAGGACAATCACATTCACCGAAGAGGGCTTTCGGCTTGAAAAGGTTGAGAGCTAATGGTTTAGATTAAAACATTTTGTAATTATTAAATAGTTAATTGTAAAATGTTAATAATCTCTCTCTTTTGTTTAAGACATTTAGAAGAATAATTAAACTTCATGCAACATCCTTGATAAGAATAATAAACAGAAAGAAATTATATCTGGCAATATTTGCTCTTCGTCCACCCTATCTTCCTTTGTATTACGAGATGAAAACTGACAATGGTTCATTATATTCTACGTACCAGGAAGAAACTTAACCTTTTGTTTTCGAATTCAAATAACACAAAGGCTGTTTTCATTATTTCACTTCTCTGCTCCTCTTTAAGTAAATGTGAATGTACAAAAGTTTAATTTATCTTTCTTCTTTTTTTTTTCACTTCTCTATTTTTTTCTGCTGCTAAAAAGTACAAGAAAACTACTGGAATTTTTCAAATGTTCTCTCTTGGTAACCGAGGAAACTTTATAAAAAGCTTCTAGTTTTCTATGGACAGCGAAGTTGTGACAGCCAGAGATAGATTGCTTCCTCCTTAGGGTAACTTTATATATACATATTTATCGTACAAAACATAAGAATGATGGAAATCTGTGATCGTTATTGTTTAGCTGTAGACAATGGATTTTTTTAATTTTATCATCTTACAACTAATAACGGAAAATAAGAAATATTGAATATCTTGATTATTAAGATTGACATGTTTTATTTCCTTAAATGATTTTAGTTTAACATACTGAATTATTACATACATATACGCATTCGTGTATTTTTCACTTGGTCTTATAAACAAAAATATACGAGGTGTCTTCAAAAAGTATCGATCCTTATATTTTCCTGCGTAAAGCAATGGAGCGCGGGAGAATTTCTTCACTGTAGACGTAGAGGAGACACTCATGCACAGTCGTGATTTTTTTTCCCGCCCGTAGAAAGTATCAGTCGCTAGCAGTTGGTCAACGAGTGAAGACGTGCAGTGAGCGGTCGTCAAATTTCAGTTTTTTTTTCTCTCTTTTTGGTAAAATGACAGAAAAACTTGAGCATCGATATTGCATCAAATTTTGCTAAAAGCTTGGCGATACCTAAGCGGATATAATTCAATCGGATCGATACATTCAAGTTTGAACGAGAATTTGCACAAGAAGAGAGTGTCCGCGAAATTTGATTCAGGTTTTTATCGCTAAACACAACATTCTTGTGTGCCTCAGGCTCCCTACTCCACCGACATGGCTCAGTGTGACTTTTGGCTATTTCTCAAGCCAAATTTGCGACTAAAAGGGACCCGATTTGAGTCAAGAGAAGACATCACGCGGAATGCGACTGCGCGGTTGCTCAGCATTCCAAAAAAAAAAAAATGTGTTCCAGAAGTATTTCTAACAATGGCGGAAGCGCTGAGAGAAGTATGTCCATTACCAAGGAGGATCCTTTTAAGGGGATTAGTGTTTCGGATTCCATATCAATAAATGTATTTTGCCAAGTAAAGGTCCTATACTTTTCGAACACACCTCGTAAATAACAAATTTAAACATTACGAACAAGCACACTTGTATTCCTAAAGCTTTATAAGAAAACTATCTGAAATGTCCGTTCTTTGCACGTGGAGAAAGGGTTTACGGAAAATATTTGAACCCCTTCCTCTTTTAGGATACACATTTCACTCAAAGTCTAATTATAAAAGCCAATAACAGACTCTAGTTTTGATATGTATTTTGAACTCTTCTATCTGATTGGGTTACGTTCCTTAATCAAGGTGACATGATAAAAACCTTGAGGCAGGAGTTCTGTTCCAAGACTCATATCGAATGGCTAAACCGTTTTCCATTCTGCAACCAGAAACAATAGACCACATCTATGGCAATGTGGCGGGAAAAAAATATATAGAAATTACAACTTTCACCTCCTTAAAACACAAAACAGAAAAAATACTGGGTCAGGTGCGCTTATCTGTAATGAAGACTTTAAATACAAATTTCCATTTTTAACTTGAGGGCAGGAGCAGTTCCAGGGGGGCGATCGCCCCTCCCCCAGAAGAGGAACTTCCTTATTTTATATATAAATAAAAACCCATCCCAGAGTTTGGAACTCTTAAAAGTAGCTCTAAGTAGCAGTATTACAACCCACCGCCTCCCCAGAAGTCCATCATCCTGGATCCGCTTCTGCTTGAGGGGCTCATGAGATATTCTATTTACTGCATTAATTTTGAACTCCATACCCCTTTAAGATGCACCCTTCAACTAACCTAGCTCGAGGTAGGTACTAAGAATGTTCCGATTCAAAATTAATTTCAAAGTTTTTAGGTTTTTCCTTTTCGTGATACAGTCACAAAGAACAGAAAATATCGCTCTCAATGGAGAATAAAAATATAATAGAAAACGTCTCTTTCCTCTTAAAAGGGATTTTGTTTTTAACGTGCTGGAACATCTGTCCGCTTATTTTAATAAGGATTTTATATGTCGAGTTTCATCTTCTTAACTTCAGGTATTTATATGATACTCTATTCTAAGGTAAAACATTTGAATCACCTTTTCATCTTTACCTCCCTTAGCATACGTATTAAGAAAAAAAAATCTTTTCTTGTTCATTGCTGTTGTAGTACGAGGTAGCTATCCAAGTTTCACATTTCTACATATATTAACATAGCCTCATTTTACAATGACTCGCTCTCACTCTTCCATATAATCGTGCATATTGTCTTGTTCCCCTTCCACAAGCTGTTCAAAAAACGCTGAAATATATACATATTTCTCTTATTTTTAAATAAGAATTTATGTAACTGTTTTTCCACCTCAAACTTACGCAAATCCTTATCTTATGCATTTTCTAAGTAAAGAAAGAAAAATTCTAATATTATTGTAATTGTCCCCACTAACCAGTCGTTATTCAACACTTACTACTGATTACAAAGATGAACCACTTCCTGTATTCCTAATAGAAATTCAAATTTTTCCCACAATGCAATGAAAGTGATTCTTGCGTTGTATGCAAATGAAAAATAAATTTGGATATTATACGAGTAGTAACGGCTACCTCTCCGCCTCCCTATGGAGCGGGATTTTCCAAAATCCTGAAACACGTGTGCCACTATTTGTATATAAAAGTTTTTATATATACCAAATTTCATGTCTCTGACTGAAGCAAATCCCTATATATGACACTTTGTGAATAAATAAGTAATAAATAAATAAATAAATAGAAATTTTAGTAGTATAGATATATCCCTTCTTTCTCCTTAGGGACGGAATTTTCAAAGTCCCTAAAATATGTATCTCCTTATTTTTATTTACGAGGGGGCAACGGTGGCTCAGTGGTAGAACGTTCACCTCTGGTACAGGGGGTCCTTGGTTTGAACCCAATTCTCGGCAAGTGGTAAACACCGTGTGTGGGGGTTTTCTCGACTTCTCCCGTTTCCTCCCACTTTCTCCATTCCACCATTTCCTTCATTTCTCATCATCACCATCTCCTTTAGCCTAGCCGTAATAAATGGGACTTAAAACTTAAAGATTTCATTTCATTTCATTTATTTAAGAGTTTATGTACCGAATTTTATATCTCCAACTTAAGAAAATCCTTGTATTCGGTATTTTGTGAATACATAAAGGAAATTTCAATATGATTGAAATTGCCCTCTGTTTCCCTTTAGAAGCGTAATTTTGCAGAAATGCTGAAATACGCATTTCTATATTTTTACTTAGAAGTCCTTGCAATGAAATTCAAATCTTCCACTTAAACGAATCCTCATACACGACACTTTGTGATTAAACAAAAAGAAATTTAAGTTTTATATATATATATATATATATATATATATATATATATATATATATATATATATATCCTTTCTTCTCTTTGGAGCGGAATTTTTGAAAACGATGAAACGCCTTCTTTTTGATGAAAAGTTCATGTGGCGAGTTTCAGCTTTCTAATATCATTGATTAGCGAGATACAATGTTCTTGAGAGAAGCTTTATTTTGAACCTCTCTTAACCCTCTTATAATGGATATTTTCAAATAACCTTCCTTATGTTATTTTTGCATTTTATAAATATTCAAATTTCTCTTCATGGCAGAAGTAGAATACATATGAAATTTAGCTTAAAATAGTTTTTTGTTCTAATTTATTATAAAATACAGAGACATTTTTATTTAGTTTAACCCTTTAACGCTTCATTTTCCCGATCAGATTGATTTTTTTTAAAAAAAATTGGAGTGGTTTCGGTGTAGGAAACACGGGAATTATTTTTAAAAAATAATGAAAATAATATGGGGTCTATGGGATATTTTATGGTGTTTGCATATAGAGCTTATGCAAAGTTGCGCGTTGACATCTGCAAAGTCCACTAAAAACAGATTACACCATTAAAACGCGACGAGTGTCAGCGTACGTGCACTTTTGCATTCATTACAGTTCTGTATAACACAGGAAGGTCAAAAGTTCAAAACCTGTCCACCTAAACGAACAAAGAAAGCTCAGAAATGTCAATAAGGCGTAACTCTGCGTGCAACAAGTAAGACAAAGAGTCAAACACTGGCTTACTATAACATCTAGCGTTAAATTCAGAACTTCATTAGTGAAAGGGCATCTCAGCTGATACACAAAGCTGCTTTTGTATGTTCGAACTAGAAACTACATGGTGGATTACAAACTAAACTTTCCATATATGCAAAGCTGCGCGCTAAAGGGATAACGTTTCATGATTATGTATCGAGGCTATGTGGAGTTGTGATAATGAAATGGATGATAATAGTAGAATGAAGAAAGTGGGAGGAAACGACAGAACTTTGATAACACCTACATTTATGATGTTTGTCAACCAAAAAGTCCAGGAATCTCATGCACCAGGGATAGAAATAATAAAATCATTACCTGTTTTTTTTTTTAAATAAAAGATTCATAATTTAAAAAATTCTTCTCGTGTTGTTTATATGTTTATTTAATATATACAAATTACAGAGTTACTTGCTGAAGGGCTTCACAGATAATAAATTACAAAAGTCTTTCTCTGGTTTCTTGAAAATAAATCGTTTTAAAAGCCCAGCTTAGAAAAAAGGAAGGAAGAAAAACTCGCCTTATGCACATGAAAACTTATTCAGGCTTTGGTTTATTTTCTGCTAGGTGTTAATACTGGCATTGCAAGTAAATCAGATTTTACTTTGTATCTTAAAATCTCTCATCCTTTTAGAAACAAAAATCAGTTTGCTGTCAGCCTTTCATGCAAAACACGGATCGGATGAATCATTTGTTATACCCGAAAACAGCAGAATATTTTCAAAGATTATTGGTTTTACTCTGCTGATTTCGATGTGTTTTTCATAAGTTATTCATCAATTTTTGACTCCAAAGAAGGTAATCGGATAAAAATATGTTTCGGAAACGCTTGAATTGACTGTGGAACAATTAGCAAACTGTGTGAAGCAGATGGTCAATCATTTTAGTCTAATTTTAGTTATATTTCCCCTACATCCATCGTTTGTATTAAATTGTTGTACGTTAAAATTATAAATAATGTATGAAATTCGTGACTCAAAATAGCCGTAACTTCCTGTATTGTAGCTATATAGTTTATCTACAAGGAAATTTTCGTATGCATACTGCAATATTATCGTTCAATTTCCGCCCATGACTGTGGCAAGAATGCAGAGTAAATGATCCAGACCTAAAGGGAATTCGTAAGGATTAGGGTATTTTTTTTTCTTGGATTTAGTCTGAAAGATAGGTAAGGTTTTGTGACCGAAAGTACCGTATATCAGCGGCGTACAAAGTTCATATCGATAATATTTTTAATAATAATAATAATAATAATAATAATAATAATAATAATAATAATAATAATAATAATAATAATAATAATAATAATAATAATAGCAATTTAACGTGTATATTTATCCGCAAATCCTTTATAATGTATCTGCATGTAATAATTAATAGAGGACGATTGCGAAAAATTAGTATAAGAATGACGAAAGAAATCTTTAAGGAGGAAGAAAAGATTATTTTGTGGAACAGAGAATAAAGAGCTGAGAAAAATGAACATTATGTGTCAGAAACATGAACATTACACAAAAAGGATGAAAAACGACTGGAAGCTGTTGAAATGTGAGTGAGGAGAAGAATAGAGATGAATAGCGGAAAACAAATGAGAAAGCCTTAGAAATGATGGAGGAGAAAAGAATAATCTTAGATATTATTAAAAAGAGGAAGAGAAACTAGTTGGAGCTTAGCTAAAAAGGAACTGTATCATGAGGGACGTTTTACAGGGTATGGCGGCAAGAAAGAGACAGAGGGGCGAAGAAGATTACAATTAATGGACAATATCAAAACAGAAAAATCATACGTGAAGACGAAGAGGTTAGCGGAAGCCCGTGGAGCGTGGAAGCTTAGTGACTCACCAATAATGGCAGAATACCAATGATGATAATAATGAAGTTTGGCATTCTCTATCCTTTTAAAGTAATAAATGATGGTGTTTCCTCCAAGACAGATATAGCTCTTTTCTTTTGAAATAATTTTAGAAATTAGACCAGACTTTTTCAAAGCATTCGAGACAAGACGGCGCATTCCTAATTAGAAGTTGACTTGATTTACTGAATAATTTGTTAATCCAACAGTATGCATAGTAGTTCGATTATAGTAATGTTACAAATACAATTTAATTAAATGTTATACTACTACCTATGTGTTTTGCTCACAAAGAGATCCGAGCGTGTTCATAACCCACAATTAATGAAATAATTACGTTATTCCACTCATTTACTGTGTGAAATATATGACATTTGATTTATCACACTAGTTAGTGGAGTGCACATAATCTACATGTATGTACGTGACAGTACATTTTCCCTGAAGGAGTTAGTATTTTCTATGAATCGAAATTCGTAGGATCACTGTTACAAAATAACTCAGTTACATAGGTTTGCTAGAGTTGTGGAAGCATGATTCGGAAGAGGTACTGGAACATCTTTCATTTTGTTCACCACTACATTACCATTGCCGTGTTTCACATGCAAGCAAAATATCGATCGGTTCCGTTTTCCCTCTTTCCCCGTGACGTTTCTTCAACTAACGAAAGCTGCGCACAGCTCGTGACAATTACGATGTTCAAGAACCTTGAACGGAACAGAAAGTTGGGTTGGTGGAGGAGGGGGGGGGGAGATGTAGGAGAGTAACCACCACAATGGACTCTTATGTGATCCATTTACATCATTCAAAAGGGGTGTAGAGAGAAGAAGATACCAAAATAAGTGGTCTTCTTCAAAGATCTATTTTTTTTTTCTTGTTAAGAATGAAAAAGTAAAGAGTACTATAATGCAATACTCATTCTCCTCCTGTTTCTTCTGTCAAACTGCGTGAAAGGAAAACTCAACTCTTTTGGTAAAAAGATTTATGGACGACTATTGTTTGACATCCTCCAAAACAACATATAATACTTCTTTCTCTAATAAAAGCGTATTCTTCATGCCGGGGGAGAATAAATAATGTAGAAAGATAAAACCCTAATAGAAGTTAGAGCTTCATTTGTCTGATAGACATTAGGAGAAATTCAATTAAATGAACTATTTTTAACAATGGCGCTACGGTTATTCCCTGTAGGCTAAAGGATATGGATGATCTATGATTATTCTCTGTAGGCTGAAGGATATGAGTAATCTATATTTATTCCTTGTAGCCTAAAGGACATTAATTACATTCTGTGGAGTGCAGGGGAAGAAAAGAGAAATCTCCGTATTAAATTCATATGTAAATCTCTCTCTTACTACCCCTTTCTTACAGGAATGTTGTATCATCCAAATTTAAAGAAAATCAAAAGATATGCCAAATAAAATAATAGAAATTACTGAAATTTAGATAAAAGTCGGTAGAGCTAAGATTAAAAAAATATAATATATATATATATATATATATATATATATATATATATATATATATACAAGTATATATATGTATATATTTATATATATATATAATTTCTATAATGCCATTCCTGTAAGTGTGAGTTCCTTATTTAAAGTCCTGTAGCCCCTTTCGGACTTTCTTTGATATGTGGACTTACGCATGAGTTATCTGCCACCTTGGTTTATCAAAGAATAGGTGTGTGATTACCTTACTAGTTTCGAACATCTGATATTAAAGAACATGGAATCCAGCAAACCTGCAAGAAACAAACAAATTATTCTGGTACTTACCATACCAGCCGAAATTCCGTTAGGGAAGGTGATAACTCCATGTAGTTTAATAAACACTTTTATTATAAACACAACACTTAATCACTTAAACCACAACACGTAATTGATATCGATATAAGATATGCTCACAGTTGAACTAAAAATAATTTTTAAAAAGCTTATGATTTTTTTATCACTAGTTCATAGTTAATAATATGTATTTGTATCTATTGCACAGTTCATTTTCTTTAATTTCCAGGTAGGTGTGTCCGTTACTTCACAGCATTAATCACAATTTTAGTGTCTATTCTTTCATGTTGATAGTATTCTTTTAAAACGGTTTCCGTAGCATCCTAAGGTAGATTAAGTCCTTGGTACCTGATTATAACTTTGAGTCCACTACTTTGTAACCACTTAAAACTTGGTTTTATTTGCACTTCTATCTCTCTCTCTATATATAGATATTTTAATGATTTGTTGCTGCATACGTAAGATGTGTGTATTCATTTCCAGTAGTGTCAGATTGGATCTCTAAATGCATATAGTCTAGAAAACTGACACAGTTTATTTAACTTATTTTGAACACCAATGGTGCAACTTATCGCACTTAATTAAGTTCACTTTTAAAATAAATATATGCACCTATCTTCCATTGCAACTAACACCGTTGAATTTATAGTGTTTATGAAAATAACTATTTTCACACGAGCAGCAACTTCACAGACCCGATCTAAACGCCAACTGCCTTGTTCTTCTCCAGAATTTCGGTTTTGTAAAAGTGGTTTGACGCCCAAGAGTCGTGCTTCGCATCAAAGCTACTGGCTTTTCAATAGAGATAACCTTTCTATTGTCTATCTACCTGCTAACGGAACTTTGCAAGGAAGTATGCTGAATTTTATTTACATTGACATTATACGCAAATAATTCACTTCTTATAGATTGTCACCTAATTTCGAATCAAGCACTAAAATCTGCATTCTTTGGCCTTTCATTAGATACCAAATATGTTATAGTCCCCTTCTGATATAACCTTAAAATTTTGCATTTAAGATAGGTCGATTAATATGTTTTCCACCACCTGACATTTTCTTTTCTTATGTTTGTCTAGTCACTGGAGCCCTCTAGCGGAAAGAATTAACAATGTCGCGGACAACCATAATAGTTCGGAGTTTTCTGCTTCCGATTGACAATTTTACAAATTATTGATTATAGAATGAAATTAAACATACATCTACTTTACTTACAAGTATATACATATCTTTGCTACCATATACATATGTGGTATGGAGTTGTCATCCTCTATAAACTTTATTTGAAACAATTTCTTAGGGTAAGGATTCCCAGTTCCGTCTGTCCCCAGCAGAAAGCCAAAACTCCACCCTCCAATACCAGATAGTACTTGTTTTTTTTTCTCACGGCTGAAAGAAAGTTTTATGATACGATATACGGAAGAACGGAAAAGGTAAAACAAACAATAAAGGTACGCGTAGCTTTCCAATACATAATTGACTCTTAAACACACTAATTCTTACATATTTTAATTATTATTAGTATTTGATATTACAAACTGCTTCATCTGGTAAACCTGGAACGAATTCACAGCCTGTTTTGATAGATTCACTACGCCAGCTAGAATTCTTGTGAAATCGGCGGTTAACCCAAGATTTTCACACATCATTTTCCTTCCGTTTTTATATCTATGTGTTAAAATTTGACAATAGACAAATATCCGACTTTCTATCGCCTTTTCGGTAGTGTTACAACTCAGGGTGTTTTATGTTTTTTTAGTTCTATACAGTATTCTTATAGCTGCTTAACAGAAATAAAACAGTAATTTTTAGTTTCAACTCACAATATAGTTGGCTAGGCTGACCAAGCATAGGTGACTGACCTTTTGGAGCTTAGTTGTCTTCTACAAGTTTGTCTTAGAAAGAAAATCTAACTCACTAGAGTCTATCTTTCTATATACGAAATCCAATATCTATAGTTACATTCTCGATATAAACTATAATATTACCAATACATAAGGTAAATAAATACATATAGGAAATAAAAATAAATGTGATTCTAAGTTAATTAATAATATAAATAATATATAAAAATAAAGAAAACCATTTCCATTTTGATATGCAAATGATAACATTTAAATATACTACTATATAAACTTTATTAATGAAACTAATGTGAGACTGCGTCGTACATTTCCCCCCTTTGAGTTATATATTAATGGACAGGACAATTAATATATTGCTCACAGATACAATACTTAAGAACTATAGTAACTATGTAATGGCTACTTGACAAATTAATATTCCTAACTTATTTTCAATAATAACATTGACAATACATACATATATAGCATACTGACGATACAGAATTCTGATACATATGATAGTTTTAAGATATGTACATAGACATTGTTATTTCTCTCTTTTTTCTTTTTTTCTTTTTTTTATACGAGGCAAGACTATCTCATGTCTGTTGCTCGGATGTGTTATCTTCCTTTTCTTTGTCTTCTTTCAGATTTTATTTCTTTAAGAGAAATGTATTTCAGGATGTAGTACCCTTTGAATGTGTGTGACGAACACATCTTTATAACCCTGAATGTCTAATTGTTTGTCTCCACTCTGTTACGTTATGTGTGCTCGCAATTCTTTTTTTTTTTTGTAATTGATTCTCTTTACACTCTTGTATCATTCACGAAAAACTCAATTATATCAGATTTAGAAAAGAAAGGTTTATCACTTAGAGACTGTAAGACTTCCAGTGTGGTATAGGCTTGTTTCTTTGTTTTTTTTCTATGATTTATTCCATCTATGCTCAACTGAATCTTCCATTTGCTTACTCAGCTACCACCAACGGATAATTATACTCACTGGGTGCTTTCTTGATAATATTAAAAGCTAACCACCGATGAATTTCCTTTTGTATCAGATTTTTGTACTTAAGAGGAAAAGGATACATTTTCGATTTTATTGGTGTAGGATCTGTAACTTCTATCTTATGTTCATAATTTTTAATTGTTCCTGCCTTTCGTCAAAATGTCTATGTGTTTTATTAACACGGACGCTAATTTACCCCTTTGTTCATCAGTGAGATCTTTATAGTTATTTACATGTTCATAAATATCTTTCTCAGTGACCTTTGTGTTGATTTTCTCCCATTCTTCGGGAGACAACACTCTTTCTTTCAGTTCTGTGGGAGTTGGGAATACTCTTTTACCCAACTGCAGTGTGGGGTCACTATCAAATAGCCTCGCCTTTGAATTCACCAATCCTACCTTAGGAAACTGTATACTTTCTACATTCTCTCCTATCTCGCTTTTCTCCCTTAACTCACTAATAATGTCACTTTGCAATGATTCCTCTAATTGTCTAAGGACTAAATCATCACTCGATATTTCTTGATCTCTAAAGTTAACTTCAATATAGTGGGGTCTTTGTAATATCAACAGCGCTCTTGAATAATATAGAATAGCAGCAGATTCTACGAAAAATTGGGATCCTAATATCACATCTTTATTTAATCCTTCTACAATGATGCCAACTGTATAATAAGTTTTCCCCTGTACAATAACCTAAAGAAGAGTTTGACCTTTGACCGTGGCTATCTTCTTACCGAACGCTGAAGTAACTTTTATGTTATTTGCTTTTAAAAATGGTGGTTGTGTTTGGCTACCTAGTATCGTTTCAAATAAATTGTTATTTATTGCGGATATACTTGCTCCAGAATCTAACAATGCATTTACAGATTGAGCATAAATATTTACATTTATCTCTGGTAAAACTACTACATTGTTTCTCACAACTGGGTCGTCTTTTGTATCTAACAGATTATCAAAAATTCCATTTGCCTCATTAAATGTTTCCCTCTCTAATTCTACCTTTCTACCATCTTTCAATAACAATGAAATAGTGTCTTTAGTATTACTTTCAAAATTTTGAGTACTATTTATTTCTTCGCATTTTACACATTTATTTTCATTCTCCTCAATACTTTTAACATATGTTTCATTTTCGTCTGCCAAGTCAGAACTATTGTTTGCGAGCACACACAGGGCTTTATTCGTCTGTTGGATATCAGATGTTCTATTCACAAGTACTACATCCAACTTTCCCGCTGTATGTGCTGGAAAGCATCAGTTATTATAATGAGGACCCCCTGTCACACTGGGTGCATTTTGGTTAGTTTGGTAACCTTGTCCTTCGCTATTATGATAGGTTTCTAGCAGTTGTATTTTTTGCTCCGGAATGTAGTTGTTTTGATTTCTACTTCCATTCCGTGTACTGTTATTTCCCCTTCTCGAACCTCGCTGTCCCCTGTGGTTTTGTCTATTTTCAGGTGAAGGGTAGCGCTCATTACGGGGTGATTGACCTCCTTCCCTTCTCCCGTTATGACCTGAATTTGGGCTCTCATTACTATTGCCTCTATTGTCTCTCTGTTGCTGTCCTCGTGTGTAAGAGACATTCCTTCTATTATTCCGACGAGGATGTGTGTCTACCCTCTCAGAGGACACTTGCAACATATTCATATTTCTACGAGGAGGAAATCTATCTCGGTCGTAATGAGTTGCCTGTACTTCGTTCACAATCGCGAGTAAATCTGTAAGAGATTGTGGTTTCGAAGCCACTAAGGTCCTAAATATATATACTGGAAGTTTTCTCGGTAAGAATTTCAATAAGCAAGATTCGTCTACAGGAGGATCCAATATTGAATTTTGATGTAGAATGTTCAACAGAAAATCAGAAGGATTTTTATGAACCTTATTGTCGAATTGAACTGTTAACAAATTAGCTCTTAGTGTAGCCAATCGTTCCTGACTTAAGTAGGTTTCTCTAAATTTAATCACAAACTCTTCATACGTAACAATTTTCTGACGCATGACTTTGAACCACGAAAGTGCTGGCCCTTTTAACGTTCTACTAATAAATGACAAACGTGCTTCATTAGGTACACCTGTTAATGCAAAGTAATTGTCTAAGTCTAGCAAAAAGTTATATGTTTCTGGTTCGTCCTCAGTACCCTGATAATTTGGTAGGCTTAGATCACAATGAATAAAAGGGTTCATGAATGTCGACAACTGTGCTGTCTGATTATCGAGTGGTGAAACAGAGGATGCAGGTGGTGCTATGCTCGGCGAAATTGTTTCATTAGGAATAGTACGTGAACATGAGGGCATAGCCTGTTCTGGTGGAATGCTAGTGTGTGAGGAGACTTCTACGCGATTTGACTCAATGATATTTAGTCTGGCAGAAATCATTTCTTCTATGGCCTCTACTTTTCCGGTTATTCTCGAATCTACACTCTCGATAGTGTTTCTTCATTCATCAGTTACATTCGCGTGTACAGAAATTATATCACTTAATTTTGTCTCTACTTCTGCCCGATTTCTTTCAACATGACCAATAATATTATCACCTTGCTCTTCTAAAGATCCTATCTTATTTCCTAAATCATTTTTAACTTCTTCTACATTTCTAGCTGTCTGGTCTAAATTTTCAGAAACTTGATTTACTGTTACATTTAATTGTTGTACGGTGCTCTCTATATCGTTATGTAGTTGTTGCTCTGTATTTTGTAGTGACCTACTCAGCCTAGATTCAAGCTCTTTCTGTGAATGTTCTAAATTCCTTCTTGTATTTCTCAGCTCTTCATTTGTATCTTCTAGCTTACTAGACAATGCACTAATTTTACTATCTAACTCCTGGTGAGTTTGTGCTAGTTTAGAACCTAACTCTTGAACCTCTTCCCTAATTTCGGTTTTCAGTTCACGCTGTAACTCTTGTTGGGATTTATCAATTTTGTTATGCAATTCTTGCTGTATTCGCACCAAGAATTGCAACACTGGGTCTGATGAACTCCTAGTTGTGTCTCCTATCCCATCTGTCTCATTACCTACTTCTATGTTTTCGTCTCTCACTTGAATTTCATCTCCCTGATCTACTTCTGTAAATGACATACTTTGCGCTTGTTTTAAATCTCTAACTTCTTCGTTCATCTTTCTGCTTTTCAGCCTAGTCAAGACCATCAATCCTAATTAATCTAATAAATTGACTAATAAAAAGAAAAGAATCTCTATTTTATGTAAACGTTATCTCAATAAATTTATCTCCCCCCTTCAACTTTACAACTTCTCAAGTATTATAAATAAACATATTTCTACACACATTTTACTTTTATATCAATTATGTTTTGGAAAGCATTTGGGACAAAATAAATTCATTACACGAAAATTTTACTAATCTTTAAGTAATCACACACTTGGTTATATGCTAGGATGTGAACAACAGTGCGTAACCTGCACACTTCTTGCCAAACACGTAGGGTGTTAAAACATTTACGTAAAGAAATGATCGACGTGGTTAAGCACTCACACATGGACGCCAAAATTATGATTGTACTGCGCCTTTGCCTGTAATCCTTGCATATAATATTGCTACTACGCTGGATGCCAAACTAATGTGTACAATAACTATGCACAGAAGCGTAGTAATTGCCCCACGCTGGGCGCCAAACTTATGTGGAGTGCAGGGGAAGAAAAGAGAAATCTCCGTATTAAATTCATATGTAAATCTCTCTCTTACTACCCCTTTCATACAGGAATGTTGTATCATCCAAATTTAAAGAAAATCAAAAGATATGCCAAATAAAATAATAGAAATTACTGAAATTTAGATAAAAGTCGGTAGAGCTAAGATTAAAAAAATATAATATATATATTTACATTGACATTATACGCAAATAATTCACTTCTTATAGATTGTCACCTAATTTCGAATCAAGCACTAAAATCTGCATTCTTTGGCCTTTCATTAGATACCAAATATGTTATAGTCCCCTTCTGATATAACCTTAAAATTTTGCATTTAAGATAGGTCGATTAATATGTTTTCCACCACCTGACATTTTCTTTTCTTATGTTTGTCTAGTCACTGGAGCCCTCTAGCGGAAAGAATTAACAATGTCGCGGACAACCATAATAGTTCGGAGTTTTCTGCTTCCGATTGACAATTTTACAAATTATTGATTATAGAATGAAATTAAACATACATCTACTTTACTTACAAGTATATACATATCTTTGCTACCATATACATATGTGGTATGGAGTTGTCATCCTCTATAAACTTTATTTGAAACAATTTCTTAGGGTAAGGATTCCCAGTTCCGTCTGTCCCCAGCAGAAAGCCAAAACTCCACCCTCCAATACCAGATAGTACTTGTTTTTTTTTCTCACGGCTGAAAGAAAGTTTTATGATACGATATACGGAAGAACGGAAAAGGTAAAACAAACAATAAAGGTACGCGTAGCTTTCCAATACATAATTGACTCTTAAACACACTAATTCTTACATATTTTAATTATTATTAGTATTTGATATTACAAACTGCTTCATCTGGTAAACCTGGAACGAATTCACAGCCTGTTTTGATAGATTCACTACGCCAGCTAGAATTCTTGTGAAATCGGCGGTTAACCCAAGATTTTCACACATCATTTTCCTTCCGTTTTTATATCTATGTGTTAAAATTTGACAATAGACAAATATCCGACTTTCTATCGCCTTTTCGGTAGTGTTACAACTCAGGGTGTTTTATGTTTTTTTTTTAGTTCTATACAGTATTCTTATAGCTGCTTAACAGAAATAAAACAGTAATTTTTAGTTTCAACTCACAATATAGTTGGCTAGGCTGACCAAGCATAGGTGACTGACCTTTTGGAGCTTAGTTGTCTTCTACAAGTTTGTCTTAGAAAGAAAATCTAACTCACTAGAGTCTATCTTTCTATATACGAAATCCAATATCTATAGTTACATTCTCGATATAAACTATAATATTACCAATACATAAGGTAAATAAATACATATAGGAAATAAAAATAAATGTGATTCTAAGTTAATTAATAATATAAATAATATATAAAAATAAAGAAAACCATTTCCATTTTGATATGCAAATGATAACATTTAAATATACTACTATATAAACTTTATTAATGAAACTAATGTGAGACTGCGTCGTACAATTCCCAAGTGAATGATTTCTTTTTTAATAGCTGCAGGAGACAGGAAAACTTTCGGAATATCTACACACATAAGATTTCCCACAACGAGTTCTTAAGCACTAAAATCGAGTTATTTACCCTCCGGAATGATGATCAACGACATATTATTAAGCCGCCATGCATGCTAAGAGACCAAGAGAAAATAAGACAAAAACAGTTCTACTATCGCAGGGATGAAAATAAGCAAGAAAATTTTACTCGCCCAAGAAAAAAGCTACTAGCCCACTCCGTCAATAGAAATCATTTACTTACCTTCGGTACGATATTAAATACTCGCCCGCACCAATGAATCACTTGCCCCGGGCGAGTGAGCGAGTGGTTATTTGCACCCCTGTACTATCGTATTTTGATCCAGTTTAAATCTATCGCAAACAGAATACCGATCTACTGTATGTGAACAGAAAGAGATTTCTTTACTATGTATAGATTGAGTAATTGTTAGAAGTTCTGATATTCGCACTTATTTCCGAGAAATCTTGTATAGAATAGTTCAAGTTCCTCTAGGAAAATCGTAGCATTTCAGCAAAGGACAGAAAAGTAATACTTAATTATTACACGGTTTCGAACATGAGTAATAAATAAATACGAATTTGCAGTTGTCTCCACAGTTCTTTTATAGTATTTCAAATGGTTGAACTGACTTTCATAGTTGCCATAGTATACTTTTTCTGTATCTCTTCCTCACTTACTCACAAACTCTGAAAGTAGGGTGTCATGACCTATTTAATCTTAACTTTTTTTTCTGTCATTAACATCTCATTCTGAACTTCGTAGCTATTAGTTTTGTTTGGTCCATCATGAATATCGGACTAGGGATCGTTTCTGGGTCATGGAAACCATATTGAAATCCATTATATTGGATCGAGATAACGAGATTAAATAGAAAACGTCTCATGAGTATCAAGTAATAGGGAAATTTTCCTATAAACGAAATGATATAATTACTTTCCTAGTAGATGCAATGATTCAAATGTAACTTACATTCATAAATTTTGAAACCTCGTGTTAAGGTACCTTAAATGTGTTGTGCCTATTCCTGAACAAACTCTTGAAGGCGTGCAATCTATTTTGAATTGATCCGCATGAGTATCTGCTGGGACTATGTTAATACAGACCACTATGGTGCAATGGGGAAGATGGTGTGCGTCATGGATTTTCTTAGAATAGAATAACCGTTTAAAGTAACCCCATAGAAAAAGTTCACTGCGATATCTTGGATGATCCGGGAAGTCATCACTCTGCACCACTCTCTCAAATCTAATGACCGATCAGTTGCGCCCACTTGTCCGTAGGGTTGGGATGCCTCATTTTGCTACACATAATGAGTGAAGGTTCTGTCGTCTATAATAAGGAATGGAAATAGTGTATCTTAAAGAAGTTTGTGTTATCCCATATCTCACACAACACCATCACCTTAAGATCAATTACATCTCTGTATGAGTCTAACCAGTAAGTTCTTGAGCCACTCTAGTATTTCATGTAACTACCTTATGAAGCACACATTCATTTATAGTTGACAAATCCACTGTCCTATGGTATGAGTGAAAAATTATGGCTCCCAATTCATTAAACATAAAACTTTTAATCCTAATACCTCTCATTCCTAAGGCACTCTGTGAAACTTCTAAATCTTCAAGTGAAATTAGGTCTTCAGGTGAAATTAGGACAAGTTTAGGTCTTCCTAAGTTCATTAAGCTTCGACTTCTGTGCTTTTCTTTATATGTCTCACCAAACATTAATCTACCATAAGTATGTAGGCACCTGAATAGCATCAATGTATCGACTACCGTATGGAATTAAACCCGGAGACTTAGGTAACATGTTCTGATGTTTAACCCTTTCACGAATATACAGGGTGTTTCAAAACAACACCGTTTGGGAGGTGATTCCTGACACCAAGATAACACAACAAGTATAGACCAACCTGGGTGCACAAATGCTTTCTTTCGGAGTTATAGGCCACCGAAAACATGAAAAAATGAAGTTTAAAGGTCCAGAGCTCCAAAACTATGAGACCTACCGTTAGTCGGGTTAAGATTTTATTTAGAACTAGTTTGTGCCCTATCCAAATATCCATGTTTCAGAATCCTGCGGTACTTCCGCAAGAACTTTTATAGAGGGAGTTGGTACTTCTAATTATATGCCTGTATTCAAACTCCCTCTATAAAAATTGTTGCGTGAGTACCTTAGTGTTCTGAAACATTGATATTTAGATACGGCACATATTAGTTCCTAAGTGAAGTCTTAACCCGACTACGGTATGTCCCAAAGTTTTGGAGCTATGGACCTTTAAATTTCATTTTTTCGTGTTTTCGGCAGCTTCTAACTCCGAAAGAAAGCATTTGTGCACCCAGGTTGGTCTATACTTGTTGTGTTATCTTGGTGTCAGGAATTACCTCTCAAACGTTGTCGGTTTTGTTTTGAAACATCCTGTATACACAGTGATTTATTTGTGGATTTTGTAGAAGGGGGGAATGTTTATGCAAGATTCTGTTCCGTATAACAGAACAACTTTACAGTCGGTTCGGGACAACGTTATTTTTAAACCTATCTACTTTAAAATTATGGTACTATTTTGATAGGCGATCCCCAAGTTCTTTGCCTTTTTTACCTTTTTAAAAACAATTTTATGATAAATATGGGTAGGTACGTTAGATAAGATTTGGTTAGATAAATTAGTTTACATGTGTTACCTTGCTACTTTTCGTCCTACTGCCGAAGACAAGTGTGCAGCATCCAGTAAAAGCCCTATAGTTACACTGCAATCTGCACAACTTGTTATAACAAGTGTCACACTCCTACGTAAAACAGTTTTGTTATGACAAATAATTCTTTAGTCCGTTCTAATTTGGTCTTTAAAAACCAAATTCCTCGCCCGAACAATAAATACGATAAAAGGTAAGAGTTTACTTTGGGCAGAACAGTGATAGTTGCACATACACTTGAACCTGATTTTATTAAATAGAAGGGGAAAGACGGTATTAAATGTCATTCGTCATATCATAAATGAGTTTTTGCACTTGCTCCTTCTACTTAATAAAATTAGATTCAGAGGTGTGTGGCCCTAGCATTGTTCTGCTGAAAGTAAACTTCTGGTCAACAAAACATACTGGTATTAAAAAGAATCCAGAATTGAACAGAGACTGTAGCTAATCTGGTCTCCGAAGAATCATGAGCATGTATTAAACAATTACCAATATGATGCTATCTAGGGGAAAAAAAACTTTTCTTTCACTTTTACTCTCGAAATTGAAACAGCCGTTGTAGCCTACAATATTTACAGTTTTTACAACAAAATAACAAAAAAGGACTGACTTCCGATTTCCCCTTGAGTTAAGCTGAAACATGACTTATCTAACACTGTCTTAAAAATTAACAATATTTTCACAATATTTTCACTTTAGAATAGCGAAGCAATAGGAGGTTGGTTTACATCGGATACCGTCTTTTTCATTTGGTTTGCAATATGATGTCCATTTTCTATCCAGCTGAAGGCATACTTTTCTGCATTGAAAGAAGTCATGTCTGGCCCATTAACGTCTATGGAAAGAAGAGATTCGAGGGTTTTTACAGATAAATGGTTTCTAGCGTCATGCTGTAAGTTTAAGTTGGAAAAGCCTCTCTTACACTCTGCAGAAGAAACTGAAAGCAATTCTATGAACAATTCTTCAGAAAGCAATTTTATAAACAAGACCAACATAGCTCGCGACAATAAACATATTGGGAAAAAAAAAAAGAATCGCTACTAAAACATAAAGTTGAATCATTGCACTTCAAAAGAGTTTATAGCTTAAGAAACTGAGAAAATATCTTCCCAGGCTGGGAAGGCTGAATTAAACCTAGAGGCAGGGAAGTCAACATTTAGAAGGGGGGGGGAATTCCCAGGCTTCCCTGGCTACAAATAAATCCCTGTGTATACATACGAATTTTGTTCAATCTAAGACGGTCTGATGTCTTGCAGTCTCCATGTTTTCCGCTTATACTTCATTTGTCACGGTTTCATTATTACTACAACAATTATTAAATTCTTCATAGCTCATGGAAAAATCTTTCTTTGACAATTCGTCAATGTCTGCAATAATTGTTTAATTAATCATTATTTTTATCACTAAAGTTTTCGTCAGTCATTTTCTCTTAGTATCTGTAGTTTGACCATAAGTTTTTCAGATATAAATGGTGTTTTACTATTCATGTTTGACCTAAAATTTAGGCAATCATATTACTTGATACACTGAATTTTGAGATGATGATTATACGAAAAAAGGCACAGAGATAGTTACAAATATTATCAAAACACTACAAATGCCAAATTTTGTGAGCAGTGGAAATGAAAAGAATTATATTTACGAGGAGTCAAAATGACCCATGCGATACTTCTAGGTAAAACTAATATATATAATATATATAATTCATGAAAAGAGTATTCAAATCTACGAATAAGAGAAACGTAACTATTCTTGAAATTAAAAAAGTTATGACATTCAACACTAATACATTCAAAACTCTGAAATATGGAAAATTCATTTTGGAGGGGTCAAAATGACCCCGGTGATGCTTCTAGCGTGAAGGACCTAAACAACTACTCTTCTCCAAAATATACCAATTTTTCCCACGACTTTGAAATGTGACAAGAGGCGCATGTAAATTTTGAAAAGGTTCGAAGTTTAGTTGCATCACAGAAATTTTGAATTAACCGTTATTAAATTTCAGCTGAATATTTGATCCTTTTAAAAAAACTGAGATCTAACACCTGTACTCTGCTCTTTAATTGTAAATGTTATTTCTAAAAACCTACAAATTCTATTTTTAGCAAAACTTGAGATTGAGCGTTTGTGTCAAGTATTTTGCACCTCTTGCTATTTGAATCGACATAAAATATGTATAATAGAAAAGTCTACTAGAACCTTGTATTAACAGGAAGGTTGAGTTTCATTCTTTCCGAATCTTACCATGCCCGTGGCTGTTAATTGACAAAATCTACCATGTCAATTTCAGCCGATAAAGTTGCAGGTAATGATTACATGATGTTCCCAGTAAAGACATGTTTCCATTTGTGTAGCAGTGTTTTGTAAAAGAAGGAATATCTTATGGCCTTTCTCGAGAGAAAATAACGCAATTATTTTGATATGGACTAATATAAGTACTTCTACGTTTGCTGAACATTGTGAAGAATCACTAGTGTCGTAAAACACCTACAAGATAGAGGGAAAAGACAATGAATACGCCGACAGTCTGACTTTTCAGAAAGGTGAACTTTCAGATCTTGCTCGCAAGCTACCATTCAAAAAATCAAACTGAAAAAGTACTCTGGGAAAGGGAACGAACGAAACGAAGTGGAACAAGGAGCACTGCCTTCGCTATAACCAGAAAATTGATAAGCAATCCTGGAACATTGTACAGCTTCCTAGGAAGAACTAGTACCTTTTCGTGATGTTTACTAGAGCAAGCATTCAGCTGTAGAAGAAAGATCCTTCATAATGTCCAACATCTCCGTTTCAACTTCAAGTCGTCGTTGGCCCTGTTATCAGGATGGACATGGGAAAATAACAAAGGACATGGTAATCAAGCGTTTTGTTCAATGTGAGAATGTTACTGTGCCAGTGTGTCAGGATAGCTTCCTGAAGATTCTCAGTGTAGGAAGAAGCAAGTTGAGCACGCTGCTAAAGACAACCTAAGCAATGGCGTATAAGTAAAGGAAACAAGAGGTAATCAGCTTACACCGCACAACTTCTATAACAACGAGTTATGAAGCACATACAGTCTTCCACTTGCAGAAACAACCACTACAGAAGGAACAGTGCTCCAAAAATTGTGCCTATCTGCCTCCAGACCTCAATATTCGGAAAATATGGAATGTTTTCTGACCTTGAGGTCTCACAAGCTACGGAGTCAACTTCTATAAACTCTGCTTTTCGAAAGACATGTAGCTGCAGTTTCTACTACAAAGTTTTCATTTGTTTATTCAACCTGTGTTTCTGTCCGTCAAATCTGACGTTTGCAGGAACTGTGTTCGGTTTCGCTGTGAAGAAGAAAAAAAGGAAGCGCTTGTATCAAAATTCATTCATACGCACAAAGTCAAGTGCTTTTTCCGAGAACAGATTTCTGGACGGAAGCTCGTCCATGTACTTTGACCTCATGTGAAATAGGCTTCTACCTAAGAAGCAATTTCCGAGGCCTTCTACAGTCGCCAAATTTGGTGCCAGATTCTGGGCACCGTCATCCACACAGAGAATAAGGAGCTAAGCAAAGAAAGCATTCTTTTATCGCTAGTTGGAAAATGAGACTGGATGTTGTTCCAATGAAATCACTTCAAACTTTTGGCACTTTCTGAAGTAAATTTTGTATTTTGGGGCCGCCATCTACGGCAGTTAACGTCAAAAGAATTGATTTTGGATCAACGGTGATTATTTTATATTTCGAAGAATAATATCAAGTTGAATTATTAAACTCTTCGACTGAAAACGTACAGTCATTCATTTATTTATTCACCATTATCGGTGTTAATAGTAGCACCAGACGGGGATAGTAGCGTCCCAATGTGTTACAAATATTTAAGTATTTTATATGTGTAATAAAGTTATAAATGTGAATCAGTAGTATCATTATAATCATATCACGGCAGTGATCATTAATCTGAAAATTGTAAATAAGCAAAAGTTGTTATAAATTAATATTGAATTACAATTTTTTATTGTTTAATCTTTATATAATTTCTCTGTATTTAAGTAGATAGTCTGCCGCCATTTGCAATATATATTTCACAAAATTCTATTTGTTCTAGAAATGCATGAGTGCATTATTTTAACAAAGTACATTAAATATTTGCACGAAAAATACGTCACATTGCCTGAAGTATTAACATAGTTAATATTAAATTGTTGGAAAATCAGTTTCTACATTAGTTGCAATGATCGTCAATTGTTGTTCAAGATAAATAATTACTAGATATTAGTAACAGTTGAGTCATTTTTAATGTTCTTGATGATTATTTCACAGAAATTGAATTTACGTAAATTTTCAATAAAAGTGTTGGAAATAGAACTATAAAATACATGTAAAGAATTAAAAAACCCAAACACACACAACAAACACTTCGATTCACATCACGCCGCTATTTGTACTCCTGTACACAGTTATATATTACATATACAGTTTGTTTCAAAACAACTACCAACAACGTTTGAGAGGTGATTCCTAACACCAAAATAAGACAAAAAGTATTATGGTCAATACTATGGGACCTACTGCAATCGGGTCAAGGCTTCACTTAGGAACTAATATGTGCTCTATCCAAAAATACATGTTTCAGAATTCTGCTGTACTCAAGCAAGAATTTTTATGGAGGGAGTTCCGCTATGGGCATGTAATTTAAAGTATCGCCAACGCCAACTACCTCTATAAAAATTGTTGCGGAAGTACCACAAGATTTTGAAACATGGATATATGGATAGGACACATACTAGTTCCTAAGTGAAGTCTTGGCTCGACTACGGTAGGTCCAGTAGTTTCAATAGAATTGGAGCTATAGACCTTTAAAGTTCATTTTTTCATGTTTTCAGCAGCCTATAACTCCGAAAGGAAGGATTTGTGCACCCACATTGGTCTATACTTTTTGTCTTATTTTGGTGTCAGGAATCAGCTCCCAAACGTTGTCGGTGTTATTTTGAAACACCCACTCTCTCTCTCTCTCTCTCAAAATATATATATATATATATATATATATATATATATATATATATATATATATATATATATATATATATATATATATATATATCAAGGATGTTATAAATAGAGGATCTGCCCATGTGTATCTTCATCCTATTAAATCGATGAAGCCAAAAAACAACGAGCATCGGCACGTCTGATTGGCTACTCTCGCTTTTGCCATCTTCTGATTGGCTACTTTCGTCTCCGCCATGATTGTTGGCTCAAAACATTGCGATCCTATTGGGTGGAGTGGGTAGAGTAGTGGGGCGAAACTGTGACGTATGGCTTCAAGATTTTGTTGTAAGGGCAGATCCTCTATTTTATAAGATCCTTGATATATATAGTATGTTTTATTTTTATTGTTAGTTTCATCTTCTTCTTGTGAGTTGAATTAATGGTGCAGAGAATTGCACTTTTCACCTGTAATTTTATAAATATGATTTTCGTGATATTACAGATTCTGAATGGCATATACTATATACATATAAATAAAAATAAACACAACAAACATCAAACATAAATTGTACGTTAGCCAACGATGCATAACAATATTCGTAGGAATAGGCGTGCACCTAGAATTTTTTTTTTATGAGAATGGTGCAATTGTTTGGCGAGGTCCCAATAATACAAATCACTACGTCTATGCAGTATTGAACTGCATTGCTCTACACCAGAAAAGATGATAAATAGTTTGCTAGTGCCACCTATATTCTAAGAAAAATATAGAATTAAGTTGGTTTTGTTTTAAAAAAATTACAGATGAAGTCTAAGATCAAGTCTGCATCGAGTCCAAGATCAAATCATTTCTCTGCTAAATAAGAATAGTTTTATGAAGGTAGTATACAAACGCATGTACAGCTATGAAGTTTTATTTTGTTCTTGAGGGATGTCTGGACATGGTGAACACTTGCATGGGTTCGCCTCTGCTTTAAACCCTTTACGATTTAGGTACATAGTTGATTTTGAACACTTGGCCCTTTTCACACTCTGGTCCTTTTTAAAACAATTATAGAACCTAACAAATTTGTTCCTTAACCTTTTGTTCTATATGCACATCTATACAAAATATATTTTGTCTTCAAGATCTAAAATCAATTGCAAACAGATCTTCATTTTGAAAGAGAGAAGTTTTCTGTAGATGTTGGAAAATAATTTTATTCAAAAAGTTTTCAGTAAGCTACAAAAGTTTTAATAGCCTTTCAATAAACAAAAAAGTGTTCAGATAAAATCTTTCAAACGAAAAACATCATGAGATCTTCATTTTGTAAACATTTGAACCACTGTGTTTATATATATATATATATATATATATATATATATATATATATATATATATATATATATATATATATATATATATATATATATATATATATATATATATAAATGAACCTTAAAGTTAATACAGCATCTCGTAGTAAATCTTCAGGATTAATCTTGTATAGGGATATGCACGAGTCGAGAAAAGATTTTCCTGACAAAATTCGAGTAGAGACCCGGCTCTTCCAATAGAAAAATATACATTTGTCGAGTCGAGACAGCCACAAATCTTGTCTCGTGCGCATCCCTAATCTTGTAGTGGTTATGGTTTGCACCTGCATTTAGTATAACATCTAATTCAAAAAAATTGGAAAGACTCTAATATAGTAGTAGTTTCCAATACACTTTTGTGCAATTGACATGGATCTATCACTTCTTTTGACACTAATCGAGAATGTGACCAATATCTATCTTGGGTCTTCCTTTCTCTCTAAGTGTAAATATATACAGACAGCTGTCGACTTAATAAAGTCATACTTGTTAAGAAATTTTCAATATAATACAAAATTACGAACGGAACTTACATCACTGAAGTAACAAGTTCATCTCTGGCTTCACTAATACTTCATTTGAAGACTTGGATGTTGTTGATGATCCTGGTAATCAATCAATAAACTATTGTTGAACTGTTATTAATTAGTTATTTTTTTCCATTGCCGTTGTAAGAATATAAGATTCTGTGCTCTATTTATTAAGCAAATTATGTAATTAAGGTGCATTGCTGTATTGTTAGATAGTATTATTTCGTATTTTTTGATAGGTGTTTACGACAAATCTTAGCTTATGGTAACAAGAATGATGCAAAAAAAAATGGATAAAAGATTGTTATCTTGGCCAATAATTAGTTTTTTTTTATCAGGGACCACAAATTTTTTGAACGGTCCCTAAATCGAGTTTTCGTATCTTCTACGGAATAAGTACGGAATAAGTGATAGTTCGGGTTTGGCTATACGTAAGTAGTTCTCCAGATATAAGGCCTACTAGAAAATTTTTGATAGAAATATATTGGATCTTTTAATCCAAAAATTTAATTTACGCAAAGTATTGGAACTATATGTTTACTTAAGTCGAGGGCTATTTGTATTCTAATCTAATTAAATTTCAGAGAATTGAAGTAGTTCTTTATCCTAATTACATTGTATTTTATTCGAATAAACGAACCTTAATTTTAGACAATTATTACGGAAACAATGTAGTTTCAGAAATATAAACGAGGAAGAGATACTGCTGTAGTACGTATCCTTTGAAATGTGTCTTGCAGGTAAAATAAGCCCGTGCACTTGCACTGTTTTTTGAATTTTATATATAGTCAGTTATCTTTCCTCTTGGCCTGGTTAAGCATATGAGTCATTAGCTCGCTCTTTCTTCTTCTCCTTCTTCTCTGTCTCTCTCAGAATATGAAACATTCTGTGACCTTAGAGGGTGAAATAGCAGTTTATATATATATATATATATATATATATATATATATATATATATATATATATATATATATATATATATATATAAATATATAGCACATTCGAAGTGAAACAGATACAAACTTCATTTTGACTTTTTTTTTTAGATTGAACACGTCTCTTGGTTTGTATATTTTTTTACGTTTTGGTTTTGTATGAAGATCAAACGTTTAAACGGCTTTCTACCTAGGTACTATAATTATGTTCCTGAGTTTGCAAGCTATTTGCGTAGTTCGTTAATTAATTTCTGTATTTTTGCCACACATAACTCACGATGTCGACCCTGTAGGGCTTTCGCTACTCATTCTGTGGAAAATATTCGTAGTAATGATCTGTTCCTGAAAATTCCAATATATATATATAATCTTTTGTCGTTTTTTATGTTTTAAAGAGAATAGAAGGAAATTTTGAAAACTGTAGTTAAAGCTGATTTCTAACACAAAAAATTCACTTAACTTTTCTTCTTCTAAGTGAGAGGGCAACGAAGGTAGAAATTTTGATCTATTTCTCTAAAATTTGACAGCCCAGGGTCAACAGTACAAGTTTCTACCACACACTTTTTAGACTCCTATTTTCCTCTGCAAAAAGTGAATCGTGAAACTACATTTTCCAGAAAGGTTCGTGTGGAAGGGGGGGATCAAACTGTGAAGGGGTTGTATTTGGATACTATTTGAGTATTATTTGAGCGTTCGTGTCACCGAATCATCAAAAATTTGACCTGGAACAGGCTCCTAAAAAAATTGATTTTCATACCTAAGTATGGCAATTTTTGGGTCGAAAGACCAAGGTTAAATTTTGGAATGGGGACTTGGCCCAGAAGTATCATCAACCATGGGTAAGTACTTTAATTTAGTAATTGTCAAAATTTAGTAGAGTACAATGCAAATTTAGTAGAGTGTAATCGTTGACAGGAGTACATTGATCCTCGGAGGGAGGTTTACCTTGGTCCAGGATAAAGGTAGTGTCTCTTAAAATTTCAGAGAGGTTCATCTCGTTCCGTTGAATGTGCCTAGGTATATAAAATGAAAAAAAGAATCATGAGGAGTTATCTTGAAATATGAGTTATCCTAGATAGAGAAGAAACCATTGAAGTTAATACAATGTGAGTTGTAAGGATTTGGAAAGAAGGGAAGAAAATCTCTGACATATACGCTATGAAATATAGGAGAATGGCAGAGATTCTATTGAAAAAGAAAGCAAACACAAGCACATGGCTGGAATACAGGACAATTATTCAAAATATGTAACGGAAATTGTACTGGGAATATTCAAAACAAGATGATATGTTAGAGACGGACCAATTTGTGATTAGAAAGGGAAAAGGTACAAAAGATATCTAATATTGGTTTATTTAGATACAATAGCTGCAAGCTGAAATAGAAACAAAATATCTGCAGTGCTTAATGATTTGAAAAGGGTTTGTGACTCATTGAACTGTAGCTGGAGTGGAAGGATAGATGAACCATAAGGAACTTATGTACTTACCAACATATTATAGTTAGAATAGGGTAATAGCTTATACGGATGGCACCAAATGCAGTTTACTCATTTGGCACGAAAATGAAGTTTGTATTTCAGTTTTATGAAAAGATTGGCACCCCTGTTGACTCCGTTATTTTACATAGTTGCACAATATATACATATATTTTTTGGCGATTTTCCTCAGGAGTCTTAGGGGGATCCAAATACTGTACTAAAATAAATATTTTTTTCCGTGTCAAGTTCCAATTTAGCCATACTATGTAAGGTTATAACTTGAAAATCTACTGAGTCATTAATTGTCCGGAAATAGCTCACAAGAGTAAACTATCCCTTCTGGACTCTTCTAGAAAAATAACTTATATTGTATTATAGGATTTTTAATGAAACGATGTGTAACATATAAACCAGATTGCTAGTCTTTTTTGAGGAAGTCACAACTATTGACATTTACTTTTCAGTGAACCAGCCTTATTGGATATAAAGGTCTTTTAGAAATAATAATAAATTGGACAATCTTATTAAAATTTTATGATGGAAAGTATTTGATCAGACACATTCAAAAGCATAAGCCTCCAAGCGTGTGTACATATATCGGAATAAGCGGACTAACAGCAGCCAAAAATATCTTTATCAACATGTAGGGAGCCCGAAACTTAATAATCCTTTGAAATCTCGAATTCGACTTTCTCACGATCATATGTGATGTACATATGAATATGCCAGTTTATGAATATGTATTGTATATTATGATGGTTTGTGTTTATTCGTTATTGAAGTTTTTTCCTTCCTTCATGAGGTTTTAAATATTCCTTCACACCAGTATTCCTGTTTAGAGAGAGAGAGAGAGAGAGAAAAGCGGATTGAATTACAAATCTTAAATATGTTCAAATTTTAGTGTTGTTTAATATAGATGTTATGTCTATGTTCAGTATATTGATTTATTTGTTATAGCTCCGTCGTCTGTCGCCAATGCATTATCGTTCAACCATGGAACTTGTATTAATGATATGTAAGAAAAAAAAGCGTCCAGCTCTGTGTGTAGGGTCTCTGATTCGATTTCAACTTGTGCCAAGTGGACTTTGTGGTTAACAAAGACGGTGTGCATTCATTTTCTCGGGTTTTCCCGTTTTCTATACTTTTTTTTTTTCATTTTACCATTTCATTTATTCTCATCATCGCCGTTTCCTTTAAACCTTTGGACGCAAACAAAGATTTTTCATTTTTGTTAATATTTATAATTATATTTATATGTTGATTGCTAATAGGAGAAGTGTATCAGTGTTCATGACAATAAATCCCCAAATATTGTATTCCATTCAGTTTGATGTTACCCATTGATTTACGTACTGTGTATCCTATCTTTGGCCAAAACGAAAGTCATAATCATAAGCTTAAGATTTAATCATAAATTTAAGCTGTATCTCATTAGTCATTGCTATGTTATGTACTGTCGTCCTTCTAGTGTCGTATTTTAAAAAGAACTTGACGAGACTATACTTCAGTATCAGTTACATCTTAATAAATGGCGTGATTATCGTAAAGCATCAATTCTTAGGTTTATTGATTATTTTCTAGAAAACTACACATTAGGATTTTACATTCAACAATTTAATTATTAGAGACCGGATGTTAGGCAAAATGCCTATTCTTTAATACTACAGATATGATTTGTTAAAAAAAAAGTTTTAAAGTTATATGAGGGGTTATAGTTTCAATTTAAGCCAATTTTATTTTGCCTATTTCGCCCCTTCCTGCCTAAATAATTGCTTTAGTACCTAATGTTGCCTATTCTATACATTTTCTTCAAAATAAGACTTTATTGGGGAAAATATATATAATTTAGTATTTCAAGAAAGGATTCTGCCTCTTCCGAGAAATATAAGTGTTGTTTGTAGTGATAAGATTTTGTAAAACTTTGGACTGTCATGTGTACTGATAAGGTGCTGTAAAACTTTGGACTGCTGTGTGTACTGATAAGTGTATAAAATTTGGACTGCTATGTGTACTGATAAAGTGCTGTAAAATTTGGACTGTTGTGTGTACTGATAAGTGTACAGTACTGTAGAGAATGTGTTTACCAAGTATACATGGAACACATGTCAAACTTCGTTTTTTCTATATACAGTAAATGAAGATATTAACAAACAGATACTTTTCTATATTCTTTGATCATTATCTATGATTTGAAATTATTTTTTAATTGTATTGACTAGTTATCTTCATTATTTCGAGTTACATTTTAGTGCCTACTTTACTGCGAATTTTTTAAATTTTAAGTGCCTATTTGCCTGCCTATTTTCCAGGTTTTTAATGCCTAAACATCCGGTTGCAATTATGTTCAGCTCAATCTCATTGAATTTTATCGATTGGATGTGCCTCGTGATTGGACACATTTTTTCTTCCCGTTATGTGCTAACAATGTTGTAAAAACTTTAAATTTATTCAACTGGTATAATTTTCAGCGTCTAAATTTGCTACTAGTATATCAGTATATCATACCGGCTTAATTTGACCCTCTGGTTTAAAACATTTTCCATTAACCTTATGTACGTCTGGTTAACAGCGGACACCTCACATACAAGAAAAAACAAATGTGGCGTACGTAAAAACGTAGGTTGCATGCGTCAATCCTGTAGTTTTTGGACTTAACGTATGATTATAGGTAAGATTCTGCAGCAAGAGTATAACTGGAAATGTGTGTTTTATAATACTTTCCGTATAAATGTTCCATCCATACGTACTTCCCGTATGAAACAAAGAAATATACATATATATATAGGCGGTTAGGATCTCATACACAGATGGACGTATATAACATACAGCTGACGTATGTAACATATGTATTTGTATAATATACGGAAGATTGTTAGATGTCAGACATCCTGCAGCCGCATGATGTAACATCTAATTTGGAAGAAAGCAATACGTATGTATCATATGGATAATACCTAATGCTCCCTACAGATTTATGTAGTAAACTTACGGATTCCGTATATTGTACAATATTCCCCAGTCCGGATAACGGATTTTTCTCAGTGCAACTAGCATAACATAAATATTCTACAGTAAAAAAAAAACGTTTTGAGAATTTAAAAGAAGAAAATTACTACATTAAATAATATTTATAGTTAACAACACTAGTGCTAAGTTCGTTGCCATTTATTTAATTCATTGTTTTCTTGTACGTACATATAGTATTTGTATGTACTATGATATATATACATACATACATACATAATACATATATGAGTGTTTTAGTTTACACTTCTGCTTAGTACGTTTACTTGTGCTCCAACCTCCCTTTGTCGTGTATATTATTCTGCGTATTTCATTCATTTCAAAAGCCTATTCATCACTTGGTGTGAGTCATTTTTTTTTCAAATGTAGTCGGTTCCGCACTGTTACTCCTACATAGCTGGTCCCTTGGGAAATCAACTTGTTGAAACAAACTCAAGATAACCACTCTACCACTTCCCACATTCCACTTCATATACACAAATTCAAATTGTGAAATTCAGCAACATTAAGTGTTGTGTGTTTTCATTCCGTTTATTTCATTTTCATTTGTTTCCTGTGGTTGGAAATTACAATAAACGTTATCTATTATACGAGTCCAATCTGTAAGTACATTTGGCTGAATTTCACACAAAGTTTCCATTAACACAAATTAAATTTCTGTTTTTGAAATTAGAATAACCTATCAATTAGATATACCTAGTATAAACTACTCAAAATTCAATCATAATTTTTACAATTTTTGAAGGCATGGGGATTATGTAAGAAGTCAGCTTTAAACAACTATATTGTTTTTAAAGATATAAAAAGGGGCCGCGGTGGCTCAGTGGTAGAGCGTTCACCTCTGGTGCTTGGGGTCCCGGGTTTGATCACAGCTCGCGAAGTTTGGACTTGGTTGTGGACAAACACCGTGTTCATGGGTTTTCTCGGTGTTCTCCCGTTTCCTCCCACTTTCTTCATTCCACCATTTCATTCATTACTCATCATCACCGTCTCCTTTAGCCTAACCGGCATAACCGTGGGACGTAAAACTCAAAAGATTTCATTTCATTTTTTAAAGATATAAAAATCACTTTATGGGCATGAAATCAAGAAAATACATTATAAAGACTTTCATAACAAGGTCTGAGCTAGGCAGTGGTTTTATTCAGCCAGTTTGCACTGGTTTGATAGAATCTGTTGTTAAAATATTTCCAATTCGCAGAAATGTTTGTTATACCCAGACATAACAGTAAATTTTACCCAGTTATACCGAGGAACAGTAAATTTTAGTTTAACTATCTTTGTTTTTAGAAATTCTTCCAGCTACAGGGTTTAACATCTCTCAGAACTAGGTATAAGCGTTTACTTCATAATCTCAAATGCTCAGATGTCAAGAATGAGAACTGGGATCACATTAGTGTAGTGGTGAGGATTATTTATATTTGAAACGCATTCATACGATTTATCAACAGTTGTCGATCCATTCCAGTAAAATATTCTGCTTTTGTCTATCTTGTAGGGTTTGTTTCCTAACAGAATTATATCTATCGATCTACTCTCTCTCTCGTAAAAAATAACAATAACACCACTGGAGCTAAGTAGCTAAGCCCTACGCTGCAACTGGAAAATTCAGAGATCTGTGAAAACGAGAGTTATTGGAGATACCCGTAGTTAGCTCGAAGACTCTAAAGTTAAGAAAAGAAAGTAACAAGTTGGAACAGAGATTCATCGCACCAAATACAACTAGTGAGCGCAGTACTCGTACGTTAAATTTCCAACGTTGGGATAGATTTGATCCTATAATTGGAAATGTAACCACCCGCGCACCCAGAATTTTTTGTTGGGAGGGGTCCAAAGATTGGGAGGGGTCCAAAGATTGGGAGGGGTCCAACAACACTATGTAGTATTGAACCAATGTTGTCCTACACCCTAAAAGATAATAAGTAATTCTTAAGTACTGACACTCATTTTCAGAGAAAAATAATAGAACTAAATTATTTTTTATAAGAAAAGGAAGAATAGGAAGCTAATGTGAGATCAAATTTTTAAGGTGCATTAATCATTTGAAGGGCTTGGTGGAAGAAAGGCTAAACCCACTTCTCCATGAAAATTGACTTTTGTGACTGAAGTTTAAGCTAGTGTCATCTAGTGTTACTCACTGAACTAAATGTATTGTGGGATATGCAATAGTATTTTGTATCTACTCCTACCAACTAAAATACCTACTTTACTTAGCTTTTTTCTACATTAAAAATATTATAAGTGCATTTCTCTTCAAATCACAAAATTGTGGGATACGCTCTTCTTCCACTAACCCCTAAAATTGAAGTTATTATTTAGCCCTATATGATTTTGAAAGTTTATAGTAAAATCACGATATATTTATCATTGTCTGAGATCTGATTGCCCCCTGTTTTTAACTTCTAGATCCAGCATTGTCTAGTTTTATTAAGAAAATGTACAAATGAATGTCCAGTTACGAAGCTTAGGAAGGTCCCGATCCAGTGGCTCTTCATGTAAGTGCGCCCCCGAGATAGATATCATGATTAGCCCTTGTGACAAAATAAATCTTGTTAGACAAATTTATTCGAGTACTATCAGGCTGTGGTGTGAAGTCGAACACTTTTCCAATAAATCTAAAACAATCACTTCATATCTAAACTGCAAATATTGTCTGATGATAAGTCTCAGGTTGTATTTCAAATAAGCTATACCCTGCCCTCAAAACTTAAATGCGCTATGGTTTTTAAGTAAACTCAAACAAAAAATTTGTAGTATTCGCTATGATTCAAATTATCCAGAGCCGTAGTTAGAGATTTCGGCGCCCGGGGCGAAGTAGAATTTGGATTTCTTACCTATATATATTAGGTGTCCCTTATTTAGGGTAATTTCGTGTTGGGTTGAATTGATTTTGAGTTTAATGTCCCTTTCAGCAGCGGAGCTATATAAGACGGGACATGCTGATTAACGAGGAATCCGAACCACAAGAGTTCCCACCAAGAATCAAACCCGGGTCTCCCACGCAAAAGACGCGTATGCTAACCGCTTAGCCACAAAGAAGCTCAGGGTAATTTCGTGTTGCGACACGCACACTCTTTAAATGTATTCTATGTAACAGTAAACAAGCATTAATGAAATAGCAGCTACCTACGTGAACGTAAACCCGTGTCGACTTTACGAAAAAATCATGACTTGACGACAAAATATAATTTAGAATGTCCAAAAGTGATAACAGAGAAACGAAAAGAGGCAGAGAAACGAAACTTTGCACAAAGCAACTAGAGAAAGGAGGACACCTGCCTGTGTATTGATGAATCACCGGATGAACAGTGTTAACACTCTCTCTTCCCTTGCAATATAGGTTTTAAACCATACTGCACTAGTGACATTTTGTCTTTCCAAGCTCAACTTTTCTCTTCTGTTGACGGCAACACTGTTCAACGGACCCTTCTAGACTTAGAATCAGTTAAACAATTCTTGTTAATATTTAATTTAAGGTCTACAAGACGTTAGTACCTCATTCCCTGTATGCGCCACGGCGTTTGCATTTAACACATGTTTCATCTTATTTCTCGAAAAGTTTGCAACACTGATCTGCGTTTACCATCTCTTTTGTCTTTGTTTTCATTCTAGCTTCCAACAATGATATCCAATTTAGTCATTCTATTTACAAATACACAACTTTCTCATGGGTGGCAACACTGTTCACCCGGTAATGTTCATCGATATACACACATAGTTGTCACTCTTTCACTAGTTGATTCGTGCAAGTTTCGTTTCTCTGTCTCTTTTTGTTTCTCTGTTATCACGGCTGGTCATTCTAAATTATAATATGGAAACGTCATTTCATGACTCTGTCGTCAAGTCGGCACGTGTTAACGTTCTCCTAGTGAACTGCTATTTCACTAATGCATGTTTACGGTCACATAGAATACATTTAGCGGGTGTGCGTATCGCAACACAAAATTACCCTAAATGAGGAACATCCGAATATATACACACACACTCGCGAATCAAGGATATGATCAAGGGAGGGGCTAAACCATAATTTGCCGCTTTATCCAGTGTAAAGAAACTAGGATTGAAGCAAATTTTATCCAATGCATATACCTGAACGTCAAGGTGGGGCCATAACTCCTATAGCCTTCACCTTGTATCCGCTCATATTATATATATATATATATATATATATATATATATATATATATATATATATATATATATATATTTGGTCTAGGAATTAATTCCTGCGGTTGGTACGCACACATTGAAGCTGTAGTACAAACACAAAATACATAAATACCTTAAGAAAAATATTGTCCATCGCTAGCCACCACTTTCGCCCATCTGTCAGGCAATGTACGGATTCCGTGGCGAAAGAAGTCCTCATCCTTGGAAGCGATCCAGTCAGAGACCCATGTTTCGATATCTTCTGAAGAAGTAAACCGCTGTCCAATCAAATCGTTGTTCATGCAATCGAACAAGTAGTAGTCCGAAGGAGCAACGTCTGGTGAATACGGCGGGTGGGGTAAAACTTCCCATCCGACATTTTCTAAATAGGTTTTGACCGGTTTTGCGACATGTGGGCGAGCGTTATCATGTTGAACAATAAGTTTATCATGCCTGTTCTCCCATTCTGGTCGTGTTCTGGCCAGAGCTTGCTTCAAACGCATTAATTGTCGTCGATAACGTTCTCCATTCATAGTTTCACCCGGTTGCAGCAGCTCATAGTACACCACACCTTTCATATCCCACCATATGCACAGCATAACCTTTGCACAGTGAATATCTCGTTTTGGTTGTGATGGACCTGGTTCACCTGGTTTCACCCAGGCCTTTTTTCGTTTAGGGTTCTCGTAATCTATCCACTTCTCATCACCCGTAATAATTCGATGCAGAAACCCCTTTCTGCTCTGTCGTTGAAGCAGCAATTCGCAAATGGTTTTTCGTCTTTCAACGTCTCTGTCTTTCAATTCATGTGGAACCCAATGTGACATCTTTTGAATCATTCCCATGGCTTTCAAGCGTTTGGAGACTGTTGTTTGATCAACGCCTAATGCTGCTGCAAGTTGTTCCTGCGTTTGACACGAATCCTGCTCGAGCAATGCTGTCAATTCTTCGTCTTGAAATTTTTTTGGCTGTCCAGCTCGCTCTTGGTCTGCCAAGCCGAAATCACCACTTCTAAACCGTGCAAACCACTTCTGACACGTTCGCTCAGCTAGAGCATGGTCACCATACACTTCCACCAAAATACGATGACTTTCAGTCGCACTTTTCTGCATGTTAAAGTAATGCAGCAGGACACCCCGCAAAAACACTTTATCAGGCACAAATTGCGCCATGTTCACTTAACTACAAACTGGTGTTGTTGACGCTTTAATCCACTGCCCTATACTACGAACGATACGCGATGACAGGGGTTTGCAACACATGTGTGGATACACGGAACCGTTCGTTGCGCCATCTCTTGTCCACCCGCACGAATTAATTCCTAGACCAAATATATATATATATATATATATATATATATATATATATATATATATATATATATATATATATATATATATATATATATATATATATATATATAATGTGTGTATATGTTTGGTATTTAAAAATATCACACAACTAGATACGTATTCACAAAAAATATCCTGGTGATACAATTAGTTAATGGAGAAATGATCCCAATAAATTCATTCAAATTGGAAGCATTTCACGTGTCAATAGAATTAAAAAAAAAAAAGAAAAAGATTGGTAGTGGACAGTCTTAAGAAACACAAAATTCGTTGGGTTCAGTTCTGACCCCTTAAGCCCCTATTCTACAACTGTTTCAAGTTTGAAAATATTATTATTTCCCTTGTTTACCTTTATTTTTAATATTCCCGAGCAAACAGAAGTTTGCGTGTATTTTTTCACTCCTCTCATTTTCGTACCTTCATTCTCACATTCGTGATTAATCCGATTGGGTAGAAAAGCGTGATTAACTGAGCAAGGTTATCACCATCAAAACGCCGAACGCGTATTTCAGACTTTGACCATTTCTGATTTTGAAAATGATCCGGTGTACACTATAAGTCATTAGTTAAAACCTTGTATTTCACATCGTCATTAATAAATCATATATAATAATTTTCTTAGGTAAGAATAAAAGCTTGTTGTGAGACTCATTGAAAAATTTTGTTGCGAGCGGAGCGAGCAAGAAAATTTTTAACAAGCCCATTTCTTTGCAAATAAACAACAATATTGATTTGATAGGGTGCCAATACATTTATGGTGAGTCGCGGCGGCCGTATCGTTTACTCTTTTTCAATATTTTTCCTTTCTCCTTGCTCGTTTGGCGCCCTCTTACTAATAGCGCCCGGGGCAACCGCCCCACTCTCCCATTCCCTAGCTACGGCTCTGAAGTTGTCTAGTGTTTTATCCATTTTCGGTTTCCTCATCCTCATATTGACAAGACTGCAATCAAACTTTTAATCATAAAATAATGTTACATAGATGTGAAGAAAATGACTTCACTGGCCTTTGTATTAAATAGTGAAATATATATCCACACAAAAGTGAGCGGACAGCTGTTCCAAAAGTAATCTACCTATACAATTTTTAAGATAAATTGTGTAATGTCTAACTTAATAGCAGGAGACGTAAAATGGCGTACACTGTACCTATATACAATTTTAAAATAAACCAAATAATGCAAACGTATGCCTAATTCTTTTTTTAAAAAGTTTTTAAACTTGTATCATTGTTCATTGATAAATTATTACACAAATGTGAAAAAGGTGGGTCTAAAAAGGTAAAGACTCACAGCACTGGCTTTTTAAATCTGGGGGGTCGGAGGAATCAAAGTCAAAATCCTTTTTCCCATAGAAGCTATTTATACAAAGTAGTATAGTTTCCTTAAATATATTTGACTAAAATCTGGGAGCGACGCGTCCCCCCGACCCCCAGCTAACGACGCAAGTGCTCACAGCTGCTAGTTTTTGAAGAAGTCTTTAATAGATAACTGCTTTTCCTTGGCATACTCTTGTTTCCATGAAGGCGTAACAAGTATAGTAGATTGTTTTCAAAAGTCCGCATTTTATTACGGAGATTTTTCTTTCTTTTCATTTTTCTCTGTCTAAGAACTAGGCCGGATAGTCGAGAGTTAAAATCGGTTCAGGAAGTTCTTCGTGCTTAAGTCTTAGCCTATTCAAACCTCATGACAAAACTCTGTATTATTTCAACTCTCCATTCTTCCCATTTGCTTTTATATTCCTACAAGTTCATTCTGATTATTTTATATCTGTATGCGGGCGGCTACCCAGAAATTTTTGTTGGAAAGGATGCAAGCTTTTTACGGGAGGGATCAAATACTACAAATCACTACACCTATGAAGTATTGAACGGGTATTATCCTGCACCCGAAAAGACGATAAGTATTTGTAAAATACTTTCATCTATAGTTTCAGAAAAAAAATATATAGAACTAGATTGTTTTAATAAGAGAAAGAGTACAGATGAAGTGTAAGATCAAATTTTCATGTTACATCAATCATTTCCCTGTCAAACAAGTATAATTTTATTGAGAAATTGTACAAATATATGTTGAGATAGGAAGTTTGGTGGAATCGGACCAGGTGGACCCCTGTGTGTGTGTGTGTGTGTGTGTGTGTGTGTGTGTGTGTGTGTGTGTGTGTGTGATATGTTTTACTCATATTAAGTACTGCTATTCTAGGTTAATATGATTATGTTAATATAATTTTGTTTGTTAATTATATAATTTTGTTTGTTTGGCTGTAGTGTACTGTTATTTTCATTATTATATTTTTTACTTGTAAAAAATATACCATATATTAGCATGATTATGTGGGAGACAAGGTGTGGTTACCCTTAACTTCGCCATGTAAAATGAGACTAAATAAAAAAAAAATATTGCTTAGTATGTATGCTATCCAAATCTAATGTTCAACTTCCAAATTCTTTCCTCACTTAGAGCTTAAATTTATGAAGGACAATAAAACTTCAATATGGAATCCAGTGATGTTTAGAAACATATAAATCTTATATATTATCCCTCTCATCATAAAACATCTATATTTTTCATATAGATCTCTGACTGCTTTGAGAAGATGAATTAATCATATGTTGTTTTCTTGTTTCATGCCTTTAGAGTTGCAAGTTAATTGCACTGAAAAACAACTGAAAAAAATCATTAGTTTACATCGGCCAATGAATATTTTAATATTATAGTTTTGAGATTTGTGTTCCTCAACGCATTGTTCCATGTACACTCATGTCCAAAATTATTGTTGCATGTCTATAAATATGTTGTTGTAGGAATATAATTTGATAACGAATACGCCCGGTATTTCTTATAATGTTACTATGTGTATGATCAGCAAAGACATGTATGTGGCAAATTTCATGTCAAAAGAGCAGTAAATAAGAACAATAAAACGAAAATAGAACTTTCTTGTTCATTTAGCAACATTTTGTGTTACTCATTCTAATTTTCGTATTTATAATTCTTTTCCTGTGAAATTTACCACAAATATACATTTCCCGATTATACACATAATATCAGTATTAAAAGTACCCTGCAAAATCATTATCAACTTATATTCTTACAAGAAGACAGTTATAGATATGGGACAATAATTTTGGACATGAGTGTACCTAATCCTTTTGAGTCTTTTGGTTTATTTTCTTGATCTTCATAACGCTAGGCGCTTTTTTAGCAAAAAAGATGAAACTTGAAACACATACTAGATAAGCAATAGCTATGATAGATTGATCTTAAAATAAGGTGCAGTGCTTCCATGTACTAAGAAGGATGAAGATATCACATCTTATGAAATAATATGTAAAAATGTTTTGTAGTTTTTGTTAGCACACTATATTAGATAAGGTTCTGGTGCTGTTAGATTGTCCTTTCAATGGTCATATACAGGAAAATGAAACACTAGAACGCTTATGGCTGCAAAAGAAGAGAAAAATATATAACACAAACACGTTCTTCTGTAAGGTGAGATCTCTTTATTCTTGTATATTTTAAGTTTGTACAGTTTGCCTTATAAATAATTTAACAAACATACGAACAAACAATTTTTGTTTTCCATTATTTACTTTTTTAAAGTAATGGAACAGGAACTCCATGCTATACTATTTAAGGGAAACAGACGCTGATGAATTCATGGAAGACCATTCACTTCCTTTTAAAATCTAGGAAAAGAAAGAAAATGAAAAATAAAATAATCCAGAAGTTCGAAAAGTAAAACAAAATTACTTTCATGTCATGTGATAATACATTTTAATCGAATGCTTTACTTAAATTATATTTTTCATTTGTTATATCAAAATTAGAATACGCGTCTATTATATGGATTTAGGGATTTAGATTTCTGGGCTTTTGGCATCTATAGCCATTTAGCCCGTCACGTATGAGGGATGATGTCCCTCGACGAGCACACTATCTGGGGAAAAGGAAGTGGCCTGGGACCTACAAGTTAGGTACCACCACGGCATTTGCCTAATGTGAATGAGGAAAACCCAGGAAAGCCTCATTCAGGATGGCTGGCCAAAAAAAAAAATGCTTTTTAAACTTTTTCGACCGAGTGTCCCCACCGGGAATCGAACTTGGGACCGCTCGCACCGAAGGCGAGAGCGTTAGCGACTACGCTACGCGGGGCCCTGTCTATTGCGTGGAATCCCCACACGAAGAAAGACTCTTTATTAGAATAGAAAGAATTCAAAATACATTTCTGTAGTTTATGGTATACAAGAGAACAGGCATCTTCCCTAGATATGATAATAGTACCTCGCTTAATGTAATGAAAATTTTAACACAATGTCTCTCAAACACAGACGAGTGTTAACTAACATGATTTTCTTGTACAAAATATTAAATGGCAAATTAAAAAGTAAGGATTTGATCTCTGCATTTCATCTCAGGGTACCCTATAGAAACATACGTGTGGGCAATTGAGATTTCTTTCATTGTAAGAAATCTCGAACAAGTGCAATAAAACAGTCACCAATGTGGAGGATGGGTACAGTGTACAACAAACTGAGTAAATGTAAAAGTATTCTGGATATGAGAGGTATGAGTCAGGATAGATTTCGTAAATGTATTATAGCTATTCTTTGTAAATCTGAGATGAACACTATAATTAGATAGAGTTACCCGTTGTGTTCTTCTCAAATAAAATAAAATAAAATGTATTATCACTACATTATTATATATTCATCTATCCACTTCACTTATACTTACTTACAACACTACCATGCGTTTGCTTTTGATCATATTTTTGAAACTATTTACCATTATCAGCCTTTAGAAAATAAATTGTATTTTCTGTCCTCAGTTGCTGGTTTATCTATAGTATATACACACAGAAACATTTGTTCTGGAATTTGAAACATTCTTTATCTGCCTGTATTCTACTTCTGCTTATATACATGTATTACTCTTCAAGACTAAATGAAATATTCTGCCTAGCTAGATAGGTACCGTTGTTAACTTCCTGAGAGAATCTCAAATTTGAACTTTCATGGGACTATAATAAATCGAAAATGATTGTAAGTAATTTATCATATATATGGTGCTAAAAAGGACCATTCTCCAAACAAACGAATAAATTAGCTACTAACCTAAACGAAACGATTATAGTCGTATAATGATGCTGTGTATCGTAGAAGCGAACGAAAAGTTATAATTATTATTATTATTATTATTATTATTATTATTATTATTATTATTGGAGATTTTCATTGCCTTACTTTTTACCAATTTCACTATGATTCATAAAAATTCCAGAATTTTAATGAAATTTTTGAGTAATATTTTTTTAATCGGGAGGTGTGTTCAACCCATCCTTTATTCTTTATTGATTTTAAATCCATGCAGTGAGAATCATTGGAGAGCCTCGAAAGGGATATGGGCCATGTTGCTTCAAATCAATTATAGTATTTTACGAATAGTGGGAAAAAGTAAATTCATTCTTTGATCTTGACAGATTTTAGCCCAAGGAGTTGAGATAATTGAAACGGATTATTAAAGAATATATACGCCGTATTGGACCAAAATGGAATTATTTTTGTGAAAGTGTAGATGATTTTTTTTTTGTTATCATTTACAAGTTTGGTGATACTTACCCACTTGCACTTGATCTATTTCAATCACAATCAATAGGACGACCAGAATGCCCTTAAGAAAATATACATTATGCTTTTTCAAATCGAATACTAGAAATTTATTTTTGTTGTATGTACCTAGTTATTTCATAAATACTGTAATAGGGTTAGAAATGAAGCACAGACGCAATGTTGGGAGATATATTGATATCATTTTGCAAGATGATACACAGAAGTATGGAACATGAAGAGTACCGATCAGTTTTCAAAATGTCCATCTTAAGCCTAGATGCAGATCCGGAGTCTGATGGGCCAGTCGTCAATGGAATTATGAAAAGTGACGAACTGCCTTGATCAGGGCGCGTTTCAAGAAGTCCAGATTAAGGTGTCCCTTCTTGCAGACTATTGATTAAAGTACTGACCGCAATTTGTAGTCGAAGGAGTTCAGATTCGGGCTGCTAGAGGACCAGTTTCATGTAAACATAAAGTCTGGGACCTTAGCCCGTAGTCATTCCTGTGTTGACCGAGATTTGTGTGCGGAAGCAGAAGGTGTACAGCAGAAGACCAAGTTAGAATGTCCACTTTTGATTGGGGAACATGGTGATACTCAGTAGTTTCACAATGGACTCTAACATTGTCCAATGTCTTCACTCCATATTCACAGAAAAGGAGCTGTGTTTTACCGTTGAAGCTCACCTCACCACACTATGGTTGACGTGTGGTGATGGGACGTTTGCACCCTGGAAAATATTCAACAGCTTGCATTCATGATGATGCGTACATGCTCAATTGTAAACAGCTTGTCGTCGGAAAGGCCATTTCCTGTGTAATACTTGAGGAGATGATTGGCTTTCACACTACGTGCTAGTGTAACAAAAGTTTATGTTTTAGATTCAGCAATAAATAAATAAATAAATAAAGTTTATTAGAAAATATCTTATAGCAAAATTTAAATAATATTTAATCCGTTTATTACATCATTTTCTTCCAACCAACATTTCTTGTGTATGAATATTTTACTTCTATGTACTATTTACATATGCACACTAGTACAAGATCTTGTTGCTGTACGTTATAGGCATGCAAGGTAATAAGTGATTTACATGTGTTTCCAGAGCGATTATCTACTGGAGTACTGATATCATTATTCACCGATCATTTTTGGGGCTAGTAAATACCCGGATACTGGCCAGCGGACTTGGAAAACCTATGCTTACGATGTATACGTAAATTAGTAACTTAGCTAATGGAGAGACAGTAGAGGAGCGAACCCAGGTTCTTCTACACCTAGTTATCTGTAGAAGTGGTGCTATAGAGACAAAGCCTAATATCCTCTTCGGGTTCACCCATGAAACAATTTTTATTACTGTATGAATCACTCAATGCCGGAACAAATTTGTATGTTTCGAAGCTGCCCTCAGAACTGAAGCAAGGATTCGAACTCCGATACATCCTCATAAGGGTATGACTACATCGATTACTCAGCAATTCTTAATCTGATATTACTCACCCTTGTTGCTTTAATTTGTCCCGTCTGAGTTTCCATAGTTCCTTTTCCCACTAAACTTTCGAAAGAAAGGTTCTCTCAAACGGAAAATTTCTCTCAAAAGGACATTTTCGCTTGAATGGGAATTTTCTATTGAAAAGGGATACTCTAACGATTGGTAAGGAGCTTTTGGAGTGGTACGTCGTGGCGTCTTACAGGGATTTCTTGTTGGAGAGGTACGTTCTGCTGGAAGGACATGGTCTGTGATATGATCACGACAACCTGCGAAAAGAAAAAATCTCAAGTTATTTAATTATATGATTTACAATAATTAAAACTAGGATACCACATTCATGTTCTACTAGACCAAAGATTCTGTGGCGTTTCTTTCCGGAGACTTATGAATTACTTTAATATGAGGGCTTTATCGAAAGGAGTGCAACAATTCTCATAGTTTTGTAATTAATCAACATAAAGTATTAAAACTTTGTATAATGACTAGCCTTTGGCTAGCTGGGAGATCCGCCCCAGTCTCTCGCGTCTGCTCGGCCTACAGCCTCGCATCTCATGTATCAGCCTTTGCATCAACAGTGAATTTCGTGCATTTTCTCTTCATATTCCCTAAACTTGTCCAGCTGAGGCTTCGTCCCCACACCACCGCCTTTGCTCGTCCTATGGCCTCGCACCTCTTAAACCCACAATTCTACTGAATTTCAAATTTCTTTTTCTGTTTCAACTATCCAAAAGATGAGATTTTGCATCACAAGAAAACGCCTATTTAAATAACATGGGAATTTATTCATCCCCCTTTAGAACTCTTAAAAATTAAAATATCCAGTTTTGGCTTGGTTAGTCGCGGAAGATTGCAATCATGCCAAATTTCATCATTCTAATCCTCCCGGAAAAGCCTAAACATTTTGGGGTGTAGAAGTCGTCCCATACAAATAACATGGGAAAGATTTTTCAGTTCCACATAAAACCAGTCTAAAGTTCAATTTTTTTATTTTTACTGATTTACTTAAGTAATGCTAACGAAAACGTACAAGCATACCGAATTTCAAGTTTTTATTCCTATTCCAAGTACCTAAAATATGAGATTATAGGTTCAAAAAAAGGCCAATTTAAATAACACGGGAAATTTCTACAACTCCCCTTTAAACCAACTAAAAGTTAAAAGTATTTACTTTTGGCAATTTTTCTGTCAGTTAGTCCCGAAAAGCTACAATCATGTCAAATTTAATAATTGTAACCTTACAGAAAGTTTCTAATAGCTTTGGGGTGTAAAAGGTGTCCCACATAAATAACATATGGGAAAGATTTTTCAGTTCCCCATAAAACCACTCTAAAGTTGGAAATTTTTATTTTTACTGACTTACTTAAGTAATACTAACGGAAACGCACAAGCATACAGAATTTCAAGTTTTTGTTATAATTCCAAGTACCTGAAACGAGATTATAGGTCATAAAAAAGGTCTATTTAAATACTATGGGGAAATTCTTCATCCGCTTTTTAGACCATCTAAAAAATTAAAAATATTCACTTTTGGCAAATTTTCTGTCGGTTAGTCCCGGAAATCTACAGTCATGCCAAATTTCAACTTTCCACTTCAACCGGAAGTACCCCTGTAGTTTTATATATAGTTAGGATATACTAAAGTTTCCTCCTGAACAGGTATTACAACACTTATTTTTCTTTGTTGGTAAATAAAGGATGTGAAACACAAAAACGTTGAGTTTCTGATGAAGGAAGGATGTTGCTGACTGTGATCCAAAGAAGTGAAAAGTTATACGAAGAGGAAACAATCGAACAATCAACAAGAGGAATGTGTAGATGTGGTGTTGAAACAGAATTCAATGACAAGCCAAGTAGTGGAAGACACCAAGTGTGAAAACCGAAGACTTGCAAGATTTGATAAATTCATTCGTGTGGACAGACGACTAGCTGTCTGCGAGATTGCTGTAGAACTCATCTGTAGTGATAGTGCTAGATAAACGATGATTAATGATTTAGGGTAACTCATAAACTACTGCCCGAGTTGGGCTCCAAAGCAGAGGACATCCGATTTAAAGGAGAGACGGTGGAAGTCTCCTCTGAACTTCTCGAGGCATTTGAAGCTGTTAAAGACAGTTTTTTGGCCAATACGGTGGCGGGAGATAAAATGTGAAGAAATATATAGGGATCAGAAACTAAATCTCAATCCTTTGAGTGACGTCAAGCAGGTTTTTTAAGACCTCATAATTCAAAAGTAAACAATGCACAAACAGTTATAATGTTTACTTTCTGAAATGAACATGTAACAGTGTAATGCTTATGACTTGCTCTTATCACCGTAATTTCAATCATTCTTTCAAACATCATCCACCTACGGTACTAGTATTTCGATTCAACAGTTTTTTCTACGCAAACTTAGTATTTCCTGTTATCATGAACTACTATAATCATATTTATTTTCTACCTCTCTGCTCAATAATATGTACCAAAATTGTTTACTGTAACACATCAGAGATTATATCACACAACGATAATTATAACTCATAGATCTTCAAAATCATATACCAATCATAAAAAGATAATCTAGCATGCACATCAATACTTCTAATTCTTTACTTTTCTTGCATTATTTTTTCTATTTATGGCATCATGCTATGCAATAGCATCAACCTAACCTATCTACTTGGACACTACAAATTTTCCACCTACTGAACAGGATTGATTCTTACAGGCTTTAAGAGGATGACGTTACTTCGAACAGTGAGCTATATATCCTGACACTTAGAAAGCTTCAAGAAGCAATTACGAAGAAAATACGAAACGAAACATTCTCATTCAACATCACAACGCTGGTGCTGTCCTCTCCTGCAACGTTGTCTGCTCCTCTTCTATTAGCGTTGTCCCCATCTTTGTCTATGCTAATGTCTGTGCGTTTCTTTTTCTCACGGAACTGTTTTCTAACGTTTCTACATGCTGTCTCTGTATTGCCTTTGACGATATTTTCCTCAATTCCTTTTCACAAGTTGTTTATCCAGTTTTCTCTGGTCTTCTTTACTTCTGTGTTGATGTGATTGCTGCATTCCTCTTCTTTGTTATCTTGAACTGTCTTCTATTCTCCATAATTTCCAATATTACTGCTGTTATTCAGGGTTTATATTGGTGCTCGATTCTCTTCCTATGTGTTGGTCGGCTGCTTTTAAAATCTCTGCTTTCATGGCTTCCCATTTTGAGTTGATGACATCGCCTGGTAAAGCTACCTTAGACGGTTCTTTGTCTGTCGGAGTTGCAAATTCCATTTTCGTGTTTTCATCTCTTCTTACCTTGGTTGTGTTTCATCTTTTGTTTGGTGCTATCACTCTTTTCTTCCTTAGTCGGAGTTTGCTCTTCATCAAAACTAAATTATGGTCTGAGTCAACGTCTGTTCCTGGGTAACTCTTACTGTTCTTCACTTGATTTTTAAATGCTTGTCGGACCAGCATACAGTCTATTTGGTATATTTCTTTGTCTACTGGTCGTGTCTATGTGTATCTTCTTCTTAGTGGTTGTTCGAAGAAAGTATTTGTTACAGTCAGATTATGACTTTAGCAGAACTCAACTAGTCGTGCACCTCTCGCATTTCTTTCTCGTAGGCCGAAATTCCTAGTTACATTCTCTTCTTTGCCTTCGCAGACTACTACGTTCCAGCCACCCATGATGATTAAATTGTTTTGGTCTTGAACTTTCGTCAATACTTCTATTTGCTCGCAGGTTTCTTCAACTTTCTCATCTGTGTAGCCTGATGTAGGCAAATATACAAGTACTTGAATTATCGTCATATTCCTCGGTTCTGTTGCAATCTTCAACATTACTATCCTTTCATTGTATCTCCAGCTCCGTATAATTTTCTGTCCTATCTTCTTATTCAAGACAAACCGACTCCTGCTGTACCGTTTACAGCTCTTGAATAAATCGTTCTGAAGTCCCCGCTCCACATGTCTCCTCCATCAAGCCACCTAACTTCCCTGATACCCAAGATATCTATCTTCATGCGTTCTATTTCTTTCTTCCGGTTTTTCAGTTTTCCACACTGGAGCAGCGATCGCACATCCCAGGTTCCTACCCTGCAGAGGTTTCGTTTAATGAAGACCGAAGAGGCCTTGCTTTGTTTCTCTCCAATTCCGGGGACGACCCTCTGTGAAATAGAACTATGGTATTCCCTAATATTACATTTTCGTATTTCTATTCCATGTTGTTTCCTAGGGAGTGAGTAAAGTGGTGGTGTCCCAGGTCCTTCCATCGCGCAGTGAAACAGCCATAGAGGACATCCTGTCCCTGCCTACTTTTCTCCACATCTGAGCCTTGCCGATGTCAATCATATTCAGCCCCAGTGTGGCAATGGTAGAGCTGCTGTCCACTACCATAATATCTCTCTTCGTCTGGCTCCTACCCCTAATGACCTGTCCGGCATGGGAAGCCCTTTGATAGCGAAACTATATCCGACATAGCTCTTGGGTTCATTAGAGCACGGAAGCTCCACCCCCTACAGCGGCAAGGTGCAGATACTATCAAGGGGGACTTTAAATATATTAACAAATATTATTGAACTCTATGAGAGTAGATATTTACTTACCATAGTCTGAGTATCCTGGGTATCTGCAAGCTAGAAAAAAGCACTAATGTTAATTATTACGAAATACAATGAAAAAATTTGGTTCCTACTTTCTATATTTTTTCTATATCTAGGAATTTTGCTAATGAAAATTCGTGATGAGTTGTTCCGGATTTCTTTGATCCAAATGAACGAATCTTTCAGTAGAATGAAAGGATCAGCTCTCAAGAAGAGATTAGATTAACATAGAAAAGTCACAGACAGATCGATTGACCGTAATTGTTAATCGACTCAGATAAATGTAATTGTCAGATTAAGATTGAAAAAATCAAGCTAACACAATACTTCTGAAAAAAAAACTACTGTATACTGAACTTTAGATGACAGGAAAAAAAGAACTTCCATGCAAGTCTATAAATGTGTATGCACGTGAGCACATGATTTTAATCTGGTTATGAGTGAATCAAATTCCACCTAATTTCAAAAGACCTACGATTTAAGCTAGCTTTACTTTTTCTGGAAGTGTGAAGTAATTTAAATTGAGAACCAGACGGAGCTTTATGAAATACTATTAGCCCACCAAATCAAAAGACTCGGTCAGATTGGTTCACTTGTTGAGTTCGGGTTTACCATCTAGATGTGAGTCTATATGAGACGTAAATCTACAGCTTAACCTGGGATCCGAACCATATGAGCTCCCGCCGGGAACCAAATCCTGGCTTGAGCGCCAAAGACGCATATAACCATAAGAGGGCTGCAAGACTCGGTCAGAATGGACAAATTACTGTTTGAAATGGATTAAAAGAAAGCCAAAAAATAAACCAAACTTTCCACCTAATGGCAGTCAATACTCTAAACACACAACTGAAAACAGATTAGAAATATGGAACAAGGATTTAAGAGAAAGAGAAAGGTATTTTGTGAGTAATGCTGTTAGCTTTTTTAAATCTCGAAGTCCTGTCAAACCAAATAAACATTGTCTCTATTATCTTAAAGTTCCCACCAGCTTAATGTCTATAAAATGTGGTTTACTTTTTCAGTACTTATCTTGAGGAAGATGAAAATATTTTTTTTAAAACAATGTTTATAAATTATGTATATAGATTAATTAATATTTTATAAATTAAATCAGTATTTTATTATATAACTTCTGGTGTTCTCATCACTACAATCAATCGGAAAGTTATTTATAATGGTGTATTCTTCTCTTACTATTCCCTTTAAAAAAATAAGGCTGAAAGTATAAGGAAAAGTCATTCTAAGTTTTGTGTCAAAATTCATATTCAAGCGTCTTACTTTGCAAAACTCTTAACTTAATTAACAATCAATTAACTTAAATACTCCATTTTGGCGAATAAATCCCACTAATGGACAGCAACAGTTGCGGGTTCCTGTAAAATGACTTAAGAAGAAGATTTATCAAATGTTTCGTTGGTGTATATTTGCTGCACAGAAACATGAACAAATACAAGAAAATTATTAGAAAGACTACAAGAGTTAGGTAGGAATATGGAGAAGTTAATTCGATGGGACTCCACATGGAGTAAAGAAGTGTTACTAGTACTGGTTCCAATTGAGGATATTGGGTTTCCAGAAAAGCCATATCATTTGGTACGTCATACCACATGCCTATGGATATTGGCCCACTCTCTCCTGATTTTGGGAGAAGTACATCACATGTACCAAAAATTTGGGATGAGCGCTTTGGTCCATCCTCTTAATTTTAGGGATTTAGCAAAACCTAAAAATGGGTCTGTGACACTTGGGTATTTATCCCTGAAAATTTAGGAGTCCTGAATTTGTTTTCCGTGAATAGGTAAAAACGATACCGAAAATAAATATTTGGGACGATTTTATTACTTTGTATTTTTTAAACGTGAGGGTTTATGGTTGTATGTAATTTACTCTGATTCAGGGATAACTAGGGTTAAATATTTTCCTCTGTGGTCCATCTCGTTCTCCTCGATGTATGAGAATATCTTCCTCATTTGTCGTAATTTATCCTATAAGATGTATGTTTATGGTCTTTCGATAGGTACCTTACTTTCTTTCATAGATGCCTGAATGCTAAGGTTGTTCATATTGTTCCTCGTGTAAGTGGGATGGGCTAGGTTATCCTTTCACCCTTTTGGCTTAATGTATCTTATGGTGTTCTTTGTGGCCTTGTGCACAGGTGTCTTACTCTCTTTCGCAGGTATTTGAGCTGAGATCTTATCACGGCTTATGGTCTTATAATTTGCACCTTGCTCTCTTTCATAGGTATTTAGAACAGGTACCCTGTAATCTATTTCGTACTCTTGAATAGATGAATGAGAAATTTACCTACCTCGTGATCACTATTAATTTGGAAGCTCTATCCTAGCTTTATTATTGTCAATGTGTAGTTCGCTAAGTAGAAAAACAGATCGAATGAAGTATTGTAACTATGAAAGATACTTTCGTCTATTTCAAAGCTAAAAAGTTAAGAATCAAGTACCCCTACCAAAATCTTTGAAACGAATTTCGGAGATATGACTTTGAGAGATAATTTTGTTAATTTAAATCGTATTACGTGAAGTCGTATGATCATTGGAGGAAATCTTGTTATATTAAGGTTAGGTATTCCCTACATGCACTATGACTAAGGTACTTCCCAAAATTTAATAAACTAATTTGGCTCATATGACTTTAAGAGTTTTGAAATCGTTATAGTTGTAAGATCTTACACGGTATGTGTTGTTGTGCATACCTTATTATGAAAACAGAATACCTGTGTGTTAAATATTTAACACATGTTATATTTAACCATTGTCACCTTAATGATATTATATCTTTAGATCATTACACATACAATTTATATTTAAAATATTAATGGTATTTTGCAGTACAACCTTTGCTTTATCCCCTTAAGACATATTCTAAGGTACACATATCCTGTTCAAATACATATGGTTCTAAGAGATCGGATACTTATGATGACTTGTTTAATGACATGGTTAAAGCTATCATTTTATAATTCATGTTTCCTTAAATCTTATAAGTTACCCATCAAAATTATGATTGACTCAGATGAGAACCGATCTGAGGTACCTAATCTTATTATTGAATCCCTTGAAACTAGATACCTGTACTTTATAATATTATGGAATTTAGTATTTACCGACTAAAATTTTTAAGATAAATTTTTAAGCAAACGAAAGAATTCTAAATTTAAAAATTGTAAGCAAAAAGAAGAATAAGGACAATTTTATCAAAATTTAATATGAATGGAATTAAAACAATACTAATACATAAAAATGTAAAAAAAATTAAACAAAAATTAAAATATGCAAACAAATAAAATGAGAAAATGTAAGTAAATATTTAAATTATATTTTTTCGGTAGGAGAATGTTTGGAACAATAAATTTAATACGACTAAATTTATGCAAACAAAAATTCAAACTAAAAAAATCTTGTAAGCAAATTTTAAAAATCTTTGTTTACTAAAAATTTTTGAAGAAAACATTTTAAACAAAAAGTTTTGTACAAATAAAAACTTTTCTAAACAAAATTACAAACAAAAATCTTTTCAAATTTCAAGATTTCAAGTAAATAAATTTATAAAAACAGAAACAATTAAGCAAAAGTATAATAAAAATTCAAGCGATTTTTTTCAAAACTCACTATGAATTGAAAACAATTAAAATTTTATTATTAAAACTTTTAGCGCACTAAAATTTGTTAAGCAAAAATCTATCACAAAATATTTCAAACTAAAATTTTACAGGAAGCGAAAAAATAAGCATTGTATCAAATATTTTCAAACAAAAAAATTAACTAAGGAAAAATGTGTTTCAAGTATCTTTAGTGATATAAAATTCGTCAAAGAAAGAAAAAATCAAATTAAATTGTGAGCAAAAAACAAACACTTAAAACAAAAATGAAACAAAAAATGTGCAAGCAAAATTTAAAATTGGAAAAATTTATACAAACATTTTTGAAAAGTTTTTTTGGTTTCATGTCTTATAGTTATGCCCTTTAGACTAAAGTAGACGACTGAATAGTCAAAGTGAATAATTGTGAAAGTAAAATTTTGAACTCGTCCGTTATGAATGGAATTTGTACGTACTTTACGTCATCATAAATTATTGACATTGCACTTATTTTGATTAAATAATTCGAGCAATAGCATTTTCGTGGTAAATATGTACGACCAACGTTAAACTTTATTAAGAATTCTTATTTACCAGTTACTACTCATTGAATACGTTGATTAAACATGTTATCATATCACAAAATGGAGAATTTTATCCACTGGAAATATTATACTACCTCTCTTAATTCATAAATCCCTTCATCTTTTTTTTTTAAAAAAAAAGTGGAGCCTGACCTAAGTTTTAATGGCACATTTCCTACTAATAGTTCTATGGGCTATTTTCTAGAAAAAATAATTGACTTCATACATTACAAAACTACAAGGTCGTATAGTTTTGTCAGAAATGGGATGTTGCTATTTTATGGAGTCATAAAAACTAGTAACTTCAACACTTTATTACAAAAATATGCATAATCTTTTTCACCTAATCAATTTGCATCATTAAACATTCATTTCCTATAATTCAACGAATAATATGTATTTGAACAAACATCACAAATGCATGTATGTATATTATAGCATCATAAAGTCGGGCATTGTTGAGGGCATAATAAATGGTTCCATTGCTATTCATTGTGAGCAAAGATTTTGCAAATCATTCGCATGAAATTAATACTGTACAGATATGTAGTCCAACACATTGTTACAGTGGAAAATTTTTTAATATAATATTATTTTTTGTTTAAAAAAATTACTTCTTAATTTTTCTGGAATCCTCAATCACTTAAATTTTTACTTTGAAAATTTTTATTTGCTAATTTTCTTTTTTATCTTCTCAATTACCGGCAAAATTTTTCTAACATTTTCTTGAAAGGGACATCACCCAATTGTCCGGCTCCGATTTCAATGAAATTTTTCTAGCTGATAGAGGACATATATGTATTATTTGTGATGACAGAAATTTTTGCCATGGTGCATGTTTTCTATTTTTTATATAATTTTTAAGTTGTGATGTGGTTATTAGAGATTACTGCACAAGTCCCTTACTAACCTTTGTAAACGGAGCGTTAATGAAATATCAACCATGTAGATACATATAAGGACTAGGAGGAAGTTGTATGGTAGGTATGACCTTGACGGCAGCCGTCTTGAAATCCGCCATTTTGAATTAAGGTCAAGTTTTTGAAATGGGAATAGGATAATATGATACATAACTTCATGCTAGAATTTAATCAGGAAGACAATGGTGAAGTTAGTTCTGAGATACACCCATTTGGGGAAAAGTTACAGGCATTTAATTGTTCACTTACTACGTGCGAAAGTCCCTTCCCTCCGCTTCTAACCCGCGTGGATAAAAGCTTCGGTAATACATATTATGCCTAGAGAGAAGTGATACGGTAAGGGTAGCTTTGACGGCAGCCATCTTGAAATCCACCGTTTTGTATTAAAGTGAAGTTTGAGAAATAAAAACCATAGCACGTGATACCTCATTTTAATAGCAAATTTTCCCAAAAAGTCATTGGTATGCTTGTGTTTGTTCTATAGTTAACCAGTATGAATTTAGGACTGCTTCTAATGTGCACCAAACGTCCATTATTCGATCTTTCACATTGGCAACACTCCTAAGTTTCACCGCATGTTTTAAGATTCCAACTGGCAGTTTGCAATTGTTGCCATGACTCATGTTTTCTAAATTTATTACATTTTTAGACTTGCGATTTGTCACTTCATGAATAGTGTTGGGATAAGCATCCAGCAAACTTTCTGAATGTTGAAGACTTGCAGTGTAATTATTTATTTTAAACGAGAATACATGAAGAACCTGTGGACCTACGTGACGTAAAGAAACACAATAAAATTATAAGAAATTGGTGTTATAGGAATACAAAATTATCAGGAAATGTAGCCTGTATGTTGCACAAACGATAAACAATAAAATATTTTTAATAAATACAACTTTAAAAGAACAGCAGCAATGATAGAAAATATCAAAGAGGTGTTCTCAAAACATTGTACCATGAACATAATATGAAAACAGGTAACTTGTTTATAAACAGGTGTAACTTAATTGAGTTCCCGATCAATACTGATTATAAATCTTACAAACATGAATCATCGACAACAATTGCTAGAAAACGAATGACTTTTTTGTCTGACTAGCTAAAAAATTGCCATAGAAAATAAATAAATAAATAAATAAATAAATAAATATACAATAAAGGAATAAATATAAAACAAAACAAAAGACTCTTGATTTACATAACAATCATATTTCGTTTTCCTCTTTGAAGTGAATTTTCGTTTGATTTTTCGTCTCATCTACTATACAAGCTACGTCTTCGGTATTACCTGAATGCAAAGTTGGAGTTGTTTCATTGTGCGATGGTTCATATTGGTAAACGAGTTTTTGAAGGGCAGGTATAGGAAACAAATAATTACATGGCAAGTCTTCAAAATTGAGAAAGATTGCTGGATGCTTATCCCAATACTATTTATGAACTGACAAATCGCAACTCTTAAAAAATGTAATAAATTTAGAAAACATGAGCCATGGCAACAATTGCAAACTGCCAGTTGGAATCTTAAAACTTGCGGTGAAACTTAGGAGTGTTGCCAAAGCAGTCCTAAATTCATACTGGATAACTATAGAATAAAAATAAGCATACCAATGACTTTTTGGGAAAAATTGCTATTAAAATGAGGTATCACGTGCTATGGTTTTTATTTCTCAAACTTCACTTTAATACAAAACGGTGGATTTCAAGATGGCTGCCGTCAAAGCTACCCTTACCGTATCACTTCTCTCTAGGCATAATATGTATTACCGAAGCTTTTATCCACGCGGGTTAGAAGCGGAGGGAAGGGACTTTCGCACGTAGTAAGTGAACAATTAAATGCCTGTAACTTTTCCCCAAATGGGTGTATCTCAGAACTAACTTCACCATTGTCTTCCAGATTAAATTCTAGCACGAAATTATGTATCATATTACCCTATTCCTATTTCAAAAACTTGACCTTAATTCAAAATGGCAGATTTCAAGATGGCTGCCGTCAAGGTTATACCTACCATACAACTTCCTCCTAGTCCTTATATGTATCTACATGGTTGTTCTTTCATTAACGCTCCGTTTACAAAGGTTAGTAAGAGACTTGTGCAATAATCTCTAATAATCACATCACAACTCTTAAAACTTACAAAAAGAAATAGAAAACATGCACCATGGCAAAATTTCTGTCATCACAAATAATACATATATGTCCTCTATCAGCTAGAAAAATTTCATTGAAATCGGAGCCGGACAATTGGGTGATGTCCCTTGTTAGCTAAATCATTTGTTTAACACTCAGTTTGCTAAAAGCTTTTATATAGACTAATTTTTATTTTTAGTCAGTGATTTTTTTGAAAAAAAGTTGTTTATTTATTGTTATAATTTTTTACTGATAAATACTCTATTTTTGTTCGAAAACTTTTGTTTCTTTCAAAACAGTAGTTTGTATTAATTTTAATGAATCCAGTTACGGTGTTGTCTTGATTACCACGTAGCATGGGTCGAACTGACACAGGCCTACCATGTTTTCCTTTTATGGTATTCACTTATAGGCATGTTGAAAACAATATTTACTATATGTATTTTGCATAACATGTTGATGCATGTGTCTCATAAACGACAGATGGATAAATTTACATTCCTTGCTAGAAGGCAGGATGATTTGAAGGATTTTTTTAATAATTTCCCTTGGTGTTAAATACAGATTAAAACGGCTCATGATATATCTGTCCGGTGTAAAATTTAATATGAAGTCATAAAAACTGTAGTAACTTCAATACTTTATTACAGAAATATACATAATCTTTTTTACGCGGGACCGTAATACAACAAATTATAGATGCGTTAAAATATTAGATAATACTTTTGATAAAGTGGATACTTTCAAATATCTAGGATAAATATTAACAGACGAAATTCGTATTCACAAAGAAATCAAATGTCGAATAAAAGCAGGGAACTCGGGTTATTATTCAGTTCAAAATCTCTTGTCCTCGCGAATTCTGTCGAGGAATTTGAAGCTTAAAAAATATATAAAACGATAATCATGCCTGTTGTTCTATATGGTTGCGAAACATGGTCGCTTACTCTGAAGGAAGAACATAGACTGAAAGTATTTGAGAACAAGATCCTGAGACGAATATTCGGATCCAAGAGGAACGGGAATGGGGAATGGCGGAAACTTCATAACGAGGAACTACATAATTTATACGATTTACCAAACATTGTTAGGGTCATCAAGTCTAGGAGGCTTACTGGGCAGGTCATGTAGCTAGGATGGAAGAAAGTAGAAACGCTTTCAAAGTCTTGACTGGAAGACCAATCGGAAAACAGCCATTAGAAAGACCTAGGCGCAGATGGGAGGGCAGTATTAAGATGGATCTCGCAGAGATAGGGATACAAAGTAGAAACTGGACCCAGTTGGCTAAGGATAGAAGTCAGTGGAGAGCTTTTGTGAACGCCGCATTGAACCTTCGGGTTCCATAAGCTACAGAGTTAGTTAGTTAGTTAGTAAACTATACTATGACTACTAGTAATAAAATAAATACGCTTTAAGTCTATAGAGGAATACAGAAATATGGAAATCAAGCTCTTACCTAGTACATGGGGATTTTTTCCGCAATCTGTAAAAAGTTCGAAGATAAAGTTATTTTCAACTGAATTTTGTATATTAGATATCTAATAACACGTTATTTACATTTAATCTTATCACTTATTACGTATCGTAAACACACCCATACACTCGGTGAATTTTAATTCATTCGATAATATTACAGTAGGAACTTTGTTTTAGGCAGTATATGAGCCAAAATTGGAGCAACCATTGACAAAGCATTGATATGATTCCACGTTCATTATTACTTTTTCGTTTTTCTGATAAAATTTATTGTGAGTTATTCAAGTGAATTACAAATTATCATGGACGCATAGTAAACAGTGCAAGGTATTACGATAATTCAATTAATAACACACAACGACTTAGTTGCACAAATAATCTTACATTTGTTTGCGTTTAATGTGTATGCATTAAAGAGTAAATTTATTGATTCGCAGACTGGTCATAAAATATCAGAACATGTTGAACGTAGAAATTGAATTCTTTTACAACCGTAAACCCTAGGTTGCAAATGTGACTGGGATTGGAGAATTCCTAACGGGAGGGGAAAACAGGTTTGTATTGAGTATCTTGTGTGTGTTCATGAGACCTCTGAAACTTTTGAGAATACAGGCTTAGAATTCTGTTCAAACATTCTCTTTAAATCCTAATGTGTAAATAAAATGGGATATATTGAATCCAATTCGTTACAAGTGCAAAGAATGTCTAGATTTTTTTCACTTTATTCAACGATCACCGAAACATTTTAGCATATGAACTTAAAATTTTGTATGAATGTCTTCCTTAAACCTTAGATTGTTGATAAGATGGAATTTTGCGAAATTTAATTCCTAAGAGGGGGGGAGTACTTAGAACCCTTCCTCATCCTTCGTCATATCTCAGATACATTTTGAGCGAGGAAGTTCATAGTTAACACAAATGTTCTCAATTCATCATATGTTTTAGATAAAGAAGGATTTTCAGAAAGTCGATTCTGCAGGAGAGAAAGGGCTTCAACCCTTTCTTGTTGTTCACTTAATCTTCAGAATTATTGGACACTGAGACTCGAAATTGTGTACAAATATTCTTGATTCCTTTGCTGTGAAAGAGAAAAGATGTTGCGAAGCACTGGCCGTGACTTTGGGAAAGGGCGCTTGAATTTTTCTTCGCCGTTGACTTTTTTTTTTTTTTTTTCATTACTTGAAATTTGGTACAAACTTTATCTTCAGACTTTAGAGTACGAGTAAGACATGTTATTGTGAAATTCGTCACCATACAGCAGGGTAAGGAGGCTTAAGAGGCCCCATCACAGAAATATAATTTTACAGTAATTATGTAAGATCTTCAAATAGATAAAAGATAATCGAAAAGTGAAACAAGAGCTAACTAGACAATATAATTTTAAATGATATACCGTTATCACGACTCGCTTATCTACTTTCGATTTCTAGCCATTTAGAAAATTGCCATTTATTTTCTCATTTCTAAACGGCTGCAAACGGAAAGCTACTAGGTGACTCGTGATAATGGTACCTCATGCAAAATAATATTGTCTAGGACGCTCTTGTTCCACATTTCGATTATCTTTTATCTATTTGAAGATATCACATAATTAATGTAAAATTAGCGGTATTTTAATTTCGCAGTGATTAGGCCTCTTAAATGCTTGTCCGTTCTTCGTCAAATTTCTGAACCCGTTCGACCTGGAGAATAGATGTTTTGTAGACGTTTTCCTTAATCATAGTCTAGAGGTAAAACAAAGTTTTGAGAATTCCCATTGTCTTGATGTCTCAGTCATGTACACGATAAGCGAATGAGCGTTTCTGCATTAAAGATGACCCATAGTGTTCCTTTACGTACCGAGAGCGCACTGGGCCAGAATGATTATTCGGATCGCTGTAACGAGTACGACAGCGACCACTAATGCAATCAGAACCATCATTACCCCTAAGTTGTGGCAAGTCTACTTTTCCGCCTTCCTCTTGCATAACTAACTATGACATCTGCATGAGCGCCGAGAACGTCTTTGGCTATCGGAAATTTTGATGGTCTTCGACAATGTGATGCGAATGGAGTGTGATGGTATTCAGCAACGAGAGTCCTTTCTATCTCTGATACAATGATGGTCATGTACCTGTCCATAGACCTGCCGATGAGTAGTTAAACCCTACGTGTGTTCGCACTCTCCATGTAGCATTTATACGCGGTATACTGCTATGATGGCATTAAGCAACACATTGTGCTTCCTTCAGGTCTTCATTCAGTGAATATACCTAGTGCGTTGTATATTCAGTGACATCAATCCTTTCCTCTGATCTTACCTGGATGCTTTGCGAAATCCTATCCTTCAGAACAACGAGCGTGTCTACACCTCTAGAGCAGCCTAGCGTGCTCTGCTTGGTATATGGCTTTTACTCTGGTCTACAAAGTCACCGGATGTAAGTTCAAACGAGCATGTGTAAGATGCGTTAGGATGACGCTTGACTGCCAGTGGGTTCCGGCAAGTAACATAATCCATATTTACTATATAAATTAATAACATACTTATAGAAAGATTTATTGAGATTTTGTATAATAACTTCATACAACACTTTTATAAGGTAAAGGTAAAGGGTAAAGGGTACGTTATTGACTCTACCTGCAAGAATATTACAATATACAATAGTACAATATTACAATATATATAATAAAATCAGATTGACATGATCCCGGAAATAATATTATTCCTCAAGTAACAACAAAATTCACATATGTTTGATTGAACTTCACCAATAGATAAGAGTGCATAGCTTTTGAGAGTTCGATATATCGAAATATAAAACATATCGAAAAAGTTAGAAAATATCGAAAAATATTGAAATATATTTGGTCTAGGAATTAATTCGTGCGGTTTTTAATAAAAATTGAAGCTTTATTTCAAAAACAAAGTAAATGAATACGTTAACAAAAATATTGTCCATCGCTAGCCACTACTTTCTCCCATCTTTCAGGCAATTTACGGATTCCGTGTCGAAAGAATTCCTCATCTTTTGACGCAATCTAATCAAACATCCATTTTTCGATATTTTCTGAAGAAGTGAACCGCTGTCCAATCAAATCGTTATTCATGCAATCGATCAAGTAGTAGTCAGACGGAGCAGTGTCTGGTGAATATGGCGGGTGGAGTAACACTTTCCATCCGACATTTTCCAAATAGGTTTTGACCGGTTTTGCGACATGTGGTCGAGCGTTATCATCTTGATAAATAAGTTTATTATGCCTGTTATTCCATTCTGGTCGTTTTCAGGCCAGAGCTTGCTTCAAACGCATTAATTGTAGTCGATAGTGGTGTCCATTAATAGTTTCACCAAGTTTCAGAAGTTCATAGTACACCACACGTTTCAAATCCCACCATATATACAGCATAACCTTTGCACAATGAATATCTCGTTTCGGTTGTGAAGGACCTGATTCACCTTGCTTCACCCAGGCCTTTTTTCGTTTAGGATTCTCGTAATGAATCCACTTCTCATCACCAGTTACAATTCGATGCAAAAATCCCTTCCTTTTCTGTCTTTGAAGCAGCAATTCGCAAACGGTTTTTCTTCTTTCAACGTCTTTCTTTTCAATTCATGTGAAACCCAATAAGACATCTTTTGAATCATTCCTATGGCTTTGAGACGTTTGGAAACTGTTGTTTGCTCAACTCCAAATGCTTCTGCAAGTTCGTCCTGCGTTTGACACGAATCCTGATCAAGCAATGCTCTCAATTCTTCATCTTCAAATTCTTTTGGCTGTCCAAATTGCTTTTGGTCTTCCAAGCTGAAATCACCACCTTTAAACCGTGCAAACCACTTCTGACACGTTCGCTCAGCTAGAGCATGGTCACCAAACACTTCCACTAATATATGATGACTTGCGGTAGCACTTTTCTTCATGTTAAAGCAATGAAGAATAACTCCCCGCAAAAACACTTTATCAGGCACAAAATGCGCCATTTTCAGTTGAAGAAAAAATGTTGTTGTTTCCGCTTTAAGCAACTGACATATACTAAACAAGATGCTCAATGACAGTAGTTTTCAACGCATGTTTGGATCAACGAAACTATGGGACAATAAGCTAGTTACGCCATCTTTTGTAAAACCGCACGAATTAATTCCTAGACCAAATAGAAAAACATCAGAAAATATCGAAATACCAGAAAATATTGAAATATCGAAATAATGAAAATATCGGAAAATACCAAAAATATCGAAATGTCAGAAAATATTGGAAATGTTTTAAAAAAATCGAAGTATATCAGAAAATTTCGAATATTCAAATATAAAACAATAGCTTTTACCGGTAAGTCAAATTTTCCGATATAGATATTAGAAAACATTAATCGATCGATATATTATAATATTGTAGGTCCTAGAAGCCGGCGGGTTCTCTTGAACAAGACTGTATAAAAGTAAATATGTACTTACAAGTATGTAAAGGGCATTGTGAAGGCCTGATACATCTTCCGAGCTTATGTAGGCGGATATAACCCTCGTTACAAGTGCATCCAGGAAAGCAAATACCATAATCATTACACCTCGGATCATCACATGTCGGTTTACATTCCCAAGCACACAAATCCCAATGTTCATTTTTATTGCAAAAGAAAAATTCTGTAAGAAAAATAGGAGACATTGATAATGTTATCACCACAACTACTTTTTTATTCTCGTTAATAAATCCTTAAATCGTTATCAACCAATTTACATGAAAGACCGTTTCCTCTCCATGTGTTTCATATCATTTTACACGGAGATGTTTGTAACTCAATAAATAAATTTTGTTGATTTTTCCATTTGTGTTTTATTTTTATAAGAACTAACATTTCAAAGAGATCTGATTGCCATTATCAGAGTTATATCAATTCAGAAAACTATTGTATAACATGCCTGTCTGTAAATATTAGTTTTATACATAACTTTGTTATAATATTTTGGTATTATTTTTCAATATGTAATAAATTTGTCAGTTTATTTGCAATTTTTAATATTGCCCTATTAATGATGAAAATTGTTTTCAAAACTTCTTCTCTGTTCAAAATGTTTTCCCTCAGTTTTATTTCTATTGCTCCGTTTTACAACCTTTTTATACTCATCTATTGTTTTGTTAATAACTGACATGTTTAAAAAAATCTTCTAGTGCATATGTTACCAATGCTGATTTTTTTAAAAATGTTTTCTTTAACTTACAATGATTCGGACTGATCCAGCTTTATCCTTGAATCTTGCAATCTTGATTTAACTCATTTCTCGACCAGTGTTGCCATGTTGGGCTACAAGTATCGGATTGGGCGATTTTCTTAAGTACCCTCGCTACCAAAATTTCAAATTGGGCGACACCTTACTTTTGGGCTACTTTTAATTATCTGTAGGCAATTACTCTTAAGAATGCACTACTTTCTTCTTTTTCATATATGAAATCACAAATTATTAGTTTCATATAATACAATAGAAGTATTGTTTGGTGATTATTTTATCAGAGTAAAACTAATATCTTCGAGACTTGTTTAATTCTTGTTTTAGCTCTTTTTCAATCTACAGATCTGACAACACTAGACTTTTGTTGACATTGTGCTGCTGCAGTATCACTAACCGTCTTCATGTCTTAGTTAATACCTAGGCCTAATAGTTGAACGGATTTGTGTAAACGTGAACATCGCAAATTTAATCGTGTTACTGCTTTATCCATATTAATAGAATGAGTAATTTGAGTTACAACAAAAACTTGACTCTTGATGCTCTTGATGTAGCACGAAGTTTGCCGTAATAAATCACTGCGCCAACAATCCGAAACTACGGTCGCCGTCTAACTGTTGCCAACAAAGATATCTGACGTATTTCCAACTCGGGCGTTTCTATTAAATCGATATGGAGTGATTATATATAATTAGTAGAAGTGTATAGGTGCAAAATAATTCACTTTATTTCACTTTTATGCTTGGGCTACAAATAGTTCAAATCTGCTACTTTTAGAGCACAACCTATCGCTACTTTTTGATCTTCGGATCGCTGGTACTTTCGGATCGGTACCATGCTGGTACTTTCAGCCCTTTTGTGAAAAAGTTGGTACAATTCTACCTAATTCAGCACCATTTAACAAATATTTGTTACATTTTCAAAGGTGTCAGTAAAACTTTTCATACATTTCACGTTACTTGTGTCTTGGACTCTTAAAAAATGCTGCTGAGCAATCATTCTCTGACGTTGCATCGCATAATGCTACAAACTTTGTGTGTCTATTGTGCCCCTTCGATCGTGAAATTCACGAGAATAAGGTGCAATAATTTATATTTTAATATTTTATTATAACATAACTGTTTACACACAGAGATGATTGATTTGTTCCTTGTTTTATATATTTTTCATATATGGCCATAATACCGTTTTGGTTTTTTGGTTACTTTGAAATAGAGGCGCGTTTGGTTTCCTTACAATACATACCGAATATCTTAACTGCTTTCCCTATGAATTTACGGCCTCTGTTATGCTTCCTACGTGCGAGAAAAGTTTCGTCTACTTCCACGATTGTTCGAGGTCCTCCTATTTGGATGTTTTTAAAAAGTAATTTATAAAATGAGCACTTTCTTGATTTGGACTCTTAGAAGAGGGGGGAGGATCTAGAATTTTACCTCTTTTAGTTTCGTGTTATAAAGCGATGTGTTTCACTGGCTTAAGATAATGAATTCAGCCCTTTTTGTTTCAATTTGATACTATTTTTCAGCCCACTTCAGAACGAGGACTGTGGCAACAGTGTACAGACGTAAGTTGTATAGCAATAGGATGCTCCATTGTTACTGGTCGAGTGCCAGCTACGGACATCACTTCACACCTCATATTTCAGTCTTTGCTTCCGATTTTTGCACGCAACAACACGATTTTATGGTATAATTCTCTGCGATAAATATAAACACCTTTCACCCCTTCGAACAAGCATTTCAATCAAATGAAATGATAAAAACCTATGTCAGTTCAGTGCTGTGTTCAAAACTTCATTCCAAACGGTTCACCTCTTTTTCTACTGATGATGAGAAAGTCAACTTCGGTCATTTTTATGTATTTAAAAAAATAGAAATTGACCCATTTTTCTCATGTAAAATTGAATTTTCTGAAGCGCCGTGCCATATGCCCACTTGTTTTGAATAGGGAGTTTATGTAAAGTTTCATATCTCCAACATGTTTCCAATCCTAAGGAATTTTGAAATATGGCCATCTTTTTTATAACTATTGGAACCAAGGGGCGCCCGTAGAAAATTTTATAGAGGGATCCATCTCCATGGTTGCTATATTGCGTGTGATGTTTCTGGTATTTAATATACGTGGTTTACTATATTACGTATACATTTTTGTGCGATAGAGGGGGAACCCATGTTGGAACCCTCATCTTTTTTTTCCTCTTTTCTAGAAGAGTATAAAAAAACACTCAAACAAGTCTTTAATTATTTTAAATAAAAAGTCTAAATATCAAATACCATGCCTCTACGTTTAAAATGTTTCGAAGTACGATCTGCTGTTGTTATAACAATTGTAACCACACCCTTTTTAACACCTTTTTCATTCCTGTACAGGGGAAATATCAAAAAATGGAGTAACATATGTCTAATTAGATAGCCACACACACACACAAAAAAAAAGTTCTGCGAAGTGTATGGATTCGATATATTTTGTTACACGAAATTTAAATTTCAAAATCCTAAAACGACTGACCTTGTCAATTTTGTTTTATGGGCAAAAATGTGTGTCCTCCGTATCCAAAATCACTCAAATTGTTTCGTTTATAACCAAAAATTGACACGGTCAATCGTCCTGGGGTTTCCAAATTTGAATTGTGTGTAACAAAATACATGGGGTCCGGTGCAAAGAACTTTCTTTCTTTATATTGCTGTGTTACGTTTATCCTCCGTATCCAAAATCGCTCATAACCAAAAATTGACACGGTCAATCGTCCTGGGGTTTCCAAATTTGAATTGTGTGTAACAAAATACATGGGGTCCGGTGCAAAGAACTTTCTTTCTTTATATTGCTGTGTTACGTTTATCCTCCGTATCCAAAATCGCTCATAACCAAAAATTGACACGGTCAATCGTCCTGGCGTTTCCAAATTTGTATTTTGTGTATATAAAAAAAATAGAATCCGTACCCTGGGTCCGCTACACAGAACTTTTTTTTTGTATTCCTATTTTACGTGAATCCTCCCTATCCAAAATCGCTCAAATTATTCGCCCATAACAAAAAAATTGACACGATCGATCTTCTTGGGGTTTCGAAATTTGGATTCCGTGAAACAAAATACATCGAATCCATGCCCTAGGGTTCGGTACACACAACTTTTGTTTTTGTATGTGGCTGTGTTATTTTTAATGGGAAATCCATATACCAAATTTCATGTCTCTATCCTTTGCAGAGTCAAAGATATGGACATATTACTATAATAATTGCCATCCCTGTTTGCCTCTCTTCTTCGTTCGAATTTTCATAAATTATTCTTTCCTGGTAGCTTATATCACAAATCCTATATATTCAAAATCTGAAGTTTCTAACTTAAGTAATTTGGCCTGAGCGTTGATCACGCACTCAGGACTTCTTTTATACGAGTTATTAATATTGCTCTCTACTAAATATCCTATTGCATTATGCAACCAGAGTTGTCATGTACGACTGTGAGCAAAATAAATGACGCATCTCTTTATTTTGAAGTTTTTGTGGAAACATTTCCGTTTTCTCCATATGTTCGAAATTTCGGAAGGTTTCCCCAGCAAAAAAGGTTAATAATAAAACCGTTTTCAAAATTGGTGTTAGATATTAGCTTAATATAAACAAATTTAGAAGCAAAAAGCATTAAATCAACCGTAATCACAAAAATTACCAACTCTGCTAAAGTGGGAAATTTTTAAGAACGCGAGGAATTTCTGCAATTCAACACAAAGCAGCAACATCTATATCATTGAGATAAATGGTATTAAATCTACAAACAAAACTTTTAACGAAATATTTCTAATATATCTTATTACGTGCATTGGAGTTCACAAACTCCAAATAGCCTATATGAATCCATGTAAGTAATAACGAACAAATAGTGCTAACAGTTGAAATTGCCTATCGAAAAGGACGAATTGGTAGAACGACCAAAATGAAAATCGTGTTTACCGTAGAGCAGGTTCAATTCACGTAAGAAAATGAATAGCTCAATTAGTTAGAGTCTGTATGCCGGAGGTAGTTGGTTCGAGCCCCATAAAAGTGAAATTTTCATTTTTATTACTATGGTTATTTTACTTTTTTATGTGGGAAAGGATCAAATTGTAACATATGTGTAAAACTCATAACGATACAAAAAAAAGTCCTTGTCGCACTTGCATTAGTGTCCCAATTTTTTGTTTGTGAACAGTTTCGTAATTATTTCCCCTGTGCTTACTGCTCACTACATGCTCACTGGTGCATAACGAAATTTTTCCAGTAAATGTTAATTCTAATTTGGAGAATTTTATAAAGTTTCACAATGTTTACCACTAGATAGTCTTCTATCTACTTTCTCGACACTTTGATAACAGATTTCCATATTAAATGTTTAATTTTCCATATATTTAATTAGGAAAGGTTTTACAATGTATTTTTCTTAAATTGAAATTTGTTTTGAATTTACCACATAAGGTAAGCAGCCCGAAGGAGGAGAACTCAAGTAACTGATATTCTACGTACAAACAACCAATTGTAGAATGATGATGCTTCATACTTTCAGCACATAATCTTTACGTTAGAGAGTCAGACAGAGAAAAATCCTGTTTTTTCCTCCCCTATGACCAGTCATCTTAAACCTCTACATGTAATGATTCGTGTCACATAATTTCGGCGCTCCAAAGACATTCATATTTAATAATAATAATAATAATAATAATAATAATAATAATAATAATAATAATAATAATAATAATAATAATAATAATGTTCGAGAATATGCCACCCTTACATAATATCTTACAACCTTACAACCTTAGACATCTTACAAAATGCATACTTTGGTAATTGAACTTCGGGGCCATTTTTTCAAGGTGATAGTGCACATTTACCAAAGTCTGCTTTCTTCTCGTTAGTTTAAAGTGCTTTCTTTAGTAATAATTTGAGCAACCACGTAACAAAATTTAAAATATAGGAGGGGGCACGACGTTTTATTTTGCCCCTCTCTTTCAGCACCCTCCCAACAGAAAGTATATAATTTCTGACAAGCAGGGCAGACAAAGTGAATGAGAAATATATTTAGAGCATCCTTTCCTCCTCCGTGAATGGAATATCACGTAGCACTTTTTTTTTCTATCGAAGATGATCCTAGGCGGTTATGGTTAGGTAACAAAATAAATACATAATATATTTATAGCGCCCCTTGACTGTAATATTACCGCTTCTCTATTTGTTGGAGGGCGCCCTACACAACCAAGGGTGACAAAAAGAATAGGAAAAGAGTCTAAACATTAAAAAACACTTTATATTTTGTCAGAAGCATGGCAGTGTATACACAGCATTGCTTTTGTTAACGAGTGTTTCACCCTTGAGTCGCTTATAAAATTAGGCAGAATAAACTTTACGCTCCTTCGGAGTCCCCAATATCTTCTACCAGAATTTAAGGACGCAAAGCCCCCTTAACCCCCGTCTTGTAACTGTAACGGCACTAAAATTAAATCTAACTGATCGTAAATAATAGTAACGAAAGTTAACACGTTCTGCAGGAGTTGAATGGATATTTCAACATATTTCCAGTGTTTCAAGTATCAGAAGCACCCTGTTTATAAAAGGAATGACTACTAAAACGATGCTGTATTTCCAATTCAAACATTATTATCATAATAACACTTTAATATAAACTACTTTACAGTCGCTTCAATTAAATTAATTTTAACTTATTACATTATCACATCAATAAGAATAACAACGAATAATAATAAAAATAACCTATAATCAGTTTTCCTCTCACTATAAATTTGTAAGTAATATTAGTGGTGTAAAAATTGTTGAAAGTGTATAAAGAAATCATTCTAGTATATGAATGAAACAATGATACGTAGGGGAACAATGTGTTGAGGTATTTAATCCTGCTATATTAAAGCCTGAGAATGTAATGATTAAATTTTGTACTAAATTAGAAGCAAACGTTTTAAATAAAACAAAACATCCATTGTAGGCCTATAATTATCCCGAAACTAATTCCAGTAATACAATGGTAAATTCAAGTGATAGTAAACAATAACGCCAATTAACAAACTGGAAAATATCACTGTCTTTGTTCTACATTTCATGTGCACAAGGAAAATTTCAGGTCTCTCCCTTTTGCCTATTCACAAGTGTATCACAAGATTTTAGGAACTTCTGGTTTCACAGAAACATACAGAAAAGCACAGGTTTACTTATTTGATCTCTAGTACAGTCACTTGTCAAATTTCGACAGGAAATGTCGTACAACATTTTGGTATTGCTACCTATAGGAACAACACAATAGAGTGCTGTAGAATCTCTGGCCTGAGTAATTTAGATTATTTTTAACTGAAAGTAGATATTAGTTTGTGAATAACATTTTTAATTGCTTTTATTTGGAAGGAAGGTATTGGACCTAAAAGTGCGAAAAAATATTTTATCTATTTTAAATTAATGAAAACTGAAACGTGTGCCTTTTCATCTTTTTCATTATATAGAGAAATGTAGAAAAGGTAATGTGGGCATGATGTTAATATAGATCTATGGCCTGAGATCAAAATGCTTTCTTGAATAACTGTTTTTCATTTCGAAAAACCTTTTAGTAAAATAAGAAACGGAAATGTCGTGAAAATTAGGCGATTAATTTTGCATACTTAGATGTGATGAAAATTATTTTTAAAATGCTGGAGAATGAAATAAATGGTGCAGTATGCTTGATATGACATTGTCAATGTCCTTTATTCTCATCAGGGATGGCCAACATCTCGACCGTGGTCTAGTACTAGAATGTAAATCCTAACAGGTAGACCACGGTGCACTGTGTCATACTGTCTAATCCAATCAGGCACACCCATTTCGTTGGGCAAATTGCTAATTTCTGATATATTAATATTTTTGATCATATAAAACAAAACAATTATGTTTGTTTTAAATATTCTTAAATATTATGGTATTGGCCTTTATTATTTACTTTTCATTAGGTCGTTGTTATTAATGTATATCAGTGATTCTCAACCTCTTTCCTATAATGATCCCTCTTTATCACATCCTGTTGTCAGCGACTGTTATATCTAAGTTTCTGTTCTTAAGAAGAGTTTATGTGGGTGGTTTTAATCTATCTATTGTAAAGGGATCACGATGTTAGTTAGAAGAGGCAATTTAGACTTTTTTCTAAAACTTCAACACATTATGGATAAATGCTAACGAACATAAGGACGTTTTTGTTTCACAAGCCACGTTTATGTTCGCTGGCCAACAGTCTTAACTAATAAGTAAGAGTTTTCGAGTCTTTTCCTCTTTTATACTACGAAAACGCTGGACAAGCACTTAAAGTAGATCCTCAGCGTTTTTTTGCTTCCTCTTCCTTTGTTATTTTGTTTGATTTCAGTGTAGCGTTTCGTTCAGCAGTGAGGCTATATGAGACGTGCACCTGTAGCTTAATGTGAAATCCGAACTACATGAGCTTCCGGCAGGAATTGAACCCGGTATCCTTTTTCCATTTTATTGGTATCACTACTGTTCACTCATTGCTAAATATTATAATGCAATTCGGATATACAGGTTGTATCACCAACTCTTTAGCAAATAAAAATAAACAAAACCCTCCTTACTAAATTATAGTGAACCAACAACGAGAGTGTAAGTGAGGGATTATATCGACTTTGCAATAAAGATTTCATTTCACTCGTAACTGTAGTTCCTATATGTTGTCTTCCGTAATATTTATTATCACTTCATTTCCCTAGACTTAATTTTAGAATATACTTGGTATAAAAGTATCTAAATTACGAAAGGGGTCTCAGTCTGTAGGGACAGTGTGAAGGTATTAGTTCACAGCGTACTCCCTTGGTCTAGTCGCTAGCGCGTGGAACTCTTGAACGAAAGATACGAGGGTTCGATTCCCAGTGGGTGAGTATCATGCGTTATTGTTAAATTTAAGATTTCTACATGTGGCACTTCTTGTTAGAAGTTCTATTTTTTTTTTGTTTGTTTTTGTTTTTGTTTTAGAATTTATTAATGTAGCCTTCAAAAGGACTGCTTAATGTAAACTCGTCTCCAAATTAATTAGACGTCCAGTGGCCATCTGCATCAATAACCGCTTGTATTCTTCGCGGCATCCCATCAATGAGACGACGGAGGTAGCGTTCGCTCTGCGCAACTTCCTCCCATGCGTCTTCTACTAAGTTCCACAAAGCAGCTTGCGTCATGGCTGGCGGATTACTCTATTCCTTAATCACTCTTTTCACCTCAGCCCACACATTTTCGATCGGGTTCATGTCAGCCCCACGTGGAAGCCACTCAAGAACATCTAGATCAGCCTGTTCTACTAGCCAATTCTCAACTACGCGACATGTGTGGACGGGAGATCTGTCGTGCGGATAGTTGATTACGCCATCACGATAAAGTTCTCTAACAGATGGCAGCATGACATTCTGAAGAATGTGTAATTTAACCCCTCAAACGTCCCTCTATTCGATGGAGTACTACTAGGCCCTTTGATGTTAAGAATCCCCAGGCCGACTCCGACAAACGACCACAGTGTCGTCTGTGATGGATGTATCGTTGGCCATACCTGGTTCCACGCGGACGATACACAGCGACTGGTCCTGAATTTTGAGAGACGAACATGCACTCGTCGGTAAAAGAAAAAAAACAACATCGTTCCAGTTGCGATGCCTGTTCGCTTCTGCAAATTCAAGTTGCAACCGAATGTGATCTTCCGAGAGGACATACTTTCGAGCCGCACAACGAGCGAAAAGGCCAGCTTCCCTAAGCCGTCTTCTAGCAGTGAACCTAGAAGCTGGGAAATTTCCTATTCGCATCCCCTGTCGAGAGGTCTTGTAGGATTGTTGCTGTGCAACATCAATGAGCTGATGATCTTGCTCTTCTGTTGTCACACGTTTCCTCCCAGAACCGGGGTGTCTACCACCTTCCCCAGTTTCTCGGTACCGCTTCACCCACGGTTGAGCTCTTCTTGGGTTAACCCCAACACTTATTGCTGCTTGCGAGACGCTGTCTGTAACAAGGGCAAGAATACCTTCCATTCCGTTCTCTGCCATTGCGTTCTATCGAATGATTACATCTCCAGGTTGGGTTTGTAAAATATCACTCCTAAGAAAATGCGATTGGCAGATAGCAATACTGAACAGAACTCCACAGAAATGCATGCTAAACTTACGTTTTAGCTACTCTTTTGATTTATCCTCAAGATCAATCGAGTGATAATTCAGTTCCGTCCCTGTTCTTAAGCCGTGTTCGTATTGCTTCGAACAGTATTGACATATTTGTTTTCCAACCACCATAGGAACAGACAATCAGGGCAAATCATAGCATATACTACATTTAAGCAAGTATATTTGTCGTGAAATTATTACACACATTACCCAAAGACTCCTAATATATGAATCTATACATTTATTTATATACACTGCTCCACAAAACTTAAGCAACCCGAGAGAACGTGGTATAAGTGACGTGTGGGGCCCATTCAATACTGGTTAGTGGCATGCACATACACAGAGACACACAGGCAAGTCGAGCACCCACTCTATCGCATAAGCAGCATCGTTGCAAGCGCGGTGAACAACTTATGCCATGAGCCGTACACCACAGCCCAGTAGTGTCAGAAACTCCAAGCATTGAGTTAGTGGTTCTTGTGTGGGTACACACCTTGTAATGGCTGGTAGACGACATTTGAGTGACTTTGACCACGGGCAAACAATTGGGCGGTGGAATTCGGCCGATCGCAAGTGGAAGTGGTGCAGGAATTCAACGTGAACAAAAGTGTTGTAACGAGGCTGTGCAATCGCTTTCAAAATGGAGGTGAAGTCAGTAGACGTCATGGAGGATGCCGTCCGAAGAAGACGTCGGCCGTCGAGGAACGATTTCTTATAATTTCTGTCAAACGTAACCGTCAAGCTTCATGCTTTCACCTGGCCAATGACTTGTTTCAGGCTACAGGACAACGCGTGAGTCGTGAAACTGTTCGTCGGCGACTCAATAGAGCAGGACTGTATGCAAAAAGGCCTGCGCTGTGTGTGCCATGAAACTGAAGCACAAACGTGCGCGTTACACATGGTGTCAGGAACATGTTGTATGGGGGGAACACCAGTGGGCGCGTGTCATGTTCTCCAATGAGTCGAGATTCAGCCTGTCGTCAGATTCTGAAAGGACTTTAGTGTGGAGAGAGTCAGGAGCACGCTATCATCCAAACTTCATTGCTAAACGGCCCTTCTATGACGGTGGTTCCATTATGGTGTGGGGTGGAATTATGCTGGACGGGAAAACGGACCTCCATATTGTGCAACATGGCACTTTGACAGCACAATGGTACCTGGATGAAATTCTCAATACACATGTGTGCAATTTCCGCGGAGCATTTGGCCCAGACTTCCTGTTCATGGATGACAATGCCCACCCACACCGTGCAGATCGTGTGTCCGAGTATCTGGAGAGCGAAGACATTACGCGTATTGCATGGCCTGCATATTTGCCGGACTTGAATCTCATCGAGCATGTGTGGGATACTCTTGGGCGGCGAATAGCGCAGCGCAGTTCACCAGCACACACTCTCCCTGACCTGCAAACAGCTCTCCTCGAGGAGTGGCGCCATCTGCCGCAAGACTTGATCAACACTCTGATTTGCAGCATGGAGGCCAGATGTCGTGCCTGTATAGCTGTTCGTGGTGGTTACATGACATATTGACTGCCTATGCCCTCGCACAACCCAGCTTCACCTGTTGAGGTATCGTAGTGCTGAACTTTTTGGTCACCCTGTACATCCTAACAGTATTGTTCGTCTTCACTTGTGTTGCATTCTGCATCTGGACCGTCTGTTTGTTCATTATACTTGGTGCAGTGATCGTGTCGTTTTATTTTCTGCCACTTTCTTCGAGTTGCTTAAGTTTTGTGGAGCAGTGTAGATAAAGCAAACAGTGGAAACTACCTATCGAAAAGAATAAATTTACAGCACGACCATAATGGAAAGCATAATTCGTAATATTACAAATTTCTTTCGCATAAGAAATCGAAACTCAGTTGGTCAGAGCAACTAGTCTGTACGAAGGAGGTTCTTGGTTCGAGCCCAGTAAAAGTAAGGGCTTTTTTATTACCATTGTTTTTCTTTTTTATGTGAGGAAAAATCAAATTTTGACATCGCAATATCAAATGTATTTGGTTAGGTAACTTTGTCTTAGCTAAACTTTAAATATCAGTAACCGTTTAAGTTATTTCATTGAGATAAATGTGGATTATATCTACAAATAGAACTTTTAACGAAATAACGACGTATGTGTTAACTACAACAGGTCCATATTACTCTGATGTTTACTTTGGTTATCTCAAACATTCTGCTCACGACATTTCTCTTGTTCATAAACGAAACTATTTTGCAAAATTTTTAACTATATTACCTTAAGAGTATAATGTTTGTCCGACTATCGCAAATCTATATTTGTCTTCTTTACTGTTTGTTTTTTCTTATGCATGTCCTATCTTGAGCTACTCTATCTCTGTATAATTGATTTCTAAATAAATATCTTTTAAAAAAATTAGTTAGAGCAGTGAGTCTGTAAGCAGAAGGTAGTGGGAAGTGGGTTCGAGTCCTGTAAAAGTGAGATGTTCATTTTTGCTTGTTCACTGGTAAAAAAAACAAACGCTTTGCAGTAAATTGTAATTCTAATTTAGAAAATTTTATAAAACATTTAAAAGCGCTTATCATTAAATTGTCCTCAGTTTATTTGCTTGGACAGTTTGGTAACAGGTTTCCCTATTAAATAGTTATTTATCTCTGTTTTATCATTCTGTTACGGGATTGCCCCAAAAGTGGGAATTTCCTAAAAGTAGGGATTCCCCAAAAAGGGGGAATTTTCCAAAGGTAGGGACTTCTAGGAAGTCGGAATTCCTATAAATTTGGGATTCCCTCAAAAAAGTGGAAATTACCAGAAGATGAGGATTTCCCAAAAAGTAGGGACTCCCCAGGAAGTGAGAATTCCCCAGAAATTACGAAATATCTAGAAAGTGGGAATTTTCCAAAAAGAAGGGATTCCCAAAAAGTGAAGATTCATCAAAAAGTGGGAATTTCCTAGAAAGTGGGCATACTCCAAAGTGTGAGGTTCCCCACAGTGCAGGGACTCCATAGGAAGTTGAAATTCTCCCAAAGTGGGGATTTCCCAGAAAGTGGAGATTCTTTAGAAAGTAGGAATTCTCAGAGAGACGAGATTCCCCAGAAAGTAGGGATTCCTCAAAAAGTGAAATTCCCCCAAGTATGATTTTCCCAAAAAGTGCGTATACTCTAGTAAAATGGAATTTCCCCAATAAGAAAAATACGGACTCTCTAGGAAGTGAGAATTCCCACAAAAACAAGGACTCTCTAGGAAGCGGGATAGCCCCTACAAATTGAAATTCCCGAGAAAGTGGGAATTTTCATTAAAGTGGTGGTTCCCAGAAAGTATGGTTTCTCTAGAAAGCGGGTATTCGCAAAAGTGGGGATTTTCTAAGAGGTGGGGATTTTCTACCCAGGAAAACGGATTTCTTCCAAAAGTGAAGTTTACCCAAAAAAGTGTGTATTCCCATTAAAATCTGATTCCTTATAAAACGGAATTTCCCTTAGCATGAAGGTTCCCCATAAAAACGGGATTTACCATAAAATGGGGATTTCCGAGAAAAACGGTGTTTCCGAGGAAAACGAGATTCTTCAAGAAAGCGGGATTTCCCAGAAAAAGTAAAAGGGATTCTCCCTAAATAGGATTTCCCAGGCAAGCCTGATCTCCCTAAAACGTAATGCAAAGGAATAGAAGAGAAGGGAGGGGAAGGAAATGGCCGGGAGGCGAAAGCGCCACTCGTGGCAGCTAATTTTCTTTATAAACTGTTTTTACGGAGAAGTTTTGCAATATTTTTAGTTATGTAGCTTTATCTTAGCTAAACTTTAAATATCAGTAACCGTTCAAAACGTTTAACTAGCTGATCAATTAGTGAACATTAGCACTCTCTCACGCAATTCACTAACAGTTTCAGTCATTATACCACTAACGTGGAAACAAGAATATTTTTCTAGTAATCCAATGTGCGTCAGGAGCGAAAATTATGAAATTTAATATATAGTTTATATGAAGACAATAACAAACATGTTTCTAATCTACAAAAAAAGATGGTCCTAAAGGCATAAAGAGTAGAAATAATTTTTCAAAATAATACTAGTTATTCATGTCTTGTTTGAGCCAAATGTATTACTTATTTATTTTCACACCAATAGAAAGAGTTGTATTCGTTGACTGTTGTTCACACCAAAGGCTGTCTTCATGGACTCTTGGTTCAAGACGTCGCGTCTATCGATGTATTTCGTTTTAATCTACGCGTTCTATCACTTTCGATACCTTTACTGATTTATGTGTGTCTGTGAATAAACTATTTCGCAAGTCGTAGCAAATTGCCGCATTATAAAGAAAACGAAAACGGGGACTTGAATATACGTCCTTTAAATTACAAGCAAAATGCCTTAAATGCTTGCGCTATTTTGTTGGTCTACCTACAGTTTGCATAAACCGTGAAGTATTGAAAATAGTCTCCCTTTTTCCTTGTCTAAGCAAAGCGTTTTATAATGTATAATTTACTGTAGTTTTCGTTATCTCTTCGAGTAAACGTGTAGTGCATCCATAGATGCTTTCGTGTTTTAATTAATGTTTCTTTCTTTTCTACTTTTATTTCCTTTCTCTATCCAAATACATTTCAACTGCTTTCTTTTTTTCATAAAGAAGAATAAGTAATGTTCAACGCCATAGAGCAAACCTTTAGTGAAACGTATTCTACCTTAAAGGAACTCATTTTGGAATGATTATGCATAACTTCTCAACATTATATGTTTTTATATATAATCGTTTTCTGTTAAAAGGGCGTATGTGTCCAAAGTTTGATATTTTTGTACGTTAACAATAACTTACAGTTACATCCTAACAAGCTAATAAACATTTAATACTAATATGCATTTACACATACTTTTTTTTTTCATAAGCCAAACCAAATCGTGAGAAATCAGTTTTTTGTCATTTCCTGAAAACGATTCAATACAGTATATTCTTTCTTTACCCTTTTGTCAATTTCTCTAAAATGGAAAGATGTCGTATGAGAGTAACTAACTAATTGAGTATAAAATGCCCCAGTAGCAAAAATTCATGGGCCACTCATGGGGTCCTATTAATTTCCATATCGATCATGTAGAATTTAAGTGTGCCCAGCAGAGCCCAAATGGTTTCCTTTACAGACCATGTCAATAAACGATATAACTCATATTTATTGATTTGTGCAGATTCTGCCCAATTGGAACGCAAATTACTAATTTCTTTCGGAATTTTTGTGTTAACATAACTATAAGACGATTTAAACCAATGTAGCTGTCGAGATGTGGCAATGTCGTTAAATGTCGTTTTACCTAGCCTGTATCATTCTTGGTAGATTAACATCGCGCCATCTGTAATTGGACGACTTGTTAACCGTTCTAGGAGGATCAACCTCGCGATCCACATGGATCGATGTCGCAGTTTTCCATTTACCCATCAACGGTCCACCGACATGTGTTACTGGAGTGGTTTCGGCTTGTAGTTACATACATTACAAGCAGTAAAAATTGCTTTGTCCCTTTGTCATAGTCATTATTATTTCAACTTTATTCTTAGTAATTTAAACGAGTATTTCTCAAAGTGAGCATTAAAGCACCACAGGGTGCGTTCGCATTTCCAAAGGATACACTGAAACAAAAAAAAAGAGCAACTGGGAGCGTTTGAGATTTCATGACCTTTTAGACTTTTTCTTATTCGACGAAAGCAATTATGTATTTTACAAATTATCTAAAGTTTAGACTTCTTTAGTAACTCTAAGATGAGTTATCTCAAAAGGTTAATATCTACGGGAGAAAGAAGAACATTCCAACCTCTGCTTTTCTTTCCATCTTTTACACTTAGGGATACTACAGGGTGTCCAATATACAATGCAACCCGGAGTTTGGAATAGTAGAACGTTTGAACCTGAAGTGATACACAAATAATTGTTATACCAAAATGAAGCCTTGTTCATGCATATATTTTTAAACTAAGAAGCAGCGATTGAAGTACACTAGGAACCACACATTCTGTCGTTAATTTTCAGTTTATTTAGTTGAAGTGGCTTGGAAACTATCGAGCAAAAAAAAAAAAAAAAAAAAAAAAAAAAAAAAGAATTTTTCATTTTCACCGATAACTAATCGGATGAAGCCTCTGTCAGGGGGAACTAGGGAAATCGTAGTTTTCATAAATTAACACTGAATTGGCAACTTTGCTGATGTTTCAGTGCATCAAAAGGTGTGTTAAAGATCTGTCTACATTATACAATTCCTGAAAACAATGAAAAACAAACTTTGTAATTATCATGATAAAATTTTTACTTACATGCACGAGGCAACACTGCTATTCATTTCTATGGGGCTATTTAAAGCAAGAGGTATACAAGAACAATTCTCGAACTATTCAAGACCTGGAAACGAACATTCGCAGTGCCATTGAGAAGACTAACACATCTAATCTTCGTAAAGTTGCTGCCAACCTGATAAAACATGTGAACGTGTTTGAATCAAAACAGAGGACACTCCCAGTATCGCTGTAGAGCTGGTAACTCATTTCTAATAGTAGCAGGGTTGCCGGGTGCATGTAAGTAAACGTTTTATCATGATAATTTCAAAGTTCTTTTTCATTATTTTCAGGAATTGCATAATGTAGACAGATCCTTAACACGCCTTTTGATGCACTGAAACATCAGCAAAGTTGCCAATTCAGTATGTTAATTTATGAAAACTACGATTTTCCTAGTTCCCCCTTACAGAGGCCTCATCCGATTAGTTATCGGTGAAAATGAAAAAATCTTTTTTCTGTTCCATAGTTTCCAAACCACTCCAACTAAACAAACTGAAAATTAACGACAGAACATCTATACGTATAAGCTATGAGTCAATTTACATGTTTTGCAAAAAAAAATTGACTTACACCTTCGGTTACATCTGGCAACACTGTATGGTTGCTAGTGTACGTCAATTGTTGCTTCCTAGTTTAAAAATATATGCATAAACAAGGTTTCATTTTGGTATAACCATTACTTGTGTATCACTTCAGGTTCAAAAGTTCTACTATCCCAAACTCCGGGTTGCATTGTATATTGGATACCCTGTATCACGTAATTACATCATTTGTACGACGGCAACATGTCACTTATTAACCGTTTGACGTTGAGAATGGACATAGATAGAACTGTCCATTGTGCAACTCTACTGCTGATAAGAAAACACGGTTAACTTTGTAAATTTATCAATATCACCATTACAATACGAGAACCATTATGCGGTTAAGTCTACACGATTAAGCTAACTAAAATGTTGTAGGAAAACATAGGAAAGAAACATTAATGTAAATAGGATTCTCCACGATTACTAACTAACTCTATGGCCTTTGGAACCCGAAGGTTCAATGCCGCGTTCACGAAAGATCTCCACTGACTTTTATCCTTAGCCAACTGGATCTACCAGGGTTAGTTCATACTTAGGGGTGTTTTTCTCAGTCATTTTCTCAAAATGGACTCACGCGTTTTCGTTCATATTTCATAAATAAATATTTCAGTAATAAACTGACAATATGGCATAAGTGATTTGATCCATAAAATGTACGAGGGATAATTTATTCTGAGCTTTTTCTCAACGTTTTCTCAAACACGACCTAGGAGGTTTTGTTTATATTTCATAAATAAATATTTCAAATAACGATGGCATAACTCGTTTGTCCTAAAAAGATGCGAGGGGTAGTTTATTCTTGGTGAAGTGTGTTGTCTGGGTGATTTTCTTAAAAACGACTCAAAAGAGTTTATTCATATTTCAAAACTAAATATTTCGTTAATAACCTAACAATATGGCAAAACTCCTTAGTCCTGAGAAAAGTATCCGAGGGGTAGTTTACTCTTGGGGTGTTTTTCCTCCACGTTTTTCTAAAAAAAATAGTCAAGCAATTTTGTTCATACTCAGAAATAAATATTTCATTAAAAATCTAATAATATGAAATAACTCGCTTATGCTAAAGGAATCCTCAAGAGATAGTTTATTCGGGGAGTTATTTTTCCTTCACAGTTTTCTCAAAAATTACTCGGGCAATTTTATTTATAATGCACAAATAAGCATTTCATTAATAACCCTATATTTTAGTATAAGTCATTTCTATGGTAAAATATTACGACGGATAGTTTATTTTTTGGAGTTAAGATTTTTCCCGATAATTTTCTCGAACGACAGGCGATTTTGTTCAAATTTCGCAAATAAATATTTCATCAATAACCAAAAGTATATCTTAACTCTTTTGTCCGAATAATTCACAAGAGGTAGGTTACTCCTAACGTGTTCTTTTTGAACGACTTTCTCAAAAATGACTCATTTGATTTTTCCATATTTCATAAACAATTATTGCATTAATTGCTCTATTATATGTCTGATGAAAATGTGCTCAAAGTGTGAGTTAGTTTTGTAGTGTGGACTTTCTTCAATCGAAGTTTTTTATTCCATAATCTGATATTCTATGTATTTGGATAATACGATAATTGTATTCGTATTATCCAAATACACACTTCAGTAACAACTGCGACCTAACACAGTTAAGAAATTGAATTGAAAAGGGGGGGCACGGTGGCTCAGTGGTAGAGCGTTCACCTCTGATGCTTGGGGTCCCGGGTTCGGTCCCAGCCCCCGCCAAGTGAACTTTGTGGTGGACAAACATCGTGCTCGTGGGTTTTTTCGGGGTACTTCCGTTTCCTCCCACTTTCTTCATTCCACCATTTCACTCATCTCTCATTATCACCGTCTCCTTTAGCCTAACCGGCATAACCGTGGGACGTAAAACTTACAGATTTGAATTGAAAAGGTTTAGTGCGGTGGCCCGTACCCTGTAATTGAATATTTTTTGGTAAACTCCCTACCTTTTTGTGTAAAAAAGACTTTTCTTTTTCCAGCGAGAAAAGAGAAGAAAATATGATGATTGTAAAAATAATAATATATCAAGTTCAGATTTCAACGAATTTTTCATATTTCATGGCGTCAACATACCGAAAATGTGATTTTTCGATACCCGTCCGTCCGTTCGCTACACTTTTGTGTGCACTTGTCTAGAGGCCATACCTTTCAACGTATCTGCACCAAATTTTAAAATTAGGGTTTACATAGTATTCCTACAGGAGATTTTCCAATTTTTTTTCCTACCACCTAAAATAAGTATGGTTTACTAACAGCCGAAAATCGAAGAAAGCTATTTTCTCAAAAATAGTTTTAACAATTTTATTTTTCATTCATCAATATTTAATTAACAACCCTATATTGCGGTATCAGATATTTCTCTTAGAAAAATTTACGAGGGGTACGGTAGTTTATTATTGGAAGTGACTCTTTCTCGACGATTTTCTCAGAAAAGACACTGACATTTTGTTCTCACTTCATAAATAAATATTTAACCTGACAACATGGTATAAGTCAATTGACCTGAAAAATATATTAGTAGTTTATTCTTGGAGTTGAATTTATTCCCAGTGAATTTCTCAAACACGAGCTAGTGGATTTTATTTATATTTCGTAAAATATCAAAGAAATAGGATGAACCTAAAAGATGTGCAAGGACTTCAGGAGGTGATTCGTGACATCGAAAGAAGAAAAAAAAGTTTTGTTGTAGTTTTTAAAATTCAGCGTCGTTTTCGAGATACAGGGTTGCAACTTGAAATCCTAAATCGATTTATGACATTTGGAAATGAGTACCAACATACGGAGAAGCTTCTGGAGGTGATTCCTGAGATCAAAAGATGACAAAAATCTTGTTGCGGTTCTTTTTAAATTCAGCTTTGTATTCGAGATAAAAGATTGCTAACTTGGAATCAAAAATCGACTCCTGACAATTGGAAGTTAATACAAACATGTGGACAAATTTTGCAAGGTGATTCCTGAGATAAAAGCAAAAGAAAAAGTCCTCTTGCCTTTTTTTGAATTCAACTTCGTTTTCGAGATACGATAGCCAACTTAAATCGACTCCTGACAATTGGAATTGAACACAAACATTTGGGCAAACTTTGGGAGGTTATTCATGAGGTCTAAACAAAAGAAAAAGTCGTTGTTGTTCTTTTAAGACTAGTTTTTGGACTCGATGTTGGATTCCAAGTTGGCAACCCTTCATCTCGAAAACGAAGCTGAATTCGAAAATCGCAAAAGGACCATTTGTCTCCTTTTGATATCACGAATCACCTCCCGAAGTTTGTGGACATCCTTCAAGTTTACCCTTAATGAAGCTTCTTTACGAAAAGTTAACTATTAACTTTAGGCATTGTTTATCTTTTTAAATAACAAATGCCATTATTAATTTTAAGGCAGATGCTACTTCTGAGAGAATAGATCTTAAAAGTAATTTTAAAACTTAGACTTACGTATGTTTTCGAGACACTCCAGACAAGACGAGACATTTTACAAGCTATCTCGTGTCCAAAGCATTTGTCTCGTCTTATCTTGGATGCCACAAAGAGCGTCTCGCCTCTTTCTCGAGACATGTCTCATCTCGTGCGCATTCGTTAAATTTGGGAAGGATTATCTTTCTACTCAAAGCATTGTTTTATAATGGTTGCATATTTATGATAATTGCCGTCAACATAAATTACAGTGCTTTCAGTTGAATTAATTGTTTATTATTATTATTATTATTATTATTATTATTATTATTATTATTATTATTATTATTATTATTATTATTATTATTGAAATTAAAATTAAATGGAACTTCTAGTTTAACGTTGCACGATTATGCAACTACGCTAAGGGAGAATAATGATGAATGAAATAGTGAAATGAAGAAAGTGGGAGGAAAATGGAAAATCCCAAGAAAATCCATACACACGGTATTTGTCCACATCAAATTTCACTTGGCGCGAAGTGGAATCGAGCCACGGACTCCATGCACCAAAGATGAATGCTCTACCACTTCTTTTTAATTCGTTCCAACGGGGATACTCAACTCTATTGCCAATCTTTTTATTCGATCCTTTGGTCATCTATATACGGCAGGGACATAAACACAGAAATATCAAAGATATTTAAAATCACAAAGATTCTTCCACCGGGAATGTAACACAAGACCTCGTATACCAAAGGCGCGCATGTATTAATAATTAACAGGACAGGATTCGAACCTGGTCTCCTGTTTGGCAATTCCATGTCTTATCTTTACACCACCAACCTTTCCTACCACTGATTCACATTATTATTATTATTTCAAATGTATAATAGAATAGTAAGAATTGGGAATAGAATAGAAATACTGATCTCAGCAGCTAAGTTATTTTGTTTTGAAAATACTAGATTGTGAACAATGAACCTTCTTGTTACTTTATTTTTCGTTCGAAACAAATATAATATACTAAATGTTAAAACTACATACTTCAAATTAATGAAAGCTGATTGCATGACTTTTTCTTCTTTTATTATGAAAAACAATCAGAATAGGTAATTTGCGTGGCCTACTAGTGCGGATATAGCTTTATTTGATAGGGTTCCAAACCTTGCTTGGACAACTATCTTCTAAAAGTAAATACTATACAGATATAAAAGCAGATTAAGTAGGTAATAAAAATAGTTATTAAGAGAAAATCGAATTGGAAAGTGCAAGCATTAATCTAATATCCTGTTATGGGAAAATAATTGACTATGGTAGTTCTTGTTGTTAATAACACTATCTATAATGACTATAAAAAAAACTCATTTGGAACAACATATTATTTCTAGGAGTTTGATCATCTTTACAACCCTTTGAGCAATTACTGACTTAACGCCCGGTCAATTTATAAGACTCAGAAACAAGAATTGCGAAGTATCCTTCATGGAAAATAATTTATCACATAAAAAAATAGTCACGAATTACAGAGCATACAATGATAGCGTTGATGTTTAGTTCTTATTATTACCTTTATACAATTTCAAATAATATAATATCAATGCCAGGGAGTGGCTTATTTATGATTTTATTTTTCAGTCTTGCAAGGAGAAAGCAGATTTTGGCAAATGAATTTTGGGGCCATCTTTCGTCAGGTAGTAATGCACATTTAAAGTGTTGATATTACAAATTGATAGAGCGCGATAGCCAGAAATAGCGGAGAAAAAGCGTCTTAGCATTTCCGACTCGTCACATATATGGTATGGCAAGTAGAGCTGTCAAGAGACGGCGTCGAGGAGTGAAGAGCAGCTGCGACGACTTCCAGGCAAAGGACCCCGGGTTTAATTCCACACGAGTTAACCTTTTTTGATTTAACCAATAACTTAACAATTTGTAACTACAAGTAAAATTTTGTGACCACATGTTTATAATGCATAAAACAATAGAAATGTTCAAACCAGTTATAAAACAGTTTCATGTTAACCAGCAACAAAATGTAAACTATTTCGTAAATATATTGGCATCACGAGTTATATTATGGTTACCACAGTCGTGTAAAAAATGTTCTTGACGCTTCCTGTCTATATCTGTGGACAATGTACGAATTACAAGCGGGATGAGAGGGAAATCCCATTTGGTAATACTGGATGTATGCTATAACCAGGAGTGTCATTGTAGACTTCCCTTGGGGAAGGGGGCGCGACAAGATTTTCACCGACACCACCGACACCGACACCGACACCACCGACATAAGATTTTCACGTTTTTTACTAGTATGCAGTATTAGTAAATAATCGACTAAAGTATCTGTATTTTTCAAGCTCTTGCGGGTTGGGCAATTGCCCCCTACTGCCCTCCATGAATGATGTCCCTGGCTATAACTGTCATAGTTTCCCATGTTATTGTTGTATAAAGCACAATCCACTCCCTTTTGCAAAGGTCCGGTTAATTCGTACACTGTCCACAGATATAGAACCGAAGCGTCAAGAACATTTTTTACACAACGATAGTGGTAACCATAATATAACTCTTGATATCAATATTTTATGGAATAGTTTAAATTTTGTTGCTAGTTAACATGGAACATTGAATGGTTTTACAACTGATTTAAACCAACTATTACTTTATGCATTATAAACATACGGCGAAATAATATTTTACTTGTAGTAACAAATGGTTTGCTACTTTATTGGTTAAATAAAAAACGAAAATAAAAGCTTACCCGAGCGGGAATCGAACCCGGGACCGTTTTCACATGAGTCATAAATGCTCCTCACTCTACCATACCGTCATTTGGTAACTTCACGCGTCGTATCATATATGCAGGGAGTCGAAAACTTTGAGATGCCTTTTCTCCGCTATTTCTGGCTAATTCGCTCTATCAGTTTGTAATTTTAACACTTTAAATGTGCATTACTACCTCGCGAAAGATGACTACGAAGATCATTTGCCAAAGTCTGCTTTCTCCTTGTTAGCTCAACTCAGTATAAGACTTTCAAATGTATAACGTTCAGTAAAGCATGCTGCAGTTTTGGATAGTGAAGCGCAAAAGTTCCTCTTGAAAAACTTAGGGGGCTTACTCAGGAAATATTACTAGTACGAGACAAAAACAATCACTATCACTTTTCATTATTATTATTATTATTATTACTAACAACAACAACAATAATAATAATAATAATAATAATAATAATAATAATAATAATAATAATAATAATAATAATAATAATAATAATAATAATAAAAATTGAAGCGAGCTTAACGAGTTTCAATCGTCCGAATCAACCAACGTTTCGTTCGTCTGCTGCATAACAACTTCCCATAAAACAAATTTCATTTTAATGAAACTAGTAAGTGCCTTCTTTTAGCTTTGCGAAGTAACTATTGCTTGGAATTTCAATCTGAAAAAAAAAAAAGATAAACTTAACCAAATGATGCAATTTTTCACTCATGTATGCAAAACAATTTTCTAATATAAAGCTACGTGAATCTTGTCCCATAAAGAAGCCGAAACCCCTACACTGAAGAGCCCTCCGAGATTTGATCATTGTCCACTCGGACTGAAATTGTCATTTGAAGCCAAGACTTTAATATGAAGCCAAACATTTCTTTAAAATAGACGAAAAATTCGAAAGTTATAAACATTTTAATATTTTTGCCTTTTCCCATACAAGAGTCATAGCCTCTACACCGAAGAGCCCCCCGAGATTTGATCATTGACCACTCGGACTGAAACTCTCATTTGGAACCAAAACTTTAATGTGAAGCCAAAAATTAAACTTTTACTCAATTTGAACTGACTGGATTCCAGTTCACCATACTATTATGTTTAGTTTAGTTAAGTGGTAATTTGTGACAGCTTCACTTCATCAAAAGAATCTGTCACTTCACCGCCCCTCCCGCCAGGACTCCGTGCTGGATCTGAAACTAAAATCAATAGACACTTTTCCTATTCTTTTTGTCACCCTTGGTTGTGTAGGGGCTCCCTCGTAATTACCCACCCCTAACCGCACAGGGCCATCTTCAGTGGAATAAAAATGCTAGGTGATATTCGAATCATGAAGGGGGAGAGGATGCTGTAAATATATTTCTTATTCATTTTGTCTGACCTGCTTATCAGAAATTAATTTCTGTTGGGAGGGTACTGAATGAAAATAAAACGTCGTGCCCCTTCCTACATGGTTGCTCAAATTATTACTAAAGAAAGCATTTTAAACTTAGATGCCTATGGTTACTACATTATGTAAGGATGGTATATTCAGAATAATAATAATAATAATAATAATAATAATAATAATAGTAATAATAATAATAATAATAATAATAATAATAATTATTATTATTATTATTATTATTATTATTATTATTATTATTATTATTATTATTATTATTATTATTATTATTATTATTATTATTATTATTATTATTATTATATGAATGTCTTTGAAGCGCCGAAATTGTGTGAGACGAACCATGGTATGTAGAGGTTTAAGATGGGTGGTCATAGGGGAGAAAAAAACAGGATTTTTCTCTGCCTGACTCTCTAACGTAAAGATTATGTGCTGAAGGTAAGAAGCATCATCATTCTATAATAGGTTGCTTTTACGTAGAATATCAACTACTTCAGTTCTCCTTCTACGGGCTACTTACCTCATGTGGTAAATTCAAAACAATTTCAATTCAAGACAAATACATTGTAAAACTTTTCCATAATTAAACATTAAAAATCTGTTATCAAAATGTCCAAACAAGTAGATAGAAGACTATTTAATGATAAACATTGTGAAACTTTATAAAATTTTCCAAATTAGAATTAACATTTACTGGAAAACATTCGTTATGCACCAGCGAACATATAGTGGGCAATGAGCACAGGGGAAATAATTAGGAAACTGTTTGCAAACAAAATTACAATGACAACAACAAGTGCGACAACGACATTTTTTTTTTTTTTTTTTGGTATCGTCATGAGTTTTACACATACGTCACAATTTGATTATTTTCCACATAAAAAAATAAATAAAATAACGATGATAATAATAAAAATGACAATTATACTTTTATGGGGTTCGAACCAACTACCTCCGGCATACAGACTCCTTGCTTTAACTAAATGAACTATGTGTATTTACGTGAACTGACCCTGTTCTACGGTAAAGAGAGATTTTACATTACGATCGTGCTACCAATTCCTCCTTTTCCATAGGTAATTTCCACTATTTGCTCTATCTATACGTTAATACTTGGCATAGATTCATATATTTGGAGTTTGCAGATAATGCACGTAATAAGACATACTAGAAATGTTTCGTTAAAAAGTTTCATTTGTAGATTTAATACACATTTCTCTCAATGACATAGATGTCGCTGCTTCGTGTTGGACTGCAGAATTCCCTCGCGTTCTTGAAAATTCCCCACTTTAGCAGAGTTGGTAATTCTCGTAATTTCGGTCGATTTAATGTTTTTAGCTTCTAATTTATTTATTTTAAGCCAATATCTAACACAAATAAAACGGGTTTGTTATTAACTTTTCCTGCTGGGGAAACCTTCCGAAATTTTGAACATATAAAGAAAACGGAGATATTTTCAAAAAAAATTCAAAATAAAGAGACGCGTCATTTATTTTGCTCATAGTGGTACAGTATAACATTCAGAATATCTTCGTTACTTTTCAGGTCTCGAAGATATGGTAAATTTCAAGAGTTGAATAGGGAAACATAACAATTTTTTATCAAAAAAACGATAAGCATAAAACAATAATAAAATTAATGATTTTTATGAAATATACAAAAAGGAGATTCTTTTTTTTGGACAAAATGAAAAAAAATTGTCTAAGACTATAAGAGCATACGGCTCGATTAATTATAAAGAATTATTGAAAACCACTTAGAGCCCCTAATGCTTTCTTAGTCCCATTGTTGCTTCTTCATTTTATCCTACGAAAAATATAACTTCTTTCTTTCTCACTTAATTTTTGAACCTCTTCTTCAAGTAGACTATAGAGTCATCGGACACCCAGTCACAGTAACCATCTTCGCCAATCTCAAAAATTTCATCCAAAATATGGCCCAAGTACCATTGTTATTGATCAAATTAAGTGATGACGTAAATACGTACCGATACGTGACGAAGTTTGAGGTCATCTTGCTCTTTCTATTGTTAATTTCCTGTCTCTATTTGTGTGTATGTGAGTGAGAGAGAAAGAGGAAGGGAGCAAGAAATTGATAATATCATTTAAATGTTTAATACGCTGTAATATAATTCTCGATTTGTGTTCGCTTTGTTCTCGGTGCAAATATATTATCCTTAAATGAGCCTTTATCTAAGTAGAAATTAAAAAAAAGAACTACAAATTTAGTTTTATTTTCGTCTACAATTTTAATATTCTATTAGATTACATACTACTTGATTGTCTGCAGAATAAATACACTGACGTCTGCATAAGAACGTAGGTTATACATTGTTTCGTTTCTAAATCTACATTCAAAACTTGGATTTCGATCACTTGATGGTGCAAGTTGAGAATATTTTCGCCTTGTTCCTTTATCACAGTGTTTAAAAAGAAAATATCTCCCAATGTGCTTATCATATTAACTTTATGTTACACGCTCCAGTTTCTCTTCATGGGCATCGAAAATTAGGACTGGTTTAGAAGTATTTTGCGACAAATTCCATTGTTGTATCTTTACAGATAAGTCATGTTCGGTTCAATTGTTCGAGAAAAATATATAAACATATTTAGTATATGTAGTGTGGTATGTTAGCATAAGTATCCTGCATTTCCGGTTACCAGCATGAAAGTTCGCCATTTTGTTACATGTCCAATGAAGGTTCGAAAATTACCGGGAGACATTTCGTAGGATCATTATGGTCGACACTGGACGCCATATTGGAAAATGGCTAACTTCTAGCAACTTAATCTAAATATTTATATAAAAGCATTAGAAAACACTTCTTCTTCTCCAGTCTTCTGCCAAACAGAAAAATAAACAGTTAGTAGCAAAAACTTTCCGATTTTAATCATTTAACCCTTTGGGAACCAATGGAACAGATCTATACCATATCGTCGACCTTTGGAATTTGCCTTATAAACCTCTAGTTAAGCTTTTCACACCGGGTTTTTGCGTTTATTCGAGCGTGGAAGCATCAAACAATATGTTTCATGGGCATTTTTCGGTCACACGTGCGATGCCTACGGGTGGTAACGTCACGAACATTGAGGAAGAAAATATTAGGTAAATTTTAGAGCTTTTTTGGGAATTTTTTGACACGTTCCTATTTATTCTAGGATCATGGTTCCTATCTCGTTATGTTCATAATGAAGCACTGTTTCCAATTGTACTATTACAATTTCTCTATTGTGTGTCAAAACCGAGAAAATCACGTCCAAATTGAAAAAAATGAGATTTTTTCTGGAAAAAATCCCTTTTTCGGGATTTCCCCCGCTCAAGGACACGATAGGGACATGTGAGTGGTACCATTTGAAAGCTACGATAATTTTACACGAAATTGTTTGCGAATTATGATCCGGATAAATAGAGACGTGTCAGGGATTTTTTGTTTTTCCCTTAAAGTAGTACCTTAAAGTAGTACGGGTTATGCTTTCCACGTGGGTGAATTTTCTTTACGCCCTTAGTTTTGAAGATATGAGGTTTATCTTTTCCACAGATATTGCATACACCATGTAGTATGTTTTAGGCGATTTTGAGATCCAAGTGTTAACCCAGGGGGGAGAGGAACCTAAACTTGAAAAAGAGTGATTTTTCTGACAAAATTTTTCTTTGGAGGTGATTTCCCCTCCTAAGGCACATGATACCCACATGCGAGTGGTACCACTCGAAAGGTTGATTCATTCCAAAGACAACAAGGTACGATTCATATTCCTACGAAGAATAGTCTTTATGCTGAACCTCATTGAAAAACAATTGATTGACAATATATTATTGGGGGAAATTGGTAAGTCGGCTAGAGCATCTACACTAATTTTTGAGGGACCATTCTTCATACCTCATTCTATTCACTATAAGAAAAGTTTTTTTGGTACCACTGGCATGTTCGTGTCATGTACCACTTGCATGTTCGAGGGGAGATATTGGTGCCATTTGTTTTGTAATTTCCGTTTTTCCCACTTTGGGCGGGAATTTCCCGCCTTAGGTACAAAATAAGAAAATTTGACTAGTACAGTTGGAAACGCAGCTTCATTACAAAAACACGAGGTATAAACCATGATCCTACCATAAATAGTCTCGTTGCAATAGCTGCTTGACTGAAACTCTAAAATTTGCCTAAAAAGGCAAGGTCCCATAAGGGTTAACTGCATGAATGGCCTCCCCGGTCACCCGACCTCACTATGAGTTTTTATTGTAGAGGTGTTGTACATCAAGTACAAACTAATACAGTTTATCATTCTACAACTTTAATACGTTTGCTACAATGTTACATATCTACATAACTCATATACACTTTCACATTAAAAAAAAAAGTTCAGCTGCTGTGTTCATAGTGATATCACTGTGAGCATTGTCCTTCACATTCGCAAAGCAACGTACAAACGAGGCCGTTCTTAATACAAGTACATTTCCCAGTACAGCGCAGTTTGCAACGGCATGTCACTAGTTGTCGACTGTTATCATATATACTCCTTAACGTAGTCCACACAGGTTAAGACCGAGCCCGTCATCTATTTCCTTCCAACCCCAGTTCAGGGGTTCAACATCATGCACATCCTTTTCGATTCACTGTCGCTAGATCTTGCACTGAAGAGTTGCTCTTCTTGTATGGAGATTCAATGCGTCTTCGGTTGAAGATATTCTGTCTATTGTGCGATTTTTCTTGCTGAATAGAATATGTCTGGTTTCGTTGACTTCCTCGCAAGTACTTGATCTGTCGTACATGAGCGTTACAAATCGCTGGATTAGCATGCGAGATTGGTAGCTTACAACATCGTGAGAATGAACGACTGACAGTTTCCGGAAAGCTGTACCCACTTCTCTAAACGCCATCCACGTATTCCATGCACTTGTCTTGCCAACGCCAAGGAAGGCTGACACTATGTCACAGCCCATAAAACTGTGAAAAACGGCAGCAAATCTATCGTTCCAGAAAGTAAGTTCGTGCACATAGTGTGTATAGGAATGAAACGTCGCAATCAACCCATAGTTTCTTCAGAGTGGGTGATAGATGCAGAAACGCAAAGAGAGCGATAACAAGAACATCGGAGTCAACTGTACGAATTGTAATATTTTTGTGTCCCTTCTCGGCGGCATGACGGACGTGCAGAAGGATTCTTTCATCAGCTTCTATGTGGGATGAGGGAGAAATACAAGTAATATCTAAGTCTGAGAAAGAGGATAAGACTTGAATTCCTCTTGTGCAGAATATTTCTCTTTCTGAAATATCAGCTGCAGTTATTGTTTCGGCGAGGTAATGAAATAGCCTTTCCTTGTTGTCATCGTTTGCAAGGAACTTCTGGAAATTTTTTGGAAGCGGCCCCGTTGGCTTGACAACAAGCAGTCGCCCTGCCCACGCTTCTGACGCGTTTGTGTTTTCAAGCTCTTTTCAATGTAGCGGTCAAAGACCACGTCTAAGCGTTTAGTGTCTCGAAGTGTGAAAAAACCTAGTTATTCACAACTGTGGCATATTCTGCAAATGTTTTCGCTGCTCCTGGTTGGAGTTGGTGTACCAGCATTGCTCCATCGACGACAAGACAAGAGGAATGGAGGGATGTTAGTACTTGTACACCCATCAAATTTTTCAAAACATTTCAAAATATCTGATTTAGAGGTAGGAAGTCTGAGATCTCCAAATTCAGATATTGATGGAGGATAAGTTGTGTTCTCATGAGAAAAGAATTCCCTGATATCGCCCTCCCTTCCCTAACATGTTATGAACATCTTGCAGAGCAGGTTAGAATCTTTGTGTGCAGTAGAAAGTTTCATCTTATCTTTGCAACGAACTTTCAACGAGCTACAGTTGAAAAGCTGCATATTAACTTTCTTTGTATGGAGTGCTTGCATGTCAGTAGACAGTTATAAACGAAGTCTTCATACATTTTGGTTCCTGTGGTAGCTGCGATGCGGACAGACTGGCACGAATCTTCTGGTGCTATACGTCTAGTGAACCCCACTGTAGACAGATGCTCTTCCTCAAAAGGATTACCAGTATCACGAAATACATCAATCAGGTTCTTCACATGTGTCCTGTACTTGCTTTGGAATGCATCCGTGTCCTCGTGGTGTGATCTCGATACGTACAACTCAGCAGAGTTGCTGTCTTCATACTCAGCCAGTAAACAAGCGATTTCGGGACAACTGACTATTTAGTTCAAAAGAGTAAATGAGTTATCGGAAGCTACCCATAGAGAACCACTTTCTTTTATCAGTTTGCTCTTCTGTTCGTGAAACTGGTCGTCTGACATACGTGAAAAGTGCCGGTAAGATTTCCTACTGGTGAAATGTCCCTTAGAGAATTCCTTAAATACATCAGGATGACACCAGATGGGAAGAAGGGTGCAAGTGCCCTCTGGTGGCATCGTGAGCCAGGCTCGTAGCCATCGCAAAAATGTAGGGGGCGGTAGAAGTTAGGAGGCCCGATCCAACCATATTAACTGTAATATCTGCTCTTGTAAGCCTACCATGAAAACTTTAGTGGGCAGTAGAAGTTTAGGGGGTGGCCCCCCATGACCCCCGTGGATGCGGGCCTGTCGTGAGCCCCCTTCCCAGAGATGTTGACTTAATATATAGGTCAAGTAACACAATAGTCTTGCTTTTGGTGTACACAAGATAACTGCCCCCCACAATACCTGTGCCCTTTCACTAGCCCCCCTCAAGAAATTAAAGCTATTGCCGTTATTGTCTAGCAGTTCACAGTTTTCTATAGTCATTTTGTCTGTGAATTTGAGCGCAAAGACGGTGTAAACCGGACAAAATTTGGGGAACTTGTGAAAAGTAGGCCATTTTTCAAGATGGCGCCCAGAGTTACACGAAACATATTGAGAAGCTTCAATTACATTTGTTCACTGTGCAAAAGTGGTATGAGGTAAAGCCGTGCAATTTGGTGCAACTTTAGACGAAAGACATAAGTTTGTTTCGCCACAGAAGCATGTCACTTGTACTAAAGATTGAAGAGATCAAAGGTCAAAGGTCAAATTTCGATTATTTTTTTTTTCCTTATGGGATTGCAATGGTGAATTCCGAAAGAGCCTGGAAAAACGTAAATCGAAGTAATAACAAAAAAAAGCTGTATGGTATCATTCTATGTCGCAAGCCGACTAAATATGCGTCAATCAAGTGTCATGGTTAGAGGTCAGTCAGATCAACGTCACAGGTCACCTTGAGAACCCATTTGACATGATGAGGTACGGACATTGCGTTGTTTTCAGAGTATTCAAATAGGTTGATATGTATATAAATATATATAATGAATATTGAATAATAATTTCGTATAATGACTGAAGCGATTAGTAATGTACTTTTTTGTGGAAAATAAGGTAAAACATGTCTGCTGTGTTGGAGCATAGTTACTCGTTGTAATTTGTTCCGTTCCCAGAGTTCGGTTAATCCCAGCATTGAATGTAGTCTTGGGGTCCCATTATTGGAATGAAACTAATAGTTATATTATAATGTCCTGTTTAGGGCCTTTGTTTATAGCCTACTAAGATTGTATTTCAACAAAATTAAGAATGGGGCCCCAGTATCATATTGTCTAAATGTGTATTGGGGCCCCATGAATACCGAAATGAGACTGAATTTTATAAATTCCTACTGGGGCCCTCTGTTAATCATTTGACAAGTTCTTGCAACGCCATAAATAAACAGAACAGGTCCCCACCCTGGGTCTCTACAAAAATTAAGACGAGGGTCCTACATCCTACATGGGAAGGGAAGATGGGACACTCCATGTGAAGCTGCTGGGTAAATAAAACAAAAATGAGTCGTGGGTCCATTTCAGTAAAAATGTCTACTATTAGGGGCCCTAGAAATAATATTTATTCGTTTGGCTTTGAGGTTTGTCAATATTTTCCCCTTAATTAATTTGTCATGTATGAAATGGGCTCAGGGGAGTGCAGGAGGGCCCACAGGCTACAGGGGGCCCACAAAGAGTAAGAGAAAGATGGAAAGAAGAGGCCTATTTTCGAATTTTGCGGGAGGAACTAAAACAACTTTTTCTAGGGGCCCCAAATGTTAATGCTTGCCCTCCCAGAAAAAAAAAGTCTATGGCGCTGATTCTAACCTATGTAAAGTGAATAAGCTGATATACGTTTATCAATGAACGTATAAAAGCTTGACTTCCAACCTAAATTCATATGTAACATTTATTTATTTATTTAGAGGGATGAATACTACAGGTAAAGATACCCATTTACAGTGTTCACAAAAACAGATAACGTAATAGTAGAATAAAGAGACAAACGGTAATTTTAATGACTAGTCAATTATAGATTCTGACACTTAAAGAATTTATTACTTTTTTAAAATTTAGTGAAGGACTTTCTGAATATATCAATATTTGGATCAACCACAACCACAACCAAGTTTGTTGTAGAGATCACACATGCTCCAAATAGGTGAACTTTTCATCATATTTGTTTTTAATGTTGTACAGTGAAATAAGCAGTACCGTGCCGTGAGGGGAGCGGTGTGACGGCCCCGGCTGCCGAAGTAAGGGCACTCAATATTCGGGGAAAAATGGGAAAGAGAGGGAAAAAACTACTTGGAATACATGTATGGAGGCACCGTCGCATACTCTCGCCCCGAGCGCTGATTTTCCACGGCATGGTACTGGAAATAAGCCAGCTTTTGGACGTCTTCTAACGTTGAGAACTTTAAATTTCAGAAGTTCACGCAATTGCGACACTTGGATTTTGTTGTTTAAAATTTTACATAGAAGGCAAAGTAACCAAACTTTTTTTCTACTGCCGAGGGATACAATGTTCAGTTGTTTAATTAAGCATTTGATATGTTTCAAATTTAGGATATATGCCTGTTTCCTTAAAAATTAAGTAGGGCCTACCTTGAGAATTTTGATTGTATCATTTCTATTTTGTGGCTATAATTTTTACTTGCAGGGTTCTTGATTTCGGTAGCTCATTCTATGTAGTTTCGATTTAACGATTGCATCATATCGTCGACAGCGTCACAAAGTGTCGTATCTCAAAAAAATCGAAAATTGAGATATTTTACTATGTAGTTGCATACACTGACTTCTACAATTTCCCAAAACGACACATCTGTAATGTGCGTTGTTTTGACGGTGGTGATGACGTCACTGTGTCGTATCTTAAGATGAAGCATATAAACCATTTTCACAAACAGTCGTATCTTGAGTTACGACAGTTTGTGAGCAACAGATCTATCGCAACTGGATAGATACGCCTATATTCAAAGCAATTTGTTTATATATACAAAGTGGCCCAAAAGTAGGTATACAGTCCCGTACTGATAAACTCATTGCTTTTTATATCATTTCTTATTGTTATCCACTTAGTTTCTTTATCATTTATTCCTAATGTATTTTTACTTATATCTTAAGCTCGGAACAGCCGAAGCAAATAAACTTATAAGCTGAATGTTATACGTGATCAATGCGGGGCTGTATACATATATATTTACACGGCATGGGGCGTCCTCAGGTTGCGGATCGACATGACATGACATTTTTTAGTTTTACGTTCCACGGTTATGCCGGTTAGGCTAAAGGAGAAGGTGGTTATGAGAAATGAATGAAATGATGGAATGAAGAAAGTGGGAGGAAACGAGAGAACCCCGACGAAACTCACGCACACGCTGTTTGTCCACCACAAAGTTCACTTGGCAGTAGCAGGATTGGAACACGCGACCCCCATGAACCAGAGGTGAACTCTCTACCACTGAGCCACCGCGGCCCCAGGTTGCGGATCGAGGAGAAGGCCTTTAGATATAGAGGTTAGCTGCGGTACTGAATAAGCAGTCGCGGGCAGACAAGGAGTGGCCCTCCAGCTTGGGGGTTTGGGTGAGCCTAACAAACTCATCCTATAATAGAAAAAAAAGACACTTTTTCAGAAACAATCACAGAAGCCTCGGACCAAGACTGATAACTTGGCACGACATCAGCAAAAGAAAATGGACATGAGATTCGGAACATGGAATATTAGAATTCTTTATAGGGAGGCGCGTTAAAATCCGTAACGAATGAGTTAGAGAAATACAGGATGGACCTAGTGGGAGTTCAGGTTGGTTGCTATGATGGGGTATGCGTTGCAAACACGTAAGAACATCAGAGAAATTTCTCTCCGATTCTTTGAATCTAGGCATGGACAAGCACATCTATTAAGCACTGTGGCGGGGCAATGGGGAATGGCGGAAACTTCATAACGAGGAACTACATAATTTATACAGTTTACCCAACATTGTTAGGGTCGTAAAGTCTAGGAGACTTAGGTGGGCGGGTCATGTAGCTAGAATGGAAGAAAATAGAAACGCTTTCAAAGTCTTGACTGGAAGACCAATCGGAAAACGACCATTAGGAAGACCTAGGCGCAGATGGGAGGACAATATTAAGATGGATCTCGCAGAGATTGGAATACAAAGTAGAAACTGGATGCAGTTAGCTAAGGATAGAAGTCAGTGGAGAGCTTTTGTGAACGCGGCATTAAACCTCCGGGTTCCATAGGCCATAGAGTTAGTTAGTTAGTTTAGTATTCATACAGAGTGTTTTAGCTAGTTATTAAGCACTGTGGCAGTAATTTTGTACCCTCGCAACTTAAACCGATTGTTAAACTGGCAAGGAAAAAGAACCCATATACTGTTCATTGTGTTGACACAAGCGATGTATGAGACTAGATCTCTGGCCCAATGTGTTTGTATTCTGTCAGTTAGACGTGACGAAAATGGATATCCAATCAATTGGACGGAAATGCGCGAACTGAAAGTGAACGAAGACTATCCAAACTGCATTCAGTTTAAGACAAGTCATTTTGAAGACACTTACATAACTATTTCCCTGAAAGAACGCAGATTGAATCCACCAGATAGAAGTTTCTACTTTGCAGACTTGTCAAAAATTATCGCTCCAGAGAAGTACGAGGACTCGTTTTGATTGATTGATTGAGTGATTTTTAACGTCCTTTTCTGCAGCGAGGCTATATGAGACGTGAACCTACTGATTAACGTGGAATCTGAACCACATGAGCTCCCGCCGGGAATCGAACCCGGGTCTCCCAAGCCTACGAGGACTCGTTATCATTGTGTCCGGGCCCAACTCCAATCATTCGAAATCCTGAACATGTTCAATTTTACAGAAACTTACCACATTAGCCATCCTTCTCGAGTGCAATATCAAAGCATGCAATTTGCAAATTACTTTGCAAGATTTTATATTCTGGCAATGACAACTTGATAGCATTATTTTATGTTATGTTTAGTATGCTCTTAATATTGTGTTTCTTGTGTGTTCTCAGGAATTTCGTATTACCCTCAGGAATCTCAGGAAGCATTTGTTAAATTATTTTATGTAATAAACACGAAGTTTTTCAATAAAAGTGCAATATACAGGGTAGTTCTCAGTATAAAAAAATATGCGTCGTATCTTTCATACAAGAGAGGATTACCATCGTCACAAACTGTCGTATCTTTTTCCCGCCAAATTTTCCACAAGCTTGTACAAGCAAATTCCATAAAACTTTCTACACTGATTTCTTATGATTTAAGTTATAACTTGGTAAATGTTCTCTCCTTTCGGTAAAATAGATTTTGAGTTATGGCTCTTCAAAGTTGTGTGAAAACCTAAAAATCGCTCTCCTGAAAAGTTTAGAAAACTGAGATACGACAGTTTGTGACGCTGTCGACGATATATCGTTTTTAATGAGTCTTGTTTCTTGAAATCCCTTCCAGTTCTTATCGTTTCTATAAGCTCACGATTTTTTTTAACGTGGTTGGAAAATGTTAGTTTCGTTATATATAACAAGAAACGAAATTATACTTACTTGCGCTTGGAGATGCATCATCTAAATGGAAATAAGAAAATGTAGTATGATAAGAAATTAAAATAAACAAAATAAACATTGTTTTACAAAGTTCTCTGATCCACCCTTTCATCTTATCTCTAAACAAAAATAAATAATCATACTTGTATCCATAGGCATTCTTTCATGTTTCCATAGGCTTAAGCATGTTTCAAATTTAGGATATATGCCTGTTTCCTTGAAAATTAAGTACCTTGAGAATTTTGATTGTATCATTTCTATTTTGCGACTACAATTTTTACTTGCAGGGTTCCATCTAGAGTTGTGTCCAGTGGCACAAAATCAAAATACAGGGTAGTCCAAAAGTAGGTATACAGTCCCGTCCCGTCTTTTATATAATTTCTTATTGTTATCAAACAGGTAGACCTAGTTTCTTTATTATTTGTTCTTAATGTCTTTTTACTTATAACTTAAGCCCGGAACAGTCGAAGCAAATAAAGCCATATACTAGAATGTTACACTTGATCAATGCAGGGGTGTATACCTACTTTTGGGCCACCTTGTATGAGGAGAGTGAACTGAGATACTATCTGCTAAAGGGCATACACTGCACAAGAAGGATTTCTAATTGAGGCCCCTATTCCCAAAAAGGCTGTTGACCCAAAAGATCGCAAATTAAGTTATTGGTAGCATTGAATTCATTCCATAAATCTACATAAAAAGATACTGAGATTCAACGATTCTAAAGTAACTAAAAATAAATATAAAATTATTGATCAGTTACAAAACTTCCTTTTTCCAAACAGTGTCCAAATACATGCTTATTATGCACATGAACTACATTTCATGACACATTTACGTGTTAATTCATCAATAAACGTTAAAATATTGTCAGGTTATTTTTTTAAAGAAAATGATAGTTTTAGTTTCTTTCAGTTTCCTTTATTTTGTATTCATAGACAAGGATTCCTTTGAAAATGTCAAAGTATAAATGGCGAGTGATTGAATAATGGAGTTCCGGAATTATAGTCCCTTGCCTCCTATCTGTACCCATAGAATGAGCAGTGTCTACAAACGATGAAAAGATTGCGTGTTGCTAGAACATGTTTGTATTAAGGAGAGACATCCTGTGATTGGTAGTTGGTTTAGCCAATGTGGTGTTACAAAGTGAGGTGGCCCTCATAAGGATTTGGTGCTGTATGGATGACTGATCGCCGTTAACTCTTTTCAGTAGTCATAATTTCATCTACAATTTCACAAAGATAAAAAGCTTTGTGAATGGATCTACTGCTAATTTTGTACGTGGTAGTCTGCGTCTGATAGTTTGAAGCATCTTGGTAAGTTGTAAATCTCTGATATAAGGAGATTCAGTAGAGTGGATCTTGAATCTTCGAGCCTGATCATTAATCGGATAGGATTTTGGGGGCTTGTGTGGAGAACTAGTCTTCTTGACGTACGTTGTTCGGGTACTGAGATGGCCCCCGTCAGTGCTGGAGGAGAGTCTGAGGGTAGTGGCGGAAAGTCCTTATTGTAAAGCACTTTTTGTTGCATAGTTCGTATTGTTAATATTTTATGAAGAACACAGTATCCTTTGAAGTTCACTTTGGTGTCTCCCACCACAAGTCGAACAACTGACATAGGCGTCTTCAGTTTTGCGAGTACATTCATAGGAGATATGACTGCCGGAGTACTTGATGCATCTTGGGAGAGCATGACAAAATGATTGCGTATGCCCCAATCGTTGTCCAAGATAACACTGTATATATTGTTTTGCGCGATATGATTCAACCTCGATACGGTAGAATTCCAAACAATTTAATTCAGTGGTATTCTTCGCTGCAAGAGTCTTCTCTAAGGTGACTAAAAGTAGTGGCATCATTAGTTCTCCACTGCCTTTCTTCTGTTGGACAGAAATAACTGGGTAGCGTCTGTTTATTAGGTCTGTCCTGATATTCTCAAGGTTGGTATCTATCGGGAGCTGTCGAAATACTACTTTTACAAGTGGATCTTTTCCAAGGCATATTAAAAGTTAAATTGTTTGCACAACTGTATCACTTCTCCGTAGGCTGCTTGGAAATGACACTTGAAAGTGATGTGATCCTTAAAGACCGCACAACACGGTATGTCCTTACACACTGCTGATGCCCCATGTGTTAACTTTTAGCCTTTGTTATCAGGATAAACATAAATTGTAAGAGACTTGATGTACCTTGAAATAGCTGTCGTGTAAGGTTCGTCTCTAGTGGTACAAGGGATGGCTTGTTTAGAAGTAGTGGATATTTCCATTTTCCCTCCTAGTCTACTTGGTTGGCTTCAGAAACAACGAGTGGGTCAGAATTGTTGGTAGTGGGTACAGCTGCAGTAACCACAAGTCGTGGTTTTACGGTGTGTTTAGTCATTTTGAAAGGTGATTCTTCTGAAATTTTCTTCATGTCGAATCTTGGTTGATCCTGAAAAGAAACCTTATTTTCCTATTGATTGCCTGAAGTATATTGAACAGGGGCAGGTGATGAATCTTTTCCTTTCTTGCTTGAAGCAGTTTCAATTCTTGTTTTAGGATCGCCGTAGAACAGTCGGTGCTGAATTGATGAGTGTGGACGATGCCAGAGACGACAGGTATAATCTATGCCGGGCTTGTTTGTGTTGAACAGCCTTGGATCAGAAGATATTGACATTTTCAGAAATTCCAGAATACACGTCTGCTTTCTTCAGACTCAGCCTTCTGTATGAATTGAACTTTTGAAAATGGGCGACTCAGAGTACCAACGTATGAAATAAGAAAAACAAATTTCTTGTGAACAAATAATGCAAAGCACTCACTTATAAGTAATTTTCTTAGTATTTTTAATAACAGACAAACAGAATCTAAGCGATTAGGGCTATGATGACTTTTTTTATTAATATGTATTGTGACTTAACTTCTTGAACAAATAGTTCGTACACGCTTCTATTTTATACGCAACTTATATTTGCTCGTATATTTTAGCATAAGATAAATCTAATCCAGATGATTACTGCTATTTTAGTATTTTTATTGGTGCTGATGTAGTTTTCGGCGCGCCACATTTTGGAAGATTTACAAGTAAAATTCAATACTTTGCATGGAGAAACATGTTTATAAGGAACAAATTTCTGCAGCCGACAGAATTAAATACAAAGTAATACAGTTGTATTTTAGATTTACAAGTGTAGGGTTACTAGTGTGAAATCATTACAAGTGCTTTACGACGGATAAAATGAGTGAGTGCATATGAAAGGTGACTTTATTACATGCTATTTTTCACCGGCAGTATATTTCTGCACAATGTATAGAACCAGTATTTTATGTTTACAATTGTGTGGTACTAGTATGAAATCATGACAAGTGCCATTGAAACTCTATCATTGCCAAAACCCATTTCTTTTCACTAGTCTCGCACACGGGCACACTCACCATCGCTGATGCATCTGCATCATTCAGATACATCTGCTACCGCGCGGGCCCACCGGCTTCGCTTTGCCCTGACTCGGTTAGACAGAATTCATGCTTTTAGGAGATCACTTAACACAAGTTGGTTTGTGTTTTTTGCATTGCAGTTTTTATGCCACACATCCGGAAGCCGTATTTATACGCAAATCGTAAAAGAATTGTAAATTTTCAAAAATTACTTCTGTTGGCTCCCTTGAATCTTATCTATTCCAAGTAGGTATTTTCATGTCGCCCAGCGGAAACCTTTAAGTGGACAATAATAAGGAAATTAGTGAAAGAATTTTAATACTTCTTTCTGGTGTGTCCCAAAAGGGAACCAGTACGCTTTTATTTCATTTCCATTTTATTATATTTTACTATACATGCATTTGTTCTCTGTATGTATTTAATTACCACCGTACAGTGTTATACTTGACTAACGCTTCTTTTAGCACTTTAAGTATGTACTGTAATTAAATTATTATTATTCTCATTATATTCACTTTCTTCTCTTCCACTTTATCAATTTTAATACTAACAAACATGAGTAAATTCTCAACTTACGATGAAAATATACTTTGTTCCAATAAAAATCAGGTTATTATTATTATTATTATTATTATTGAACGAGTTGCTCTGAAAGTTGGGGTCGAATTTTCCTGTTGGCCCTAAACATAAAATCACTTAGAAAAAGAGTTCATTCCAACCAAAACTATAAAATAGATTAATAAGTTTGAAAGAAATTATACACAATTTTTAATAAAAATCATAAAACTCTTACAATAGTCATGGTTTTACCATTCCTTCGTAAGATAAGGAGAATTTGCACTCTTCCGTTTTTTGACTATTTTCAACTACAAACAAGTAGAAATTAATAGAAACAAATGAAAGAAGAATTTAACCTAAATAACACACACACACAATTCCGTTAATGAATATCGATTTTTTAAGGAACGCCTTTCCTTAAATTCGAAAAGGTAAGTTCACACACTTGTTATCAACAGGTTTCAACTGGAAGCAGTCGAAATGATTGAGAGGCCTCAATAAAATTACAGGGTTCGACTGATGTCAACCCAAAGTGTTGCGAATTGAGAGAGCTTAAAATAATTTATACATTGTATTGAATAAAAAAAAGAATAATTATGACGGAAGTTATCGTTTGTTAATTCTAAATGGAGATTGAGTTAAATCCATCTATTATTAGGATCACGCAATGAAACTTATAAGATTGTATTATTAGAACGTCCATCCATCCCTTACTCCAGTGAGATTTGTAAGATTGTGTTGTTACCACGTTCATCCATCTGTTATTCGGTGAGACTTAAAATATTGTGTTATTAGTACTTTTCTCCATCTGTTACTCCACTGAGACTTATAACATTGTATAATTAATACGTCTATCCATCCTTAAATAGAGTGAGATTTATAAGATTGTATTATTAGTACGTTCATCCATCCGTTACTAAAATGATACAAGATTGTGTTCTTAATACATCTATCTATCCGTTACTCCAGTGAAAATTATAAGATTGTGTTGTTAGTACGTCCATCCACCTGTACGTCCATTCAGTGAGACTTATTATATTGTATTATTAGTACATCCATCAATCCCTTACCTCAGTGAGACTTATTGTATAAGATTGTATTATTAGTACATGCATCCATCCGTTATTCCAGTGAGACTTATAAGATTGTGTTATTAGTACGTCTATCCATCCGTTACTCCACTGAGAGTTATAACAGTATAATTAGTACGTCCATCCATCCTTTATTGGAGTGAGATCTACAAGATTGTGCTATTAGTACGTCCATTCATCTATTACTCCATCATCATCATAGGTATTCTGCCTTTATTGGCAGGTCACTTGCCGCAGCTGAGAAGCTTCCATGCTCCACGGTCCTCCACTAACTTCTTCGTCTTCGTGTATGATCTTTCTGTTTTTATATCATCCATTAATTGTAGTATCCTTCACCCCCTCCCTCTCTTTCCCGCCACCATACCCTCTACATGATACGTCCCACATGATAAATCTCTTCTTAGGCAATGCCCCAACCAGCTTCTCTTCCTCTTCCTAATAATATCTAAAAGTGTTCTTTTCTCACCCACCATTTCTAACACTCTCTCATTCGTTTTCCGCTCGACCCAACTAATTCTTTCCATTCTTCTCCACACGCACATTTCGAAGGCTCCAGTCGATTTTCATCACCTATACGTAATGTCCACGTTTTCGCCCCATACAGTACAACACTCCACACGAAGCATTTTATGAGTCTTTTTCTCAACTCTTTCTTCAAGGTCCCACAAAACAGACTTTTCTTCCTCTTAAAGGCTTCTTTCGCCATTCCTATCCTTGCTTTTATTTCACGTTCGCACTTCATGTTATTACTAAGAATACCACCCAGATATCGAAAACTATTCACTTGTTCTATTTTCTCCCCTCCTACTTTTATATTTGACACAGACCCCTTCGTTCCAATCACCATGGCTTTTGTCTTTCTAACATTTATTTTCATCCCATATTCTTCAAAGCCCTTTCTCATTTTTTCTAACATTTTATTGATTTTCTTTTCAGATTCTGCAACAAGTGCCATATCATCTGCAAATCTTATGCATCTAATCATTCTACCTCCTACTGAAATACCATCATCATCATGTAAACTCTTTTTCACTATCTCTTCTAGATAGACATTAAATAGTGTTGGCGAGAGGCAGCATCCTTGTCGAACTCCCCTTCCAATAGCACTCTCTTCCGTCAGTTCTTCCCCTATCCTAACACTTACTTGTTGGTTAATGTGTAAGATTTTTATGTCTTCTATCTTTTCATTCCAACCCTATCTTCGTTAGAACTCCCAACAACAATTCCCAATTCACGCGGTCAAAAGCCTTTTCTAGATCAATAAATATAACATACACCTCTTTCCCTTTTTCTATAAATCTTTCACCGATCGCCCTTAATAATCCAATTGCATCTCTTGTGCCCTTGCCTCTTCTGAACCGAAACTGCTCCTCCTCAACTTCTTTATTTGTTCTTTCATATAACCTTCTGTTCAGTACTCGGAGCAGAATTTTAGCTGCATGAGATATGAGACTAATAGTTCTATAATCCTCACATCTCTTTGTGTTCGATTTCTTAGCCATCGGTATCATGATCGTTCTCAGAAAGTCTTTTGGCCATTCTCCTGTTCATATATTTCATTGCATAGTCGGAACAATTCTTCCTTTCGCTTGTCTCCTATATTTTTAATGAATTCGATTGGTATGTTATCTGTTCCGGTTGCCTTTCCATTCCTAATCTCAGATATAGCCTTTTCAAACTCATCCCTAAGAATACTAAATCCTTTATCATCCTCGCCTACTTCATTTTCTACTTCAACATTTAGGCTGTACGGTCTATCCCTACTCTCATATAAGTCTTCAACGTATTCTTTCCACCTTCCTATGACCTCATTTCTCTCGCTGACTATCTGCCCATTCTTATTTTCTACTGCCATCATAATACCCCCTTGTTTCCTCCGAAATTCCAGAGATTTCATCTATTACTCCAGTGATACAATATTGTGTTAGTACGTCTATCTATCCGTTACTCCAGTGAGACTTATAAGATTGTGTTATTAGTACGTCCATCCACCTATTATTTAGTGAGACTTATTAGATTGTATTATTAGTACATCCATGAATCCCTTACTCAAGTGAGACTTATAAGATTGTGTTACTAGTACGTCTATCCATCCGTTACTGCAGAGCGACTTATAAGATTGTGTTGTTAGAACGTGTATCCATCCGTTACTCCAATTAGACTGAGACTTATTATATTGTGTTATTAGTACGTCCATCCATCCGTTACTGCAATGATACAAGATTGTGTTGTTAGTACGTCTATCTATCCGTTACCCCAGTGAGACTTGTAAGATTCAGTTGTTAGTATGTCCATTAACTTGTTATTCCATTAGACTTCTTAGATTGTATTATTAGTAAATCTATCAGTCCGTAACTCCAGTGAGCCTTATAAGATTGTGTTGTTAGTACGTTCATCCACCTGTTATTCAGTGAGACTTATTAGATTATATTATTTAGTACATCCATCAATCCCTTAATCCAGTGAGACTTATAAGATAGTGTTATTAGTACATCCATCCATCCGTTACTCCAGTGAGACTTATAAGTTTGTGTTATTAGTACATCTATTCATCCGTTACTCCAGTGAGACCTATAAGATTGTGTTGTTAGTACGTCTATTAATCCATTACTCCAGTGAGACGTATAAGATTGTATTATTCGTACGTCCATTCCGTCCGTTACTAGAGTGATATTTATAAGAGTGTATTATTAGTACATCCATTCATCCCTTACTGCAGTGAGACTTATAAGATTGTGTTGATAGTACGTCCATCCATCCATTATTCAAAGAAATATATAGTATATATATATATATATATATATATATATATATATATATATATATATATATATATATATATATATATATATATTGTTTTATTAGTATACCTACTTCTATTACTCTCCACGATAACTTTTGAACGGATGTGAGTTTTCTAATTCAGTGTTTTTGGAATAGATACCTAGAGTGTCGACGAGTTCCTTAGTCGCTAACAACTTAATGTGTAAAGGTAACTTTAATAACACTAGTCAACAAGATTTTGGCACAGATTTGAAAATACCTGATTCTAATAGAACTTTTCACTTAGAATTCTAATCTGCAATCAGTTTTTCTCCATCACCCTCAGTTTCTCGGGATTTTCGGGAAATTTCCCCTCAATTTTTTTTTTTTTTTTTTTTTTTACAATTTTTGTACCTGTACCCTTAGGTATATAAACACACAAATCGTATTGTATGTTAGCTTGATTTATATTTAGTAAGCTCTCTAAGTTTCTCAGAATCGCATTATTCTTTCTAGAGAAATAAACATATTTATATAAAAATATGCTATGTGTACTGTTCATTTTAGTGCAGATAAAATCACATATAACTTCCATGAAAATTACAATATAAGCACGGTTTATGCCTCATTGGACTTCCAATGAAACATGTTTTCAATGAGGTTTACACCATGTCGCCATTTTTGTATGAGGAAATTTCTAGAGGGATTTTGTGGGAAATTCCCTCCAAAAAGTGGTTTATATGATTATTTTCTCAACTTGCTATTTGTGATATAGTGAAACAGAAACACAAACGGCACTAAAACATAGTTTTATGTTTACTTAATAAATAATATTAATTTCATGTGAATCGCATTATTCTGTCTAGAGATATAAACTATCGTGTCTATTTATAGGTAATAAAGAATATACTATGCAAGTCTTTTACCAAACACAAAAACCTAACGTGGACGTATTATTGTCGTCACATAGATCGATACTCAAATACAAGCACAAATACACGCATGCTTTTGTGGAAAATAAGTCACTTTTTAATATTTTGATCTGGCAATAATGCATTAAAAAATTATGACTCATGTAGCCTGATGACTGTTAGCAGCGTTGAGTGACGGTCCAAGCTGGACGTGTTTTAGATGTGGCCGCGTGTAAGTTGAAGTGTTTGTGCATTGTGGAGTTCGAATAGATTGTGTTGTGTGGTGATGCAATGAGTTAGATCACGTCTGTGCTGCTTCATGATTGATGGATTGTAGATTCGTGTGTGTATGTGTGTGTGATACCTTACAGGATACAAGATGCCGAAGAAGTGTGTATATCACACGGACAATTTCTGTTATGTATGTGAGAAGCTGACATTTAAATCGCAACGTCGATGTTTCACTCCACTTGTGAGGAAGTGTTATCAGCTATATTTTGGTTGCTGTGTAGGAGACCAAGATAAGAATTGGGTTCCTCACTACATTTGTTGTATTTGCGTGAAACGTCTGACTAGATGGGCAAATAGCGAACGAAACATGAACTTCGCAGTACCGATGATCTGGAGAGAACCAAAAGATCATTCTTCAAACTGCTACTTTTGTATGACACAGATAAAAGGAATAACCAGTAAATCTAAGCACACAGTACAGTACCTTAATTTCCCATCAGCAACTAGGCCAGTTCCACACAGTGCAGAATTACCTGTACCAGTACCTCCTGCTCATCTTACGGTAAATGAGGATTACGTACTTGAGGCAACTACTGAAGTTCCAAATGAAGATGATCCTACTTATGTAGGAAGCACATCTACATTGGATCCCCATCTGATAACTCAGGGTGAACTAAATGACCTCGTACGTGATTTAAAACTCCCCAAGATACAGGCAGAACTTTTTGCTTCTAGACTTAAAGCCTGGAATCTGCTCCATCGTGACACTAAAGTGTATATTTTTCGAAACTACTATTCGAAACCATACAGAGTTTCAAAACTACTATTCTCAAGAAAATGATTTAGTGTATTATAATAATGTATGTGCTGTGATGGATACTCTCGGACATGCACATATAAGTACAGAGTGGAGATTTTTTATTGACTTCCAAAACTAGTTTGAAGGCTGTCCTTTTGCACAACGGCAGCAAATTTCCTTCAGTGCCTTTGGCTTATGCAACTAATATGAAGGAAACCTATGAAAACATCAAAATAGTGTTAGAAAGAATTTAGTATGAGAAATACAAGTGGACCGTTTGCTGTGATTTAAAAGTTATTTTTTATTAATGGGTTTTCAGCTTGTTTATACGAAATATTGTTGTTTCCTCTGCGAATGGGACAGCAGGAACAAAGCGGAACATTACATTAAGGAGGAATGGCCAAAGCGTGTATTAATTCCTGGACAGAAGAGTGTTGCATATTCATCACTGGTGAGCCCTGATAAGATAATTCTACCTCCTCTTCACATAAAGTTGGGGCTCTTCAAAAACTTTGTCAAGGCAATGGACAAAAGTAATGCAGGATTTTGTTACTTCAAGGAAAAATTTCTTCGGATGACGCTAAAATCAAGGAAGGGATTTTTGTAGGCCCCCAAATAAGATGTTTGATTCGTGACCAAAAATTTGAGAATCTCTTAACTCCGGTTGAGAAAGCAGCTTGGTGTTCATTTAAATGTTTAACAGAGAATTATTTAGGAAACCAGAAAGCCCAAATATAAGTGAAATTGTGAGTGATTTCCTGCAATCATTCAAAGAAATGGGTTACAACATGTCCCTTAAAGTTCACTTTCTAGACTCCCACCTGGATTTCTTTCCTGAAAACCTTGGTGCTGTTAGTGATGAGCATGGAGAACGTTTTCATCAGGACATTTCCTCCATGGAGAAGAGATACCAGGGACAGTGGAGTTCACAAATGCTAGCTGATTACTGTTGGACATTCAAAAGATATGTTCCAGAAGCCAAACACAGAAGAAAGTCGACAATGAAAACATTTTAGTTAAGGTAAGTAAATGTTCATTTATTAAGAAGATACCACTCACTTCTTTTGTGTTATTTATTAAGTAGACATAAAATTATGTTTTAGTGCAGTTCATGTTTCTGTATCACTATATACAAACTATTTATACTTGCTACAAGTTAAGACAAAACAAAATCATCAACTACTTTTTGGAGGGAATTTCCCACAAAATCCCCCTAGAAATTCCCTCATACAAAAAATGGTGACACGGTGTATACATCATTGAAAATATGTTTTATTTCAAATCCAATGAGGTATAAACCGTGCTTATATTGTAATTTTCGTGGAAGTTATATGTGATTTTATCTGTACTAATGAATGTGGTAAAATGAACAGTACATATACCATATTTTTATATAAATATGTTTATTTCTCTAGAAAGAATAATGCGATTCTGAGAAACTTAGAGGGCTTACTAAGTATACATCAAGCTAACATACAATATAATGTGTGTGTTTATAATATAATATATTAAACTTTATATACCTACGGGTACCCGAGCTACAGGTATGAAAATAGTAAAAAAAAAATGAAAAATTTGAGGGGAAATTTCCCGAAAATCCCTCTGTCACGGAAAAACTGGGATGATGGAGAAAAACTTATTGCAGATTCGAATTCTACGTGAAAAGTTCTATTAGAATCAGGTATTTTCTTCCGTGTGCGAGAGATTTTTTTTTTTTTTTTTTTTTTTTTTTGTCGATTAGTGTAATAGATATCTGTAGCACATATCCCTTTATATATGCGATTTTTGTGTTTTTGGAATAAATAACTAAAGTGATTATCTCCGCCGTGTTTCTTAGTGTAGTCAACCATTTGACATATTAACGAACAACGGTGACTTTAACGGTGACAATCTATAGCCCATATATCATACATGAAAGCATTTTTTAAATTGCGTTTTTTGTAATATATCGATAGAGTTCGTTAATCGACTAAATCCATAAACATATTAACGAACAACGATGGCTATCTGTAGCCCATATCTCATACATGAAAGCATTTTTTAAAAATTCTTTGTAATATGTCAATCGAGTTCGGTAATGAACTAGATCCGTTAATGTATTAACGAATAACGGCAATTTTAACGTTGGTTATCTATAGCCCATATCTCATCCATGAAAGCATTTTATAATTATGTTCTTCATAATATATCGATCGAGTTCGTTAGTGGACTATATCCGTAAACATATTAACGAACAACAATGACTTTAACGGTATACATGTAACATACTAACGAATACTGTCCTATACATACTATAGTCCTATTCTATACAAGTAAACGAATTTTAAAGTTCTGTTTCTAGCTGAATCTTTCTTTTAACGATTGATTGTGCTTTGTAGAATCTTGTGCTTGAAATGTTCTAAACTTAAAGTTTATTTTAATTGTTTTTTTTTTTAAACTTCAAGTTAAATTTTAAATAATCTTGTAAGTTATAAAGGTATTGTAGCTTACTTTTAATGTGTTAGTTTAACACATTTGGTCCTTTAGGGAGTAATATTCTGGGAGTGTAATATGCGTGGTCCTAACACGCATATATTTAATAAAAGTTAAAAAATAATCTTTAGTTGCATGTAAAAAAAATTCTCTTGAAGTAAAAAAAAATCAGTTTACTTATACTAAAATAGATGGGTTTTGTTATTATGAATTCAAATAACTCGGAACCTAATGTGCTTGTATGTAATGTGAATAAGCTAATATATGTACTTCAATAAATATAAAATTTTGATTGTTAACCTGAATACATGTAGTACGTAATATGATCTAATAAATATATGAAATTATACATACTTAAATTGATGGGTGATTCTTCGTCCTCATCGTCTAAAGAGAAAGAAAAAAGTGCAATGTGATTAGAAATTAAACTAGTAATTGTCACATCTTTTCATCAAATCCTTAATAAATTTGGTGCTGATAAGATTAGGCAAACCATATTTTGCCAAATTTACAGGTAAAATACAATATTCTGCATAGAAAGACGTGTTTCTATGGAACAAATCTCTCTGCAGGCGGCAGAATTAAATTGTAAGTACTACAGCAAAATCATTAGTAATGCTTAGCGACGATTAAATCAAGTAAATGCATATGAAAGATGACTCTATTATATATTATTTCCTGCCGGCGGAGTATTCCTGCACAGTAACAAAAGGTTTATTTTATTTTACAAGATTAGCATTATTAGTATGAAACCATTGCAACTGCTGCAGGAATTCGTATCACTGCGAAAACCCATTTGTTAACAGTACCTCTGCTGGGCGCATATTCACCATCGCTGACGCGCCTGCTCTCTTCGAATGCAACACTTCGCAGCCCTGACTTTGTTAGATAATATTCGTATCTTTTAGTGAGCACCTAGCACAGCTTGGTTTGTATTTGTGGCACTCATTTTGTGACGTATATGAACGCTGTATTTATACGCAAATCGTTAAATAATTGTAACTTTTCAACAATTACTTCTGGTATCCCTATTGAACTTCATCTACGCTAAGTGGAATATTGTTATGTCGCCCAGCACAAATCATTTGGAGGGCAATAAGAAGGATATTAGAGAAAGAATTATAATTTTTCAACAATTATTTATAGTGATGTGCCTAAACTTGACCTGCACGATGAATTTTGTCATTTTCACGAAAGCTTTATCAATTTGAAATCATATTATCTATTTCACTCTTGTAATAATTTGGCATTTGTTGGGAATGAAACACGCAAAAAAAAAAAAAAGTATATTTTCTCCTTTTATAAGCTGTAGAAACATGTAATTTATACACTATATTTACTATATCTTAATGGGAAAAAGTACTATTAGATGGTATATAAAGTTTTAACTGTTTCCTGGAAGTCATTTCCAGATTTTTTTTCCTGGAACTATTTGAATAAAACTTGTGTAACTTAATTGTTGTCTTCAGTAACAAGATGTTGCAAAAACTATATCTGTGTATCACTTAGTTTCTTTACAGGTGACGCTAGAAGTCAGTAATTTTAACATGGAAAAAATTAACGCTCCCAGTATAAGTAAATTTCTGGATTTGAAGGTAAGGGCCGTCCTGTAAATCTATGATCAGAAGAAAATGTCTATGGTAATGATTGCCTATCCTATATCCAAAGTGGCCACATGTTTCTGACAAGTGGACCAAGAAGAGGAAGACCCTTACTCACCCCTGATGTGACCATAGTGAAGTATGTGGAACATTGCATATTCGACCATAGTGAAGTAAAACCGGCGACTAACTGCATGAACAATCATTCATAAGACTGATCTTACAAGGTACATTCCTGAAGTGTCCCCTCGGAATTCATGTAAAACTGATTTAAATGCAAAGTTCTCCATGGCTCAATGTGTATTGTACTAATTTCAGCGGCCCATATGGGTAATTTGCATATTTATGAACCTTCATATACCCGGAATTCAATCATACACTACTATAACGCTCGGTTAGAAAATTGGTTTTAGTTTCTTTAGATGTAACTGAACATAAATGTGGGCATATGCAAAACAAATTGGATCAAGTACTGCTTCTCTGACACGTGATATCCACACCGGCCGCCATCTTGGATCCGCCATATTTGATTCAACTTTCGGTTTTTCAAATGGGAATAGGTGCATGTGATACATCAAATTCATATAAAATTTTCTAGGAAATTCATTGGTGTAGTGAGTTTTACGGTAACTTGTACCATTTGCGAGATATTACATGTTAAATCCTTGTAGGCACTTCGCGAATAAACGTTGCAAAGTAAGATCAGTTGCGATTACGATTCTGATGTTGACAAATCAAAACAATTTCTAACTGGAAAAGTACTGTAAGTATAAACAAACTCTCTACAACATTGGTGTCATAATCTTACAACATTTCTGTGAGTAGTTGTTATTACTTCCCTGTTATACTATAACAAGAAAGTATTGTATTACGAACAAAATGCTTAATGTAAATCTAGATACGACCAGATTTTGATGAAGATCTTCCATGTCCTATTTACGTCTGTGTGTCTGTATGTATGTACGTTCAGAAAACATTTCGTCAACAATAAGTCACGTAAAAGAACACTTATACATACGGGGCCCAGCACAACATTTTAATGGTTGAATTTGTGAAGTGCCTCACATTTAATGCGACAGTGGCGATTTAGCAAAACGATACAATTTAAATACAGTTAGTTACCGATCTACGACCGGTTGTAAACGTTAGAGAAGTAGTTACTGTTATAAAAACCTACAATAATAAAAGAAGATTAGTAATAAAAATAATAAAAATAGATATATTACTAATAATCATAGAAAAGATACTGTTATTAAGATTATAGAAATGCTATAAACAATTTTGAATATGAATCTGATCCACTGTAGCTACAGCCAAAATCGTCGGCCCATGATTGACCAAATGGCATTTCGAAATGTACTGTATAGTAAGTTACCCCCTGATCGATTTACAACAAAATCGATTTAAGACCTAACGGTAGTACGATCATGGGACGATGAATAATTGCTTTAAAAACGAATGAAAGAAGCACATTTTTAATCATTTGTTAATACTGTATTATCCAATCTTTCAAACCGATATTTCCTTTGTTAAAACATATGTTTCACTTAGCTATCATAAATAAGTTGGAGATAATAAACAAAGTATTAAATTTTCCATACCTTCAATTTAATTAGTGAACCATTTTAACGTATTTAGAACATCACTATGATAATTTTCTAAAATTATAACAAAAAAAATCATTACCTTCTGCAAATGAAGAATGTAGAAGCTCCTGAAGGCAGATGGCAAAAAGTAGATATAATGGATACGTTGCAGAGCATTTTCTTTTCATCATCTGTTTTAATGAAAATCTGATACATTATTCTTGAACTACAAAAATTGTAAAAGAAAATTAGAATAACATAAGATAAATCAAATAACTTATCCCTTTCTACGTTAAAATCTCTATATAAATGAGGTTCAGGACTTAGATGGTTTTTAACATTTTATTTTGACGGTGCAACTTAGGGGAGGGAGAAAGGTAGATAGATAGATAGATAGATAGATAGATAGATAGATAGATAGATAGATAGATAGATAGATAGATAGATAGATAGATAGATAGATAGATAGATAGATAGACAGACAGACAGATATTGGAATTGACCTATATTAGTGCCGAATCCGTAGTTTTCGGAGTCGCTGAGATGAACAGTGACATTTCCGATGCCGTGTAAATACAAATTCAGCCCAAAAACAGTAATATTTCATTTTTATTTATATAGAATGCTTGCTATTTACTGCTTTTTCATTATATTTTCTTTGTTTTTATCAATTTCAGAGCGATTCAGTAATACTAAAAAGTGATTGACTGACGGAATATATTACTAATTTTTCTTACTTTAACCCAGCAAAGTGGGTAATTGACGCCCCAGCAAAGTGGGTGGCTAGTAATATACAAAAATGAGTCGATTTACTGAAAAAGAAGTATAGGTCCTATATGTAACAAATTAATGTATGGATCCGTACAATAAATCTGCACCACACATTTGTGGTTTATTATTATAAAGCAACCAAGGATCCAATCTTGGAGGTCGATGTTCAATTGGCCCTCACACCGTAGTTGAATATGAATGGAGATAAGGTGAAGACAAGTTGTTGGTTTGGGCATATCCAACATACTACGTGGTTGTAGAAGTTCAGTTATACCGTGAACTTATGTAAGAACAGAGTGAGCATGGGGCCTCCACAAAGCGTCATAAGGGCATGTATGCTGTACGAGTTCAAACTGTGATCAAACCCCGCTGCAGGGAGGCGGAATATATGCCAGGCCTTTGGTGAGGGTATCGTGACTACACGGATAGTGCACTGGTGGCTTAACAAGTTTAAGGACGGTGACGAAACACTCAAAGACTCACCACGTGCCAGAAGACCAACACATGTACAAAATTAATATCTTCAGACAGCAATGGAGGCGAATAATGACCAGAGATGTGAGGAACTGAGACTATAATTCAGTGTGAGTGGAGAATCCATTCGGCAGCACCTCCATCAACTTGGGAAGCACTACAAGTTGGGCCGATAGGTCCCATATGATTTGACTCCTGGCAAGAAGACAACGCGAGAAGAAACAAGTGTTTCTTTGCTGTCTCGTCTGAGGAAGGATATATTTCTGGACAGGGTGTTGACATGTGATGAGAAATGGGTCCTGTACGAAGCTCCACGGCGCCGTCATCATTGATTAGCATCCCATGAACCGGTTCCAAAACAGCCTAAAGCAGTACTGCACAAGAAGAAGGTCCTCGTATGTGTTTGGTGGACTGCTCTCGGCATCGTGCATCGGGAACTGCTACCAGCTGGCCAGATCATCGATGCAACTGTGTACTGTCAGCAATTGAGCCGTGTTCAAGAGAAACTCTAAACTGGAGCCAGCACTTCTGAATCTTCAAATGGATCCTCCTGTTACAGGACAACGCTAAGCCCCACGTGGGTAGGATGATTCGGGACACCATTCTACGCCTTGTATAGAAAACACTATTGCATCCGTCATACTTCCCGGACATTGCACTATCCGATTATCACCTGTTCCGTTCCTGGGTCAATCACCTTAGAGGACGCCAGTTCAAATCCCTAGTAGAGGTGCAAAATGCACTTGATACCTTCTTCGCTTCACTGCCTACCAAGCTTTACCGGAATGGAATCCATGTCCTTCCAGAACGTTAGCAAAAGGTCGCCGATGCTGATAGTTACTATTTTTACCTTCCATGTACGTCTTAGATGATATATCGATGTTCGGAGATGGTGGGGTGAAAAACCGATAGAACTTTCTTGGTTACCTTTATAGAACTTGAGCGCTATTAAATGTCCTAATAAGGTTAAATTACACATATAAATCCATAAATAGTTATTTCATGCAAAGCATAACATAATTTAGTAAGTAAACAACAAGAACATAATATGTAAAGTACAGACAATTGTTTACCGTTTACTTGTAAGACAGTGGAATATTGAACAAGCTTTAACGCCAATTCACCAATAACAGTATACTACCAATAACAGACGGTAACCATATTTATGTTTGAGCAAGTTAATTGGTGGGCAAATAATAATAATAATAATAATAATAATTTGTTGGTATCAGGAAACTAAGACATAGAGTCCAATTACAATTTCCAAAAAGTAATAATATATGAATTAACAATACAAACAAAAGAGCATGCGTTAAAAAAACAATATCATAAAAATTTAAAGTTATAAAAATACATTAAATAAAACATACACAATAGAGATAATCATAATAAAATTACAGTAATAATAATAAGAAACATGCACGCAAAATAATAAAATAAAAACGAACCAAAGCATAAGCGAATAAAATTTATACCAAGTGATAGGTTATGAATTAACCCAATGAAGGATTAATAAAAAAATAAAATAAAAACGAACCATACAGTCAATACATGCATAAGACAATAAAAATTATGACAAGTGATAGGTTATGAATTAACCCATTAAGTTTCTTCTGAATAGAAAGAAAATCAGCAGTAAAAATATCGATAATATTGAGTAATATTGTTAGCATTTCTGAAATATTTATTTATTCAGAATAGATTTTTTTTATTTTTTTTATTTCTTATTGACATGTTAGAAACATAAAGATTTACAATCTCTATTAATGGTAGTTTGTTCATCAAAACATTATGAAGAAGTTATATATCAAATAAAGTTCTTCGTTCCGGTAATTTAAATAAACCAAGTAGATGCCTAATTTCATCATGAGATTTCTCTGATAAGAATTTAAACTTCCATCGTAACCGTGAGAGTAACAAGTTCTGAATTACTTCAATGTATTTTTGAAAATATTGAGCGCCTTTATTCCAAATATTCGTACAGTATTCCAGATGACTTTTTACATTGGCGTAATATAGTATTAAACAGGTTTTCAAAGAGGAGAAGTCTTTAGAAATCCCTTTTATAATTCCTAAGCTTCTTCTAGCTTTAAAGACTATGCATTCAACAGTTTACTAAATACTTTAGAGTCAAAGGTAATACCCAGATCCTTGCTAAAGACAACCTTTCTGACAGAAATATTTTCAATAAAATAACTATAATACCAGATTGGTTTTAGAAGTAAAGGATACAAAGTATGTTTTATTAAGATTCAAAGATAAAGCATTAACTTTTGGCCGGATGATAATAAAGTTAACATTATTTTGTAATTTTACACAAGCATGAGCAATGTAAATAAGATAATAAGTCTTCAAATCATCCTCGTATTTAAGAAATTTACAATTAATAATTTCTTATAAGTCATTAACAAATAAGAGAAACAAAAGTGGGCCCAAGTTATATCCCTGGGGAACATCAGAATAAGTATTGTGTGTATTGAAAACATGACCTTTATATTTTACAACAAATTTCCTATAGGTTAGATACTAAATAAAGTATCTACGTAATAACATCTGGCAATAAATCATATGATATTTTGTTGATTAGTATATCACGAGGAAATTTCTCAAAAGCCTTAGAAAAGTCAAAGCATATTACATCAACTTGTCCTTAACTCTTCACTGGAGGAAGAATATAATATATAAAACAAGTTAGATAAGGTAGATTTATTTTTCATAAAACTATACTGTTGATCCATAATGTCAGGAGAAATATGGTTATAAAAATAATTATAGACAAGTTTATCAAACATTTTAAGTAATATTCCCATGAGAGAAATAGGTCTATGATCAGTATAATCTTCGCCATCAATCATAGTAATAAGTGAAACAACAACAGTTTTCCAACTACTAGGAAAGGTAAAAGTTAGTATACTCCAATTAAATAATGACACAAGAATTGGAGCTATGATATACATAATTCCTTTAATTATAAAAATGAGTATACCATCAATTCCGCTAGAGGATTTGACTTTCAAACCTTTAATTACATTAATAATCTGATCAGATCAACTCTTACTGTTTCCACTATTACTTTTGTTTTAAATTTTTTGTACGCTTTGTCTTTAGCTTAATTAAGGAAATGAGATCCTTAGAGTACCATAAGGGAAATCTCCTGATTTTAACTTTGTACTTAAGAATATTATTATTCATACTAGATTTAATTGCACTCTCAGCAGCATTAACAGGATGATTAATATTCTCAGTTAACAAGATAGTCCAACCAGCATCCGCTAGTTCCTGGTATAAGACTAGATAGTTACATCTATGAGAAGAGTATTTAGGTAAACTTCCATCATCCAGAGTGCATTACTTATTTAATATAGTGATCTCAATAGGATAGTGATATGAGTCAGGATTAACGATAGGTGAAGCATCTTTGATTGCAATAACATTAAAATTAGGTATAACTAAATCTAAATTCAATGTATCTGGAATAATATTTAAATTGTAATCTTCCAGAAACGAAAATAATATCTTAGCCTTACACTTGGCGTTATAATGTATGTCAAGAAGAAGATTCTACTGGCCTAATCTACCTTCGATATATTGTAGTCACAAACAATTAAGATATCAAAACTCAAAGGATTAATTTTGATAAAGATGTTACTTAAAAAATATATAAACAATAGAAACCAAATTGGGGTGAGTTGAGTTTGTTTGAGTTTGACGTCCCTTCAGCAGCGAGGTTATATGAGACGGGACCTACTGATTAACGTGGAATCCGAACCACATGAACTCCCGCCGGGAATCGAACCCGCAAATTAGGATAAAAATAAGTACAGAATAGTGGTGAGTTCTTACCAGCTCTATTAGCAATTTCAACAAAAATATATTCTTTAATAATTTCAAACTCAGTTCTTCGTATTCCTTTAATATTTATTTATTTATTTATAATAGGTTTCAGATACAGCACTAGGCCATTTTACACTGAAACATTTTAAGATTATGTAACATAACAATAGAATAACAATAGAATAACAATTTGAGCTCAAGATGGTACAGCATAATGGCAACATTACGAAGATAGCTTATTTATAGAGGATCTGATGGTATATTAATTAGAAAAAACGTCTATAGTTTATCGTAACTGATCATACGTACTAACAATTCGGTTTATAAAGGACCTTTGGACAATATTTACCCTCGCAGCTCGAATGTAAAATAGATCACTAGACCGTGTTGTTCTGGCGGGTACTCGAAAATTGATTTGACTTAATAACTAAAAATATTAGATCAGAAATTTTGTTTCTCACTAGGGGAGGTTTGATATTGAGAGATTTTAAAATGTCATTTTTTGGAAATGTTCGGGGTGAAGTATTCGGTAGGATACAATGACTAAAAAGAAACTAATTACAGAATTTATTTTTTAAAAGTGAGTAGGGCAGGCCATAGACCAGATAGGAGAACAATACAGCCTGAATGACGTCAGCAAATGTCAGCTGCGTCGTCGAATGACCTAAAGCAAGTAAGTACCATAGGAAAATATGAAGAGCTTGACATATTTCACTCCAAAGGGCCTTTTTACACTAGGGTAAAGAAGTCATTTAACAGTATGTAACACTCCACCAATAATATTTCTATTAACAGCATGTAACACTCCACCACCCCTTTCACAAACATTTAATTCATATGATCTGTCTGCTCTAAAGCAATTATAAATGTCCGGAAAATAATCCAAACTACTATGCAAGTCACTTAACCACGTCTCCGTAATGATCACTATATCATAGGCACATTCCGCTACAGAAGAGAAAAACTGTTCAGGTTTGGTCCTAAGACCACGCACATTCTGATACCAAATTTTATAATTATTCTTGGATTGTGTCTGCATTTGGACTTAAGACATCATGATCTTTACCACCAATAAAAACTTTTAACTTACCGACCGATATTAGTGTCCAATGTATAGTTTTCGAGGTCGCTGAGATGAATAGTGACAATCCTGATGCCGTTTAAGTCTAAGTTCCATCCCACTTGGAGTTAAGACACTATTAGTATCTCTAGAGGTGGAAGGGGTATGATATGTAAAAATAATCGAAAATCACTTAAAGACCTATTAGTATTTTCGTCATGTCGAATTCATAGTTGTTGGGGTCGCTGAGACGAACAGTGATACCCTAATGTCATTTAGTAGCTCAATAGCAGAGCATTCACTTCTCGTGCATGGATCCCTGATTCTATCTCAACTAGCACCAAGTAGGTTTTGATGTGAACAAATACTGTGTGTGGTTTCTCCCGTTTCTTCCCACTTCCTTCGTTCCACTGTTTCATTCATTCTCATCAACGTTTGCTTTAGTCCACGGCATAACCATGGGATGTAATACTGAAAGAGTTTATTTTTAAACTAAATTTTTTGATTGCTCGTGAGTTTGTAACAATACACCGATTATGAATGAAAGTTTCGATTCTCATATTTATGCATCTGAATCACGATATAATGTCACTTCAAGTTAATAATTGACATGCGTTCGGTTACTGCATCACGACTCACGAGCCATCGTAAACACAATACACATATAACTGCATACAAATCTGAATTTTCCAGTGGCGGCTCTTGAATGGATCAACTGCAGTCTTCGTCGCCGACGCCCATCGAAGTAGTATTACTACGTTCCGCAACTTCAGCTGTCAACTCCAGACAGCAAACGTTGCCACGCTTTGGATGTCTATGATTCCATGGAACCGTAAGGGATATTGTGTTGGGAAATCGGATATGCCCAACAGCATGGGGCAGGATAGGTAACTCACAAAAATGTAAATCAATAGAAGTAGATATTAAGTCTTCTATTTAATCAAATGTTAAAATAACCCGATAAAAAGTGAAAATATCTACTGTGTTATGATATCATAATAATATTGTGCACGATGCAGGAGCGTACGCAAAATTTCATTACAGAGGCATTCAAACTAGTTAGTTCAAAACCTTTCACACATACCTTAATATCATAACTATTAATGTTTTCATATCATCTTGCGTACGCCACTAAAAATCTGTATGTATTGGTTTTCGACTGAATGAGTAAGTATCGGCTTTACTTCGACCATAGTAGTGCGCTTAAACTATAGGGTGACCAGACGTTTCTAACCAGATTGTTTGAGACTTCAAGAAGTCGTCTAATGACCCTAGAAAAATGCAGATGGAATGCAAAATATCCCGTTGTTGAGTCGTAGATACGTAGTTAAATCTTTTCGTGTTCTTAAACCTCATAATTGAGTATTCATTTGGAAAGATTTCGAAATTTTGTAAAGTACATTCATATTTTTCGAACGTATGGTTCCGAAGTACGAAGTGCACATCAAAAGTACGTGTCGTTTTCCTGCAGTTCAGAAATTAATCAAGGTAGATGAATATAATCACACGTGAATTAACTTTATACCTTAAGGCATAACTGTATAAAATTCTGTGCTTTTAACTATGTTCGTGTTTAATGTATTCATCTGTGGAAGAAAGCCTTTTATGATACTGACCTAAAATGTCGGATTTCACCATAGATGCTACTAATCAAGATTTTTGTCTGCATGTTGTTAAAAGATATCGATAATCGTCGCCAATTCAAAGGTGTTTGTGAAAACACGTCTCTTGTTAACTGTACTTTGCGGACGTGGGTGCGTGAATTTGCAGGGAAGAGGTCAACTGAAGATCTGTCAAGATTCAGAAATCTAGTGCAACCAGCATTGCGCCTGTAAAGGATTGGTCAGGAGTACAGAAGGCTAACCGTTAAAGATACCTGAAACCTTACAGAATTATCTCATTTCATCATGGAAATAACTTTCACAGACCACTATAGGTTGTTAAGATCGGATCACGTTAGATCCTTCGACATCTAGATCATGAGAAGACTTTTAGCATGATAAGAACACCGAAATGCCGTTCTATTATCAAGAACAATCCGACAGTGACCTCTGCATGTTTTGAAAACCTGAGAAGCAGAAAGTTTTCAGTTCAGAAGTGCCCTCGGAAGCGGTATTTTCCAGTGGCTGATATAAGACTTCTCAGACCGTTTTCATAGCAAGGTTGCAAAGATTGCAATCGTTTATAGAAGGGGACAAAAATTGTGTTGAAAATTGAGAAATATACTCGAAAGTTGAAAACTGTGAGAGTTAAAGGGAAACAGCATGTACTTTTAGTGTGCACCTTGTAAACTCAATTCTAGTTTGATAGACTAGAATATCGAACGTAATTCGATATTTTAGTTATTATGAAAATCTAGAGACTTCTCCCTCAGTGACATGAATAACGACAATAACAATGGTTATATCTAGGCAGATTATCAAATTATGCCAGTTTGCCGAGGATGTTTCCGTTTTTAAAAATATTTTCAAATTCTGGTCAACCTAGTGAACTATGTTTAAATTAGATTTCACAAACCAAATTTAAACATATCGCAATATCAGATAAAAAGAAATGATGGCATTTATACAAGTAAGTTTGTTACAAAATAGCTCATCTTAGCAGTCTACATTATCAACGGGAAGACTCAAAAGAGCATGCTAAGCAGTCTCAAAAGTACAGTACTGCTATGTAGCTTTATTTTACAGCTGATTGGCAATAATTAAATATTGATTCGACTTCGCTCCCAGATAATGCCTAGGTATTTTCGGCGAGATGCTGCAGGGCTATTTTGAGCTTACTAAATGTTGCACCCTACTGTACAGTATACAGAGTTTGTCCGGGAATTGGAAGGACTGATTTTTCCCGCCAAAGCGTGGTGAAGAAGAGAGTGTTACTGCGCTGTTGGGTGGTAAGACTACCACTTCACCAGTCGCCCGTCGTCTCTAAGCCTTCACTGAGTGTAGATCGAATTTAAGGTGAACCCTTTTCAAGTTGTCTTGTCATCTTCACAATGAATCGTTTGTTAGGGCAATGTTACGTGGTGAAGTTTTGCGTCAAACGGGGTAAAACTGCGAGTGAGACCTATGACATAAATAAGACTGCTTATGGGAGTGATGCCATGAGTCGATCAAGTGTTTTTGAGTGGCACAAATTGTTTCGGGAGGGAAGAGAGCAAGTTGAAAATGATTAGCAATGGCCAGTACGCCCTTCAACGGCAAAGAGTGACGAAAATTTAGTGAAAATACGAAATCTTTTGAAATCTGAGCGCAGATTGAGTGTGCAGATATTAGAACAGTTAAACTTGCTAAAAACTATTGTGCACGAAATTGTGACCGGAAACCGGAATGAGAAAAGTTTGTGCCAAATTAGTGCCGAAGGTGTTAACTAAACATGGCATCACACAGCTTCCCCAGCCACCCTACAGCCCAAAATGCTGCTCCTGCAGACTTCTTCCTCTTCCTCCGTCTGAAAAGGGTTATGAAAGGACGGCACTACGGCTCGGTTCAGGCCATTCAACAGGCCGTAACGAGGGAGCTAAAGAGCATTCCAGTTTATGCGTTCCAGGGAGCCTTCAGTGATTGGCAGAGTAGCTGGAAACGCTGTGTTGGTTCAGAAGGGGCATATTTTGAAAATTACTAAGTCGATGTGTCAAAATTGCGATTTAAAAAAAAAAATCAGTCCTACTACTTTTCGGACAAACTCTGTAGAGGTCATTCCATGTCAAATCACCTAATTTTAAAACATGACCGTGTTTCGATGTCTCAGATTCTCTTTTAAAAAATTTCAAACATTAATACCAATGAAATTATGCTAAATTAATTTTCCAATTTTTGGGATGAAAAATGGGCCGGGGAGAAATTTTTGAAAAATGTGAATTTTGCTTCAATTTCACTTTCCGCCACTCAGCATCATGGAACTTAAATTACCATAACTTCCTTATTTTTAAAGTTATTGGGCTCATACAGGTGTCAAATGAAAGCTTTATTTTTGTTCTTTCAGTAGATCTCAAGTAACCTTGCAAAAAGTTACACCATCAAACATTAATGGGCATACAAAGTAAATTTTAGGGTTTTTTACAAATTGTGCCGTTGCTCAAAAGTCACAACTATGAAACTTTTGAAACTTCTTTTTTGTAAATCCATCTTAACACGTACATAGTATGGTTAAAAAATAAAGTGGGTGTTTTTTGTATTTTTGTAATTATTATTTTTTTGTACGGAAATATACAGTTTTAAGTGTTGTTACAAATTGTGTCATTGCTCGTAAGTTACATCTATGAAACTTTTGAAACATTTTTTTTAATAGAATCACCTTAGCACACTCTCACATACTCCTTACGACTCGTCACCGCCGACTTCGTTGCGCTTGGTCACAGGAACACGCTAATTGGATCGTGGATGATTGGAAAAGGATATGTTGGTCCTACAAATCTCGGTTTGTGCTACTCCTCTCGGACGGGCGTGTGTATGTGTGGAGTCAAAAGCACGAAGCTATGGACACCTCGTGCATGATGCGTACTATACAGGCAGGCGGGGGTGGTTGTATGGTGTGGGGATGATTCTGTTGGTATGGACTGGGACCATTGGTGTGCATGGACAACAGTGAGAACCCATTACCTGCAGTTGCTACAGGATCACATACGCCGTTCAATGCGTATCACTTCTATTCACATGAAGACGCAATTTTCCAGGACGATAATGCACAGTGCCACCAAGCCAGGATTGTACTTGCTTGGTTTAAGGAACATTCCACGCAGCTGCAGCATATGAATTGGTCCCTAACTCACCGGATCTTAATCCTATACAACATTTATGGAATGTTATGGAACGAGCTCTTCGCACCATGAATCCTGCACCGACATCTAAGCGCTCATTGTGGGATGCCATCAGCAACATAGGTTGTTAGATCCCAATGGAAACATATCAGTAACTACTAGAATCATGCTATACGCCGTGTCCAGGCGGTCCTCTAAGCAAAAGGTGGACCAACAAAATATTAGTCGCAATTCAATGAGCACTCAGCGTAGAATTTTCTTTTAATAAGCTTCAACAGGTTTGGTAATATGTGCTGTAAATACATCTTAACAATTATCTAAACAAACTGAAATGCACGGAGAAAGAAAAATTACATACCACAGCAACCATCGTGTTGCCTAACTATAAGACTCGAACGAGACAAACAAAGAAATATGAAATATTAGCAACAAGCCGGATATAGTCACCGAAATATATAAATATGGCCACAATTATAATACAACGTAAAATATCAATACAATGGAAACATTAGGGCATATATACATGAACAACATTTAAGTAAACTATTTGACAGTACATTATCAATAGGCCAATAAATACATCAAATATCACATAGCACGTAACATAAATATAGCAAACAATTCAGGCAGTAAAATAAGAAACGTTAAAAGAAAGAGAAACAATTGTAACGAGGCAATTGAATCGTTACAAATTGTCACTGCCATCGGAAGAAAACAAAGATTTGTATTTCCTCGGTTAATTTCTGTTTCTTTCTTTCGGAGCAGTTAAACAACAATATTTTTTTGAAATTTTGTGTTCCAATAGGATTTTCAGACAACGAACTTAAAACCGCACAGTTTCACAACGATTTTACTTACGACATATGTACTGGCAATAGCTATGCATGTTTCTATGACTTCATTTTTGTTTGCACAGTAGAAGAATTAATTGCACAGAACAACATCGCGAACAAACAAAAAAACTATTCAGTTTTATGAATGCAATTTTTAGTTTCTTCCTACACACCACGTTTTCACTTTCTCTTCTTCCAGGCTTTCAATTTCCTCTAATTTATTTTCCTACGTTGATAATTTCACTTCATTATTTTCTTCTAATGTTCTTTCTTTCTTCTGTATTTCCATTTCAACAGTTTCTTTTCATGTTTCCACATCCATATGATTAACATGATTTCATTTTCTTTCTTTTTTCAAGTCTTCTCTATTGTGTTTTGACATTTTACATTTTCTTCCTCTTCTTACAAGTTCTTTCTCTGTCACCTATTTGACCTTCATTCTCTTTCTCTTGAATTTCGTTCTTTATGCCTGCTTCTTACGAAAGCATCTTACAGCGTATTCAGATATCTTGCTTTTCTTCTTGTGATCCGTCATTTTTCCTTGTGTCTTTTCTCCTTGTTTTCTTCTCCTGATATTTTCTACGATTTCCTCTTTCCTCGACTTACCTTTTTATTTTATTGTAACTGATAATCCTTCTGTCTTGTATTATTTCCCTTCTTGTAGCTCAAAATTCCTATTCCTTTTTATTCTTATGATTATTTTGGTGCCGGTCTACGCTTAGTCAGGGTCTTCTTGTTTTGTACTCTTCTCCGTGATATGGTTTTGCCTTTCATATCATTCTGCTGATTTATTCTTTCTTCTCTTTCACCACTCTTTGATCCAATCATTTCTTGCTATTTTTTTTCCTTGCAAATATTTTTCCTAAGGTTAAGTTGGAATTATTTTGTTTTCGCCCATACTTCAAGTATTTTTATTTATAATTATTTTCTTTCTTGTGCTGTTCTTTCTTCGGCTCATCATTCGCTTTTTCTGCTTCCATCTCTTACTCATCCTTCGTAATTTTCTATAACTTATATCTTTCGGTAATTTTCTATCACTTCTTCTTTACATTCAGTATTTCTCTTTCACAAGTGTCGATCCTTCCAGATGAACATTGTTTGCTTCTTCCACAATAATTTGAAATCTCATTATCTTCGTCTTATCGATAAACTACTCGACTTGCTGAGTAATCTCAGCTCGACTTGATCGAAATATCTCCAAGGTACAACGGCTATCTTCCTGCAATAACGTAAATCCAGCATCAAATCATTGTTCAGTTTACATGTTTGTTCCATAATTTTTAATGTAAACTTACCTTTTGCAGTTCCGATACCAACGTTGGGTCGCATAGATCATTTTTTTCTTTCTATACGACACGGGTCTTACATTTAGCTTCAGGGATACCAGGTTGAGCTGAAGGCAAGTTCGGAGACCAGTGGTGAAAAGACTCGGCAGGCAAGCGAGCAAATGCCCGATACATCCTTCCCTCTATGACGCCCTCCAAAAACCTATCTAAAACAACGAAAATAAAATGAATACATTTTTGTGAAAGTATATATTTACATTATTTTTCTATAATAATACACAAAAACATTTAATTAGTAAAATAATACACAACATAAGTCAACATCCTATTCTTTGGTAGCAAATTGGAGCTGCAGAAAAGGTTGGTTAACCTAAAGTTAAAGCTACGAACGTAACCAAGAAAGTTCTGTCGCTTTTTGTGGAGGTCTGGCATTCAATTGGCCCTCACACCTTGAGTTGAATGCGAAGGTCAGGCGTTGGTTGGGTATATCTAACATACTACCTGGTTGTGGTAGTCCAGTTACACCGTCAACTTTGCTGAGGATGGCGTGACTACTCGGACAGTGCAGCGGTAGTTTAACAAGTTTAAGAACGGTGAGGAAACACTGGAAGACGCATCACGTGCCAGAAGACCAACACATGTACAAAATGAAAATCTTCAGATAGGAATTGAGGTGAACAGTGGCCAGACATTTGAGAAACTGGGACTACAATTCAGTGTGAATGGAGGAGCACTACAAGTTGAGTCGACGGGTCCCACATGATTCGACTCCGGGCCAGAAGACAACGCGAGCAGACATCTGTGTTTCTTTGCTGTCTCGTCTGAGGAAGGAGATATTTCTGGGCAGGGTGATGAGAAGTGGGTCCTCTATGAAGCTCCACGGTGCTGCCATCATTGGTTAGCATCCCATGAACCGGTTCCAAAACAGCCGAAACCAGCACTACACCAGAAGAATGTCCTCCTATGTATTTGTGGACTGATCGCGGCATCGTGTATTGGGAACTGCTACCAGCTGGTCAGCGCATCAATGTAACTGTGTACTGTCAGCAGTTGAGCCGTGTTCAAGAAAACCTCAAAACTGTGAAGCCAGCACTTCTGAATCGCAAAGGGGTCCTTCTGTTACAGGACAACGCTAAGCCTCACGTGGCTAGGATGACGCGGGACACCATTCCACGCCTTGGATGGGAAACACTATTGCATCCGTCATACTCCCCGGACGTTGCACCATCTGATTATCACCTGTTCCATTCCTTGGACAATCACCTTGTAGGACGCCATGGTATAGCAGCTTATAGCAGACTGTTGGAGTTATTGCCTCTGATAGGTGGATTCATGGATTGAATAATAATTTCAGGATGGCAAGTTGTTTTGAATACTACATTTACTTTAGGTATGTGGTTTGTTTATTGTCTTTTGCTTTAAAAACGACAAAAAGGAAAGTGATATTTTTCGTAATAATTTTGTTCACCGTTCTCTAATATTATCTTTATATGTGATTCGACTTACTATATTTCATTTTAAAAGTTATAATGATTATTACTGAAATTAACTTTTTCTTTCTGGTATACCGTGTGCTGAAACAATGGGAACAGCGAAGTTACTCATCATGTAGCGTACCATGAAAGAACCAAAACATATCTAATAAACATCGGGCGGAATATGGAAAAATACTTAAGTACTAATTTGGTACTTCAGTGTCTTGAAAACAGTTGCAAGAGAAAACAAACGAAAGAATTGAAAGGGATGTAAGTGAAGATCAATTGGAAGAGAGCCTTCTCCCAATCACTAGTGACAAATCTTGTCTTAACGAAATACGTAACTGTGACGATGTGGAAGAAGGTGACAGTTATTTCAGTGTAGTTTTACGTTGCATATCTAGAGATGAAAATAGTAAAAAAGTAAGAAGAAAGTATATTAATTGTCTTTGTGATAAACCTCATATAGGGCTATCTACACGTGATACTAGTAACCAGCCCCGTATCCAGGGGGTCTAGGGGGCCGCCCCCTTCCTAAATTTTTGCTACCCCCTCCCTAAAATTTTCACGGTAGGCTTGCAAATAAACTATAATATGGTAATGAACTATAATATGGTAATGAACTATAATATGGTTGGATCGGGCCCCCCTAACTTCAGCCGGGCCCCACCTGTATTTTTGGGCTGGCTACGGGCCTGCTAGTAACTTTCAGCAAAAAATAAAATGAAATTTTTCAGTTTAATGTAATACGATTATGCAGTTTAGACTAAGGTAAACAGATGATTAAGGCAAATGAATGATGATGGAAGAATTTGTAGAATGATAATGTGGGAGGAAACGACAGAATAGGTATGGTATACAAGCTTTTTCGTACAACGTACGAATGAATACACAACTGGTACCTTTTCTCTCAATGTTGCCCATTGTCAGAAAAATCCACTGCGTACACTTGTCCGACCGCGTCCTCTTATACTCCTTTCCCATAATTGTGTGTGTAATCTAAGTCTCAGAAATTGTATAACGTGAATTATTTTGAGTTATTTCATTTTCCCCCAAGGTTTAGTTTATATTTATGTTGCAGTAGAGACAGGGCCGGCTTTAGGCAATTTGCCGCCCCGTGCAATGACATCATTTTTGCCGCCCCCTTTCCTCAGAAAGAACAAATCTTAAAAGTCACGATTTTAAGGATGCTACCCCATCATAAAGAACGAAAGGGAAGGAAAAGCCATTCGCACTCAGAAAGGCGTGACAAAGACAAGACTAGTTTTCATATCAAAACTGTAATAACTAACTAAATGGAACAGGTGTTCGCTACTGTTCGAGAATTGAGTTCTTGTATTTGACAACAATCAATCAATTCATTCTGGGATTTGTTCGACTATTTGCTTTAACACTGTCTATGTGACCTTGAACTAATGCGATCTAAACATTATTTATGAATGTGGTATTTGAATCAGCTTAGTAAATTTAACTCTACCATCATCATGAAGTCTCTTTCCAACAAGAAACATTTATTTTAAAGAATATAGTTATGACAAATTTTGCAGCCCCTCGAAACTTGTCTCTCCGTGCAAATGCGCGTGTTTCAGACATGGTAGGGGGTGTTCTAATAGAATTTTTCTACACGTGTCCTCGTTTGAGATTTCCATCCTTGAAGTACTTTATCCATTGTTTTATTTATAAGGATAAGTGTAACCAGTAGATGGCAGCACATTTCCCCTATTTTCCAATATGGTAAGAAACGACGATTTCGACAAAACATATTGTACTTTTTTTTTTTTTTTTTTTTTTTTTTTTAGATTCCTATGATCTAAACAGCTTGAGATTAAAACATGACAATAATGAAAGAGTGAATCCTCCTACAGTTTAAGTTCCCCTCTGTATGAAAGATCACGGAAGCGCAAAGAATGGAATATTCTCCTCGCGATCCATAAGAACTTACGTAAAAATTACTCGATTTTCTTAGGATATATGAATATTTTTTTCTTTGAAGATTTTCCGTACGGAGTGAGCGATCAACTTATCTCCTGACGTAAATAGCCCCTTCGATTTAAAAAAAAAAAAAAAGTTCCGCGATAACTATAGTAAAAAATAACAGTGCTTCGTAATCAAAAAAATATATATTTTGTGTGTATTTACAATTGTTGTTAAGTTTAATATATTTAACTAAAAACACTTCAATTTGTAGCTTAAAGTCATCTTCACTTAAAATATCATTGTTTCATTCATCATATGGAAGTTAAGATTCTTTCCAGATGGGCACGAGTCGAGTTACGAGTCGAGTCAAAGGTAATTTTCTCGAGTCGAGTTCAAAGCCGAGTCACTGTTTTGAGGTCGAGTTTCGAGTCGAGTCGAGTTTGATAAATGGCTCGCTCGTTTAGCTCGTTTTGAAATCATTGTCTGATTAGACTGGAAAGCGAAAGCCATGAGAAATGTAATGGGGCGTTTACACTTAGTCGATTTGCGTTCGATTCAGTTGAATTGACGTCACTTTCAACTTAATCGACCGTGTAAACTAGACTTCAACTTAATCGCTTGTTGATCGAAGGCGACTAATCGACTGGCAACTGAATTAAAAGACGTTCTATTTTCTGTGGTTGAAATAATTGAACAGATCCATCAATCTGATTCGGCCTAGTTGCTTCGATTTAGTGGCAAATGCAGCGAGTCGATTTAGTCGTGTGACTAAATCGACTAAGTGTAAACGCCCCATAAGCAGTAAAGTGGAATACTTTTAGTGTTGCCCACGACAAGGGACACTAGTCGCATTCAGTCTCGTCTAAATAACGAGACGACAATAGGTTTTTTTTTTTTTTTTTTTTTTTGTAACGAAACAGCCTCAAATGTCATTAGCACCAATATAAGTATATACTGTAGTTCTTACCATCAAGGCTGAGACCTGCACGGTCGATTTTTTTAGGGCAAGCAGAAGCCCAATCCGGGTAGTGATGTCAACCGACTCGGCTCGGTTCAACTGAGCAAACAGCTCGAGCCGGCTCGGTTAGGATGATCTATCGGCTCTGTTCAATTGAGCCGATGGCTCGAGCTGCTCGGTTGGTGAGCCATCTCAGGTGAGCCATCAGATCGAGCCACTCCATTGGAACGAGTCCATTGGCTCGGTTCGACTCGGCTCAACTGAACCGATGGTTCTAACCGGCTCGGTTGGTGTAAACCACCAGCTTGGTTCGGTTCGGCCCAGGTGACACATCGGCTCAAGCCGGCTCGGTTGGGTGAGCTGTTGGCTCGGTTCACTTCTCAGTTCGGCTCGACAGTGAATGAGCTTTGAACATGTTTGGCTGGAGTCCTATAACTTGTAACAATTTATGGCTTCAGCCTGAATACTTGCTTTTTCGGAACTCGAACCCAGAACCTCGTGAACGGTGTCTTTGCCTCCTGAAGACTTCTCCACGACCGATATCGGCAGTCAACTAGCTTTTAGTATTCCTGTTATAATAATAATAATAATAATAATAATAATAATAATAATAATAATAATAATAATAATAATAATAATAATAATAATAATAATAATCTGTAGTAGTAGTAGTAGTACTATCATTGATAATTATACTGTCTATGTTTTATACTTGAAGACAATACTTGATGCTACACACAGGATTTAGCTCGATTTGGCTAGTTTCGGCTCGACTCGACTCGAAACTCGAACTGAATTCGAGTCGAGTTGGAGGAAATTTTTCGAGCCGAGTTCTCAAGTCGAGTTCAAAAATGTTTCGAGTAGAGTCGAGTTTCAAAGAAAACTCGCTCGAACTTGCTCGTGCCTATCCCTAGTCATGTGTTCATGTATCTTTTTTTTATTTAACTACATAGATACACCGTATATCCATGGTATACTCTAACCTTTTATACTGCATGCTTTCTGTAGTATGATAAATAAATCTGAAAACTTAATTATTTTGGTATTACGCACACACACGTTATTACAACAATCTTTTTGACTTTAAAATTGCATATAATATTGGTGATTATTTTCTTAGCAACAATTTGACAATTTATTTAAAAAAAAAAAATAGTATCCAAAGGTGTGTGTTTTACCTCTTTGTAAAATCTTATTGCAACCTTTACATTTATGTATATTTCTTTACACACAAACAGAGTGTTTATCTTTACCTGTTTGATTGTAACAAAAACGATTACATTTCTTACAATAAATCGTATTTATATTGACATCGACGTGTTGAGACTTTTTCTTAATTTACAAACAGGCACTTTTGATTTCTATTCTTTATATCATAAGCTTTGTTACTCTAACACAGAGACCGGATGTTAGGCAAAATGCCTATTCTTTAATATTAAAGATATGATAAAAAATGACGTTTTAAAGTTTATATGGGGGGTTATAGTTTCGATTTAAGCCAATTTTATTTTGCCTATTTTGCCTATTTCGACCTTTACTGCCTAAATAATTGCTTTAGTGCCTAATGTTGCCTATTCTATGCATTTTCTTCAAATTAAGCCTTCATTGGGAAAAATGTAATTTATATAACATAAATAATACACACATATATGTGTATATTAGGTGTTTGTAAACACAAGCACGTGGTACGTTGCAATAGATATACAAAGTGAACTTCAAAGATATGCTCATACTTCGGGAAGTGATTAGTGATATCAAAAAAACACAAAAAGTCCTCGTGTATTTTGTCTAATTCCGTGTCGTGTACGAGTGACAGAGTGCCAACTTGGAATTGAAAATCGAATCCTGACAATTTGAACGAAACCGAAAGATGTGTGCATACTTCGAGAGGTGATTCGTGACATGAAAAGAAGACAAAAAGTCCTCTTGAATGTCAAGAATCACCTCTCGAAGTATGTGCACGCCTTTATGTCTTGTTCCAATTGTCAGGATTTGATTTTGGATTCCAAGTTCGCCCCCTGTCACTCCTACACGACGTGGAATTCGACAACATACGAAAGGACTTTTTGTCTTCTTTTGATATCATGAATCACCTCCTGACGTATGTGCACATCTTTCAGGTTCTCCCAGTATATATGGAATGCATAACAAGCTTCGTTTTTAGACAATGAAAGAAGATATTAACAAAGAAGTATGTTTCTATATTCTTTGAACATTATCTATGACTTGAATCTATTTTTTAATTATATTGAGTATTTATCTTCATTATTTCGAGTTACATTTTAGTGCCTATTTTACTGCCTATTTCTTAAATTTTTAGTGCCTATTTGCCTGCCTATTTTCCAGGTTTTTAGTGCCTAAACATCCGGTCTCTAATCATAAGCTTTGTTACTCTAACACAATAATAATTACAAGAAATACATGCATGTTATTAATTGTGTCAAAATGATTTACAATCTTATATAGATATTTTTTATTTCTTTTTCTTTTGCAAAATAAATAAGACAATTCATATTTTAAGTGCATATCAACTTTCATTTAAATACATAGTAGTTGGTCACATTGCTTAATTTCATCTAATGTAAAACTGATATGTGCTATGAACATAACTAACTAAAACTAACTCTATGGCCTATGGAACCCGGAGGTTCAATGCCGCGTTCACAAAAACTCTCCATTGATTTCTATCCTTAGCCAACTGGATCAAGTCTCTGCTTTGTATTCTTATTTTCGCGAAGTTCATCTTCATTATTTTCCTCCCATCTGCGCCTAGGTCCTCCTAATGGACGTTTTTCGATTGGTCTTCCAGTTAAGACTTCGAAACTGTTCCTACTTTCTTCCATCCTGGCTACATGACCTGCCCACTTGAGACCCCTAGATTTGATGACCCTAAATGTTTGGTAAACCGTATAAATTATGTAGTCCCTCGTTATGAAGTTTCCGTCATTCCAGTGTTCGAAGTGGAGAAGAATCAGAGGCGGAATGCTTTATTACGATTTTGTTCCGTCATACCAGATATCTAAATGTTGAAACGCAGTGATGGTATGTCGCCTAAAAGATTGCACTTCTAATTACATAAAAACTAGAAACCATTGGCGAGCTTCTCTGTAGTAACGGGTTAGGGGTATATAGAGAGAATTTCAGCCTCCCCAACAACTTTCTGATAAAAAAAATAATAATTTTCTTATGATGTATTATAGAGAATTATACACAAAAATGCTCAAAAACCGAATGAAAACATTGACAATTTCCTGCGGGAAAACTCCTGGTTTCCCACTCGACTGTGGGTATTCCAAAAACCTGGAAAGTCCGCCCCCACAGAGACAATCTCTAAATCCGCCCATACTCAAAACACGATATTTATATGTATTAAGGCAAGAAGACACACACACATACATAACAAAGAAAAGTTCAATATGGCACGTCAAAATATAAACTACGTGAAATTCTTTGCAGACACCTCATTTTAAAAACAAAAGGTAAGAAAAAGTGGGTATAGTCAACTTAGAAATTATTTCTACATAAGAATTCTTTTACGTGCAAAGCTATTAGTTAATTACTGTGTATAAAAATGCATTTATTAAAGGTATTTAGCATCTACTTTCTAGTGGCAATATGTTTTAATCATTGAAAAACCAGAGACGGTATGTCTTCACCACTGAAAAACCAGAGGCGGTATGGCATACTACCTCATACCGTCTGACTTGGACTACTGCGCCATTCCCCATTTCCGTTCCTCTTGGGTCCGAATATTCGTCTCAGGATCTTATTCTCAAATACTTTCAGTCTACGTTCTTCCCTCAGAGTATGCGACCATGTTTCGCAACCATACAGAACAACAGGCATGTTTATCGTTTTATATATTTTAAGCTTCAAATTCCTCGACAGAGTTCGTGTCGACAAGAAATTTTGAACCGAATAATAACACAGATTTCCTGCTTTTAGTCGACATGCTACGAACATATCAATGACAATTATTAGTATAGTATATTTTGGTTTTAAATTGATTATCGATAAATCTACAGAATATATTAATACTACTAAACTAGGTCAGGATGGTGAAAGAAAATTTTATAAATGGATTGAAAATAACAATCGAAGAAGCTATAAGAGTATTGCAAGGAAAATAGCTTCGCCGAATTCGGAGAGGCTAAAACTGTCTTGTGTAAAACCACTACAGTGATCAGATGTAGACCATCTTAATTGTAAAACATATGTGTACAAGATTTTTTTTCTCGATATACCCAACATGGTTATCTGATTATCATGACAAATGTTATGATATTATTGAAGATTACTCCGTTCAAGGCTTTAACATAATAAAGAACTACAGCTAAAAGTGGAAGAAGTTGAACAATGAATAGATTGAAACTACAGAATGAAGAGTTACAAGCGCATTTATCCAATCTACGTAAACAACGAAGTTGACTGGCTTAAATAGGTTGCAGCTCGACATACAAAAGATCCTTGCAAGATACACAAGTTACTTTTTATTAAAAAGAACTTATCAAAGGAACAACTAGAAAAAAAATACTAGAAGAATACATTGATGATAAAAGAAAACCAGTAGAATAATACGAGATATCATTATTTGGTTTTAAGAGTTCAAGAACGTAATATAAACATAAGACTTCAATGCGGTAGAGGGAAACACCCAGACAGGACTGTAATATCAGAAACTATTGTCTAAAGAATATGGCTCCAATCATGTTCCAATTTATCCTAATTCGATTAATGTACTGAATGAAGCTAAAGAAAAATATATATCGTTTATAATAGTTGTATCGTTTTACAAAAAAAATAATTAATCAAATCATATCGCCTATACGCAAATTGGTTAATTATAGTTCTGCTAGTTAGACTAATGGTGTATTGAGAAGCTTCAAATATAACTCATTATGTACGACGAAATTAACAAATGTGTGATTTGCAGCACAGACCACAACGAGCACAGTTACGATCTTCACAAGAGGACAGTACAACTTTTTCCAGCACTTCTCCCCAGACTGCATATGCTTGCTTCCACAACATCCACTATTCATTAAATAATTAGAAATACAATTAACGTATTTTATTCATATCTAACGAGATATGAACTTCATCAAGATATAAATATCAGTAACCTCTTTCCAAATACACAAGTTGCTCAACGTCACCTTACACCATTTCCTGCAACAACAAACATCCTACACCAGGGCCGGATAAAGAGAGGGGAGGTTTAGGAGGAGCTATAGCCCCGGGCTTCCAGGTGGACAGGGGACTCCACTCTGATCAAAATCTCAACTGGCTATCTAAAAAAAAAAAAAAAAAGTCATGAAGATACAATCATCATCAGTGTTCGAAGTGGAAAAAATGCAGAGGCGGTATGTTTTATTACGATTTCGACGGGACATACCGGCTATCTAAATGATGAAATACAGTGAGGGTATGTTGCCTACAAGGTGGCATTTCTATTTATATAATGACTGAAAACCATTGAAGTTACGGGGGGGAGAGGGCATGGAGAGACTTTGATCTGCCAACAACTTCCTGTAAAAAATTTTTAAAAAATATCCCCTTATGTTGTATTAAAGAGAATTATACACGAAATGCTCAAAAACCGAGTTTTTATATTAACACTTTTCTGCGGGAAAACTCCCAGAAACCCCACTCGACTGAGGGATATTCCAAACTCCCGGAAGATTCGCCCCCCACAGCAAACAACCCCTAAATCAGCCCAAGCTCAAAACACGACCTTTATATGCATTAATGCAAAAATATACACATATACATAAGAAAGAAACAATTCAATATGGGACATCAAACAATAAACTAGATGAACTTCTATGAAGAGATCTCATTTTAGAAACAAAAGATAGGGAAAAGATAACAAAAATGTCGGTCTTGTCAACTTGGAAATAATTTCTACATAAGAAATAAAATCTTTACTTCCAAAGCTATTCGTCAATTACAGTGTATAAAAATTGATTTATTAAAGGTATTTAGCATCTACTCTCCAATAACGGTATGTCTTGATCACTGAAAAACCGGAGGCGGTATGCCTTCATTACTGAAAACCCAGAGGCGGTATGGCATACCACAGCGTACCGTCTCACTTCGACCACTGTCATCTTAAAATAAAATATGACCAAAAATACGAAACATATTCCCAGAACTTTTCTACTGTACTTTCACAGAAATGTATTAGGTGAAGTCAGCAGGGACCAGGGGCGTAAATAAGGGCCCCGCAGACCCCGCATTGCGGGAAGGCCCCAATCCATCACGGGGCCCCCAAATCGTGAAGTATGGCGTAGAGAAGGGGCCCCACTCCACGTTGTTTGCGGGGTGGCCCCCAAGCTCTTAGTTACGCCACTGGCAGGGACCACATATTTTTAATGGCCCCGGGCCTCCGGATAGGTTAATCCAGCCCTGCTCTACACCTGTTTATGTATCATGTTACTTCCCCTAGTCTGGAAAGATTTTACACTTTATAAAGTCGACTGAAAAAAAACTCATTTATCCACTTTCAACTGCTATTTACAAAGAATCGACATTTTTATTAAAAATAATGTTTTTTTTAAATTTTTTGTACAATTCAATTCTGCAATAAAAAGTTATAGTTTCAATTTTTTTTTAAAAAAAAAGCTTAATCACTTTTTCACCGAATACAGCGCCAACTACATTATATTAAATAACTAATACTGTCCCATCTTGTATTCTACTCGACATAAACAAAACTCGTAGTAAGTTCTGTGTCTTCTTTCATTGTATTTTCCGAGTTGTTTCTTTGTCTTAAAACAATTGGTCCACCAGTTTAACAGTGTTGCAAATCCCATATAAAAATTTACTACTACTTCAGGCACTACGTCAGATTATTACATATTTCAAACTTAAGTTTTTTAATGAAAACTTACAATACCACTTTTATTATTCAGTGTTGCAAATTACGAATGCTAGAGACCAATGAACTTCCAAATTTTGGGAACCTCTACAATAGCAATACAAACGATTCGAAGGGCCGCGGTGGCTGTGGTAGGTCGTTCACCTCTGGTACATGGGGTCCTTGGTTCGATCCCAGCTCGCGCCAAGTGATCTTTGTGGAGGACAAATACCGTGTGCGTGGGTCTTCTCGGGGTTCTCCCGTTTCCTCCCACTCCCTTCATTCCAACGTTTTATTCATTTCTCAACATCACCGTCTCCTTTAGACTAGCCGGCATAACCGCGGAACATAAAACTTAAAAGATTTCATTTACAAACGATACGATTGGAGAATAGTGCATCAAAAGTACTTTTGTGTCAAATACTACGGTATAATCATGGTATGGAAAATTTCGAATGAATAGGAACAATTACAACTAGTGCTCTCAACGGGTCGGGTCGGGTCGGGTTGAAGACCGACCCGACCCAACCCGTAACCCGAATTGACTGACCCGACCCGACCCGAGCTGACCCGAACCGTGATCCGATCTGATTGACCTGACCCGAGCTGACCCGGTTGACCCGACTCGACAACCCGACCCGAATAACACGATCCGACAACCCGACCCGACTTGACCCGAATTGACCCTATCCGAGTCGGGTCGAGTCGGGTGACCCGACCCGTTTGAGAGCATTATGGTCACGACACTGGGTGAAGGCCAAAATGCACTCACATTGGGAATTAAACCCGGACCACGTGTACCGAAGTCTTACACGTTAACCACTAGCTAGATCAAGCGGGGGATTTGTATATGCATCTTAATGAATATTTGGCACTTTTGAGGTTTAGTTATTTCTTTTTATAACTGATACCAATGTCCGACTTTTGAGAATTTTTTTCTTGCTTTAGTTCTATGTGACGAAATTTTTCTTCAAGGTCAGTGTTCTCACCTGCTCGGACGGCAGGGGGTCTTCTCGGAAGGCAGTAGCAAGAGTATCTTGGCGGAGACAAAAGGAAATCGTTTAACTACAATGATAAGGGTTGAGGAAACGGGAGAACAACTGTGATTTCTTCCAACCCTTCAACTTTCATTCCAAAATAGGTTCCTATGATTCCGGGACCCCTGCCATTTTGATTTCTCTTTCTCGGTAATTAAAACGTATTTACAGTATATATAGTTGCACGTAAGAAGATACATAATATGAATTTTGTAATTTAAAATTTAAAAATACTGTATGATAATTAATTATAAAGTACTAATTTTATTTCATCACTTTCAGCCCAACAAATGAAATTCAAACAATTCGCTCCCTGGGTCTTGGTCATCAATTCTGCGTCTTATCCTTTGTCTTGCAGTCAAGTCTTGGTCCTGCATTTCGTAGTCTTGGTTATCTATCATGCTATACAAGAACCAAGAATGCTCGCCTCATCGGTACAAATGAAGACCAAGCGTGATTTTGATTATGGTCTTTCATACTATACGGAAAGCAAGAAAATACGCTCATCGCTACTTGGTGATCACCAAAACAAGGCCAAGAGCAAGATTACCATGCACTTCGTCTTGCATATCCAATCTTTATCTTGTTATTGTATCGGTGTCCTTGGGCATGGTGAAATAAAATGAAATATTCAGTTTAAGGTCCGTCGATTCTGCACCGAGGCTAAGGGATATCGTGACTATGAGAAATGAATGAAGAAAGTGGGAGGAAACAGGAGAACCCCGAGAAAACCCACTACACGGCGTTTTCCCACCACAAAGCCCACTTAGCACAAACTGGGATCAAACCATGGACACCATCAGTGGCGGAGCCAAGGGAGGGCCAGGGGGCCCCCTTGCTCAAATTCTTGGCCCCCCTAGTGCCCCCCACAAACGGTGAGTTGCCAGTGGCTACAAGTGAAACTACTTCCAAAACATCTCTCGACAACAAAGTTACGAACTGCAGAATACCGTTGCGTTCCGAATAAAATAGCTCCACTCGTTTTAGTTTGTAGTACGGGAAGATCTAATTCACGGAAATCTGTGGGATGCTTGCATTGACCTCGCCACCTGGACATTCATTTTAACCTCTGTCCATTATCTAGTTATCTCCTGTGTTTTTGACAAACAACCAGAAAAATAGAAAATCAATCGACATTCTCATTCGCTTCAACGTTGAAAGTCATACTAAAATATGATATGCATACTTACAAATAACATGCACTGCAGTAAAACATTACACTTGTGTTGGACGAAAAAAGTCTTCGTACACTAAGTAATTAATTTCCATTGATTATGGCGACATAGAAAAAATGCATAGCATCCATTAAATAATTTGGTATTATTATTATTATTATTATTATTATTATTATTATTATTATTATTATTATTATTATTATTATGAGTTTATCTACCAAACAACTATTTATTGATTAATAAAAATGATTAATCAATTATATTTAGTTACGTATGGTAGATGACTTCAGATTATATTATTTACTGACCGATAGTATCCCACGCTGTCGTATCTATGCATAAGAGGTAAGTTCTAATCTTTTCTTTGTAGAAGTTAAGAAAAGAACCTGTTTTACCTCGAAATGCTTAATTACAATTTTATTTGCACAAAGACAATTCTAACATACAAGATGATATTAACGATGCTATTTGCATATACGAGTTACTTGTCACAAAAACTAATTACGCTAGGAAACTAAAACTATGCTCAAACTGTCTTTCTTAGTTAACTTTTACAAGTGGTAGGAATTGAAACTCACATGAGTATATGGTAACCTCTCACCCGAAGTCCAAGGTTAATCTCTTTGCACATGGCTAAAAAAAAAAAAAAAAAAAAAAGTCTGTTGCCTCCGTTTTCACTCTCCCCCTCTGCCAGCCTGAATCCCCATTATATTACCAAATGTTATCAATCTTTAATTTCAAATTAAGTGCTTTATGATTTTTTTACAATTATAAAGTCTCATTAGTTTCTATCACCGTTGTCCCTTAGGACAAGTTATTATAACAAAGGAAAAACATATTAATGGTTTCTCTTGATTACTTTTCAAGGCTTTTTCTTATAATTCACTTAAGCACTATCACTTTTTTTCACAAATTATCATATCCATTTATTCCCTTTTTTTTCCCTAAAATCTGTTTTCAACACATTATATTATCATGCGGTATTAAAACAAATCTGGAACTTCTGATATTTATTTACCTCCATCATTCCATCCGGAAAATTAGTGTGATCTGTACACGAGGGAATGTTTTCGGGCTGCTAAAATTAAGATTACTGGTCCCATGCTAGAACTTTGAGTTTCGCCTTATCTCAAGTAGATGCAGACATGTCAGAAGGTTTGATCCTTGTAGATACACTAGTTCAAACGCTGTCCAAGATGAGGTCTGGTAAATATGACTCTCAACGAACAATATTCGAACAAATTTATCAAGAATGTTTGGAGATGTGCAAAGAAAATGGTCTCGAATTCCAGAGACGGAAACAAATAGAATATAGGGGTTCCTCGTGGAAACGAACTAGACATTCGCCATCGAAATATCACAAATACATTTTGGATGAATCTTTTCCTTCATTGGATGCAGAAAACGAATTTTCTAAAGATAATATATCTATCAAGAGACATTTTTCTCCCTACTATTGATAGACAATCTGGTATGGAAAACCGCTTTGTATCATGTTGCAAAATCATCAGATCAATCCCCACTCTACATCCAAAAAGTAAAAACTTTTTTAAATTACAACATTGCCGAGCCTATAACCCAGCATTATGGAGTGATTTGCAAACATTAAAGTGAGAACTCAAAATCCTCCCAAACACAATTAATAGAGCAACCCAAAAGCATAAAAAGCATATAAAGCATAACAGCAATTTACACATATGGTTGGTACCTTGAACATGATTGTGATTGTCTAAGGGATCAGAAGAAACTAGTTTTAAAAGCATAATTTTAGAAAATAAAGCGTAAAGCATAGTTTAAAATATATAGCACAATTCTTGGAAAATTCTCTTTAACTGAAAGTTTAACATACTGTGTTAATATTTTTTTAAAACCAATATTAATAATGCAAAATCATTGAGAACATAACAATTCAACAATGAAAAGCTTATTTTCATTTCTGTAAACTTTTCGGTGTAATCCTTTGATGTGGAGAAAAGAAAAAAAGTAAAAGAAGAAATTTTTCCGCCAACAATGAATAGTATGCAAGAACTCCATACTATATTGTTATGTTGACTTTTTGAACTTAAGCACTTTCTGTACTTTTTGGTGGCATCTTTTACTTTCCCTATCTGTATATATGTACCTGTAAGGCGCACACAAATGATAGGAAAAAATTATTCGAGCAAAGCACATCTCTTTACAATGAATTAAGTAGAAAGTTCATTAAATATGAGAGAAACTAGTTGCAAAAAAAATTATCAATAAATAGATCAAGATATTTAGAATATTTAATGTATAATAAACATTATACATTATACACGATTAATGTAAAATAATCATTGAAATTAACAATAAAGCATAATTTTAAAAAAAAGCATAATTAAACAAGAAATAAAGCATAATGGGGGTTGCTCTAACAATTAAGTTGTATGAAGACGAGAAGAAAACCAAAGCTGATACCTTAACGAATTTCGTTGATCTTCTTTGTATCTACAAAAACGCATTCCCAGAAACCTACAAGCTAGGTATCATCTCTGTGATTATATCAGTTTCTAGTGCTACATGTGAAAGGTCATTCTCTTCTTTGTAAAGATTAAAGACTTGTATACGCAATTCAATGACTCATGATAGGTTGAGAAACTTAGTGTTACTTTATATTGAGAAGAAAATTGCTAAATCGTTAGATCTTTAACATGTTGTGGATATGTTTGCTGTTGCCCACACGAATAGAAAGATCCTCTTCAAGTAGAGGCATGAACCTATAAGTTATTTTCTTTACCTGTAAAAGTGTGTTTGCTTCCACTTAAGTCAACCAGCTACACATATTTTAAACGCCATGATTAAATAACTATTTACTTATATTAGAAATCAATTGCATTAATGAATCGTAGTTGTTTGAGGTACTAAATTATTATATTTTCACTGTTTTCCAAAGAGTAAAATCATGAACCACAAAGATGAAAACATTCACCTTGAATACACACACACACACACACAATTATATATATATATATATATATATATATATATATATATATATATATATATATATATATATATATATATATATATATACAGGGTGGGCCATTTTAATTAATCCACGGAAATATCTTAAAAATGATAAAACATAGAAGAAATGTTTCAAGTACACGTTATATATTGCTAAGGGGGAAAACCAATTCCGCCAAAAGTACCCCTCCCCGCCCCCCGTAAATGGGGGTAACGGGGGGTAACTTTGAAATGTCAAATGGGAACATGGGTCGAGTAATACCTCGTTCGAAAGGTCTTGGAAAACTAAGTAACGCTGTACCAAAAGATGTTTCATATTGTGCACCGGTTTCAAAATGGCCGCCATGATATGGTTCGGAAACTCCAGTACCCGTAGTATGAAAACCATGGAAGGTAAATGAATGGAACAAAATTGAAATACGTAAATATCATAGGGCATATCGAATGATGTAATCCCTGTGATCCCAGTGGCCTCCCTGAAGGGGTCTTGTGGGCTAACTTCAAAATTTCAATGTCCGACCGGACAACGGTTCGGGCGTACGCTTGACCTACCCAATGCTGTTTGGAAGGCAGACTTCATGCATAGAGAATTGGTGCACTAAGTTAACGCGGATGGCCACAGTTACATTTTGATTAACTATTAGCATTCATGTCATATTGTGAGCTTGAGGGACGAAACGGTGTGTACGTATTTCCCCGAAATGTTTTCTCAATAACCAGCACGCATTGCATAAAAGTTTCTCTTTTTTTAGTCACTACAGCGTCATCCTTAGAAACAAATGTTTCAACCACTTCATACCTATTTGTAAAGTTAGCCTTAATTTACAAATTAAAGTAGAGTTCTCGTTTGAACTTTCACTTTACTTTCCACCTCACTCACATACAGAGCGAAGGGAGAAATTATTTTGCAGGACTTGGATTTCCCTCTATACTTTATGGCAATTTTACTCTAATATTTTTATCTCTGTTGTATTATTCTCGAGCCTTGGAACGCCTCCGTGGTTTTCCTATTTAATTTTCGTTATTTTCATTTATGTCTAACCGTATTCATACTATGGGCACTAGACGTTTTCTTAGACACAGTCACCATGTCTTCGCGATCATTTTGAAAACGGTGTCTCATGTCGAAAATTTTCTTACAGAAGCTGTTTGATATTAATTTGTCTATGTAACGTGATGTTACTCGCTTCAAGCTGCTATTTGAAATTTTCAGGTTGGCCCCGGATACCTTTCAGTTAGCCCTTGGAGTCAGTTAGCTACTCCAGTTTTTCTTTTGTTGATTTATCTCCAATCGCTTTCATACTACGGGTACTAAACCTTTTCTCTGACACGGATACTATGTTTCGGCGGCCTTTTGAGAACACTGCCATTTCACATCAATCGTTTTCTCCTGCAATATGTTAGATTTTGCAAGATTTATCGAACGAGGTACCACTCGACTCATGTTACTATTTGAAATTTTGAAGTTAGCCCCCAAGACCCCTTTAGGGAGGCCACTGGGATCACAGGGATTACATCATTCGATATGCCCTATGATATTTACGTATTTCAATTTTGTTCCATTCATTTACCTTCCATGGTTTTCATACTACGGGTACTGGAGTTTCCGAACCATATTATGGCGGCCATTTTGAAACCGGTGCACAATATGGAACATCTTTTGGTACAGCGTTACTTAGTTTTCCAAGACCTTTCGAACGAGGTATCACTCGACCCATATTCCCATTTGACATTTCAAAGTTACCCCCCGTTACCCCCATTTACGGGGGGCGGGGAGGGGTACTTTTGGCGGAATTGGTTTTCCCCCTTAGCAATATATAACGTGTACTTGAAACATTTCTTCTATGTTTTATCATTTTTCAGATATTTCCGTGGATTAATTAAAATGGCCCACCCTGTATATATATATATATATATGTGTGTGTGTGTGTGTGTGTGTGTGTGTGTGTGTGTGTGTGTGTGTTGGAGATGGTCCCCTCAAAATCCTCTTGGGCCCTTCATTAGCCCCCCTGAAAAAAACTCTAGCTACGCTATTGGACACCATGCACCAGAGATGAATTCTCTACTACTGAGCCACCGCGGTCCTGCTTTGGCTTGGTCGTCCATATCCAATATCTCTTTTGGTGTTGCTTAAACAACTTCTAGTTTTGTTCTAAATCCAGACTCCATATTGGCGTAGATATTAATATTACAGTCGATTGGTAAAATCAATCTTCCACATTTAAAAATTAAAGTACACACAAGTACAAAAATAAGAATATATACCATAAAAACACTACCTGCAAGTGTTCAAAATAGATTTATGGTTTCTATAAAATCAATTGAAAATTGCTATTTTTAATTAGGCAGCTAGTGAAAAACAGCAGCTTTCGACTCCAGCCGAGTTTAAACTCAACCTAAACTCAGTTGACCAAAGTGAACTGACCCAACTGACCCGACCCGACAACCCGACCCGATCTGACCCGACCCGACAACCCGACCCGAGTTGACCTGACCCGACCCGACCCGTTTGAGAGCACTAGTTACAACGGATTGGCAATTAGAACTTGTTTAAAATACGTTCTTTCGAAGAAGTGTTTAGATAACTATCACATTCAAACAGATAATATTGTTTACAGCAATTTGATATTTCGAACTATTAAGGTCATATGATAAACATAGATAAGATTTGAACACTGATTTATTAAAAGAACTTATCGTAATTACAACTACTAAATATTATCGCTATAATGTTGTACGTATGTGCAAAAGGAAGTAGCGATCATTTTAAACTGCGGACTCCACCAGTGCTTTTCATATCTTCGTAACAGTTCGAGATATCAAATTGCTGTAAACGGCATTGATTGTTTTGTCTATTGTAGATGCGAAACTTATCTAAGCACTGTTTCGAAATAAATCCTGTACAAAAAATTAAATTTCCAATTTCTTGTAATTTTGTTCCTATTTATCCCAAATACGCCGTATCGCGGTCATAGTATGCGACCCTAAGTCACTTAGATATGCATCATCTCCTTTATCTCAGTTGCTGAATTAGCCTACTATTATAGAACACTACGAAATGAGATACTGTAACATCCTTAACTAGCAACACTGAATAAAACGGGTGGTATTTTAATGTTTCATTTTACATGTAGATTTGAGATTTTTAATAACTTGACGTAGTACCATTTGAAAAATGCCTATATTGAGATGGCAACACTGTTAATCAGGTGATGATGTCAAGTGTGTCAAACTTTTTCCTCAGCTGATATTTGCTTGTTACAAAATTTCAGCTATTTCTATCATTTTTTTATTTTAATCTATTTTAAATTTAATCTAAGATTTTTCTGGCATGAAATAAAAAAAAAATATTTATAAATCTATTTTTAAAAAACCTGTAATTTCTATCAATTAATTTAGAAGTAACAACGAGAGGTTACTTTAAGTGGTATGAGAGTGATTCAAATGAAAACCTTAAATGTGCTGTAAAAATTATATAACTATTAAGAAAAAACATACCCATAATTTTTTAACGTAGTCTCCCTGACGTTTAATGCAAGTATTCCAGCGATTCGGAAGTGTATGGATACCACGTTAAAATTATATATATATATATATATATATATATATATATATATATATATATATATATATATATATATATATATATATATTGGTCATGACAGTAGCCACTGGTGCACCACGATTTTTACTTTTCCATCACTTCTGAAACTTGCCTCCCAACGCTTCTTTGAGCGGTTTAAACACATAAAAGACACTAGGGGGCGAGGTCTGGTGAATACGGTGAATGTGGCAGTCTCAAATTTCAAATCCTGGATAGTCTAAACTGTCAAAACGGACAGTATATTTTACTGCAAACAATCAACTCAATTGGATAATATTTAGGGGTCGCTCAAGCGACACGAAGTTGTGTAAAAAGTAAATTGTACTTTTTGTCCTACAAAATGAATTATTATTATTACTAAACTTGCAGATAGTTATTACCAAAATTACCATTTATTGATTTAAAATAAGTGAGATACCTCTAAATAAGCAGTTGCTGTTCATTTTAAACAGAAAAAATAAGGTTATTAACGAAGTTGGTAATTTTTCAAAGTGCTCTTTCGAGCGTCTGAAACACGCTTTCTGTGGTCCTCAACAACCTGCATTTCACTTTCTTTGTGATTTACTCATTGAAATTGGACATAAGGGCCACTGAACGTTCAGCAGCATCGTTGACAACCTTAAGTGACTCGACGATTCGTTTCTCTTTTTGGAATTTGTCTGAGTTACTCCAGGGCCCGGGATCACATTGGAAAATGCAATTGATGTCAACTCGAAGAGAACGTAAGGCGCAAAGAGAGACTGAATTAATCAAATCATGAAGATTATTTGTTTCTAAGCCGTGGGAGTCTGTGAGTTTTATGCCTTTTGAACTCCAATTTTTTTCACAAGCCTTAAGACGATTTATAATATTCCGCTTGTCCTCGAAAGATAACTTCTCAGAGAACAGTGAAAGTGGAGCTAACTCTGCTTCAAGATACCAAGTGAGTTTGAAACTTGTTCATTGCAGATTCAGACACAGATTTATTCACTATGGCGTATTGTTTGATCTGCTTGAACAGAAATAAGTCGTTGACGGGGGCATCACATGTCTTGGGACACGAAATCCATGCTTTCACGTATATGAGACTTGCAAATAAACACACTTTCCTCATATTTTTTTCCTCTTTGACTGTAAGCTTAAACATTTCGCGGAAAATTTATATCTTGAAGCAGCATATTACCTTTCCCATCCAACGAGCCATATGGTAAGCACCTGGTGACTTGAAACGGTACTCCTTTGGAAATTCACCAAGTATCAACAAGCAAAGCTCTATCATTTCTTTATAGTCATCACGGGGAACATAGTTATTATCTTCCTTATGTTCAAGACAATTTTGTAGAAACATAACAACTTCATTTTTCAGTGTTCGTACATATGGCATGGAAAGACACTCGTCTTCCAGCGCCTTAAAATTATAATGCTTAAGGTTTGGTCAAAACTCTTGGACACGTTGACACAGTGGAATATTTGGACCTCTAGTATGTTCTCCAAAATTGTGGGAGGTGCATAATTAATTAGGTGAAATTTATCCGTATTTTAGACGATACCAATCATAAATATAACTTCGTTTCTCTTCCAGTCGTGGACTTATATACCTGATATTTATGCCTAAACTAGAAACGCCATTTCAGGCACGTAGCCAAGGGGGGGAGGGTTGGACCCCCTTCGAAATCAAAAATTGGAAAAATTATGGAAAGATTAAACAAAAAGAAACGAGAAAAAGAAGAATCAGCGTTAAAAATAAAAAGCTACATCAAGCGTTTGGTTACTCTTTCTTATGAGTAGCTTTGTGTGGTGGAAACGGGGGGTGTAAGTTAAAAATGGATATTGTTGTAACGGGGTTATTTCATGTCATGGACCGCTTCTCCCCCTATTACGAAATCTTGGCCACTTTAAATGTTTTTGGATGAAATCCCTAGACATTGCACAAAACAACAAAAAGGTCCATCACCGCTTAAATGCGAATACGTTCAATATTTGAAATAACAGGTATGGAGCATAGGCTTTGAGCACCTCTAAATATTTTTTTACTGCGATGAAATTTTTCATTCAGTATATTTAGATCACATGGATCAAAATTGGCAACTATGCGTTTAGATCAGAGATCTATGTATAGAGGTTGAACAAAAAATCTAAAACGTTTGCAAAAGTATAAAAATCATACCTAGTATGGTGTGGGGCCTCTTTTTCCGTCCAAAACAGCTTGGATCCGACGTGGAATGGACGTATACAGCTCCTGAATCGTGGTGTGTGGAATTTTGTACCAATGTTCCTCCAAAACATACTCCAGTTCCGTAAGGGATGCTGGTGGAGGGTAATGAGACCGAGCACGCCTTTCTAACTCAGACCACAATAGCTCAATGATGTTAAGATCTAGTGATTGTGGGACCCAGGGGAGGTGCTCCTCAAACCTGGTCATGCTCCTCAAACCATGATTTCACCGTTTTTACAGCGTAATAGGGTGCCAAATCGTCTTGGTAGATGCCATCACCATCAGGGAACAATATTTGGGCCATGGGTAGAGCCTGCTCCCCCAAAATGGTCTCATACGCCTTAGCATTCATCATTTCATGCAGGGCTATGATGGGACCTGCAGAAAACCACGATATCACTGCCCATACTGTAACAGAACCACCCCCATTTTTTACAGTTGGGAGCAGACAGTCTGTATCATAGGCCTGCGACGGTGTTCTCCATACGTAAATACGACCGGTTGTTGGAAACAAGGTGAAGGCTGATTCATCGGACCACATTACATGTTTCCACTGCTCATGAGTCCACGCCTTGTGGTTCTTGCACCACTGAATACGCCTCTTCGAATTTACTGCTGAGACCAGGGGTTTGGCGATAGCGGCCCTGTCATGAATTTTCATTTTATGAAGTTCCCGTCGCACTGTTTTCGATGAAACCGGGTTCTGTAGGCCGGAATTGAGTTCAGACGTAATTTTCATTACAGTGGTCTTCTTTTTAGCTGCTACAATCCGTTTTAATGCCCTCCGGTCCCTATCTGACAGAGTTGTTTTTTGACCACTGTTGTGCTTTGCAGACGTCGTTTGCCTACGAACTGTGTATGCCCCCGTGACATTGGACACAGTGCCTTTCGATACCCCCACAATGTTCCCACTGTTGCCACTGAAGCTCCAACCAGACGGGCACCAACGATCATGCCTCTTTGGAAGTCTATCAGGTCGCCCATTTTACCGCACCACTTTCATACCACGACACTCACAAGTGAACTGGTTACTGCTGACGGAAGAGGAAGGTCCACATGACACATTGAAAACAAAAAACGATCGGCAACCGCAACACGTGTTGTACAGTGGAGGGCCAACTTTCTCTGAACTGCTGGCTTCTTTAGATATTTCTTCGTTGTTTCTTGATTGCCGTTTTTGTACATTTTCTTCGCCAAAATTAACACCATTACTATTTTTTTCGTTCTAGCCAATTTTCTAAAGCGTTTTTGAGCCTTTCTCTGAATTAATATCTTGTCTAGATTTTCTATTGTTTTCTTTGTTTGCACATTTTTCTCATCAAAATGAATGCAATTGCCTCTTTTCCGCTTTAACCACTTTTGTTAAAAAAAAAAAAAAAAAAAAAAGACATTTTGCAATTGCAAAAAGTAAGTTTCTATTTCGAAACCCTAAACACGTCCAATTCAAGCAATCTTCTGAACTGATCAAGCTCATCAAGTATCAGAGATTGTTGTAACAGTCACATGCTACAAATCTTCACTATTTTTTCCCACTTTCTCCTGTTAATTCTTCCTTAAATGCTTTTCATCTGAATGAAACCAAAACAAAGGAAAATTTTATTTTTACCCCTCCTTCCTTACTTTCTTTCTTTTCCTTGTATGTTAAGAAAATTAGCTGCTAAACATTTATCGCGCATTCTTTAGTGCCACTAGTGGCTAGAAGAAAGTGATATTACACCGGGGTTTCCTGTTGTAGTTAATCCTATTGATAACGGTGGTGAATGATTCAAAATAGACGATGACAGGTCACGTGTTTTTTTTTTTATCGAGGTCAACGATTTCTTGGTCTCAAAAATGTCCATTCCCTCTTAACCTTCGAACTAAGAAAAGATCATTTTTTTCGGAACCTCCTTTTATGATTAGAAAGGAACTGATTCTTTTCAGTATTGCCTGGCTCAGTCTGCAAATTTTGGCTTTGGGTCAAAGAAGACACGTGAAAACTGTGGTCATTGCTGTCAAACAATAGAACAATAACTTCAAGGTCACCATATGCATATAAGCTCTCCTCATTCTCTTTTCTTCCCTTTGAACAGAAGGGATTCTTGGAAAATCCGATTTCCATACCCCCAAAATGCAAACGTTTTCAAAGAATAAAGACGACGTTAGAGCCTTTCTATTTGATCTGTGCCCCTTCTGGCGCTGCAGTCGATGTTTGCTTTCCCATACCTCCCTCAAAAGAGGAGGGAAAAGTTGCTGTCGCCGAGATCTTTCAATTGTTAGATGCGGAAGCGTTACCAAAATGAATTATTTCACGGACTTCAATGTCCTCTATCTTATTAGCCATTCTAAGAAGCCTACGATCTTCACTCGTCAAGACCAAACGACTGAATAACAAATTGGCAACAGCTGAGGTCATTCACTTCTTTTCCGTAAGCAAAGGGAGAATTTCCTCCGTCAGAGGGTCGCGGGGGTGGGGCCGAAGTATAGTTCGCATACTTTCTGACGATATAGATAAGATAGACAGTGACATATTCTGTTTTGAAACAGAGTACATGAAAGGCAATTGTTTGTTCCGAGAAAAAATTACAAAGTACCAAAATACATTGTCCGAACAGTTTGAGGGGGCTCAGCCTGGACCCTCTTCCCTACGCCACTGGCAGATATGAATAAGAAATACTGATTACTGTTGTCCTCCTCTCTAAGTAATGTTCCAAAATGACTCCCTTTGCATCCCAGAAGAGAACAGAAATGACTTTTCGCTGATGGTTGAGTGCGGATTTTTTTTTAGGTTTCGGTTATGAACTATGGTGCCATTCCTTGCTTGATCTTTTCGTTTCTGGTTGGTGGTAGTGAACCCAGGTCTCATCACCTGTAACAATTCTTTCCAGAATGGAAACTTCCTTCGACATTGAAACGACACAACAGTTCTTCACGCATCAACGCGACGGCTTTTCAATTCAGCTGTCAAGTGATGTGGCGCCCATCTTTCAGACACTTTATTGAACCGCAGCACGTTATGGATAATATTGTGCGCTGAACCGACACCAATGATTCAAAATGGTGGCTATTTCTTTCAGAGTAATACGTCTGTTATCCCTTATAAGCTCTTTCACTGATAGTGCATGTGCAGGTGGAGGGCACCATGAACGCCTCCGCACTATCAGCAAATCATTGCTATCACGTAAACCCGTTCATATGGGCCATATATCCAGCTGGGACTGTCATATTTCTTGCAGGACAACGCTTCTTGTTACGTCACCTTGTGCTACAGTGGTTCGCAATTACCCAAATTTGAATTGCTGCAATGACCACCAACCTTACTCGAACTTAACCTAATTGAACTGGTATGGACGTCAGATCTGAGCACATCGAAATCCTCCGCAGAATTTACAGGAATTACGTGGTTTTTGTGTGCAGATGTGGCGTGCCATGCTTCCAGCCACCTAACAGGGTTTTATTGCTTCCATGCCAAACCGTATTGCTGCTGCCCTGCGAGCGAGTCAAAGGTAGAGATATCATATATTAGGTAGGCAATCATACTGTTCTAGGTGGTCAGTGTATATATACGATATACACAAGCAGGGTCGGCGCGAGGGGAGTCGAGCCATGCCACCGCCCAGGGCGGCAAAATTTGAAAAAGAAAAAAAATACTATTAAAATATAATGCTTCGTAATAGGCCCACAAATGGAAACATAAAACCGTATTCACCTGAGAATGTAATTGAACTTACTTCACTCACATTCAGGAAATTACTTACTCAGGAAATTCACAGCATTCCCCCTCATTTTCAATTATCGAACTACCAGCCACAGGTATCTCGTTCAATATTTCCCAAGCAGCGGCTAAGATTTTCAGCTAGGGTGGATAAGATTTTCAAGGTGTCTTTTATATTTTTTTCTATTCAGCAATGTTCTAACGCTCCACTCCAAATATGCAAAAGGTACACTTCCACTTGAGACAGGGCGTTTAGCCTACAGCATTTAGAGACATTTAAGTTCTACAGGGTGCGGCACGTAAAACCGGCCCGTCGAAATATTCTGGTATATTGTGTTTTTGGCAACACTTAAATAATCTACCTTCCTACCAAGAGATGGCGTGTCGAGGTCGGGTCGACTTACGTGACCTGCAGCAGTCACGTGCAGCCGCAGCCAGTGAAACTTGTCGAAACCAGTTGAGAAAAAGGCCTCGTTGTGTTAAGCCGGGTGAGTGTCAGTGTGTGATAATGCCGTATTCGATAACCGAGCGTGTTGCCATTGTTGAAGGGTTCATTCTCACTGGATCTTTTGTGAAAACAAAGAATTTGTTTCGGGAGAAATTTCCAGGACGTTCTGTGCCAGCAAAAAGCACCATTCAGGAATTGATTGAAAAATGGCGGCGTACAGGATCGGTTCAAAATGCTCCCAGGAACAGACGACCATCTGTCTCCACACCTGAATTAAAGATGCAGGTGGAGGAGATAATGACAAGAAGTCCTCGAAAGTCAACCAGGAGATTGAGTCAACAGGTTCATGCGAGTGAGAGAAGTTGCAGACGTGTTTTAAGGGGACTGAAGTTAAAACCGTACCGGATAAGTGTTGTGCAAGAACTGAAAAAGCCTGGCCTGCAGAAGAGGGTGCATTTCTGTTCATGGCTGTTGAGCAATGTTGCCAGTGGTTTCTTGGATCCACTAATGCTCATCATGAGTGACGAGGCGTGGTTCCACCTTTCTGGGTACGTAAATTCCCAAAACAACCGGTATTGGTCGACAGAAAATCCACACGCAATCCACCAGGTACCCTTGCATGATGAGAAGATTGCTGTTTGGTGTGCCATTTCCGCCACACGCGTTATTGGGCCCATATTCTTTGAGACGACAGTGAACAGTGACGTGTATATGGGAATCCTGGAGGAGTTTTATACACACTTGACCGAAGAGGAGCGTCAGTTATGTTACTTTCAGCAGGACGGTGCAACATGCCACACATCAGCTGCATCATTGTCCCTTGTGCATGGAATGTTTACACCAGAGAGGACAATCAGCAAAGGCTTGTGGCTGTCATTTGCAGTCTGTAAGAGCCTTCGCATCGTAACGCAAATAATGAAAGAAGTAATTATAAAGCTCTGCCAATTCTCGCAAAATCCTGTCAAACAAAATTTGAGTTGCGTTTACGCAAACCATTACGGAACGAAGGGACCCCAAGATGCACTGTCATTACTCGTATAACTTTCTTTTACTGTTCGCTCATGCCCAAAAAAACGATTTCTCTAGAGGCAACTGGTCTTACCTGGCAGGCCGTTCGTACTCTGTGGATGTAGATGGAGCGAAGGGGAATGCGCTCATAGCTACACGATTCTTGCTGCAGAGAGGAAAATTTGTGAAACATACTCTGACCTCACCCCCGCCATCCCTCTTATGGAGGAAAACTTCCCTTTGGTTTGGGGAAAGAAGTGAATTTCTTCGACTGTGTCGCCAATTTGTCATTCAGTCGTGTGGTCTTGGCGAGTGAAGGTCTTAGATTACCTAGAATGGTTAACCAGTCAGTGTATAGCGAAGCCCGTGAAATAATTAAATGTAGCAATCCTGTCCGCATCCAACAAATGAATGGTCTCGGCTACATCAACTTGTCTCTCCTCTTTCGAGGGAGGTACGGGAAAGCACATGCTATTGACAGCAGCACCAGAAGGTTCACACTCGAAATAAAAAGGCTCTAGTTCCGGCAAGGAACTGAATGAATATCCCTTCTCTAAACTGAATGATCTTAAAAACTTTTGAATATAAAAATATAAAAGTGTAAAAGGCAAACGGCTTTCAAGGCTTAGGCTTTCTATTGTTGAACTAGCCTTTAGACTTCTGCATCTAAACTGATTGTTGAGCAATAGTGATTACGAAGTGAGGAAAGAAGCAGAGGCTGTATGCTTTCGTAAAAATTATGCTTGGCCATATCGGCGATCTAAATGTGGAAGAGAACGGATGGTACGTTTACTTAAACATCATATTTACAATAACATAGTGATCCAACGCGACCGTTAAATGGATTAAAACAAGAAAACACATATATGTTCACATGTTTTTTCGTCTAGTTTTCAAGGTTTTGTAGGCAATCTCGTCTCGTCTCTAGTATCAAATATTTAATGATTCTTTCCGATTTCATTTCCATTTTCAAAAAACTTCTTCTGGTCTGGTCTGGTCTCGTTGTGTTCAACACTAATTTTCTTATATAATTGTAAACACAGAACTCCAGACAAAATGAAAAGAATAATTTTGAATTAATTAAGAAAAAAAAAAGAGTCCTGTCAATACCAGAGATGGATCCAGGTTAAACATTTTAGGCGGGCAGTACGGAAGTTAGAATTGTTTGAAGGGGGACGGAATCGCTCTCACAAATGTTTTAAAAAAAATTAGGAGCACCAATTCTGCCATCGAATAGGGTGATAGGAAACTATTATTAACTTTTCAAAGCAGCAGCAACGAAATCTTTGATAGTGCAAACATATTTCTTGACTCAATGCTAACATCGTACTATGTGTAAAATCTTTTTTGTTTCTACATGCAAATTACAATTTAAATATATTATTTTTACCGGTATGCCATACCGATCGATTTTCTAACTGTCGGATGCATAACCGGCTCACTTTAAGCACTGGGCGGCATGTGATAGTACCGCCCAGGGCGGCAAAACTTCTAGCGCCGGCCCTGACACAAGGTGTTACGGGAGGAAACCAACAAACGTTGCACACATATTTCTTACATCAAAACAAGAAAAAGTTCATTTTCCATTGTGCTGAGATTTGTTTAGTTTCGGAGATACAGGCAGTTTTAGGCAATTTAGTGATAGGCAATGACGCCAGATTGGAGACGTTGCGACCATCAACAAACTCAGTGGACATGTTTCTTAAACTGGAAAAGAAAAATGTGTCTACTTATGTCAACGAAGTGTGAAAATAAACTTTTTCTAGATTCATAGCTAAATCTAAAAATATTGGCCATAAATATGGCTTATAACATTATGTTACGTATAGAATAGGAAACTGTAGATTTTCATTTTCTTGGGAGGAAAAGAAATTTCAAACCATAGCCCTTTCAACACGGGGAAACACAATTGTGCGGGTTGACTAAAATCGATGTAGAAGTGCCCCTTATTACTTTTGTGCTTCGAAACGGCGTGCAGTGATTGTGTAAGTTTCGCTCAACGATTTGCAGTTGTTTTGGTTTGTAATAGGTCATTTTTGGCGCGTACAAGAAGAAAAGTAGTATTCTCAACGAAGCCATGACTGTCGCCGTGTTGAAAGGGATATAAGCCTCTCTAAATACGCCTCTGAGTAATTCTAATTAACTCCCACGCATTCGAAAACACCCTTATCCCTGAAAGAAACTCTGACACTAACGAAGTCGCAACAAGGACTCTCCTCCATATTATTGTTTCATATTATATCCGTCTGAGGTATGACAAGCACGCCCTACAGATAGATTCCCCACGAATGAAAAAGTTTTGAACCATTTCCATCTATTAGCCTCTAAAATCGCATGTCACTTATTATTATCACTGAAGCACCTTAGATTCCTGTCTTCCAGCTGACTGGGAAACAACAAATTTGCAAGTGACTGATAAATATTTGACATGGAAATAGACACAGCCGGGAAATAGTTTTAGGTATTACGCTCAAGCTCGCTTATATTTCAAGTTCAACTCTTTTGAAAGTGAGCTGGCTCATGAGAGAAACGTGCTCGCGTGAACTGTTCATTTATAATCTTGAATATAAACATGCAGATATAAGAATCAATTCACGCAACAAAATAAGGAACGGCAATAATAGAAGAAAACAATTGTAACAAAATAATTGGATAATTACAACTTTTGGTAAATGTACAAAGTTTGGATGCGATAACCACGCATCGAGGTTTTGGAATTTTTATTTTATTTTATTTATTTATTTTTCCTAGAGTAACTTCGGGAATTTTTGAAGTCATGTCAATAATTTTCCTAAGATTGGAAATTGCAAATCTTAAATATATTTTCCACTTATCTAATATCTTGTCGAACGATACTTGACCCTTTGAAACGGCCGCGGAATTCAGCGTCATCATTGCAGCCGCCACCTCTTGTAAGATATCGCCTCCAGAAAGCAGAAACGTGCTAAGCGCCATTCTCCTTGATTTCCACTATAGTCCGCGTCACTCGAATTGGCGTGTGACGTCAGGCAGTAAGCTCACAGTGCGCCGTTACTAAACATTCAGGGAGGAATCTAATCATTCATAATTATCCACAAATATAAACAAAATCAATTATGAATGATTCGATTCCTTCCTGAAGATTTAGTAACAGCGCAATGCGAGCTTATTGGCTGATGCCACACGCCAATTCGGGTGATGCGGACTATAAGTGCATATTCTGACTACCCATTTCATGTTTAATGTTGTGCAGAAAGGAGACAAGTGACAGGAGACAATATGAAAGGTTTGCAGTGAAAACTGAATTCTAGAAGAAAGAATCGGAATTAATTAGAGTTTCATTCGTTTTTATTCATCTACTGGAAAATTTGCATTTTGGCGCTTCGAACCTTTCTGCTTTCTGGGGGCGATATATAGTGGCATCTATATATTAGAATATAAGTTTTGAAAGCGGTTTTGAATCTTCATGTTCTGCGTCTATCAGGATTACAAAGAAGAATAATGCACTGGTTTCTTTGCTTTGTGGTGCCATGTCAGTAGTAAAAGTTTAAAATTGTAAAAAGCATCAGTTGGACAAAATCATGGGCAGTGCTAGTTCTTCTCACTGAGTTTATCAAAGTAAAAATATGTAATAAAATAAAATGCAATAGATGCAATACGGAGAGGAAGACTCACTCCAACTCGTGTGCCAGTTATTGAAAATTTGGTGAAAAATCTATTTTCAGAGAGAAAAATCCTCAGGTTACTTTAACTACATGAGCATATGGACACCAAACTTCCAATACTCTATAACCTGTGGCCAGAACCGGCCCTAGGTAATTTGCCGCCCAGTGTAATAGTATTGTCTGCCACTCTTTTCTTTACAAAGAATACAACTTGAAAGCCACAATCTTAATCCTGGAACACACACAGAGTTTCTATACCTTTTTAATACACAGAAGGATGCTAGTGAACACAACTTATTGCCCAACATATAGAGTAATAAGTTGTGTTCACTAGCATTTCTGCTAAATTTAGCAGAAATGTTTTTATTTCAACTTCACGTTTCAAGATGAATGAGATTGTTAGCAAAGCATAATTACTCTCACTAGTTAAGTATATATATGCACTCTGAATATTGTATATATTCTAAACTGAATTTTGACGTTAACGTGACTTGAATTAGATCTTCAAAATGTCACAGTCACCCACTACACGCTAGTGTTATAAAATTTTCGGAATTTTTTAACCTGTTGGTAAAACCCCTTTTTTGTTCCGGAAAACTGAAAAAAAATTGGGAAAAGAACAAAACTTTTTGTATCAGGTTAATTTTACTAGTGATGGAACCCATTTTTTTTTTCGAACGCGTGAAAAATTTAAGTTAAGAAATTTCAATACAGAATATATATATATATATATATATATATATATATATATATATATATATATATATATATATAAAACACTTGAAAATAAAACTTGCAATTACTCTTGAAAATTAATAGTCGGCACTAATTTCCTTTATGTGCTTTTTAGTCGTTTACTCGTGGGTGTGCATTAATTACACAACTTCTAGTTACATACAAGTCTACAATCATGAAGCGTTCCTGTTGGAACAAACAGGATTCTTGAATGAAACAGCTCTTTATATGTCTTTAATCTGGTGAAGTTTTGTTAATTTTAACCAAATTACTTCTTGAAAGAAAGAACAGTAGGTAAATTTTCACTAATACTCATGAACTACAACATATATTTTCTATTACTTAATATTCTAATATAGACTTTTATATAAACTTTATGTACAAAATCCTGTATGAAAGCACTAGTACCTGTTCTCTAGTGCAACAAATTATCTGCAATAATAACGAAATATTTTGCGAAAAATGTACCGCTTATTGCTAAAGCAACTTCAACGTCAGCAACTCAAATACACGTTTTTCATTTTGTTATTGTCGCATATGTATTGTAATTCTTGTAGTTATATAAACTAGTTATACATATATATAAATTTCCATATTCTAATACAAGAAACACACGTACTCAATCATGTTAAATGTAAACTAGTAAATATATAAAATAATTTCAGTTTATAAGCATAGTACAGTAAATTATTACAAAATTTAATTTTTTCCCAAACTGTCCGTTTTTTTTTTTTTTTTTTTTTTTTTTTTTTTCAAGCTCTGGAAAAAACTGTTTTGTTATCCAAACTTTCCGGGTTTTTTGCAGGCCCTCACAACACTAACTAAACCAATAATATTTTGTTTAGCATCTATATCACTACAATCCGACCAAATAATTCGCAGCGGTCTAATTTTAAAAAATAATGAAAAAGACAGTTATTACAAAACTTTAAGACAAAAACAATACTCTGCAATACATAAATTAGGTCAGAGCCAATTCTAGGCAATTTGCCGCTTTTTTTCACCTAGAAACAACACGATCTTAAATATGCTACTTCATCATAATTTTTATTGAGGTAATGTAAATATAAAATTCACCGAATAATAACGAAATTATTAGCAAAAGTCATACGGATATGATTACATACAGGATGTCCGGTGAGGAAGTGCAGATACTTTGCATGTGACAGAGATCAGTTTAAGCAAAAACGCGTATAGGCTGTACTATTTATTCCTTTCATGTTCCCGAGATACGAGGAGTGCCCTTCGAGCGCCCAAAACTTGCTGAGTTGTAATTAAAAAACTATAGCACACCCTGCAGTTGATGTATCAACGAAAATAATACCTCATGTGAAGGACTACAGAGTAGGCTTTCAGACGGTGTATCGATTTATAGGCGGCGCCACAGTGAGTGCAGCTGCACCCACATTAACTTTGATTTTCAGATTTCCTACAATAATCCTTTCTATTTTGTATATTTCTTGTATCTTATGTTTGGATATATTTCAATGACTTCTTAAGTCTCTCATAAGTTACTTGCTATCATACCCTGTTTTTCTAGGTTTTAAGTAAAACTTAGGAATTATTTTTGAGATCTTAAGGCTCAATAGTGCAGAGCGTTCTGGCAACAATGTTAGGATGTGTTATCCCATCCTAGCCTGTACCCACATTACCAAAATCCTGGCGCCGCCTATGTACCGATTATCCCAGTATGCCAAAGGAAGTGAAACAAGAAGGATATTTTAAAAATTTCCCTCCAAAATCACCCTATTTGACAATGAGTTCCCTGTTATTGAGTGGCAAACAGAAATAGATACTACACTGTATGCCTAAGATGATGTAAAACATTCATGTTGGTCTCTGAAATAGTACTCGAGAAAAAAATCAAATGACACGCTACGCTTTTAAAAGCAATGTATCAACGGCTGTTCATTTGCCAAAAGAACCTATTCATTTACGTCACTAATTAACCTACAATAGCGGTACCATGAAAAGTATTTCTTTTTTCTTAGTCAGTTAAAATATTGCTTTTTAAACACAGTTACCATTACTGCAAACCTTTATACCGCCACATTTGTGTCTACACTCAACGTACTTTTTCTCGAATATCCAGTCAACTTCTACAATATGAAAACGTATATGTTATGAATGCTCTCTTACCATTTAACCCTTCAGCCAGTCGATTTTCCCAGGCTTTTAAGAAAGCGTATCTCTGAAATTATTGTTGATTCAATGGCAAAATACGGAATATTGCTTACAGAATCCTCTACTACTCAAATCATAGTCTGGTAAGTCATATGTGAGGGAAATTAGTAATGTAGTTTCTGCCCAAACTACTACATAACTTTAGTCTGGACTATTCCCTAGCAACTTTTTTATTCCACAGGTTACTCCATGATTTCCCATTTGCCATCGAATCGACCTTGATGAGACAGTTTCCGCGATATAGTTTTACAAAAATCCAAACTCTTTGGACGTCGCAGCTTCCAAATGATTGCGATAGGATGATGCTATATGGTGAGGTCATGAAGTATACACCATATAGCATCCACCCTATAATGTAATTTTGTATTATTAACAAAATACATTCTCAATAGTCGGTATTTCTCAATATATATCAAGATACTCCTTCTTATAGAGCAATTCCTCATCAAAATCTGTAACTACTTATCAGTTTAAAGATGTCTTGACAATGAGGAACACACTAGAAATCACTGTTTTTTTTTTTTTTTTTTTTTCCTAAATTGTAAGAAAAGGAAGTAATGCAAAGTAGTACTAATAAGATTCTTTAATTTCTTCAAATAGTTTGAATAAATGAGACAGAAGCCAGTATACAAAGTCAGTTATTGTAAATGTATTACTATTATTATTACTATTTCAACTATTAGTATTACAATTTCAACAGGTTTGAGCAGTTTAGTCTCCGAAACCTTTAAACATCTTTTACTGAAGTGTACATCAATGTTCCGAAAATATCCTTTCAGGATACTGAATCTCTCTTGCTTAGATTATCCCGTCTTAAATGAATACTTTACTACGGCTGTATTCTACTACTAACAAAGATTAGACAATATATTTAAGAAAAGGAAAAACTTCACAAAGTTAAACAAACTTTACAGCTCCAAATAATTTCAATATTAACACTTACTTCCTACACGTTTTCTACCACTACTTCACTCACAGTCAGACAAATAATCTTCAAATTCATACGCTTTATGAAACCTTGCCATGTGACTAACAAAACTGTGTTTCTTAGAAAACCGCGTGTGACAACGTGTACATATAAAGTACTTGCGTTCTCCGCCACCACCAACAATTACTGTTTTATGTTCAATACTCATATGTTGATCAAGTTCCCTCTGAACATTAAAAAGTGATTTACACAATCGGCAACAAAATGCTACTTTCTCTATTTCCATATTCTCTTCTATATCATTAGTATTATGGATCAATATGTGAGCTAATAAATCAGCCTTTAAGTCAAAAGACTGGTAACAATGTTTGCATTGTGTTTGGTTAATTGTATGAAACTTTATTTTATGGATTTTCAACGATGTCTCTGAGCTGAATGATTTCTTGCAAATGCTGCAGTTAACGTTATGTTTCTGCATATGCTTCTGATACTCACTTTTATCAGGGAGAGTCACATTACACGCGCGGCATGTCAGGTTTTCATATCCACTTCTCTTATGTCTAGTTAAGATGTGGTTTTCAAGACCAGACTCCAACGAAAACTTCATCTCGCAAATAGGACAGGGATAAACTTCCATCATTGTATGCACTTCTTCCTTGTGTCTTCTAAGCGTAGTTGCATCACCGAAATAATCGTCACATATATCACAAACAAATTCTCTTATATAAATACCATGCCGCCCTGAAAGATGATTCTGAAATACATTTTGCGACACAAATCTCTTGTGGCATATTTCACACTGAAATGTATTTGTACCCTTGCATTGCGTTAAATGCCTTCTCAGATTATACTCCGAAGCAAATTCTAAATGGCAGTGTTTGCACTCATATGTTTGTTCTTCAATGTGCGCTGCAGTATGTCTAACAAAATTCTCCTCCCGCAAAAAAATTTCATAACACTCTGCACATTGATACATAGCTATTTCAGTATGAGCTTCCTTTGTGTGACTCGCGACGTCTCTTCTTTCTCCGAAAGTTTCTCCACAAAAATTACATCTTAACCACTCTCCATGCGACTTCAAATGATTATTTAAAGATTGAAATGTATTGAACTCTCTGATACAGTACGGGCACACACATGACATTATATGATCTTCCAAATGAATTGCGAATCCACATTTATCTTCAAAATTCATTTCACAACCAATGCACTGAAGAACTTCAGAACTATGCAGTATATTTTTATGACCCAGCACATCTTCTAATGTTGGAAAATAAATTTCACATGGTTCACAATAATATAGTATATCTCCAGGATGTTTCTTTAAATGATCTAAAACGTCTTCCTTTCTTTCAAATTCAATATCACATATTTCACACACATTATCTCTGTATTTCTTTTGAAACTCGTTATCCCTGGTAGAATGCATCTCAAATATGTTTCCAAAGTCTGCATCAATGAATTTATGAACTTCTGTCATGTGGTTAACAAAATCGCACTTCTTAGAAAACCGTGTATGGCAGCATTCACATAAAAAATATTTGCGCTCTTCATTGCTAACAACATTTTTCTTATTGTGAATATTCATACGTTGATCAAGAGCACCCTGGTCCGTGAAAGATGATTTATACCTGAAATACACAATACATAAATAATATATTAGACACCAAGGAAAACACCAAAATAAAAATAGCAGGCAGATTACACTGATCTGAACAAAGTGGAAGCAATTCTCTTCTTCAGATTTAATGTTTTATGAAATCGAATTTCAACATTTTTAATAACATTAAATATAGCGAACACATATAGTTTTACAAAACAGAATTAAAATAAATATAAATAAAAGACCAACAAAAATATATACAGTATGCGGCAAAACAAACAGTACTGAAATTGCATCGTTGACATTTATTTATTTATTTGTTGTACAACACAATGAAACGTAAGAAATGTTGTCAAATGGGTGTCAACTAAATGTTACTAAGCATAATTAAATTTAACATCCTAGTAAGTCACCCACATTCTTTATAGCTATCTTGTAGATCAACGAACATGTTAGTGAACACGAACTGCTGAAACGAAACAACAAATGATCGAGTCTTGTCTCTAAACTCCGGTATATTGACAGAGGGTCACCTGTTCGAAAAATTGCTTTCTTCAGCATGTGTATATGTAGGCACCTGGAGCTGTGAGGCCAGGGGAGTAAGAAGGATATGGAAAATCCGTTCCACAGGAAATCAAGAGATGTCCAAACTTTCATGAGCAGAAGGGTAAGTGACTCACTTGCGTATGGGCAGCTGCTCCGTCTTGCTGCATCTATTGTTGTTGTAACGACAGACTATTGGTGCGGCAAAGCGCGCAATCATGAAAAAATAGGTCAATAATCAACTGTGGATTGATGTAGAGACCAAGGTACTAATAGTTTACATCACTGAACCATATGTTCTTGATGAAATCTTCACCTTTATATGCCATAATTAACACTCCAGAGCAATACAGTAGACGTGCAGTGAGAGGCTGCCCCACACCGTATGAACGGAAATAGTGCTCGACAATAAACACCTTCTCTTCTGTTGTGAGTAACATTATCTTCGCGCCAACTGCACACTGCGCTAGCCCACACACAACTGGGCACATATGTGATGCTCACAGCTCATATTACATTGTACCTGCGCGCCATGCGTATGCGAATTTCAGTACTGATTGTTTTGCCGCATATGGTACTTCAACATTCACTTAAACCACATATTCCTAAACATCAAAATGCCACTACTACGTTATAACAAAGAGAAATCAATAGATTCGCCACACTTATATATAGGCCTCCCCCAAGTTCTAGGCTACCTGTTGAGGTAAGTATAAAACCTTCTACATGTCAGAAAAGTTCCAAGACTGACTTGTAAAAAATTATATATATATAACCCACAGTTAATGGAAACTTTCTTTTGAAATACTTGCTAGCATATCTATCCGCGTTTGTAATTCCTGGAATATCTTATTGTCATATATATATATATTCGATGTGCAAAAAATAAATAAATCGTGACAGATCAGGCGAATATGTGGGATATGGAACAATCACGGTAAGATCTTTCGCCAGATATTTCAGTACTGATGAACAATATGGGAATTTGAAAAGCTAGGTCAGATGTGGAGTGTCTGGCGCAAGCTTCCATTCCTTTAATGTAAAAATCATTGAATATTTACTTCTGAAGTTCAGTGCTCCGTTTCAGCACCATGGCTAGACGTGGACGTACAATTAAAAGTAGAATCCAAGTAACTGTAATGCGGCAAAGGTTTCCCACCTAGAATCGAATTCGGGATCAGGCAGAGTCCTCTCGTGGCTATACGGTTAGCTTGTGGGTCTTAAGCGCGGAAGACCCAGATTCGATTCCCGCTGGAAGTTTATTGGTTAACTTCAATCCAACCAACCGGGACCACGTACATCAACGGTAAGTGAGAGGATTGTGTAAAAGATTAATTTGATTTCATTTTGAGTTAAGCATTCCTTTCAGCAGTGATACTATATGAGACACGAATTTACAGCTTAATATGGGATCCAAATCACATGAAATCCCACTGGGAAAGTGTACGCTAATCGCTTAGCCACGAGGGACCTCAATGGAAAAGGTAATTCAACGATTATCCTTGAAACAAATTCATGACGGACTATCGTACGAGGCGTATCCAGAAAGAAAGTTCCCTTTCGCATTCCCGCCACTGCTGGGCTGCGATCGGTGTTCCGCGCTAGTCGTCCTTGTTCGTCTGCTCTCAACTGACGCCATTTTGGTTGCTCTCGGTAGTGTTGTCTGTTTACAGTACAAGTTTAAAATGTCTAAGACAATTGACTATCCCGCCGACTGTGACATTCGTTCTGTAATTCGATTTTTAAGCGCAAAGAATGTGAAACCGGCAGAAATTCAGCGTCAAATTAAAGATGTTTATGGTGAAAACGTAATGACTGATGGAATGGTGAGACAGTGGGTAAGAATGTTTAATGAGGGTCGAACTAATGTCCACGATGAACCCCGGAGTGATCGGCCTTCTCTTGTCAACGATGACTTGGTGAGGAAAATCGATGAAAAAATTCCTGAAATAGACGTTTCATTATGACAACGCTTTCAGGCGAATTCCCGACGAAGTGAAACTCGCCGTGCAGCAATAGTTCTCATCACTGGCGGCATCGTTCTATGAGGAAGGACTAGATAAGCTTATCCACCGCTACGACAAGTATCTCAATAACGGTGGAAACTATGTGGAAAAGTAGTGTAAGATATGCTCTTTCTTGTGACAATAATTTAAAAAAAAAAATATATGTTTACTATATTTTTTTCCAAAATGGTACTTACTTTCCGGATACACCTCGTACTCCTTACGTCAAAACTGTTTTACTTCTTGGTAAATGATGAGTTATTCGGCAATCTTGTGATTCGTTTGAGAGTTATACTTTTTTAGGCTAAGGGAGACGGTGATGATAAGATGGATGATGATGATGGAATGAAGAAAGTGGAAAAAACGGGAGAGCATCGAGAAAACCTACCCATACAGTGTTTGTCTATCACAAAACCCATTTGGTGCAAACTGGGATTGATCCTGGTACCTAACTATGTGCACCAGATGTGAGCGCTCTACCACTGAGTCAGGAGAAGTACTTCTAACAGCAACTGAGCTCTCTCGTGGATAAACGATTAGCGTTCGCGGCTTTGGCGTAGGAGACCCGGGTTCGATTCTCGGCGGGAGCTCATGCGGTTCGGGTATCCAACTTAAGATGTAAGTCCATGCTGCCGAAAGGGATAATCAACTTTTAAAAAATCAAATCTAACACACATTATCGTCTTCAGCATCAATACTGAACACAAATCTGGCATCATATCTTGTCTTTTCTAAAAGTAAAACGGCAACTGTTCTAGTTTCTTTCACCTTCTCTGTCAGTCAGATCTTGCATCAAGGTTCCGTTCAACAAATCATCGCGTAAAATTGGATGACATACATCCCTATTCAAGATCAGTATATCAGATAGTCTACTCGAAGTAAGTTCATCACACATTTCGCATTTCGGGCGATACGTGCTATTGCAAATCAACGTGATCGTGTATCGTCTTTTAGAGAAATCTTGCTTCCCAAAATTTCTTATGCTTTGACAATGCCTAGTTACCACATGCTTGCTTTATCACGCTTCTAATTTCCGTAGATATTTTCCATGACATAAGAGAATTTAATATAAACTGCTCCAATTCAGTATTCATCACATCATTTGTCTAACTGCAATTAAACAAAAACATGAAATGTGTTATTAGGTTCAGTCCAATCTTATCTCTCAATGGATTTACGAGAACCATGTCCAATGAATATTGATTATTCGTAACCTGGATAGTATCTAACTTGCAATTTTAATATTACAGTTTGGGAATTTAAAAAATCAGTCCTGGTAATTTTCTGCCACATTATACAGGATGTTATTGGACTATGCCGACAAACTGTAAGAGGTAGTTCCTCACATCAGAATATTAAAAATAAAAAAAATAAATAAATAATAAAAAACGCGGCCCTATAGGAAAAAAATGTATTGTTCCAGTGCTCGATCAAGGGTGGAAACAATAAATTGCAACATGCATTATTTCGAACACGAAGAATTGTGTAGTGGCACTCCAAGTCGGCGTAAAAGAAGTAACACATATTCCATCCAAAAGTACATCTTTCAGCAATGTACAACAGGTGCAACATAGGGCATAATTCCCAGATATACTTCCAACAGAATTTCAAGGTATGTTCGGACTTGAAGGTGGATCCAAAGTAGGCAAAAAGCACGGCTTCTGAGCCTTGACAGCAGTGAACACGGAATGAGTCTGTGGATATTCGAAAGTGTTGACTCCTAGCTCCACGGCTTACCGTGTTCGGAATAGTGCGTGCAACGATGTATTTTTCACGCTTTTGGACGGCCCTAGCTCCGAAACTATGCACTTTTCACCACATGGCCCCATGAACATATTTTTCTTTCTTATTTTGATGTGAGGATTCAGCTCTCAAAGTTCGTCGGTACAGTTCATTAACACAACACTGATGGGTTCACCGCTAACTTTGTTGCTTACCTGAGGTAACATTGTCATAATAATAATAATAATAATAATAATAATAAATAATAATAATAATAATAATAATAATAATAATAATAATAATAATAATAATAATAATAATAATAATATAAAATAATAATATAAAGTCAACCTTTCAGATCTTTTATGCGAGAAATATGCAGTATATAAAGTTGTATTTGGCAGGCATAGTGGAGCTCACTGACCACGTTTCACTCTTCCCTAATTGTCAAAATTTTCAAGCAAAATAGTTTATAGCGTATTTATTCACATAATTTATATTCTGCATGCCCTGATTTATAAAGGATTATTTTGAACTTTATTTTTGCTCCGTGTATATTACGATTTTTTTTCTCCAGTATGGTACGAATTTTCTTTCCTTAAATACGGTATATGTCTATTGATTTCTCAATGAGTAGTTGTTGAATTAGGGTGATTCAAATCGGTACAGCGTACCGGTAGTACCTTAAGATCGTCACAAAGAATATCAAATTCAGAAAAAAATATCATAAGCGCTTGCAAAATAAACTACACAATGTTCATTTGTGTATATACTGTTATTGTCTCTTACTTTACTACAGTTCATGTTGAAATTACAATTAAGTTGTATTAACTGAATGACAAACTACGACGCATAATTATTACATCTGATGTTTCTACACCGAGTGTTCATTGAATTGCGACCACCCTTCCAGAGAAGAAAGTGTGGGCAGCAGCCGAGCTGATAACATGACCACCCCGACTGGTAGTATTGCAGAGAAAGAACACACACGAGGCTACGTGTTGGCAGACAGCACACTGTTATAATGGGAGGTGGGCAAGGTGCGTCAATAACTGACAGTGATACTTGTCGGATGCGACAGTTCCTGTGTAGTGAAGGTATACAAGGGATGGGAAGAAATGGGGTAACGGTCTCCAAGAGAGAGAATTGCAGGGGCATATGGAATTTCAAAATGTGGGGCGAGCTGTTACATTTTACACCTCCTCCTCCTAGGAATGGTTTCAATGTCTTACCCCCGACCCATAGTATATTTTCCAGATGGTAATTTATACGTATACTAAATTCGTTTGAAATTCCTCTAGCGGTCCACTGTACGTTGTTTTCTGAGTCAAAAATTTCTAAAGATATACAGTGTAATCCCTCAACTTGGACACCCTTCTAACATGGACACTTTTCTTCGGAACCAGAAAAGCTTATATTGATTTCTGTGTATTGGAAACCCCTGTAACCTGTACACCCCTCTATCTTGCATCTTGGACACACATATCTGAATCTAAGATGGACACCTAAAAGATACACCACACAGGTAAAGGAGAATGAATAAACCGTTGACAAAAGGTCATGATCTGATAATTCGCGAGATAAGATTGCTAGAACGCCGAGAAGAGATGGTAGGTCAGGAAGAACAACAATGACCTACAGTATTTTCATAAGAAAACAATGATGAAATTCCGAGAACAGGTGGAGAGTGACAGGTAGAGTAGTCAGCAATACTTCCTAATTCTGTACAAACTAAACATTTCAGTTTTGTCTGTGATGTGATCGGCGTCAAAAGACGTTTGAAGTTGTAAAAATGGGTAAGCAGAAGTGGATCGAACTGACATTAAAAGAAAAGAAGAAGGTAATCGATCGCTTGAATAACGGTGACAACTGTAGGAAACTAGCAAATGAATTTGGGGTTTCAAGATCGACAATGTCGAACATTAACAGAAACAAAATCGTTATTGCAGAATCATGGGAACAAAATTGTAGCGTTCGAAGGAAACGAGTATGTAAAACACCACACAAAGAAGTGAATGATAAGGTGATCAATTTCTTTCGTCTGTTGAAAGAAATTGAACTGAAAATATTTCTGTAAGTGGAACTATACTTCAAGAAAAAGCGAGAGAGAGCATGTAGTTTAAATGTTAGTGACTTCGTAGCTAGCAATGGATGGGTTAGGTAAGTTTTGTAAACGTCATAACATAAATTTCAATATTCTCTGTGTACAGTCTGCCTCCGCAGATTTTCAAGCTGCAGAAGATTTGAAGAAAATGCTGCCTATTGTTACGAACGGGTATGAAAATGAGAACATTTTCAATGCGGAAAAAAGCCGGCAATTGCTTACACGATCTCTCGTGGAGAGAAGAGACCGTTGTAAAGGAGGAAGAATTATGTTGTAGTGCAAATGGTGAAAAATTAAAACCACTTGTTATTGAAAAAGCAGCAAATCTTCGTGCTTTTAAGAAAAATAATGTTGGTATAAGTACTCTTCCAGTTTATTTGCATTCTAATTCCAAAGCCTGGATGACCTTAGATATTTTCGAAGTGGTTAAAAGACATCAATTTGCATAAATTTGCATACGAGACTCCAAAGCCGTAAAACGTTCATTTATTGATAATGCCACAAGTCACGTAGATCTTAACTTGTCAAATGTCAAGTTACAATTCTTCCCGAACCTGACTAGTGAAGTGCAACCTGTGGACAATGGTATCATTCAAACTGTAAAACTTTGTTACATGAAAAAATTACTTCGTGCTCTTAAAAGATCAATAGAAAACACTGAAAGCGTGAGTGATTTTACACAAAGTGTAGCAGTTCTGGATGCAGTACGTTGGTTTTAAGGAGCTTGGAAAGACATTTTGGAAACAATTATCCAGAAAAACTTAATGCATGCTGGCCTTTCCGTCGACTTACAAGGGAACGAAATTAAAGAAGCTTTGGAGATGAAATAAAGATGAATTGCTATTTCAGAGAACCTTTTACGCGATATTGCAATTAAAAACATTACACATTTTCACGATGATCTTGTTCATCACGAAGATGGAAACCCTACCGAAAATGACGTAATGAAACATGTGTTGTCAACATCGCAAAAATAATTCATAATTGTCGAATGAAGAAGACGGAGACGAGGGAAAAGCAGAAACAAGTCGAGAAGCTTCTCGGGGGAAAGTTACGCGCTAGAAAGCTGCTATGTTTAGACAAACTAGAACGTTACGCCTTTTCGACCAGTGAACCAGTGCTAGCTGTAGCTATATTCTGTGTAAAAATTAGCTGAAAATGTGTGGATGAAGGACAAGTTACAGAAGAGGAAACAAACCTTCGTAACTGACTTCTTCACGAAAAATTGAAAAGTATGAAAAATAGCCATATACCACAGAGTTAAATATTTCTTCTGAATGTTGTTTGGGTGTGTGCGTTTATTACTGTGTGTGCTACTATTCAAGTATTAAGTATTAAATGAATTGCTAAGATACGTATACACATTATAAACTTCATTGTACCTTGTATTTTATTGCAAGTTCAATTAAATATGTGTTTCTGCATAAAGATACTGTGAAAATATTTAATATTAACATGATGTATGCTACTCTTCTATTTACAATATAGTGTATTGATGCATGTAGTACTGCAGGATTTTTTTTTTTTTTTTAATGTAACATAGCCATGATACAAACCTCTACCCTTTTATCTTGGACATCCCTCTAACTTGAACAGTTTTCGAAGGAACCGCAGGTGTCCAACTTACAGGGGTTTCACTGTATAAATATATTACAGTAACAATAGAATATAGTTATTACCGGCCAACTGGCATTGCTGTGAAAAACTTCATGACATGACGTAGGAAAATGAGTTAAATTAAGGTTGTAAGATTTAATATTAAAGTTGAAACATTACAAGTTAAAGAGAAGTATGTAATAAGAAATCTGACATTTGAAAATTATTTCGGCTTAAACTAGCTGTGACTACATTTAATTCAAAAACAAATTTTGAAATGCACAGTATGAGAGTAGCTAAAAGAAAGAAAGAAAAAAAAACAATAAAAACGGTCGAGATTTGAACTTAGGACATACCATACACATAGGATTTCCTTTCACTAACCATTCATCTAACACATAATCACCAAAATGCGCTATTTTTCTTAAAATTATAGGTTCTCATTCAAGTGAAACTCTTATGCATTTCCATTGCATAAATATATATATATATAAACTTTTTCTTTTCAAAAGTCTAACATATAAAACAAAAGGGTTTCAAAAGTCTAACAAAAACTTTTTCTTTTCAAAAGTCGATTATTTGTTTCATTTTAGATTAGAGCTTCGCAAAAGGAGATTTACGTCTATGTCTGATTATTTGGCACTACTTTAACAGACGGTCCTATCAAATATAATTTAATTAACACAGTAGAAACAAATTCCTACTGCCTTAAAAAGTATTTCTGAACAAGGGGAAGTTCATTATGCACCTTGTAAGTAAGCTACAGGAGGTGTAAACGGCATATCCACGAGTTAATATTTGGAATATTCCATTCTATTAGTTTCGCAACGTAGCTAAAGGCAACGTATATGAATAACTGCGTAGAAGTTCTCGTGGATGAATGAATAGTCATTGTTTGCTAGCTAGAAGGTTCGTTGTTCGAAACCCTTCTCGGAAGTTGAAGATCTTTTAAAATCTTAATTCCCCAGATTTTAAGGTCTTTCTCTCCCTTCGTAATCATCTGATGCTCTAAAAAGAGTTCTCCACCTTAATTCGACAACTTCCTGATGTGATGCTCGCAGTTCGGAAACTTTTTTTCTACTGTTTCACAAAGTCACGATTTTCGTCATAATATAGATGCTGTCCGATCATTTTTTTCTCCAATTCTCAACTTGCATATGTAAATCATTCCCTCTCTCTCCATATTTGAATCTCTCTCTCTACCTCAATGTTGTCCACTATGAAAGCACATGGCTTGAGATCAAACCTTCGACTCTTGAAACCAAGTATAAGCACTCTGGCAATGTGCTATCCTAACTCTATACGTCTGTTACTAAAAGCAGTGTCATTTTAGATTTTGCACGGGATGGGGGATTCTCTGCCGACATAAGAGTTTCACTTTTTTATTTTTGTATTACTATATAGTTGATCAAACAGTATGTGTTAATGAAACTCAAGGGAGGGGGAATTACATCCTCCAATTGACGCTTCTGGAACATTTGCTTGCAATTACTGAAAAGAAATGAAATTAACCATTGAACAACACTCATTTCTGTCAGTAGTTTTTCGCCCGCATTACACTTTGGGAAGCACAAAACCTACTGCCGTGATTACCAATTTCCATAGATTTCACAAGGAGCATCCTCCTAGCTTGGAACTTTTGAAGACGGAAAAGAATACAAATAAAGGCGTTTTTAAAGCTATGGAAACATTTTGACAATTTTTTTATTCAGGTTCTAAAAAAGTATTTCAGAACAAACGAATGAAAGGGACGGTTCGAGAACTATAAACCTTGTAAACCTTTTATTTATTTTGTCTGAATGGAAAGAGTATATTACGTCACACACTGCTTTAGACAAACAGACGTGGAGAAGCGGGGGGTGAGTTAAATTGAATACCAGAAGGAAGCACTCGGTTGAGACGTGTGCTTCTGAAAGCATAAGCAAACGGGGCAAGAGTTTATTAATTTGGGATTAGAAATTTTGTAATGATTTCTATGCTGCGAACTGTACCTGCTATCAAATTAAGTTTCCCACTATATTACACAAACATACCTTTCTTAGCTACAAACGGGTTTGGCTGATAATGCGAAGTTTTGCTTTTCTTTTAACTGTTCACTTATGCTGCGGCAATTTCAGGACACACCTGATAACATTACAAACTGTCCTTTCTGAAGTCCCACTTCTTGCAATAACTGGTCCTTTTCCAACTGAAATATTAATAGTTTCATTCCAATGTTACCTTCTTCTCTAAATTCATCTCAGGAATTCTGTAAATATATATATATAAAAAAAATACTTACATAAGAGGAAAAGTAATTCTACAAAATAATTTATTATATATGTATATATTGTATATCTATCTATTTCTTATGTATGTGTATACGGTAAGGGCATCAATACCGTATGTACTAAGCCCTTAACTCGGTTCGTATTTTAAAAATGAAATGAAATTTTTGAGTTTTACGTCCCACGGTAATGCCGGCTAGCTAAAGGAGACGATGATGAGGAGAAATGAATTAAATGGTGGAATTAAGAAAGTGGGAGGAAACGGGAGAACCCCGAGGAAACAAACGCACACGGTGTTTGTCCACCACAAAGTTCACTTGGAGCGAGCTGGGAAGGTTCGTGTTGTAACTGTATACAGAGTCTTGAAATAAGAACATGAAGTATCAAATTGTATGGGCCAAATTTAAAATGCTTTATTGAACTTCCACAGGATCAAATCAAGGAGGGTTGCTTATTTTTATCAAAAGTTACCTTACTAATGACGTGCTGAGAAAGATTATCAGATTTCCTCATCTGCCGGCATCTTGCACTTAAGACTTATTTTTCTTCACTACTACAAGGAAAAATAAGAGCTTGCAGTGGTGTAGAAAACAGGCTGCTGCAACACGAAAAATAGAAAACTGTGGTTTGTTCTACCTTAAAGCAGATGTTCTGGCCTTTCATAAAACATATATAAAGGCAGGATAATATTTTGGTAAAAGAAATTTACAAGATCGCGAATGCAGACATTAAAAGTACAAAGTGCGCTAACTTCGAAAGCCTGTCAGATCAGATGTACCTGAAACGCACGATGGTATTTTGTGCACACAAACTTCGGGTAGAAGTGTTTTCAGAAATGATCGCCTGGAGATGAAAATCCTTTACGGCAAATTTTGGCTTCGAAAATAAAAAATTTTTAAGTTCAAGTAGTGAGCTCGTAGTGAGCTCCTATCTACTTGAAGTTTGCTAGGTTTCATTATTTATGCTACTACTAAGAATTGAGCAGGATGTCATGGAGTGCTCTGTAGCTGCTATGTCAGTGAAACCTGTGAAAATGATTCTTACGAACAGTCAGCTATCAGGACAGCACCAGATATAAGTAAAGAAGATTTTTTTCCTTCCAGGAAAAGAGTTGGACTTGAAGAAATAAAAATCATCTGCACGTATTATTACCAACATGTGGGCAAATACTAATATGTGCTTGGAAACACATGTTGTGACCCATTCCATTCCATAAAAAAAGTAATAAAAATAACTTGAGAATAGTAACTATGGAAATGTGTAAAAAGTCGACATCATTGAAACTTATGCTAGGGAAATCAGTGTGTAGTTCGTGCCATAAAAGACTGTCCAAGATGCTAACAGTAATGATGATGAACTTTCGTGCTCATTCAGGAAGATGACCAATCTATAAACAAAACAGGTGAAGCAATGGGAAACCCTCCAATTAAAATTATGAAACTAGACAATCAAAAGTAAATCGAACAATGTGAAAATTCTTAAGTGTGCTTAAGTACATATTGAGTGAATCTTTCCATTTAAGTGAAATTGGAAGGAAGGGATAATGAAGAGAGCAGGAAACAATGTGATTTGCAGTGACAGACATAAAGTATTTAGTGAACAGTCTAAAGAAAGAATAAAAAGTTGCAAATCGGTTAAGAAATTATGGACTTTGTTTTGAATACTTATACCTGTGACGAAATAAGTAGTGTGTGTGTCCAGAATTGAAAGATACACATCTGTAACCTGGGAGATGAAAAGATGAAAGTAAGGAATTGAAAGAAAGAAAGAAAAAGAAAAAAAGACCACCTTGGTAACTTCAAAGAACTTTATGAAAAGTTTAAAAAAGATCATCCCTTAGTTTGTATTGGATTTTGTAAATTATGTGAGTTGAAACCGAACTGGTGTGAAGTTGATGGCATCGGCAGAAAAAAAATCAAAACGATTGGGAATACCTGCTGGCAACAGTAGTATGTGATTTAAACAATTAAGACTTTATGATAGGTGAATGAGCAAATTGTTCGGGTGTTTCGGGATTGCGATCACGGTAATATCATATCGTGGCTGTTTAATTAGCTTTAGAAGCTGTGCAAGAGTTTAAAGAAACTGTGGCATCAGAATTACTGCAGTTAAAAACCCGTGAAGTAATTTTCCGTAGAGTCGGTCAACGTTTCTGAAAACAAGAAAAGAAAATTTACTGTCAGAGAAATACGTTGTGATTGGGGATTTCTCTGAAAATTTCTCATGAATTGTCCAGGATGAAATACAATTGGGTGACTATTCAAGTTACCATACATCTCTTTTGTGTTTATTTTAAGACTAGAACTGAAGATCTTAAAGGCAAAGACTTTCTATTGTAAGTGACTGCCTGCAATACAACTGCAATTCATGCATTCCAAAAGTTGATTCCATTTATACGGATAGATATACCAAATCTGTAAATCTGTTATTTTCCAGATGGATCAATAACACAATATAAGAACAGAAAGAAAGAAAAAAAATGCTAACTTGTCAAAGTACGAAGACTTTGGTGTAGATGCCGAGTGGCATTTCTTTACCACAAATCACGGTAAAGGTTCTGTGATAGAGTTAGAGTATACAGGGTGTCTACAAAAATTCCAAAATGAAATTTCGTGACTTTTTCGTGACCTTTGCTTTACCGAGAGCAAATTTGGGTGCTAATTTTCAAGAGTGAATTTGGGTGCAAATTAGGCCGAATATTCATCCGTGAGATAGAAACGTACTTTGCTTGCGATTTGGTAGTGTCTAAAGCCGACCATAAACATTTTGGTGGTGAATTTTGACGTTTTACAGAACAAAATTTTCCAATCTGTACTTACGTTTGCAGTTATAATAAAATAAAAATTAAAAAAAAAATCGTGACCTAAAAGCTAAATTTCGTGACTTTTATGACCATTTTCTGATTTCGTGACTTTTCGTGATATTCGTGACTTTCGTGACCGATAGACACCCTAGTATAGTGTTTGTGTTTACAATGAAACGCGGTATCTTGGTAACATAACAGATGTGTCAGAGAATATCAGTGATGGTTTTCAAACTAGCTAGACCATCCAGCAGCTTTACTTTGCAAAGAAACGAAATTGCTTGGGTGAAACTGAACAATGAAATTGATGTTCTGACATCATAATAATTTACCACAGCTACTGGCAGAACATACAATATTACTCTTAAGAGCAGCACAGAACATTTACTAAAGTTATTATCATACATTAAAAAAATAATTTATGATGTTCAATGTGTTACGATAAAAAAAAAAAATTAAAAAGTTTATCACGAAAACTATTTTACTTTTAAACATGTTGACTATTTCATGACAACATACTTTCAAAAGCAACAATTGTTCACTATATCTTGTTACTATTTCTTTTATATTTATGTCAAACACCTGAAGAATATTTACAACCTTATTCACGGTATCGAATTTTGAGGTATGGGATCACATTGTGCTTTTCATTTTTACATTTTGAAATCCTGTAAATCGTGGATCAGTGCAAACCACAAAACAAATTCCAGTTTCCATTCGCAACTCAGAGTATGCGGAGCCAAAATTTCAAATTTCTTCCTGACTTCACTTCTGAGAAATCTGACCTTAAAAATTGAAATTTGAAGAGTCTCATTAAGGACTTTCAACTCCAGCTAGATTTTACCATTTCTAAAAACTCTTCTTGCCATAGTTCTTGTACAGAAAAACCCAATCCTATGGTTTCTAGTACTATTGATTTTAAAGGAGAGTTGACAAAAATTAAAAAAAAAAAAAAACAAAGAACGTGTTTTATGTTTAAAACATTTTTTGTTTAAAACGTTTTTAACGTTTAAAACAAAGTACTTTGTTTAAAAAAAAAAACACGTTCAAAATATTTATTTTGTTTAAAACAATAATCTAAATAGGCATATATATATATATATATATATATATATTACATTTTTAGACGCTCAAAGGTATTGCTTGCCATCTATATTCAACCGTTAGATCAAATTTCGGGAAATTCCCTAATCTCGATCTTCCAAATGTTCAATTTCGGAGAAAGAAATCGGGCTTTTCTCGATTTCCGTTCACTGAATAAGTTTATGTAGTTTGTGTTACGTTCTACTGGTCGTCTGCATTCTTAATCTTTGAACGCCCATTGACGCACCTGCCTTTGTCAGCGCTTTAAACCTCAATGGCTCAGTCCCTAATTCAGGCAGGAAAATGGTTTTGCAACCAATTTGTTCCTGAAGGATGCAGCTTTCTGCTGGTGTGCATTTTATGTATGTGGGGACCACGTGGCGGTGAGAGGAGGGTAAATATCGTGTTCTTTTGTTTTTTTTTCAACAGTTTTTTGGGGGCCAATCCCCCTCTTGGGGGATAGATTCATAAAAATTGGTACGTGAAGCAATGAAGTACGCCACTACATGGTAATATCGTGTATTTGTACTTCTTGCTTATATGGGGGAGCAGGGAGGGGGCAAAGTTAGCCAATTTTTGGAGTTTCAGTTTTTTGACGTAAATTACAGTAATTTTTACAACAAACATCAATAGTTCAGCCCTAATTAAGCTAGAAAGATGATTTGGTATTAAAGTATCCCTAAGGGATGAAGCTTTCCGCCAGTATGCATTTTATGTATGTAGGGGGTATTTATGTACGACCGAGAGAGGGAGGATGAAGTTAATTTTTTAAATTTTTCATCAGATTTTGGGGGCTATTCCTTCCCCCTTTGTGGTACATCTATAAAAATTGATATGTGAAGCAATGAAGAGTCCCCTACATGATAGTAACCTGTATATGTACTTGTGTTTATAGAGGAAGAGGGGGTTAAATTTTGCTAATTTACATTTAGTTTCAGGACGGTTCCATATAAGGCAAGATATATTTTACTGAAGTGGTCTAGAAGCATAATTCTTGTTCGTATACATGATGTGTGCAGCAAAAATGATTTGCATATGGACGTGGTACTGTCGTGGGGGAGGGGAGAGAATGTCTAATTCAATGAATGTTTTTCTGCGAATTTCTTTAAATACTTCCTACATAAAACGAATTCATTACACAATGGCTACCATTTCTTATATTATTGTCACAAGTGTGTGGCCTACACATTAGCATAATTTTGTCAGCGTAGGTGACTGCAAAGGTTGCCAGGGTCCCGCAAAGTCAATATTTTTATATTTTTTAATTATTTTATGACTGTTCGTTTCTACAAATATGGCGGGAATTTCACGAATGTTACCTCGTTGGAATCTGTGGTCTTTAAGCTTTCCAACTGTGTATAAATCATGACTCTGTGATAATTAGGAGGGTCACCAGAGCCCCGAACGTAAGAGTCTACCATTTTGTTAAAATCCCTGGCGGACGTCTAAAGGTTAATTGTGTTGTTATGCCGTAAACACTGCTATCCATGTTGCAGATAGAGATGTATCTTAAAAACTGTTTAGTTAAAATGTCATTTGCTCCTTGTAGGTTAGTCAATGCTCTTTCCTATGAGTTGTATTGTATTTGTCAGAGTATTTCTTCTAGCTTATGATGTAAGAACTGTTCATTATTATGGAAATGATAGTGACCAAAAAATACTCAAGTTTTGAATTTGTGAATTTTGATCTTAGAATAGTGGATAGTGTGTTTAACCTCAGTTATTCTTGGAAATTAAGAAATGTTCCAATACTTCACTTGAATTTCTGTTGGTTTAGTTATACGCACATTGATGTGCAGAATTTCGTTCAGTAATTGCTGTTATAATAAGAATTTTACTCCATGCACAAATCCTGCAGAGGATGGGTTGTTTGTTAGAAAATTAAATTAACTTCTTCAATCAGATATTTTAGTTGTTTTAAACATGTTCAACCACCATCGAAAAGAAAAAAAAAACACGTTTAAAACAATTTGTTTAAAACATTTAAAACAAACTAAATAAAACAACAGCCCTCGTTTTAAACATGCTTTAAACATATCAACCCTGTTTTGAAGGCTATCGAAATTGTCAAGTTTCGTACCTGGCTACATTCGAGACCTTGGATATCTTTTTCTGCCAAAATATTACTCTACTTTTACATGTTTTAGGAAAGACCAATATTTCTGTTTTAAGGTAGTACAAACCCCAACTTCCCATCTTTCATTGTAACAATGCAGCAGTCTATTTTCTACATCACTACAAACCCTTATTTTCAGGCGTGGCAGTAAATAAAAATTAGTCTAAATCCAAGATGGCGACATATGAAAAAACTTATAATCTTTCTCAGCACGTCATTAATGGGGTAACTTTTGAAAAGAATGTAATTTAAAAATCCTGATAGTCAAGCAACCATGTGATGATTTCCCATAAAATGCCCCTATGTTTATTTCAAGTCAAATCACCAAAGGAAGGGGGTCGCTCGACCAACAGGTATCGTTTTGATATTTTGATTAAAGGTAACCTTACTAATGACGTGCAGAAAACGATTAGAAAATTTTTCTTTATCTGCTGCCATCTTAGATTTAGACTCATTTTTCTTCACTAACTTCCATGAAATACAGGTTTGCAGTGGAGTAAGAAACAGGGTACAGTACGATTACTAGAACAGAAAAGGAACGCAGGGAAAATGGGAGATGTTAACCAAGGAATCTCCAAGAGGAAACCATTACGCATTGTATGCGGAGGAAGGCAATGTGTTAATTCATGATGCGCAAGTACAGAAGTGTTTGACAGATATATACATGTGGACTAGAAAATTTATTGTGCAGGTAGTGGAATTATGAACCATGGCTGAATTACCAAACATCGTGTTCTAATATTAAAATGAATTAACGCGAAGTTAGAGCTACCGGAAATGGTCCTAGTACAGAGTATGAATCCACAGATTTTTACAATTTGTAGAAGAAATGTATAACGTTATTTTAAAAGAACATTGTGTAAGTAATCAGAATATGGGAATCTTATCTGTGACATGTCTAATTATGTATAAATACATGCAAGCATTTACGCATAAGGAAGTCATTACGAAGTGAAATGAAGTCATGACAGTGTGTTAACTCATGATGTGCAACAAGAAGAACGTTTCATGATGCGCAACGCGAAGAACTTTTTTGAAGTTCCTAAATATAGTGAGGAGGAAAGAATGGTGATGTGGAAATATAGAAGTACATATAAGATTTTTTTGTTATACACACACAGATTTTTAAAATTTACCGAAACCGAAAAATATGTAATTTTATTTCTTGGTACTAACTTTGTTTACACATACCCATTGTCGCTGATATGCCTGCTTCCTATGGACGCACCACCACACTAAAGTGTTAGTCCACCAGATTCCTGCAGCCCTTAACTGAATTAGGTACAATCCTTACTTTTACAGGCCCCCTAGCACAGGTTAATTTTGTGTTAACGTTTTTCTGGGGGGATAACCCATACTGTCGTTTTTATGGTATATCGAAATAAACGTTTTATTTATATAAATAACGGCTAAGCTCTCCTAAAGTAAATCTACACCCATGGATGTAACTCCTCCCATAAAAAAAACATGTATAAAGGTACTATCTGTCAAGAAATGTATTCTATACGCTGATGATACCAGCATCATTATATCAGGAAAATCAATAGAAGAAATTTGAGAGGATATCTGTCATTTTGCCAACAAATTAGTAAAGTGATTATGAGCGAACAAATTAATTATAAATCACGATAAATTGAATGTTACATTTTCCAAAGAAACAGTGTATATCACCTAGAATAAAAATATCTTCTCATTCCCTCAAATATTCTTGCATCACAAAGCTTTTAAGTGTACCAGTAACCATGAGTGATGATCTTTTATGATCTGCTCATACCTTCACTTTAAACAAAAAGCTAATTAGAGTGTCTTTTGCCTTATACAATCTTTAAGATACAATGTCGAAAAAAGCACTTCTTAGCTTTTCCTACGCCAAGTTTAATTCACTAATCAGCTTCAGAATAATACATTCCTTTGGAAACCCATGAAAATATAAGCACTTTCCGATTGCAAAAGAAAGCGACTAGAATAATTTTTGGGTTACCCACAAAATCGATATGCAAAAAGGTTTTCATACAAGCAAAAATTTTAACAATTCCCAGCTTACACATTCGTAAATCTATTAAAACGTTTGGCCAATACAGAATCGTAAAATATTTATTTAAAAAAAAGTAAAAAGTAAAAGGAACACTGAATGGGTTCGAACGATAGTCCTTCAGACTCGTAGCAACCTGCCTTAAACATTAGACAGCACGTTCAAAATAAGGTTATTGATGTATTTATTGCAGTGACTGCAATTTGTAGGGAAATATAGGGTGCAGAAAAAAACATTCCGTAATAATTATCGAGACATTTCTTTTCTGTCAACATCCTATAAAAGCCTCTCAAACATTCTATTAGCAAGACTGACCCCATACGCAGATGAAATTATTATAGATTACCAGTGCGGATTTAGACGAAATCGATCAACTATTGACCAAATATTTACCATTCGCCAAATACTCGAAAAGAACTGGGAATACAATACGCCGGTACATCAACTATTTATTGATTTTACAATGGCTTACGACTCGGTTAGGAGAGCAGCATTGTACAACATTCTTACAGAATTTGGAATACCGAAAAAGCTAATTAGATTAATTAAGATATGTTTAAATGAATCTCAAAGTAAAGTCTGAGTAGGAAAATCTTTGTCCACGAGCTTTCACGTCGAAAATTACCTGAAACAAGGATGTGTTGTCGCCGTTATTATTTAACTTTGTTTTGAAATACGCTATAAGGAAAATTAAAGACAGCAACCAGGGCCTAGAGTTGAATAGGGTTCACCAAGTTATGGCATTTGCTGATGATGTAAATTTAATAGGGAATGATAGGAGAACAATAGAAAGAAATGCAGAGGTCTCATTAACCTAGTATACCAGTTCATTTTAACCCTAGTATACCCCTTCAATGGTTTCACACTTGTAAAATTTAAATACTGTTTCCTACATTGCAAAAAACCTCCAACACTGCAATTCAACATCCTACACAGTCCTCTTCCATATATTACTAATTTTTACCGAAATTTACCGTTCTTATGACGGACAACTCTTAATCAGTACGAATTTAGTTTATGTGGATGCCAATCGTCGCTTCGCGCCTTCTCCCTACGGACGCACCCTGCTCGGTAGCAGCTTCCCCCTCCCTCAATCGGAACAAACTGAAACTTTGCATTCACTAACTATCTAGCAAAGGTTGATGTGTGTTTTCCGTATTTGTTTTTATAGTATATGTAGCCACGCATATTATACGTAACTGTGAGCACAGTTATTAGATAACGAACTTTAAAAAGAGTGTAAGTTTTTACGGGCAATTGCGTAGAGTTTTCCCGAAAAACTCTGTTTTTCTTAGCAATAACGGTTAGGCATTTCTAGAGTTAACCTGTACTGGGATATGTAAAACCACTCATGAAACCGGTTTTTAAACATATTGAGAATAGATAGGCAGAACATATGCAATAAATTTATAGTTAAGATTCTTATTGTAAATCTACACCAAGTCCTTTTTTTCAACTGACAGCAACTTAATTTTTATAACTATTTGTATTTCAATGGATGCTGAATGTTCTCCTATAGCACCTCATATAACTTTAAATATTCGTAATTGAAAGGAAAGGGGGGGGGGGGGGAGAAAGGGATGTCACAAAATTGGATTTTCGAGAAAACGGGTTTTAATATTGAAACCTCATATAAAAAGAATAGGGTTAGTCAAATCTTTTGCTCCTTTTTACATGGACCTTTCTACATCTCCTCATGCATGGCATATACATTCATATAGTATCAAGAGTCACCAACATTTAGGACAAAGCACCCGTTAAAGCACACACATGGACATTCCTTGTTTTTTCCCCTTACCCTTCATATATAGGAATCTATCATAAATTTAAAGAGAATTTCATTCATCTATAGAGATATTCACTTCTTACAAACACGATTATTGGAACAAATCACTCTTTTTAACGGACTAAAATTTAAATAATGTGCTTTTTTTCCCCTTAATTGGTAAACTACGAGGTTTTCAGGTTTCTTTATTGTCATGCTAGAAAAAAAAAAAACAGTCAGGCTTTTGTCAATATTTAAGCTGTTTTTTGCAAGGTGTTTCTCACACGTGATAGTTACTCAATAGCAGTACAATATTGTTGACCTAACATCTAAGAGCGGGAGCAGTTACAATGATCTTGTGAACTCAAAGAAAGAAAGATAATGTATGGTAATCTTATTTTTCTTAAGCATTTTGACCAGTAAACAACCAAAGTAAAATATGGAGTGTAGAATACGTTATCGTTTTGCGAACTGCAAAAATCTTGCACTGAGCTACGCAGCGAGTATATAGCCTTTTTAAAATCTTTTCTCTATAAATCGAATACTTTTTTTTTTTTTTTTTTTTTTAATACTCTTTTGATCGTAACTTTCTAATCATGAAGAGAATGTCAGTAACCTTCGCTTTAAAATTGTAAAATTAATTAAGGTAAACTTGCATATCAGCTAACACATATAAGATTTCTCAGTAGTAAGGTATTTCTAACTAAAAATGACTTCTTTTTTATATTTTGTATTTTCCACTCTATTTATTGCCACCTAGTTAAAATGCTCATTCTTAGTACTGGAAGAACAGGTTTATGACAGATACCTGAAACGTATATTTGAACCTCCTTGGGATCCACATTTGAATCATAATGAAATAGTAAAAATTCAGGTGGAACCAAATCTTCAAAAATTCATTTCAAATGGTGCAGCCGTTATTCTTTGCGAAAAATTTACCGCATTTCTTCTACTCTTAGGAAACTCATTTCAATCAGATATACAACTAATGATAAACACCTATACCAACCGAAGTTTAAAAATTCATTTTAAACGGTACAACTGTTTTCGATGCACGTGACAACTTATTTTCAATGAAGAGGTTATATGCCGAGTTCTATCTTTTTATCATGAGAGAATCGTAAGATAATTTTTTCGGTGTACCTGTTTAACTCCTCTTTCCCCCTTAGAATACGTAATTTAACGAAATTGTTGTGATAAGAACCCGGTTTGAATCACGTGCCATGTTCCAATATTCATTTCAGCTGTTTTCCCGTGATGATACTTTAATATATTAAGAAGAATATCATAGAAAATGGCTCTCTCCATCATCTATGAAGAGCAGAATTTTCTAAAACGTAAGGTACGTGTCCGCCTACATCGCACGGAAAGTTTATAAGTGACGTTTCAGATTCCAAACGTGACGAACTCATAACTCTTACTCTATTTGTCGCATACATTTTAACATCCCTCCCCCTTAAGATATCCATTTATGAAAGTGCTCTGATAAAATCTCGCTTGGACCCAAGTGCTATGTTTTCTCGCGATGACGAGGGAGACAACATCGATTTGAATATAGAACGAAAAAAATATGCGAGAAATTTCTCCTTTTACAGGAGGAAATTTCGAAAACTCTATGACGCATGTCAAATTACTTTAACGTTTGGCTTATATACCGATTGTTATTTTTCTGACTTCAAAAACCTCCTGAGACCCTCTACTTTTGGCACAAATTTTAAATCCTCTTTCCCCTTGGAATACACTTTTTAATCAAAGTGATTTGATAAAAACCTAAACGAGTTAGGTATTAAGTTGGTCAAAATTTCATTCCAACATTATATATATATATATATATATATATATATATATATATATATATGATAGAGGCGCCGTTTTATGTCCACTTTCATGTTATTGGTCCACTTTTCTTTCTTAACCCAAAAATTGTAGAAAATTCGTTTGGTGACCTAGAAAGAAGAAACTTAGTTCCCTGGTAAGAAAAAAAAAACTCTGTATTTACTATATAATGCTATCGTAACAGGCAGAACTTCAAAACACAACAAACAAATGTTACGATCATTAGTGGGTTGGATATTCCTTGAGTAACTAGTCATGGCCAATAAGTGGCCATAAGTGGTTTCATACTTGTTACTGTTTATAAGGATCTTTTGCAGTTGTAATAGTATTTTGATTGTTTATTAAATTAATATATATTGTCACGGTACGCCAAAATTCTGGAACATTCTAATATCTAATATCATTCAATTTTATTATTAATTGGCTTCAAAAGGAAAACAGTAAAGTCTTTGTTTATAATTTAAATTGTTGTAATAAAGTAATTAGGTTGCAGACAGACACATTATATCATCATGTTACGTATTGCTTATGGTTGTTGTTTTCTTGTAGTAATAGACACGAGTTTGCAAGTGTCACAAGAACATAAACAAATACGAAAAGCAAGAAAATGTAAAACGTTGTATAAATTTATGTTAACATGTACACAATATCAAAATTAGGTAAAAGTGTGAATTTCGCAGACGTAAACTGTCTGGAGAATCTGGTCAATGAGAGAAAAAGCAGAAATTGTGATTCAGCACAATTTCGGCTCAGAGATGTAAGAGCTACAGAATTTGGAATGAAATAACAACAAATTCGTCATCATGGACACGAACATAAAAAGGTAATGTTTGACTGAATAAGGGTCAGTTTCCAAGGATCAGTCACCGGAGAGACATTGGAGGATCAGTCTGGAAGGATCATTCTCAGTAGAACAGCTATTGGGAACCAGCTGTGGACATCAACATTTCCAGTGGACATCCATCCACTGTGAGGAACTTAGACATCGAACTTCGTATCCAGGAGTTCGAATCCAGATCAACGAGGTATGTTCTAATACGTCTCTGATACTCTTGAGTTGACCAATTCACCAACAGATTTATTAAATGTGATTTAATAGTTTTACCTAATAACTTACATAACAACATCTTACTCTCTACTACTTAAAAGATAGTATAATAAATGAATACTTGAAAGTTAACAGTCTAAGTTATAATTGATTCAATCACCTTTCGCATGTCGTTAGATAAAAATCCTACGCAGTAGGTTGGTGGAGATAGTAATGTTAATGTATTCCTATCTACTTCAGATAGTAGATAGAAGCAGCTAGTACTGTGTAATTTAAAACATACATCCCTGCTTGATAGGCACGACACAGTATTTGTTGACAATATATATATATATATATATTGACATTACAACACATTTTTGCTGTAGGTCTAAATAGGCAAAATCAACGAATAGCGCCAAATGTTAATTTGAAATTACAAAATAAAACACATTTTAAAGTAACAAAAAGGACTCAAAATTTCTTAATTTTACATACTCATATGATAGAATGAAACAATAGTCTAAACACACAAGATAATAGCCTACTATACTCAAGTACTCGGTAAAAAAAAAAAAAAAAAAAAAAAAAGTGTTAGCCTACATGTGAACTTAATGAAATCTTTCAGTGAAACGGAGTACAAATATGTTGGTGTAATATTGAACAAAATATCAAATTATGAGTATGATATTCAATGTTTTAAATGTATGGATTCCAACACAATTTATAACACTGAGAATGAGATATCAAAAATATCTTAAACGTTATTGGTAAATTGCCAAAAGCGAACTAAAGAACAGTGTCGAATGGTAAATGTATTTCCTAGAGATGTAAAAATAGTTGGAAAACACCAAGATATTGATATTCTTCTATGATCGATTAGTTTTCACCTATTTGTTAAGTAGCAACTTCTTGTTATACATTTTGTAACATAGCTTTTTACTTTAAAAATCTTAATTTGGAAATTTACTTTTTATATTTATTTCCAGTGGCCATAAGCAGAAACAGAGTGATCAGACTGGTGAAATTTATTATTTTTTAATTTTTTTTATCAACTTATAAAAACAGTAGATAACGACTTAATATGAAAAATGTGTACACAAGAGTTCAAATAAAAAATATACACATTCAAATTATAAATAGTGGAAATATATTTTACTAAAAAAAAAGGTAACTAAAATGAAAGTCCTTAAAATGGCCATAACCGGTGGTTTCACCCTATAATATTATGCGTAGGGTGCTTTCACCCTATATATATCGCCTGTTTACTTCAAGAATGACACAACTCAAAAATCGCCCCTTACTCACTTATGGGCAGAAAATGAAAGCTAATCTCGAGGTCCATCTCTGATAAAAATTTCACAGATGTGCTTCCAAAACAGGGTGCTAGAGATTACTCTTTGTTCTTGCGCCCATTTCTTTGCATTGTGCTTCGAAAATTTCAAACGCTTCTCCTGTAAACTTAGGAATTTTGAGTTAAGTCATTCTTAAAATAAGCAGGCAATATATAAAATCTGAACTAAAGATAGTGAGTAATGTATGTTAAATGGATTCAAGCTTTCTCCTTAAGTCTCCTGTACAATATGAAATGATTATATTAAGTACTTGCTAAAAATTCATAGACAATCAATTTTCATCTAAAAAGTTACCGTAAGACGGGTTACTTTGCACAAGATTTAAGCCATTTTAAAGAAAATCGCATCTAACTTACAAACGTAATGATTTAGAACACTGTATTTTAAACATTTAATAGCTAGATATATAAGGAAAACATTAGTGCAAGTTCATTAGTAAACATTCAGTATAACCATATTTATTGAAATATAAACTTTGGTGCAAAGTAACCGCAACTATGGGGTTACTTTGCACAACATACAAAAAAGTATGTTCCACATACGAACATAACGTTTCTATGCAATGTTTTCCTTCAGTATTTATACATTTTACTTTCTACACAAAACTGCATGCAGTCTACAAATATTGATATTAGAATGATGCTACTGGTATTAGTACTTAGTTTAAATTATCGATATTTGTAAAGAAAATTATTTATTTCCTGCTAGCGGCACAGGAACCGCATTCTAATAGTTTAGCATATGTCCCACAAAAATGCCAACTCAGGAACAGAATAAAATCCCCTTGAACTGTTTTGCCTTGGTTGTTCTTTATGTCCAAGAATATCATCCCAACCGTAATTAGTGGGAGATTTACGGGATTTGGGACTTTCAGACTGAAACCCACCCAAATTGCATGATTTCTTTTTTTAAATCTAATAGTCATTCCTATGAGTATAAGCTGAAGCCCCTCCCCCCCCCAAAAAAAGTCTAGTCATTTCTAAAAAATAAAAGAAGTATTTGTGAGTGAAGCCTCTTTCAAACTACTTTTCTGGATCCTACACTGTTCATAAATTATTTTTCAACAAAAAATTCATTCCAGCATCTTCCTAAATAGGAACTTTACCTAAATTTAGAATGCAAGAGGTAAAAAAAATTCCTATCTAAGCGATATTTTGGACCGGTGCAAAGTAACCCAGAGTAGAAACTGAAACTGCCTTCTCTCAGTTTTACTTTTTTATGACTTTAAAACGTTTTACATTTCAATTTCAACTATTGCACCGAAGTTCCATTATGCACAGTAGTATTCAACGAAACTGACTTATCTTTGATGGAAAATCTTATACGTGATATCTTCGTAATTTTGGCGGCCTTTACAGTGACTGCTTTCCATACCTCTACAACAATGAACCCACTCGGTAATCAGAACTGATGTTAACTGCCAACATTATAGCCAAAATACAGTTAGATGTTCTATCTTACGGTGCCAGTTGAAACTTCCTCTTTTCTGTTCATGGTTTTGCCGACAGAGGACCGTGAAACTCTTTTCATATTTTGTGCAAAGTAACCCCGTCTTACGGTAGATATTTTGTTTAAACTTTCATTATTAACACCCTACTATCACATAGTACGGATTAAGTCGTTAGTTTCAGATCAGTGTCAAAAAATGGTCAGACACACTCCATCGGCAAATTTATCTCTTTAACCTCAAGAGATGAGCTAGTTTAGCGTAGTAGCGCGATCTTAAAACTATTAATAATCAGACATTCCAGAAATTTCCAACCGATGCTATTCGTCACACAAAACCAATTGAAAGAGCTGAATCTGGGCTAGTTTATAGATATTAATACATCTTGAAACATCACCGTGTATAACATTTTCCCAATACTGCAGGACTTTATTCATGTCCAGCTCTTAAGACAGTTTTCCGTAACCTTCACATACTGCTAAGCTAGTATGGGGAGAACTAGATACGAACTAAGGGATGTACAGCGGACTCTTTTTAATTCGAAGTCCAAGGGGACACGAAAAAACTTCGAATTATCCAAAATTCTAATTATGCAACAACATTCATTTTCACAAAGAAACCAAAGTAATATGCATCAAAAACATATTCATATGGTGTAGACTTTACCTTTAAAGCAGCTTATTATTTGCGTGATCGAATACCGCAAACTAACAAACGACATTGACTCCACATAATTCAAACTACGTGTACAATGGAAAATATATTTATGTACAACACTACAACATACATTGAATAGCCCAAACAATTAAACACCCGTAACAATTTGAATATTTTGTTCTCACTTTTAAGAAGTCGTAAATCTCATTTGCTTAAATTTGATTGTTTTGGTACGGTCAATAAATCTTGAATTTCATGTATTACGTGGAACACGATATTAATAACATTTGGTTGACTTTATCAATAATTCATCTTAAATTTTCAACCAATTCTCAAACAAGATGAGATTGGCACACGTTCTCTAGCTTTACTTCCCCAACTCACCTTGATATTTATCATTACATAGATTTTCTATTTATCTTTTGTATTACTCTTCCCTATGACTGCATCTGGATCACTGAAAACACGTTAAAACTGTATTTCTCTGTTTACATCTGTCCAACCTTAAAAATTTTCAACTGTATTTACTTCGAATTATCCAAAACATAGGTTCAAAAGTTCGATTTATCCACGATTTTTTACTATTGTTTTCAATACATTTTTCAAGGGGAATGGACTTCTGTTCGAATTATCCAATATTTCGAATTAACGAGACTCCACTGTATTTGTTTCACCTGTTTCCGCTTCTTAAAGACAGCAACATCTGGAGTTTCACACCATCAACTACAGTGACATGCAAACCCAGTGCGCTTGGACTAGAGGACTGATAGATTGGCTAGCATATCAAACAAAACAAACTCTGTGCTTCAGATCCATAAATAATAAACTCAAGCCAAACTACGGGCATCTCATCCACAAGATAGATATTACAAATACACACGTGAGTAGTTCTTATAATTAATACCTATAATTCCTCTAACCATGTTATCGAAGTATTTGTCAACAAATAGCTGTTTGTCACCGCGAGAATAGACTCAGTTTTCTCAACGCTATCTCCTCTCATATTAACTAACAAAAAAAAATTCATAGTCCAACTTGTCCCATACCCATTTATTAGCAATGAGGTTAGTTATGCAAACATATTATCTAAAACCTAATGTCTGTTCATTTTAAATATTGAAATTCTTGTACATGTAATAGCATGTTTTTCACAGTAAGTAGGACGTTAGATTTTTGGTATCCTTCTTACCGCCAGGTAACATCAGTTATTCAACGTATTGAGTTTTCTCTTATAATTTAGTTTTTATTTCTGTTGCTTGCAGAAGTTTATCCTTCATAAATGTCTTCCGATAACAAGTATTTAATATTACCTGTAAATCCTTCAAATTGTGGTATTCGAACTTAATCTTCACCGCATTTTTCCCGTTAGCTCAATTTCCAAAATTTTGTCTCTTATTACCCAACCGGTCAAATGGTTGATTCATAAAACTAATCTATACCGTCAGAATAGAATTCGTCATAAATTGAAAAAGTCTTAATATGGCAATTTTTCTTGGTGCTGAAAGGGAATCCGAGTCCTCAAGCTCCGCCAGCTAATGAACATAAGTACATAATAAAAAATTACAAATCGCGTACCAGAGGGATTGCCAGTTTTGACTGACAGGTTAGGTTAGGCTACGTTACGTTTCGTTCACCGTTATTATATTTTTGAGGCACACTTCCATCATGATTATGAAATACTAGCATATATTACCCACTTCGCTGGGTTGAAATGAAAATTTAAATCCACAATTCTGTATCTCATGTGTGTAGTACTCGTGAAATATGCTGTTTTCCTTTTAAATGGCATTGATTTAAACAGCATCAGAAAGATCATTGATCATCTCGGCGACCCCGAAAACCATGGATTCAACACTAATATTGGTCATTTTCGATCATATATGTTCCGATAAATAAGAGTGGCATCTGCTATTCATTCTTGAATTCACGTTTTTTATTGATCGGAGTTGACTCGCCAAATGCAGAAAAGTACTCACCAGTGGCGAGCAAGGGAGTGGAGTTTTCAACCCCCGGCTATTAACACTTTTAACATTCCCTTCGCCTAGCATTTCATTATTTCTTCTTTAATGAGAAAAACACAGATCTTTTCCGTTGATAATTGAGCATGCTCGAAAAATGTTTTCTTTCTTGACACTTTCACCCATAAACAAATCCACTTTATTCATTCTAGTATCCAATTTGAAAATGTAACTTCCTTTATTTTTCTTGATTTTAAAATCTTTCCTATACTTTCGACATGCATCCTTACATTCATTAATCAGTTTATTTCGCATAATTTCGGAAATTTTCCTCGTTCTTGGTATTTTAACTGCACAAAATTAAAACTGTTAAGTCACAGGGTTAAGTGCCGGAGAAGTCCAGAAATATGAAAAATAAGTAAAATTCACAGGATTTTTCGTTGTGCTATTCACGCAAACTATAGTTTAATGTATTTTGACATGTGAAAAGTTGTCTTGCTTGTACTATTTTAAGTTGAGGCATGCTGACTACAGACAGCAGTGTCTAATGTGGTAATTAGTTGAAAGATGGCAATTCATGTGAGAGATGTGACATTTTGATTGGATTGAGTATAGCCCGCTCCCCCAGTGATTTTTAACGAATCATAGTGATTGTAACGATTCATGTAAGTTCATAATGAATCGGAATCGCTTGTTATAAAGATTTAAGATGCAAATCTTGTGGTAAGGAAGCTTAAGTATAAGTAGTGGTAGAAGTAGTGGTAGTAGTAGTAGTAGTAGTAGAGTAGTAGTAGTAGTAGTAGGAACGGGTTAGAAGCCCCGCAGGGGTTGGTTGGGTTCTGTTCTCGATATAAGTAGTAGCAGCAGTACTAGTAGTAGTGACTCTTCCAGTTCCGGTGACAAAGAACTGGGGGGAGCGGGCTATACACAAGCCTTTTGATTTTTAATTTGCTGGTGAGGAACAGGAGTTAATAAATTTTGAGAGGCAGAAATTGAGCAGATGGTGTGATAAATGTAGGACAACTATGAAACTTACATAGCCTATTTAAAAGTTAATATCTTAGTGATGATGCGAAAAAAAAGGTGAGAACATGGAAGGTTATCAATGCATTTACCACAACAAATTAATTGCAGTAACTTGGTTAGGTAGTATTTGTGATTTTTTACCGACCACCTAGCACACGTTGGCTAGCGTCTTTTACAAAGTTTTATGTATACGAAAATTTAAGACTGAATCTGCATGAAGAAATGCACGTCCACAACCTTAAAAAAATACCTTTAACGTACAGAGACATTATTTACTGAGAAATGACGTATGTAATGAATATATGAACGGATTGATTCTCGACCTGCACATTTTCATTCTTCTGTATCTGTATCTCAGTTACACGAACGTGATTGTTACGTAACACCCTTATGATACATAAACCACTAAAAAAAAATAAATCAAGTATCTTTAAATGACTCACACTCAAATTATTCCCAGAATAATCAAATTAAACCACGGCTTCTTCCTTTTCTTCTCGTTATACCGCGAAAGCGCTCGACAGTGTTACCACTAACTCTGTTCTAAAAATAACAAAATGGCAAAGAATATAACTAAAAGTGGTTAAACTAAATAGCAGCTACAAATAATAATAAACAGAATATTACTTACATTCCATGAATCTATTGATATATTCGCTCAATTTTTCAGTCGGGTCGGGACTAATATAGTTTGATTCTCCGTTCCCATATGGAATGAATAGTAAATACGGATAACTTTTATTTGGTAATCACGAACTACTCATAAAGTAAGTTCTTTCTTTTAAATTTTTATTTTATTTATTTATTTATGACTTCTTTTACGTGACGAAGTTACGGCTCTCTAGTTTATTGAACGACTTTTACTTCATTTTGATTTCATTATATTTTGAATAGTTAATTCCCAATCATGTACTGAGCTATTGTTTTATAAATAATGTGAAAAGATCTCAAGGTAAGAAATGTCCTGGTGTCAAGTCACAATAATAATAATAATAATAATAATAATAATAATAATAATAATAATAATAATAATAATAATAATAATAATAATAATAATAATGAATTCGGAATTTGAATATAGGTTATAAGCTAAAAGGATTCAGGGTTACTAGCTACTGTAAGTTACGTATTAGATAGGCATTCTACAAACGTAAATGAATTATAGATTAACAATTGTAAATATTATTATAGGAGCAAAATTTTCATTTATTATCCATTCTCGAATAATTTTGTCAGTGAAACGAAGGTTGCTAGAAGAAATCATGTAATTGTCTTAGCATCATACAAACAAGAATAGCATGTGTTTCTAAGATGTATGTAATCATTAGTAATATTTTAACATAATTTACTACAGAGAAATCAGGCATCCTGGCAGTCTCCACCAATGTTTGAGATTCTAAAGAAAAAATTGTTAAACTCTATAGTTCCCAATCGTTAGATTAGATAATTCAAGCCAAAGTTAGGATAACTCTTCGATACTTCCGTCTAAATGAAAAGAGGGTATGTTTAGTACAAGGGGTCCAGAAGCACGTAAAAAACACAAAATTTACAGGAGAAATGACTGATGCAAGTACTTAGACGTAACATAACGTAACCAAATCTAACCTAACCTAACATAAACTAACATAAGCTAACCTGAACTAACCTAAATTAACGTAATATTAGTAGAAATAAGCGAAATTCTATAATTTATTTGGAAAATTATGTGGGACTCCTACACTAATATAACATAAACTAAACTAACCTAACGTAACCTAAATTAGCCTAACTTAACTTAAAGTAACCAACCCTACCCTAAACTAACCGAATGTGAACAGAAATTACCATAATTGTAACATTTTTTAGAGAAAAGAGCTGGACCCCTTCTGCTAAACATAAGCCATGAAAAGTTGCAGGCAGGGGCGTCATTTAGGGGGGAAGGGGGGGGTAAAATTCACAGGATTTTTCGTTGTGCTATTCACGCAAACTATAGTTTAATGTATTTTGACATGTGAAAAGTTGTCTTGCTTGTACTATTTTAAGTTGAGGCATGCTGACTACAGACAGCAGTGTCTAATGTGGTAATTAGTTGAAAGATGGCAATTCATGTGAGAGATGTGACATTTTGATTGGATTGAGTATAGCCCGCTCCCCCAGTGATTTTTAACGAATCATAGTGATTGTAACGATTCATGTAAGTTCATAATGAATCGGAATCGCTTGTTATAAAGATTTAAGATGCAAATCTTGTGGTAAGGAAGCTTAAGTATAAGTAGTGGTAGAAGTAGTGGTAGTAGTAGTAGTAGTAGTAGAGTAGTAGTAGTAGTAGTAGGAACGGGTTAGAAGCCCCGCAGGGGTTGGTTGGGTTCTGTTCTCGATATAAGTAGTAGCAGCAGTACTAGTAGTAGTGACTCTTCCAGTTCCGGTGACAAAGAACTGGGGGGAGCGGGCTATACACAAGCCTTTTGATTTTTAATTTGCTGGTGAGGAACAGGAGTTAATAAATTTTGAGAGGCAGAAATTGAGCAGATGGTGTGATAAATGTAGGACAACTATGAAACTTACATAGCCTATTTAAAAGTTAATATCTTAGTGATGATGCGAAAAAAAAGGTGAGAACATGGAAGGTTATCAATGCATTTACCACAACAAATTAATTGCAGTAACTTGGTTAGGTAGTATTTGTGATTTTTTACCGACCACCTAGCACACGTTGGCTAGCGTCTTTTACAAAGTTTTATGTATACGAAAATTTAAGACTGAATCTGCATGAAGAAATGCACGTCCACAACCTTAAAAAAATACCTTTAACGTACAGAGACATTATTTACTGAGAAATGACGTATGTAATGAATATATGAACGGATTGATTCTCGACCTGCACATTTTCATTCTTCTGTATCTGTATCTCAGTTACACGAACGTGATTGTTACGTAACACCCTTATGATACATAAACCACTAAAAAAAAATAAATCAAGTATCTTTAAATGACTCACACTCAAATTATTCCCAGAATAATCAAATTAAACCACGGCTTCTTCCTTTTCTTCTCGTTATACCGCGAAAGCGCTCGACAGTGTTACCACTAACTCTGTTCTAAAAATAACAAAATGGCAAAGAATATAACTAAAAGTGGTTAAACTAAATAGCAGCTACAAATAATAATAAACAGAATATTACTTACATTCCATGAATCTATTGATATATTCGCTCAATTTTTCAGTCGGGTCGGGACTAATATAGTTTGATTCTCCGTTCCCATATGGAATGAATAGTAAATACGGATAACTTTTATTTGGTAATCACGAACTACTCATAAAGTAAGTTCTTTCTTTTAAATTTTTATTTTATTTATTTATTTATGACTTCTTTTACGTGACGAAGTTACGGCTCTCTAGTTTATTGAACGACTTTTACTTCATTTTGATTTCATTATATTTTGAATAGTTAATTCCCAATCATGTACTGAGCTATTGTTTTATAAATAATGTGAAAAGATCTCAAGGTAAGAAATGTCCTGGTGTCAAGTCACAATAATAATAATAATAATAATAATAATAATAATAATAATAATAATAATAATAATAATAATAATAATAATAATAATAATAATAATAATAATGAATTCGGAATTTGAATATAGGTTATAAGCTAAAAGGATTCAGGGTTACTAGCTACTGTAAGTTACGTATTAGATAGGCATTCTACAAACGTAAATGAATTATAGATTAACAATTGTAAATATTATTATAGGAGCAAAATTTTCATTTATTATCCATTCTCGAATAATTTTGTCAGTGAAACGAAGGTTGCTAGAAGAAATCATGTAATTGTCTTAGCATCATACAAACAAGAATAGCATGTGTTTCTAAGATGTATGTAATCATTAGTAATATTTTAACATAATTTACTACAGAGAAATCAGGCATCCTGGCAGTCTCCACCAATGTTTGAGATTCTAAAGAAAAAATTGTTAAACTCTATAGTTCCCAATCGTTAGATTAGATAATTCAAGCCAAAGTTAGGATAACTCTTCGATACTTCCGTCTAAATGAAAAGAGGGTATGTTTAGTACAAGGGGTCCAGAAGCACGTAAAAAACACAAAATTTACAGGAGAAATGACTGATGCAAGTACTTAGACGTAACATAACGTAACCAAATCTAACCTAACCTAACATAAACTAACATAAGCTAACCTGAACTAACCTAAATTAACGTAATATTAGTAGAAATAAGCGAAATTCTATAATTTATTTGGAAAATTATGTGGGACTCCTACACTAATATAACATAAACTAAACTAACCTAACGTAACCTAAATTAGCCTAACTTAACTTAAAGTAACCAACCCTACCCTAAACTAACCGAATGTGAACAGAAATTACCATAATTGTAACATTTTTTAGAGAAAAGAGCTGGACCCCTTCTGCTAAACATAAGCCATGAAAAGTTGCAGGCAGGGGCGTCATTTAGGGGGGAAGGAGGGGGCAATTGCCCCCCCCCTCCCCCAAGAGCTTGAGGAATACATATACTTTAATCGATTGTCTACTAATACACTAGTGCAAAACGCGAAGGTCTTATGACGGTGGTGCTTTTGCACCCCTCAAGCGAAGTCTGAAATGACGCCCCTGGTTGCAGTCAGTGGCGTAACAATGGCCTTTGGCGCCCCTAGGCAAAATCTCTAGTGGCGCCCATCTCACCCATCGAATAGGTCCCATATATGACCATCTATAACTTATGCGTACGGGCAGAAACGGCCATAAACAACATTATCAGTGGGAGGATATTAACCATTTTTCTTTTTATATCGTTATGACATGTCTTTTAAAAGTAAACTGGACAGAATGCCCTATTCATTAAAAATATACTCATGTAAAATTCGGACTTTTTTTTGCAGTGGTAGAGTAAATAAACAATAATATATCAACCAGTATTACCAAAAGGATTTCAAATAATTATAGTATGTTACAATTTTACATAATTATAAAATAAATAGGGCCTAATAAACCTTGTGAAACCGATTATAAGCATGTTTCTAGTATCAGTTATTATTTTTTAAAAAAAGTCGACCAATTCTACACAAAATCGGAAGTGTTTCTTTCTCCCTTTTATTTTTTTATCAGATCAGATTCAATTCATGAGCTCTTTTTCTCTCAATATTCAGCATGGTCACACCCCAAAGGCATTCTGAGATATGTATGGATTAATTTGAACTTAAAGAATGATCGCTCAACAGTTGCAACAGGAAGATTTACATATAAACAAAGCGCAGTTACCAGATTTGGAAATACTGAGCTGTCAGATTCGGTAATAAAATGAATCGCTTCGCGGGTTGAAAGATTTGAAAGTCTGTCTTGAAAAGAGTCTTTGAAAGTCAACACTATTCGTGGAAAATCACTGGATAAATCGTCCGCATACAGAAGCACAAAGTCATAAGACTACTTGGTGACCTCCTCTCCTGGAGTGGTTCGAACTTTGAGGGGCATAAGAACGAAAATCTTTCACAAAGTTTCCTCATTCTTTCGAAGCGTGCCCTTATGTTTACTATTACGGAGTCGAGGATAGGCCATAGCATTTTGATCTCGGATTCTTTGACAGTGCACGTACATCGCGTATCTTATGCCAATTCATCACTGGCTTCCTTCTTTCTTCTAACTTATCTGAAACACCAAGTTTGCGTGCGCAATCACGGGCTTTCTCGAATATTTTAGATATATTCTTTCTAAGATCTTTCACCATTGTACAGCATTTTTTCAGTTCTCTTTGGCACTCTGACAAGCACATACTGGGGTTCTGCAGCTTTTTTGACACTACATTAATGCTGCTTAGAATTTTTCCCGCAAAGCAAGCATTACCACGAAATCGAACCCTTCCATTTTTCGTTTATAAGAGCTGATTCTGTGCGTTCTTTTTCCATTCCAGTAAGGAACATGACATTAATACATTTCATAATATAATACTGGGTTCACATTATGTGCTGCGCAGTGAACATATGGGGCGTTCTAGGCATGTTTTTGAATCCGTGTTTGCAAGCCAGAAATACGACCACTCACTCCTGCTGCTTCATCGTAGCCTTGCCCCCTGCACTTCTTAATGTTAATCTCGTTTTCTAATAGGACTTTTAGTATTAAATCTTCATAATTTTCTGCACAGTGTTCGTTTGTATCATAAAATCCAAGGAATCTTTTTACAATTTCGAACTGTGGGAAATGATCACTAGGTTTAGAAGATAATATAATGAATGATGATACTTACATGCTCGATTTTTGTAATATCTTGCGTCGAATCCAGAATAATGCTGGAAAAAGGAGTCTCTTGAATCTTATTTCAGATATCTTTCTTAATTTTGTTTTGCAGTGAGATCGATGATTTCATTCTGAATTTGTGAGCTTAGATATTTGATCTTTCTAAAAGGCTCTTCAAAACTTCATCAAATTCTGCCGTAAGATTGATAGTTTGAAGGAAATTACCTGTACTGAGAAAAATCCGTTCTCCGCACAGCGGTATATTATAAAAATATACGGCATCCTCTTGCTTACTACAGAAACATATGTTATTCTTATGCTACATACGCGTTGAACTTAAATGTTACATTATCCCGTTGCAGGATGTCTGACACCTAAAAGTTTTTCGTATATCACATGCATATGCTTATGTTACGTTCCTTAACTCGTGGGCGGCGATTAGGGGAAGCAAAGGGGGGCAGTTGCCCCCCGCACTTTTTTGAAGTAACCCATTAATGTATATAGTTTCATTTAGAAATGTAAAGTTTTTGTATGTATTACTGGTTCATAGAAAAAATGGTGCCATATATTTGCCGTTCCGTGAGTAGATATGGGTTGTCTTCCCGTGGAGTAAAGAAAACTACAGGAATTGCGTTCTAATTGCCACAGATTATAGCCCCAATATTAACCTATAGGAGCACCAACAATTTCAGCATATTTTCACTTTTTACAAGGGCTCGATATATTATTAGTCAGCCGCTTTGAAACTAATTCAGAGAGCATTTCACAATAGAAAAAAATGTCTTTCACAAGTTATTTTTTAATTGCACAAAAATTGACAGTTCCTAAAATGTCTTTTCTTTCTAAAGTAAGGGGGGGAAAGCGTAATAAGAAACAACTTCTATCTTTTCCATTGTTTTGTAGTGTAATGTATGAATGAAGTGGTATGTTAGAGGTGTACGAGTGTATACACAATTAAATTTAGTGAATTCAACATAATTCTAGGTTTTAGTGTTATTTTGTATAACTGGAGTATGGAGTGATTCTAAGTATTGTTGTGTTTTGATGTGCTCCAAGAAAATTAAAACTGCACCTAATGGCAACGAACATGTTTCGGGAAGTTGCAAAAGCAAATATTTCTTTAAATGTCGTAGCATATGCTTGTAGTATTTGCTGTCTTTCATTTTCTAAGAGTAATAATATACATTTAATAGCATGTGTGGAATTAAAAATTAAGTTGTTCATTAATCCCTGTTTCAATATGACTTTTGCAAAACAAACATCATTATTAGAGGCACGAGTTTTTCGCATTGGGCGACAAAACGAAATGCGTCAGAATTAAGTAATTTTCAGTTTCTTGACGTATTGTGATATTCTATGTGTATTTTCATTGTTTTCTGTTGCGCGATAAAACGCGAAATTGGCAGTTTTGCGCGAAATTTCTAACAATTCGCAATATAATGCGTTTAAACATTCGTTTTCATTAATTTGGAAACGCCAGTTTTCCGCTGTCGGAACAGTACAACGTGGCATGAACGGTGCATTTTGGGTAATTCGGATAGAGAACATGTTGCAGAGCCTCTTTGGTGGAAAAACTAAAGCACACTTACGTTTGTTACGAAGTGAAAAGGGGCTAGTGTTGAATGTGACTTTTAAAAAATGTGCATAAAGATCATCCTTGAAGCTTTCTTCGCAAAGAGAAGACTCCAAAACTATAGAAGTATATGATGCTTTGGGAAAGCTATTTGATCCTTCTGTAATTGCATGTGGAAGTACCGCATTTGGAGTTTACAAAGTACCCTATGAACTCTTGACAAGTGATTCGTCTGGAAAGTACAGTGTAATGGATATTTTGAATGGACAAATCTTCTGAAGTGATGATTGTTTGAAGTTTGTTGTAAACGCACTTACATATGTGTGGCTTCCAACAAGCAATGCCAATTGTGAGTTTTCTTTCCCCAAGTATGGACTGGTGATAAGTGGCAAACGTACTACAATGAAGGAAAATGTAAAAATGTGTAACATGCTTATGTTTAATGCTTAAATGTAACTTGTCCCTATGTGTTTCATAAGATAGCAAAACTTTCCTACTCATAGTACGTTTAGTTACTGATTTTCTTTCATTTGATTTTTTTAAAAAAAATATAATTTTCTATAAGTGAAATTTACAATGTCAAGTGCAATATTCAATGTATTTTGTTTTTAGGTTATTAATGGTTTATTTCTGTAGTGATCTATAAATAGAAGGAATAATTATAAAAATGTAGGGGAATATCTTTTTCACAAGAGCTAAGAAATGCAGAATTTTATTTGGAAAATGCGACAAAACGCGAAATATGTAAAACGAAACGCGAAATTTTCAAATTCTTAGTGCGAAAAACTTGTGGCCCTAATCATTATTTATTACTATGATTAATATTATCCTTTCTATTTATTTGTTTTGCAAATTTGTTATTCAATAATCTGATCTCTCAGTTTTCCAGGCAGAATTTTAAGATGTTCATGAGCAAGGTATCAAATCTCTTCTTACACTTTCGTTGTTTAAGAATACAAAGGGCTACTACCAACTGGCGTTGCTCTTGTCAAAATATGAAATATTATATACGGTATTTTAACTGAAAAAGATAGTATCCTATTAGTTATACAACATTTCGTCAAACAAAATATTAGAAACAAGCAGGAAAACTAACATTTATATGCAAATATTCAGATCATGCCTTGCCCCCCCCCACTTTTAACGTCCAACCGCCGCCACTGCCTCAACTACAGGGTGCGGCACGTAAAACCGGCCCATAAAGTGAACACATAAAATGAAATGTAATGTATTGAATATGATTAACTACAACACATACAGATGGTGATCAGAAAAATGGAAACACCTGAACGAAATTTGCAACTTACCAGATTAATATGGTGTCGGGTCACCTTTCGCCTTCAGAACAGCCTTGATGCGACGTGGGATGGAGGCATTGAGGTCGTGAATGGTAGCAAGTGCAATTTTACACCATTCCTCGTGCAGGGCATTGGCCAGTTCTGTGAGAGAGGATGGAGGTGGAAATCGTCGCCGGAGTCATGTTTCCAAGAAGGACCACAGATGTTCAATTATGTTTAGATCTGGGGATTGGGCGGGCCAGGGGAGGTGTTGAACTTCATCCCGATGATCCTCAAACCACGCTGCCAGCTGTGTGAATGGGCGCATTATCATCCTGGAAGTTCACGTCATTGTCCGGGAACAACATCCGGACCATAGGATGCAAGTGGTCTCCTAAAATTGCGACATAATCGTTGGCAGTGATTCGTCCGCTAAGTGTGACCACAGGACCCAATGAAAACCATGATATGGCGGCCCACAGCATCACCGAGCCGCCGCCATGTTTCACAGTTGGGCGGAGACACTGCAGATCATAAGCTTCTTTGGGCGTTCTCCACACATAAACACGGCCCGTGGTTGGGAATAGGGTGAAGGATGACTCATCCGACCATATCACAGGTTTCCAGTCCTCAATGGTCCAAGTGGCATGGTCGAGGCACCATTTGCGGCGTGCGAAAGCGTTATGGTCCCTGATGAGCAGTTTGGCCCATGCAACACGACCTCGTAAGTTCATGTCATGTAGTTCGCGGCGGACTGTAATTGTCGAAACAGGAAGGGGGAGGTGCTGATTGAGTTCCTCCGTCACTTGCTCCGCAGTTCGACGACGGTTCTGCGTGACAATGCGCTTTAATACCCGGCTTGACCTGTCACTCATGTTTTTTTTCCGCCCACTGTTCCGCTTCCTCGATGTGGTTTTCCCGTGTGTTGTGTAGGCCGTCATCACCTTCGACACTGTCCAACGCGACACACCTAACTCAGTAGCCACTGCCGTCACACTCACTCCACATAATCGCGCACCAACAATTTGCCCTCTTTGAAAGTCTGAGAGGTCTCCCACTTTACACTACCTCCGTCTGCTGCAGCCAATGGACACTGCGTTCCACTGCGTCTGACGTAGTATGGAGACCGACCTAACACACCACCACCAGCGGTCCGGCGCTGCGGGCGCTACGACACCACTGCCAACCCATACATCTGACGTGTTGCCAAGTACAGGTGTATCCATTTTTCTGATCACCATCTGTAAATGAAATGTAATGTGTTGAATATGACTACTCACCTTCACAGCAGCCTTCACAGCAGGTGCTGAAAGTGTCCTCCGCCCACTTCAACACACATGTGAGCACGATTGAGGAGATTCATATATACCCTTGTCAGTTCTTGTGTTATAATGCTATTGGTGACATCCTGGATCCTGGTCTTGAGTTCTTCAATTGTGTGTGGATTTGTTTCGTATACTCTTCCCTTTACAGTCCCCATAAGTAAAAGTCACACGTGGACAAGTCTGGTGACCGAGGAGGCCACAAGCCTTTGCTGATTGTCCTCTCTGGTGTAAACATCTCATGCACAAGGGACAATGATGCAGCTGATGTGTGGCATGTTGCACCGTCCTGCTGAAAGTAACATAACTGACGCTCCTCTTCGGTCAAGTGTGTATAAAACTCCTCCAGGATTCCCATATACACGTCACTGTTCACTGTCGTCTCAAAGAATATGGGCCCAATAACGTGTGTGGCGGAAATGGCACACCAAACACCGATCTTCTCATCATGCAAGGGTACCTGGTGGATTGCGTGTGGATTTTCTGTCGACCAATACCGGTTGTTTTGGGAATTTACGTACCTAGACAGGTGGAACCACTCCTCGTCACTCATGATGAGCATTAGTGGATCCAAGAAACCACTGGCAACATTGCTCAACAGCCATGAACAGAAATGCACCCACTTCTGCAGGTCAGGCTCCTTCAGTTCTTGCACAACACTTATCCGGTACGGTTTTAACTTCAGTCCCCATAAAACACGTCTGCAACTTCTCTCACTCGCATGAACCTGTTGACACAATCTCCTGGTTGACTTTCGAGGACTTCTTGTCATTATCACCTCCACCTGCATCTTTAATTCAGGTGTGCAGACAGATGGTCGTCTGTTTCTGGGAGCATTTTGAACCGATCCTGTACGCCGCCATTTTTCAATCAATTCCTGAATGGTGCTTTTTGCTGGCACAGAACGTCCTGGAAATTTCTCCCGAAACAAATTCTTTGTTTTCACAAAAGATCCAGTGAGAATGAACCCTTCAACAATGGCAACACGCTCGGGTATCGAATACGGCATTATCACACACTGACACTCACCCGGCTTAACACAACGAGGCCTTTTTCTCAGCTGGTTTCGACAAGTTTCACTGGCTGCGGCTGCACGTGACTGCTGCAGGTCACGTAAGTCGACCCGACCTCGACACGCCATCTCTTGGTAGGAAGGTAGATTATTTAAGTGTTGCCAAAAACACAATATACGAGAATATTACGACGGGCCTGTTTTACGTGCCGCACCCTGTATATGTTATATACATTCATTTGCATGTGATATCCTGATCTCCTATATTGTTTCATACGAAGAGTATGCAAGGCTGTAGTCGAGGGTACACGGTGGTACACGCCGTATACCAACTGCTTAATCTTAGTCATTAGAGTGTACCTTCTGCTTCAAAGCGTGCAGTACTTTCTGATTTTGTTTCGTTAATATTTATTTATATATTTAATCGGGCCACGACACCAATGATAAACTTGCTATATAACCTTCTTTCTTATATTCTTAGAAAGTGTTTAAATATATGAGTCATGAGGAAGATCCAGCGCAATTTTTTCTGTTCCTTCTCGGAGTGAATTTGTCCCTTCTCCATACTCATTTATGTTATTAATGTTGTGACTAAAGTAAGGAGTATCATCAAGAAAATAGCATGGAATGCTTTAAACTATAATACAGTAATGTATGCTTTATATTTTAATTGAATTAATTAATAAATACGATTTACATTGTTCATTAAAATGCCTTCAGTGTCTTATGACAATGATAAATTATCACAGATCAGTGTATATCCCCTGAAAATTTTAGGACTACAGCACAGAAAGTACGTAAAAGATGGAACACTTATAGGGAAAGTATTATAAAACATACGTTTTCATTTATACGTCTGCTGTACGTTAAGTCCAAAAACTACAGGAATTACGCATGTAACCTACCTTTTTAAGTACGCCACCTACATTTTTTTTCTTAGTGTGAGTTGTAGTATTCTTTCACAGATTCTCGAGTTAACAAAGTGCCACATTACCAGAACACAAGGAAATGATAACGAAACATTCGTTTAATACTACCTGCCAATAATTAATGCTCGCTAGTGTTTCCAAATCGAGTTTGCTTATCATTTTTCGCCTTTTGAACCATACAGATTTCGCCATTACTGACTGAATATGGCTTTTTGAGTTTTCACCTCTTGTTAGTTATTTTGACAATTTCTTCCTGTATATATGCCATTAATCCATTCTTCTCGGAAATTTCATTCCCGCTTATCTGCAAACACCCAGCAAGGCTCACAGTAGATCACATCCAACTTGTGAGAATAACATAACCATAGTTATTCTAGGAGAAAACCGGCTTTATTTCGAAACATGTAGTACCCATTGGAAAATCTGAGGTTTCCATCATTTTAATTTGTAGGATACACAGTAATCATGGCATGCATGAGCCATAGTTCAAAATCTGCTTTTTAAAAAACAATATTTGTCACTTCAGACGGGCAGTGCCTCTATCTGTCACGTCTACAAAATTACTGTAAGTAATATTGCAATCAATATTTTTTTTTAAAAAAAAAATCAGCTAATTATTACTCTCAAATAATGTTGAGTTTAGAGCCCAAAGAGATCAATATTCTCATCACCATATAACATTACGTCATCTTAGTCAGTATCAGGAGCGGACGAAGGCAAAATTTTTACCCGGTCAAAGTGTCTTTTTGGACCCCTCCCCCACAGCTAGTCCTGGCCTATATTTTACATTTTATTACAGCGATATTAGAAAATACATTTGAAAATTTATTTTGAGTGCTCGTTTGAGTGCTACCAGACGTTGGTGCCCAGGGCAGTTGCTCGGTTTGCCCGACCCTTGGTGCTTCTCCTTGGTTCTCTGTAGCCGCGATACGTGACAATTGTGCTGTGCTTCATAAACTTCCCAAAGACTCAGGACTCTGTCGCTAAGTTTAAAAAAGAACTCCAGAAATATTTATTACAACACTGATTTACTCGGTAGAGGAATACATGAATTGCAAAATGAATAAAAATGTTATATGATGTACAGTAAATCAGTGTCATTACTTGCTTTTAGCATTAGATATTTGTTTGAGGATTTCAAAATACACTGCAAGAAATAGCTGCTTGCTCTAACTTTATTTTTAATAATGATGTCATGTAAAATGTGATGTATAACAAGATGTAAGATGTAAGACATAATTATTAACCTAGTGTGTGTAATTTTCACTATTATTATTTCTTTTACTTTCTTATTTATATATAAGTGACGTGTCCACTTCATATGTATTTTAGTGCAGTGCTAAATGTATGAAAAAAGGACGAAATAAATACAATACAATACAATCATGGCAACACTTTTTAACTCGTTTTAATCCAGATCTTATAGGTCATAGACTTCGTCATTATTATTGAAAGCCTGTTACGAGGGAAATTTTATTTGAAGTTAGTAATCCTAATAGATATAATATAGGACTTATATCGTATTAAAACAGGAAGAATAATTTCTTAATGATACAGTGCTATGACCTCAACGAGTTTACTGTAATGCCAATAATATGATACGAAAATATAATAAACGGCGAGCGAAGTGAGCAGGAATTTTTATTCTTGTCATGTTCGGAAATGAAGACCGCAAAAACTTGGGGCTCCATTTATATAATTTGCCTTTTTGTTAAAAACCTGGGTCGCCCTTAGTATACCGAAATGTCCTGCGCCCGTAGACAAGCCTACCCTGCCTACCCTATTGCTACGCCACTGGTTGCAGGGACTGACTCTCGTTACTAGATGAATAATATTAATTGATTTAAAGCATTACATAAGTAATTTCTCCACTTCTTTTTACGAATATTTTGTATGTCATAGCATGTGCATATTATAAATAATATTGAGATTATTTGGTAAACTTAAATAATAATTTGAATGTTTATATGTATAAATTATTTAGCCATATAATGAATACATATAAAATATATCTGCAAATTTACACAATAAAAAAGTTCATAAGTGAGACTTCTGTCCTATATTATCTTCCCTGTATTTTCAATTTTCCGTTCCTTTTTGCTATCAAATCGTGACTTACAAAGTAAATCAAAAGTATCCAATCACTTTTTCATAATTGTCTGCTTTCTTAGCGCTCTAGTTACACCGTTTTGGGTAGAAAGTTGGACACCAAGATCGTTATATTATTAATAGTGTTACTTTTAAATTTCCTTTCGGCCTTCCGGGAATTGCTACTGAATATTATACTTGGAGACTTGCTTCTTATGCAGAGTCGTTTCGACGTATGATTAGCGTCATATTAAACTACTGACTACTGCAGGAGACTTATGTTAGTCGAACTCTTTAGTATGGCACTAATCGCGTTTTAAAACGACTCTGCATAAGGCCCTTGAAGTTCGAGCTCAGTAGCGTTGACATCAACTTTCTATAATCTAGCTCGCTGTCGCACCGGTATCATGCTCTGAAACAAATCATAATTTATCCAAAGAATAGCCTTGTTAGGCAACTGAAATTTACATATTACTTTATTCAGATCTGGCGAACCCGACCGAGCATTATGCTAATTAACACACGGTCATACACAGGAATCGAGATCAAATTTATCTTATCTAAATTTGACCACAGCCATCTTTACAAAATAGTGGTAGACGCACACCACCGAGGTTGTTAAACCAAATGTATCCAATCAAACTTTTAGATTTTGTCAGAAATCAGATACAAAAATGAATATTAATAGGAGCTTATTAAATATTGACTTGCATTATCACAACGCAATGTTTGCGACAACTGGCGTGAAATGTTTGTGATGCGGCTAACATCAATATATTTAACCTTTAAACGCCTATTGACGCAACCCTGCATCATGGCATTAAGCCTTCATAGCTCAGCCCCTTATTAAGGCACGATGATAATTTTGGTATGAATGTGTTCGTGAAGGATGAAGCTTTCCAAGGATATGCATTTTATATATGTGGCAAAACTTTTTCATCAGTTTTTTTTTTGGGGGGGGAATGCAACATTTTTGGGGATGCAATTTTTTTGACCTCCCCTCACTACACGCTAATACCCTGCAACTTATTGGTAATGTGCGTGAAATAAGGGAAGGGCAAATTTGACCAATTTTGGGTTGCCAGGTCCTCCAAATTCTATTTTTTCATATTTTCCCGGATATTTCTTTTCTTCTTCTTCTTCTACCAATAAAGCGGGAAGCAATTTCGCGACGACCCGCTCGGGAGAGTAATACTCCCGGAAGTACGTTTTTCCGCGTGCTACTCTAGCCAGCTGTTTTACGCGCTATCCTAGCCAGTTGTTTTAAGTTGGTCACAACATTTATATCATGAAGTACAAGGGTAACAAAACGAGCCCTATATAATGGAGTACAAGGGCATAAGTACTACAACTACTTATCTGCACAAAAATAAATAAATCACTTTTTTAAGTATTATTTTCATATTATTTTAATTTAATAAGTGTTATAAAAATAACTTTCTTCGGGCCGGGTTTGAACTCGCGCCAAAAGAGTCTTCTATTACTAGCACATAGCGCTAGTCCACTCGGCCACGAAGGCCAACAGCAGCAAGCGTTTGCTTTCTGCTACTTTAATGCAACGTGGCAAGAAGTGGATAACGCCAACCAATCAGAACTGTGTTTCTCGTTTCTACTTCCGGGAGCATTACTCTCCCGAGCTAGTCCTATTTCGCGGATCCCAAGAGTTTGATATCCTCTGATCTCATTGGCCGATACAAATAAGGCAACAAGAGTCATAACGTACATATAGCAGAAAGTAAAGGTCAATTGCTGTCGGCCCTCGTAGCCGAGCGTGCTAGTGTAACGTGTTAGTAATAATGAAAATCGTTTTTGGCGTGGGTTCAAACCCTGCCCAACGAAAGTTTTTTTTTATTTTTTAAATATTCATAACACTTTTTTCATTAAAATAAGATTGAAAATAATGCTCAAAAAAGTGATTTAACGATTATTTTTTTTAAATTTTCATAACACTTTTTTCATTAAAATAAGCTTGCAGTTTTAGTATACGGATCCATCGTAAAAGTAGTAGTAGTAGTAGTAATCAGCGGTGCAAATCTGTCTTCAACATTGGGGGGACGGGTGGCCGTTCCCATAATCTTTTTTTAAGCGATGTTCAAAATATTTATGAAGTTCAAAAACAATGCTGTGGAGGATCAGAGGAGCAGAGTTATCTTCAACATTGGGAGGGGAACAGATTTGAGGCTTATTCTGGGGGGGCATCAATTTCATCTCACTTTCCTTTGTGAGAATCGGACACAAACCATCACATTTCTCCCGAAAGAGCACATTTCAAATGGGAATATTGGGGGGACAGTTCTCCCCAGTTCCAAGATTGGAGGGGACATATCCCCCTCATCCCCCGGGATTTGCGTCAGTGGTAGTAATAGTAGTATTAGTATTATTTTATTAGTAGTAGTAGTAGGAACGGGTTAGAAGCCCCACAAGGGTTGGTTAGGTTCTGTTCTCTTGCCCAAATTTTTCTGTACATTTTACATGACCAACTTCAAACAGCTGGCTAGGGTAGCGCGCGACTACAGAAACTCTTGGGATCGGCCTAAATGCAAGCGGGAATTGCACAAGTTTTTCCTCGTTGGCTATAAACTTTCCAACGATCTACGAATCAGTGTTGCCATACTTGGTACAATTGTACCAAATTTATCCTTTTTTGTCATTCATCGGCCCGTTGATATCACTCTAGCATTTTCAGCTTTTTTATGTGAAAAAGTTGTACAACTCTACCCAATTCAGCGCCATTTAACAAATACTTGTCACATTTTCTGTTTTTTTTTTTATGTTTTCTGTTTCTATTCGTGTATTATGAGTATATGTGCAACACTAGTTAGAAATAATAGATATAATTGTAACCTAAAATTATTAATAATGTGTTATGATGTCTTTCAGAAAAGGTTCTAGAATCCTGGACCGGTTTTTAATTTTTTCCAGATGTCAGTTTACTTACCTTATATTCTTCTTATAGACTATTATCTTCCTTCGTTCGTGAAATAAGCGAGAATACAGTGCAATCATTTATATTTTAATATTTTATAATACGCATTGTTTACACACGAACTCGAAGATGATTGAGTTGATCCTCTTATTATATATTTCTTTTCATATGTGGCCATAATACCGTTATGGTTTATTGATCACTTTCAAATAGAGACGCGTTTGGTTTCCTTACAATACATACCGAAGATGATAACTGTTTTCACTTTTAATTTGCGGCCTTTGTTATACTTCCTAAGTACGAGAAAAGTGTCATCTATTTCCACGGTTGTTCGGGGTTCTCCTATTTGGGTGTTTTTAAAAAGTTATTTTTAAAGAGAGTACTGTCTTGATTTGGACTAGTGGAAGAGGGGGAGGAGTGTTCTAAAATATTACCTCGTTTAGTTTCGTGTTATAAAGCCATGCATTACACTGGCATAAAATAATGAATTCAGACCTTTTTGTTTCAATTTGGTACTATTTTTCAGCCCACTCCAGAGATAGGACTGTGGCATTGACTCTGTGGTAATTAGGGGCGTTATCAGGGCTGACAACGTGAAGGTCTGTAACCGCCCTTCTAAAATGATATAGAAATACATAGTTTTTATTAGGAATTTGAATTTGGTTGTGAATTTTTATCTCGCTTTGTATTGCAACAATGGCAATCATTTTTGCATATTATTGTCACAAGTATGTTGCCTACACATGAACTTCATTTTGCCAGCGTAGGGTAATTGTAAGGTTTACCAGGGCTTCCCAAATTCTATTTTCTTTTTTCATATTTTTCTTTTTCTTCTACAAATAAATCGGAAATTGCACAAATGTTACCTCGTTGGAATCTGTGATCCATAAGCTTTCCAATGATGTATGAATCATGACTCTGTGAAAATTAGGTGGTGGCCCAGGGCCACTAACGTGAGAGTCTATGATTTCGTTAAAATCCCTGGCTAGTGTTTAAGGGTTAATTTCACGCAGAGTAAAATGACAAACCAACAGAAAAATTGCATTGCGTTGTAATCCCAAATTTGCGATATTACGATGCGATACGATACGATATTTAATCGGTAGTCCGGGGTTCTGAATCTTTACAGCTAAATTAAACCATATCAACCAATGAAAGAAAGACTAGTTTTCACAACAGGGATAGGCTAAACCAGCCTCGAAGAGGTTGTAAACAAATACACAGGAATCGGATTCGACTAAGAACGGGTAGTTTTCTCGAAGAGATTCTTGCACACTGCATCCTCATCTTCCTGTACAAAAGTCTCACAGGTCGGTAACTTTAGTCGGTTAATATCGTTACACTTCAAAATGTTTTACAACAGCAACTGGTTGCCCTGTCGAGACACGAGTATTGAATAATGCAAAAGCTCTCTGCAGTAGGCATAACGAAATCCTTTGCGAACTACAACTGCCATATTATGGCATTATGAGGCCCAATGGTCCTCTGCATCACATGTGTTACTGTTAAAAACGAACCTGATTATAATTAAAAATTCATCGAATTATTATCTAAAGTTTAAATTTAATATATAATTTTCAAATTTGAAAACTCAGTGCTGATGGAAATCTTTAAGTTTTACGTCCCACGGTTATGCCGGTTAGGCTAAAGGAGACGGTGATGATGAGTAATGAATGAAATGGTGGAATGAAGGAAGTGGGAGGAAACGGGAGAACCCCGAGAAAACCCACGCACACGGTGTTTGTCCACCACAAAGTTCACTTGGCGGGGGCTGGGATCGAACCCGGGACCCCAAGCACCAGAGGTGAACGCTCTACCACTGAGCCACCGCGGCCCCTTCAGTGCTGATGGACTGTAGCCTCTAATACTCGACGAACACTTGTCTTTCGCATTTTCTCAATTAGAGTATGAGAACTTCGTGCCTGTTAAAGGTTCTAATTATTATTTCTCTTAAGTATTGTGCCTTTTGGCAGGTCCTGGGACTAATAAGGATTTTTTCCTTAATATAGCTAGGGAAAGCTAACAAAAAGTATACGTATGTTTGGAATCGAAGATCAAACATTCGACCAGTTCAGTTGGATGAAACTTCTGAGAATACTTGAAGAAATTGGGGTCAACTGTATAGACCGACGACTTATTCGCAACCTATATATAGGACAATGAGTGAAGTTGCACTTGAATGAAGGAGAAACCAATAGTGTGGAGACTGGAAGATGAGTCATGCGAGGATATAATATGTCGCCCCAATTATTCAACATGTTTAATGAAGAAAGCATTAATGGAAATTGGGGATTTCAAGATTGGTGGGCAGATCATCAACAAGATGAAGTATACAGATGATACAGTTATTATAGCTAGAACCGAAGAAGGACTACAGAATATTATTGGCAAAATAACTGACACTGGGAAACTATCTGGAATGGAAATTAACATTGAAAAATCGAAAGTGGTTCATATCCAGAGTGAACAGTATTTTTGTTCTGTCGGAATGAAGACGCAGAATACGATTGAACAGCAAATGCGATCAAGTTTTATGTAAATCTGAAAGGATGTGTCGCGTCTTAAGGGAGATCGCTGATCCCTGGGTTTTCTACTACGACAATGCGCCGTCACACGTCGCTATGCATAAGGAAGTGTCTAGCAAACCAGAACGTGGGCATCAGCCTCCTTGCAGCCTAAATTTTCTCCGCTCGACCTCTTTTTCATCCGTCGGATGAAACAGAGGGTGAAAGAACACAATGATAGGACAGTGGAAAGAGTGGAAACAACATCGACACATGTTTCCAGGACATTTGTCTTAGACATCCGTGAAACTTAATAAACTGGAAGAAGCGTCGGCAACAGCATATAGACGCAACGAGATCTTATTTTGATTAATTTTACCCCACTGCACAAATATCAGCATTTTTTCGTGAATGTAGTCCCTATACTTTTTAGACAAATCATGTAGACCTGAATTACAATTTTAAAAAGTAACTCTTTTTACTAGTGAGAAATGATAAAGCTTGAGGATGGTTGCTTATTTAAAAAAAGAGAGCGAGAGAGAGAGAATTCACGAAAAACGTTAACGATCGGAAATCCACATTCCTTCGGCTTCGCTTTTTAAATGAACTAACAAAGATTGTACTTACTTTCGATCTTTTAGGTGACACAATTAAACCGTTCTCGTCCAAAGTGCACTTTCTTTGGCTCTGACGTTTGCTTTCCTCTCTTTTAAAGCACTTTTCTCTGTCACGTTCCTAGATATCAGTCTTTTAAAGTGCACTTACCGACCCGTTGGTGCATTACGTATTCCTCTAGAGAAGCATATTACCAACTTTTAAATTCTTCAATCCTCCCTTCAAAACCAGGGTAATCAGGTGTTGTATAAATTAATGAATTTGGAATTCTTTTAATTTCTAATTAGTTTTAACTATCTTTTTATACCTTCTGAAATTTCAGACATATTGGTAATAGGTATCATCTAAGGAAAATCTTATACCTAACGGAAATATTTTTCTAATGTAATGCAAGCTATTGCATACTGAACCAGGAACCGTTCCTTTCGCCATATATACGCGTAAAATATGATTCACATTTATTACATTGATCTTCATTTCCAACACCTTGAGGTACCGTAACTGGGATCATTAATAATCCCATAATAACAACATAATGAATAAACATTTTAACTGTAGGCACTGCTACCTGGGGGATGACCAGGGCTATACTTTCCCAGAAAAATGTTAAAACTATGATAAAAGTACGGCATCGAAGGTTGGGCCGAATTTCAACTTTTTTCGAAAATCGGTTCGGCGAAGCGGTTAAAGGGTGTATTTTAGTGGGCAAAGTGTACCAGATTTTTTTCAGAATTTTTAGTCAACACCTTCATGTGCCGCACCATATTTCACGTTTCTGGCTGTGTAAATTGCATATATTCTCGTTTCTTTTAGAGTCAATCTTAGGGACAGCTTTAACTATACGTAATTAACCTTCCCAAAGCCCACTTTCGTTAAATTGATAAAATTTCAACGCTTAAGACAAGAATGTCGCGTCATTTTATATGTATGTATAAAAATGAATTTTTTAGAAGCCTAAAAGTAGAGTTTACTTTTTTACTGTAATGCAATTCATTATCAACATTCTCAATCATTTATTATTAAGCCAAATTAACCCAGAACTCGTCACGAGAAAGTGACTGCACTTCGAGTTCCGCCCTGTTTAATTTTCTACCATGGCCTTGTGTCCTCACTTACTTGCTTTACTTTAGTAGATGGCATAGTCTTTTGTCGACGCAAATGCTGGCATTTCCTTGCGAGAAAGCAAGGCACAGCGTATTGTGTCTAATTTAAGTAAATATTTACCAAAGGAGGACTGTCAGCAATATTACCGCAACTAATTCCAGGCGTAAGCTCACATTTAAAATCAATTTGTGTAGATCTAACCGGTGAGAGCAACAAAATAAGAAAGTAGTTCTGTTACTGACACTTACTAAGACATTAAAATAACTTATCTGGGCGGTATTCAGAGAGAATTCGTTAATCGACGGTTAGTCTCAGACTAGTTAGTAGGCATACTAACTCTTTACTAAGGAAAGTGCACTTTATGGTATTCAGAGTCTACTTTGAGTACAACTAAAATTATGATTTGGGTATGATTAACTAATATAAACCCAATGCATCGGGTGAGAACAAAAGTGTGGCAACTACGGAAAAGTAGAGCGCATGCGTAGTCTGTAAAAATGAAAATATATGAAATACGAAATGTTGTGTCGCACGCTAAACCGTGGGTAAAAGATTAGCCTCTGTTCTAGACTAATTAGTCACATGTGATTAACTTCGTCAAATACTACGTCCTAATCAGAGACTCTGAATACAATTTTGATAACCATCCTTTAGTCAACCTCATAGTATGACGTTAATCAGTCTTCAAAACGACTCTGCATAAGGCCCATCTAAGTTTGTTTTAGTAAAAGAAGAGTGTAGAAGAAACAAATATTTCGAAGTACTATTAAAATTTACCAGCACAGTAAATAAATAGCTGAATTCGACAGAAAATTTACTAGAGATGTAATAGGTTTATTTATTTATTTATTTTTTTTTTAACTTTTGATCACATTTATTTGATAAAAAGTGTCAGAAATCTCTTCGGTTTATTCTGTTTCATGATGGTTTATTCATGACACAGATGAAGAGCAATTACAAGCAGGTGTAAAATCCTTTAATTTCTTGGCAAAGCAATAAATGTGACGCCATTGAAATATATTCTCTACAAATATACAGGGTGTTTCAAAACAACACCGACAACGTTTGGGAGGTGATTCCTGACACCAAGATAAGACGAAAAGTATAGACCAACCTGGGTGCACAAATGCTTCCTTTCGGAGTTATAGGCTGCCGAAAACGTGAAAAAAAATAACTTTAAAGGCCCATAGCTCCAAAACTATGGAGCCTACCGTAGTCGGGTCAAGACATTACCAAGGAACTAATATGTGCTCTATCTAAAAATACATGCTTCAGAATCCTGCAGTACTTCCGCAACATTTTTTATAGAGGTAGTTAAGTAAGTACTTCAGATTATATGCCCGTAACCAAACTGCCTGTACAAAACTCGTTGCGTGGGTACCTTAGGATTCTGAAACATGGATTTTTGGATAGAGCACATATTAGTTCCTAAGTAAAGTCTTGACCCGACTACGATAGGTCCCATAGTTTTGGAGCTATGGGCCTTTGAAGTTCATTTTTTCATGTTTTCGGCAGCCTATAACTCCGAAAGGAAGCATTTGTCCACCCAGGTTGGTCTGTGTCAGGAATCACCTCCCAAACGTTGTCGGGGTTGTTTTGAAACACCCTGTGTAAGTTCAGCTCTCGATTATGATGTACTGAAAAGCTCACGTGTGAAAATATCAGCTGTGTTTCAACGACTACCGTTGAAAGGACTTTCAGCACAATCGACTCGGAGACTCATCATTGAACCACTACATGATTTCTGTGTAAAAAGAATAAATGTTCCAGGGAAGAATTTTTAACTCGTGTTCTTGAGCAATTTCCAGTGGCGTAGCAGCTGCCCCCGCAGTGCGGGGGAGCCCCGAGGTATAGGGGCCCCGAAGTCTTGCGATGAATAAAGATTTAAAGAAGTAGAACTTCAACCTTACTTCTGTCGGCTTTACAACTAGGGCCCCTTCTCTATACTTTGCGGGGGGGGGGGGCGCAAAAGTGTGCTACGCCACTGGCAATTTCCATTCAAAAGACAAAGAAGGATCCATTCGATTCAAATTAGGAATGCCTTTACAAGAATTATTACACGATTTCATAATGCGTTATAATTCTCTGGTAGGATATATATAAAAAAAAGTCTGATATTAAATTTAATACGATTATACATTTGCAATAAAATGTATCCTCGTCGCCATAAGTGCCTTTACATCGCAGTGACGGGTATGTGACCGCGCAGTACTCCAAGGAAGGGATGGTTGTATAAGAATTTGTGATTAATTTTGAAGAGTTTTTATTTTGACTAGGGAATTAACATAGGTGAAGGGAGTAAAGACACAGATTTGAAGCATCAGTTCACTGTTATTGAAGCATCAGTGCACGAAAAGATTCGTATTCTCAGTTTTTCTATTTATTGTTTTATATGTTAAGTTAAACACCACAATATGTATCACTGATATCGCAGATCGTATTAATTTTTAAAATCGTGTTTGTAACCTATTGTCAAAACATTCATCTCCAGACATGATGTAGAGAGAAGAGAAAGAGATACGTCATCTGTAATATATGTATATGTGATTCACTAAGTAACTGTAGAAATTAGTTAAAGGACACATAAGAGAGCGAAAAGGAGGTCTAGAAGTCTGAACTTTTTAGAGACGTCCTAGATAGGTGAAAATATAGTTAAAAATTGCAAAGGGTATCATGTAATTTACCTTTCTTTTCTTATATTCTAGTATACTTTTTCTTTCACATCCAAACATCTCTATTCAGAATTATGAGATAAAGGTGAAGAGAGAAACATTTCCATTTCAAGAATTATATCAGGAAAAAAATCGTTTGACTCAGACTAGACTCGAACTCGCAAACCTTGAAGCCATGGCTCAGCGCTCTACCGATTGAGCTAACAACTTCTGTTGAAAAAGCCTGATTTCTACAACTACCGGTTGCTGAATGGTGTGTATTAACCAAGTTTGCCGATATAATTGCTTCATATAGCTATTGCAATAATAATAATAATAATAATAATAATAATAATAATAATAATAATAATAATAATAATAATAATAATAATAATAATAGTAATAATAAAGCAGAAGAAGAAGAAGAAGAAGAAGAAGAAGAAGAAGAACAGAATTTAAAAAGTCGCATATGTTAAAAGTTTGACGTGCAGAGTAAGTCCTAATGTGAGATTTTATTATTTATATATAATAAATGTAAGCGTGGTTTGTTCGTGCGTGCTACTCAAACTGCGCAACTCACTACCTAGTCCCATAAGGGTAGGTACAGTAGCCTTGCGTCCTCCAACCGTGAAGAATATTTGGGTTTGAGCCTATGCGTGTCCTAAGAGGAAGGAAGAGATTGAAAGAAAGAAAAGTGGTTTAGAAATTATGCAAACGTAGAATATCTCACGAGGTGAGGTGATATAGAGTTCAGCGTGTCTTTCAGCTACTACTCTATACAAGACGTGCATCTACGACTTAACGTGGAACCAGAACCACACGACTCCTGACGGGAATCGAAACCCGTATCACCTCTAGTTCTATTATGGGAGACACAGGAACATGTAAAAATACTCGAAAATGAACGATATTAATGTTAAATCCATAGCTTTTGAGTACATGAATTATGTATGATGCCCTCTATATCGTTCACATCAAAGTTTAGCATTATCGGCATGGAGGTTTAATGGGAGGGGTGAAAATTAAAAATTCCTAATTGAAAGATATGAGTGTCTATTCAATAGCTTTTGGGGTCGCTGAAATGAATAATTACACTCCCGATACTATTAAAGCCCAAAGCTTTACTCTTTCGTTAGCAGGAAGTTTATTCATTTACTTAACTCAGGACACCTTAAAGTTAAGGATATGAAACTCGATGCATATATTTCTAATTCAAAATTATTATATACGTATTGTAGCTTAGACTTCTAAGGAGGGGAAGGGACAATTTACGCAATGATTTCCTTCACATTCGAATAAAATACTGCCCCATGATATTGCGAAAACTCATTACTAGTGGTGTCATTGCTAATAGTTTTCCGTATTTGTTTATATCCCTACTCATTTATAACAGTACGGTATCTCATTTTTCCTGTGACGGGAGCAACACCTAAGCGAGCATTCAGTAAAGTAAATGCCATTAAAATCTATATTCATAGCACAGTGGTGCAAATAAAGTTGAGCTCTTTGGCAATCTTTTGCACGGGAAGCGAATAAAGCCACCACTTTGGAAAAGTAGCTAATGAATTTCTCTCCGAAAAATCTCACCCGCACATTTATTTTACAGGTGGTGGTTTATAGCTATACTTAAGTTTGTTGAAATTGCTCCAGTGAGGCGAGACACTGAAGTCATTCGTAATAAGGGGGGAAGGGACATGTAAAAGTAGTCAAATATGAACAATATTAGTATCGAAATCATAGTTTTCGTGGTCGCAGATGAATAGTGACGCTGTCGATGTTGCTTAGGTACACCTTGTCTCAAAAAGGTTGAGCGCATTCTTTATTGCTGTTTCGAGGCAAAAATTTTCTAAGTCCAACTTCGGGTATCTTCGGGAAAAAGTAAACCAGGTTCGAACCTCGAAGCCAACCTTTGCAACCTCGGGAAAAATCTTGCAGATGTGTTTTTCTTCTTTTAAATATAATAAGACTTGTTACCAATTGTATATAAAAAAGCAACATTGATTGAAATACTTAATGATACAATATCTCGAAACTGTATTAATGCCAGCACATGCTTGTTTGTCATTTTGCTCTCCATACTTAATGGAATATTTAGATACGTAAACGAATCTTTCCATTTGTAAAAGAATGGTGAAAGTTAAGACATAAAACATTATTCTCTCCTGAGTACTAAAATAAGAGTCAAAGTAGAACAAAAACAGCGTTTGCAGTGGATATGAATGTAATTATTATCTTAAATACCGTTATATATCGCTAGAAGTATTGTTCGTGGAGCGCTTGTGTTAGCTCAGTGGTACGCCGCTGGATTTCAAATCGTAAGGTCGAGGGTTCGCTTCCGATCTGAGTCAATGTTTTTTTTATGAAATTCCTTTTTTCCGCAATGCATGAAAAATTATATAAAATAATTACATTAAAATACGTCAGCTGTATATATATAACATACAATCATTGCAGAACAAAGTGATTATTATGTTTAAAATATAACAGGTGATCACAGTACGTTGGTATTCTATGATATATGTGAATGTTAAATACAAATTAAGAAAATAATATCATTGCAATGAATAAATTATGTAGTGTATTTATTTGGAGCTATTTGTCATCGGAAGTTACTTCTGAATTTTCTCATTACAGCAAGTGATTTACGCTTTCTGAAGGGTAAAGAGACCATTCAGGTATAAACATAAATTATTATACAAACTCCAATCTTCGTTACAGACACAAAACTCCCGATCCCCAAAACTATGTAAACAGGAAATTTACGAACACGAAGTCATGTCTAAGAGACTTATTTATACTCGAGACAGAAAGCAGAATAGGATTTCTTTCCAAAGGATTTCAGTTCAATAATCTGCAAGGCTTTTGTATATGGATGTGGTCCCTTTCTCTCCGCCAATATATATAAAGTAAAAGCGATCGATATTAGTGTCGAATCCATAGTTCTCGTTGTTGCAGAAATTAATAATTACAACTCCGAAAGCGTTAAAGTCCAAATTTAACTCTCATCGTAAAGCTCCTTTGTGGTTAAGCGTATAGCGTACACGCTTTCGGTGTGGGAGACCCAGATTCGGCCCCCAGCGAGAGCTCATGTAGTTCGCGTTAATTAGTAGGTCTACGTCTCATATAGCCTCACTGCTGACGGGACGTTAAACTCAAAATCAATTCAATTGGTTCAAAACCCATTATTATGGCGGGCGATAAAGGATGAAAAATAAAATGTCTCAAGTGATTGAGATTAGTGTGAAATCCATAGTTTGAGTTCGTGACACTGTTACAAACACAATATCATTTAATGCCACGTTTTGGTATGAGCGACTATGCCTCCTGGATTTTGAATTTACAGGAGCAACATCAAAAGCATTGCTCACACAGCTCTAAATGTTTTGATGTATGTATACGTGTATATTCCAGCGAAACTCCGGAATGTCTGGAGCAACTTTTACCTAACATGGGAGACATATTACTTTCAATCTAAGGAAAAAAATATTGTGGAATTCAGATACCTCAAGGGATTGAAGTTGGGAAGAGTGGCATGTAAAAATAGTGTAAAATGACTGATTGTAGAGTGTTATCCATTGTTTTCTCGGTCGTTGAGATGAGTAGTGAGGCACTCAATGGCATTATATCCAAATTCATCCTCATCTTTACAGGATGAGGGGCTTGGAGATATGATTAATAAAATGAAAACACATGAAAATTTTCATTCACAACATGAAAATTTTAGATGTCATGTTAGCAGTTATTACAGCAACATACTTCACACTACAACCTTTCCCTCACTCCTGTTGTTCGGCCATGTTGTTTTCAGGCGTTTACGTTTTTCTGAATATCTCAGCATTATTTGTTCTATCAAAATGAAAATTGCGGAATAAATCTCTATTTCAAATTTCCTTTAGAAATAAGAAGCTACTGAGTCATAATGTTATATGAATCACTTTTACTCTTCTAATAGAAACAAACCCTTGACCCCCAAGCGTTACCGGACCAAATGTTCTTTGGACGAAATGTGCTTTGAACTAAACATCCCTGGACGAAATGTCCTTTGGACGAAATGTCCTTTGGACCAATTGTATTTTAGACGAAATGTCATTTGGACGAATTGTCCTTTGGACCAAATGTCTTTGGATTAAATGTCTCTGGACGAAATGTTCTTTGGACGAAATATCTTTGGACTAAAAGGGTGGCCACCGGGTGGGCCAGTGTGAGTCACGGTGAGTGGTGTTTCGCAGTAGGTCACGTCCTTTTGACCCACGATCCACTGATCCACTCACAAATCTTGACCCATTTCACCCACTTACCAACCGACCCACTGACCCACTCCATCTTTGATTTTAACATGTCTTGTTTCATTTAAAAGACGAAACATACATCCACATAATTTTTTCATCGATTGCGAAGGTTGGCTTAATATCATAATTGTAATGGTAATTTGTTCTTAAGGTGAGAAATTGATATGATTAAAAAGCCCATCTAGACGTGGGTACAAATTACCTTCCAAAGTTATTAGAAACGCTTTCTCACCCCGAAAACTATGAATTCGACAAATATTTAAGTAATTTTTGAGATTTTATTTTTAGCTCTCCCAGGCCATCATCCTGTGAAGATGGGGATGAATTTGGATGTAACCTCCATTTGGAGCATCACTATCCATCTCAACGACCGAGAAAATTATGGATAAAACACTAAGATCAGTCGTTTTACATTATTTTTACATGTCACACCTCCCAACTTCCATAACTTCATACTACTACAATATTTTCTTCTTTGATTGAAAGTAATATGTCCCCCAAGTTTGGTAAAGGTTGTCCCAGACATTCCAGAACTACGCTCTCCTTATTAGATGTGCTGGGGGATCTTACTCTTACTGGAAGTTGAACTTAAAGGTCATCAGAACTGCTCCCAATGAACTTGGCGACCACGAAAGATATGGGTTGTATACTAACATTGGTTATTTTCAATTATTTCTACATGTCAAATTTCACAAACTAATTCATTGTGTTAATGAGGGCTTAACTTACATGGCATCTGAAGTTCCAATCTTTACCTAAGAGACCCCCAAAATTATAGATTCGACACTAATGTAGGTCTTTTTTTATAATTTTGATGTCAGTCCCTTTCATTCCTCCTAGGACAGCAAACGGATACTGCCACTGCTAGGACTAAATTTGGTCTTAAATGGCATTAAAATTTCTACCAATTAATTCAGCGAACAGTGCTGCATTTAGAAGCTCGGCGTCCCTACGCACTTTTGCTCTCGGCGCCCCCAATAACTACATATTTCTCCGTCCCTTGATCCCTAACTTACAAATAAAACTTAATTCGAATATGCTTAATTAGTGAATTTATTGCAGTTAAATACCACTCACTAGATGCTACAGCTACAATTACGTAACAAAAAATAAATGGTAAACATGTTCTGAATTATTTTCAGATTTCTTACGCTATCATTAAATATATTAGAATAGTAAAAGAGGACTGCTCATGAAATAGTATATTTGCTCTCGATTTTTTTAACTTTTTCATACGAAAAAATTAAAATTTTAAACTTTGCACTCTTCAAATATGTTACGGGCCTAGTTGGACTAATGGGAAATGCGGCACTGAAAACTTACGCTTCGACTCTAATATTGGTTGATTTCGATATTTTTTGTCGCTATGTAACCACCCTGGGTGCTAATGGGAGCTTAATTGGACTTGAATTGAAAGTAGAACTGTTTACCTAAGCGACCACGAAACTATGGATTCGATACTAATATCGATCCTTTTCTAGCATTTTTGGTATATATCCCGACAGTACTCTTTTCCAGATTGTAAGAAATATGGTTAAAATTGCTCTAGACATATCAGAATTATGTCGAAACACACACATACATCCACTTTCATATATATAAATACAGAGTGAGCGAGCGAGAAAGTGAGAGAGAGCGACCAAAGGCATCACCACTTCCACATTGCAAAAGCATATATCAGGTATTGAATTGAAAATCTATGTAAAGACCTTCTGCTGTGGCATGCTTCATAAGGACAATTCCAGTCTGCTCACGTGACCTTTGGGGTTCATGAATTTCTTGCGAGCGTTCCGACTTTGGATTCTCTGTTTATACCCTCTTTTTATGCCTCGGATAATTTTTCAAGAATATCAATGACATGCTGTAATACGAATGTTCAGAAGTAACCCCTATATGACAAATAGCTGCAAATAAATACACTACATAATTTATTTATTGAGATGATATTATTTTCTTAATTTGTATTTAACATTCACATTTATCATAGAATACCAACGTACTGTGATCACCTGTTATATTTTAAACATAATAATCACTTTGTTCTGCAATGATTATATGTTATATATATACAACTAACGTATTTTAATGTAATTATTTTATATAATTTTTCATGCATTGCAGAACATAGAATTTCATAAAACAACATTGACTCAGATCGGAAGCGAACCCTCGACCTTACGATTTGAAATCCAGCGGCGTACCACTGAGCTAACACAAGCGCTCCACGAATAGTACTTCTAGCGATATATAACGGTATTTAAGATAATAATTACATTCATATCCACTGCAAACGCTGTTTTTGTTCTACTTTGACTCTTATTTTAGTACTCAGGAGAGAATAATGTTCTATGTGTTAACTTTCACCATTCTTTTACATATGGAAAGATTCGTTTACGTATCTAAATATTCCATTAAGTATGGAGAGCAAAATGACAAACAAGCATGTGCTGGCATTAATACAGTTTCGAAATATTGTATCATTAAGTATTTCAATCAATGTTGCTTTTTTATATATAATTGGTAACAAGTCTTATTATATTTAAAAGAAGAAAAACACATCTGCAAAATTTTTCCCGAGGTTGCAAAGGTTGGCTTCGAGGTTCGAACCTGGTTTACTTTTTCCCGAAGATACCCGAAGTTGGACTTAGAAAATTTTTGCCTCGAAACAGCAATAAAGAATGCGCTCAACCTTTTTGAGACAAGGTGTACCTAAGCAACATCGACAGCGTCACTATTCATCTGCGACCACGAAAACTATGATTTCGATACTAATATTGTTCATATTTGACTACTTTTACATGTCCCTTCCCCCCTTATTACGAATGACTTCAGTGTCTCGCCTCACTGGAGCAATTTCAACAAACTTAAGTATAGCTATAAACCACCACCTGTAAAATAAATGTGCGGGTGAGATTTTTCGGAGAGAAATTCATTAGCTACTTTTCCAAAGTGGTGGCTTTATTCGCTTCCCGTGCAAAAGATTGCCAAAGAGCTCAACTTTATTTGCACCACTGTGCTATGAATATAGATTTTAATGGCATTTACTTTACTGAATGCTCGCTTAGGTGTTGCTCCCGTCACAGGAAAAATGAGATACCGTACTGTTATAAATGAGTAGGGATATAAACAAATACGGAAAACTATTAGCAATGACACCACTAGTAATGAGTTTTCGCAATATCATGGGGCAGTATTTTATTCGAATGTGAAGGAAATCATTGCGTAAATTGTCCCTTCCCCTCCTTAGAAGTCTAAGCTACAATACGTATATAATAATTTTGAATTAGAAATATATGCATCGAGTTTCATATCCTTAACTTTAAGGTGTCCTGAGTTAAGTAAATGAATAAACTTCCTGCTAACGAAAGAGTAAAGCTTTGGGCTTTAATAGTATCGGGAGTGTAATTATTCATTTCAGCGACCCCAAAAGCTATTGAATAGACACTCATATCTTTCAATTAGGAATTTTTAATTTTCACCCCTCCCATTAAACCTCCATGCCGATAATGCTAAACTTTGATGTGAACGATATAGAGGGTATCATACATAATTCATGTACTCAAAAGCTATGGATTTAACATTAATATCGTTCATTTTCGAGTATTTTTACATGTTCCTGTGTCTCCCATAATAGAACTAGAGGTGATACGGGTTTCGATTTCCGTCAGGAGTCGTGTGGTTCTGGTTCCACGTTAAGTCGTAGATGCACGTCTTGTATAGAGTAGTAGCTGAAAGACACGCTGAACTCTATATCACCTCACCTCGTGAGATATTCTACGTTTGCATAATTTCTAAACCACTTTTCTTTCTTTCAATCTCTTCCTTCCTCTTAGGACACGCATAGGCTCAAACCCAAATATTCTTCACGGTTGGAGGACGCAAGGCTACTGTACCTACCCTTATGGGACTAGGTAGTGAGTTGCGCAGTTTGAGTAGCACGCACGAACAAACCACGCTTACATTTATTATATATAAATAATAAAATCTCACATTAGGACTTACTCTGCACGTCAAACTTTTAACATATGCGACTTTTTAAATTCTGTTCTTCTTCTTCTGCTTTATTATTATTATTATTATTATTATTGCAATAGCTATATGAAGCAATTATATCGGCAAACTTGGTTAATACACACCATTCAGCAACCGGTAGTTGTAGAAATCAGGCTTTTCCAACAGAAGTTGTTAGCTCAATCGGTAGAGCGCTGAGCCATGGCTTCAAGGTTTGCGAGTTCGAGTCTAGTCTGAGTCAAACGATTTTTTTCCTGATATAATTCTTGAAATGGAAATGTTTCTCTCTTCACCTTTATCTCATAATTCTGAATAGAGATGTTTGGATGTGAAAGAAAAAGTATACTAGAATATAAGAAAAGAAAGGTAAATTACATGATACCCTTTGCAATTTTTAACTATATTTTCACCTATCTAGGACGTCTCTAAAAAGTTCAGACTTCTAGACCTCCTTTTCGCTCTCTTATGTGTCCTTTAACTAATTTCTACAGTTACTTAGTGAATCACATATACATATATTACAGATGACGTATCTCTTTCTCTTCTCTCTACATCATGTCTGGAGATGAATGTTTTGACAATAGGTTACAAACACGATTTTAAAAATTAATACGATCTGCGATATCAGTGATACATATTGTGGTGTTTAACTTAACATATAAAACAATAAATAGAAAAACTGAGAATACGAATCTTTTCGTGCACTGATGCTTCAATAACAGTGAACTGATGCTTCAAATCTGTGTTTTTACTCCCTTCACCTATGTTAATTCCCTAGTCAAAATAAAAACTCTTCAAAATTAATCACAAATGCTTATACAACCATCCCTTCCTTGGAGTACTGCGCGGTCACATACCCGTCACTGCGATGTAAAGGCACTTATGGCGACGAGGATACATAACCATATAACTTCTATGTTTAATAAGGTTTCAAATAATTTTGTGATTGATCACTCTAATTCAAATTATTGTGAGGTGCTACTCAGGCTGGTAGCCAGCCCAAAAATGTTAGGGGGGGGGGGGGGTAGACGTTGGGAAGGCGATCCAACCTGAGTAGCAGCCTGAGTATTGTAGTTCATTTGGAAGCCTACCTTGAAAATTTTAGGGAGGCCGGTAAAATTATTAGACTCCCCTTGGATACGGGCCTGGACTACTTTTGAAAAAAGTTGGGAAGATACCAGGCCTAGTTCAAACTAAAATTTCTTCGATGTCATTTAGAGAAATTCCGAGTGAATTTAAAAAATGCAGTTTTAAAATCATAAATATATATGCTTGGCTTAAGAATATTTTTACATTGTAAGATTCATTATTTACACTACTTCAAATTTATATCACTTGAATATTTGCGCATGTTCTTCTTTTTCAAAAACAAGGGAAAGCCAAACAGTAAAAAGTTAGCATTTCTTTTTATCTTGTATTATATTATGGAATATCCACAGAAAAAGAAAACCTCCTGTAAACTTTATTTTAAAACAGTAACACCAGTGGCGTATTTAGTGTAAACGTATTTAGAATATCGTTATGGAGGACTAAATCCAAAGTTGCAATAAATCTGGTTTTATTACAGCATTATGTATTACATATCGAATGAAATGAAAGAAAGTTTAGCTTAAGTTTTCTCCCTGTAAATACTCCTCTGAGTAATTCCAATCACTCTCCTCTTGCATTCCAAATACTGCCTCCTCAAGATTTTTTTCTGAAATTCCTGACTATAGGAATTAACACACCAGTTATTTTTGGATCAAAAGATCCCATATATTTCAATCAAAATTTTCTTGTAAGCCTTATATCTGGAGAACTACATATAGTTTAGCCGAACCCAAACTATCACCTAACTCAGTATGATGCGCTTATTCCGTAGAAAATATGAAAACTCGATTTAGGGGACGTTCAAAAATTTTATGGCCCTTAATCCAAAACTAATTATTGACCAAGACTGCAATTTTTTAAATCCATTTTATAGTTTTCCTAAATTCTTCGAGCTTAAATATATTTTTAGAGGTAAGATTTTCTGGGCTTTACTCCCCCCCCCAAAAAAAAACGGCTGGGGAACATTGCAACCCTGATAACTACCCTCTATTCTTTGACAATAACGTCATTAAGTGTTTAATGTTGTTATGGCTCCAGAAACTAGCAAGTTTTTTGGAAGACTATATCTATGTTATAGTTTCTGAAAAACTTAGATGATGTCCTTTCTCCACCCCGAAAAAAGCTGTAAGTAATTTTCATGTGCTTCCTCCACTATACCCTCAAGAAAAAAAAAATATCGTAAATAGTTAATAATCAAATCATAAGGTCATATCTTTTCAGTTTTTAAGATTAATCGAGGTCCGAACTGGATGGACCTCCATAAGTGCGCCCCTGGTAGAGACAAAACACTTCTCGGGGGGTGGACTCCCCCTCCATGAGCGCTGTTAAACATACTAATTTAGTTCGGAAGTCAGTTGTGCAGCATTATCTTTACAGTTCTTTCAAACAATCCTCTTCAATGTTCCTCGATTTCTCTTACCTAGCTTTCGTTTTCGTCACGTACTGATCTCCTCTGAAGATGTTTCCACGAGTTGTAAATGCCGCCATCACGTCGGATATTTGTTGCTCTCGATAGGCCTACACAAAACATTCTTGAATATATGCATTTTGCGCCATTATTTGGCTTATTGCACATACGAATGCGTACTACATCGCCTCGCATACAACTCACTATCACCCAACAACACTATCAACAGACAGTCACAATACAAGAGTGTTTGAAGACTATCAGGTTACACTTTTTGTGCCAAGGGTAAAAGTCTGTAGAGCTTCCTGAAAAATAAAGGGAGATTTTGCCCAGAGTTTATCATTCCCGACACAAAAGTCATGCTAACAAGTAGATATCAGCACTTGAAAGCCCGTTTCTTTACGAGTAACACCAAATATGTACAGTTCTTCTATGTTAATTACAGTGGAAATTAGCAACGCTTAAATAAACTACACAAAATCTTTCAAATGTCACAGTTCTAGATCAGTTAAAGAATCAGAAAATAATTTCCGGCAACGGTATTCTACATAGAAGGGCTAAGCACTAGCTGTGTCTCCGCCAGAGACGAAGTATATTCTGCCATCTACAAAGCAACTACTTGCAATGTAGTTCATACTGATTCCTGGAGAAGCTCATGTGGTTTGGATACCAGGTTAAGATGCAGGTCCACGTCTTATTTAGCCTCAGTGGAACGCTAAACTCAATTCAATTCAATAAAAGAGCAGGAAGGCCTTTTAAAACAAAGTTGCGCCACATGGTGTAGATTGATAGCAAACAAAGATTAAACACAATGTAGTTCTAATGGTGAAGGCAAGAATACATAATGGGGTCGCAAAGAACGGGGCGTAAATTATTAACATTGATATCATGACCACTTGGCAGCAATAAGGAAATGAAGCGAAATCCAAGGACATATAATTGCAATATTTACCAAAAATTTAGTATCTATATACAAAAGTCTTCCACCTCCATGATCATCAAAGGATTTAATATAGAGGTAAAGGTGATATTATGAGCCCCTACAATATTTTTTTCATATAGCGCTCTCAACCAGGCGGTGACGACTTGAACTGTTAGTTGAGTAATGCCTTATTCCACTAGAGCGTTCTTATTAAGTTGTGGCTCATAGTTTATGGATGAAAATGCTGTTCTTGTTTTCTAGATCTGAAAACCTTTATATAAGTTATTGTTCTGCTTTTAATCAAAATGTTCAATCACTTAAATTCATGCTAGTATATTATTGCAATGCATCAAGCATCTTTAAAGATTGTTTTTGTGTAGATATTATGAAACTCTGCAAGTTACAAAGATTTATTATGAATGTTTCAATTCCAATATAGCGTGCGTTGTAATACGACCCCCCCCCCCTTAAAAAAAAAAGGGGCCTGATATATGAGCACCTAAAACTCTGATTGCTGAAGAAAACAGAAAGCGGTCAAGCTCAGCTGGAGAAACGAAACTACACGATATATATTAGGATGGATCATTTATGTTGATACGCCCTTGTAACTTTTAAACTAATGGACAAAAACGATGGAATTTTGTACCATACAAATATCGCCAGGGGGATACTGTTTGAGATACAATGAAATACAACCAGATTAAAAGTATTGGCAACCCAATATAAAGTTTATTTATCCAAATGGCACTACGTCGGGTTATTACATATTTCAAATTTACATGTAAAAGGAAAGCATATAAGACTATGCTTGTCATGCAGTGTTGCAAACTAAAAACACTACCGTGTCACGAACATCGAAAAAACAACCAAATTTTGTAGTTCCACAATAGTAATAACGCAAGTGAGACAGACGGCGTAATGCACATTAAAAGTGCCTTAATACCGAATACTATGGTCATCATATGACCTATTTCGAACAAGTACAAACAAAGTTACAAAGCACAGAGAATTTTGACATTTTCAAAATACTTTTGTTTCGAAAAAGTTTTTTACAAAAGTATCACATTGAATTAGTAAATTTTACATGTTTTTCAATAGACATAAAGATCATAATGTAGTTTACAGCAATTTAATATAGCACTTAAAATGGCGTATTTGTGGTAAATTTTTGAAACAATTTTTGATTTAGTTTGTTTTTATAATATTACAATTTTTTCTAAGTAGATGTAATTCCAATAAGTTCTCGGAATTACATAATTTTACGCAGTATTGGAAACTTTAGCAATGTTTACCATATCTCCTGAACGGTTTGAGATATTAAATTGCTAAACGACACTTGTGGTCTTCACATGTATTGACACCTATCAATTGGATGAAGTACGTATGTAAGCAGTTTTTCGAAATACGTAAAAGGCTTATGAAAAAAGTAAAATTTTTGATCTCTTGTAACTTTGTTCGTATTAATTTGAAATCCGTCACATCATAATTCATAGTATTAGACACTAAAGTACTTCGGATATCAGGGCTCATAGTGATCTGGCTTCTTGTAAATAGTTGAAAAGTGACCAAAAGCACACGAAAAAATGACCAACATCTCATCATGCCCTTTTTTTCTTTATCAATTTCTCCATCGCCAATCTCTCTGTTTGTTGTTTTGTTTCATCTTTTCTTCCTTACTTCTTTTTGACCTTCCTCCTTTCTTAGGTTTTCCAAGTATGCTTTATAGTTACGGTAAGCAGACTTAGCAGATGTAAGAAGCTTCTGAGTAAGTGGAACCAGTTATGTCCTACTTCCGAATTTCTTCATCCCAGACATTATATTTAACTCAGCATTGAGAGTTCTCAAATCCATGAAATATTCAAATTCATCACCTACTCTTAAGAAGAACATACAAGAAGCACAACACAAAACGAACATGATGAACCACATACACAACACGTTGAGCGGAGCGTTAACTATTACGAGAAAACTAAATGATAGGAGAAAGAATAGATACAGAACGGTTCTCAACCCCACCTTGAGAGCTTAAGCATCCACCAACCATCCACTGTGCTTTAGAAAGAATAAAGCTGACTGTTTCACATGTGGCAGCAAGTACTGAAGCTTTCAGAAAAGTAATGAGTAATAAGTTTTTGCCTTTTTCTATTTATTTTTATATTTTTCTTAGAAAACTACCCACGCAAAATATAAATCACACGAAAAAGTCACTTTACCTCCCAAAAAGGTAACTTTTAGTGACAAATGTGAAAAAAGTAACTTTTAGTGACCAACTTGAAAAAAAAAAAAAAAAAAAAAGTAACTTTTAGTTTAAAAAAAAAGTGACTCGCTATGAGCCCTGGGATATGCATTGCTACATCTTTCATTTGTGTTACTACTATTATAGAACATTAGGATGTTTGTGATACTGTAGCGCCCTTACTTTGGAACACTGAATAATAAGTGTAAAGTTATAAGTTTTCGTTTTACATGTTAGATTTGAAATATGTAATATGCTGACGTAGTGCCATTTGCAAAAATACAACTTTATGTTGGGTTGGCAACAGTGTTAACATTATGGTGTCGCAGAGTATACCAAACAATATCACCGATATTTGCATGGTACAAAATTTCAGCGGTTTTTGTTCATTAGTTTAAAGGTTACAAGGAAGTATTAAGATAATTGGTCCATCCTGTATATAAAGGATTATAAACAGCCTATGAAAACACAAAAGAAAGCAGGCAGTAAAAAGAAAGCTTCTTAAAAGATTTAGATAAGGAATCATATGAATCAGATATGGGTTGTAAGAAATCTATCAGGAACACCAACTCGGTAACGAACGGGTTTGTTTGTTCTCCAAGAGTCTCCTTTCGACAGATACACATTAAGTCCTGTGAGTGCAATGTATCATCTGCGAAATGTGTGCACATAACTGCGTTGAATACAGAAGGGTGTTTACTTTGCACCTTTGCAAATAGATATTACACAGGGCATCTCATAAAACCTTTTAAATAGTTTCTTGGTGATCGTTTCAATTTATTTTTAACGACAGTTTCCAATTATTTTTTAAGTAGTTTAGTAATCCGTGAATGGTTTGTAGGAATAAATCTGACATTCTTTTCTACATCAGTTAAATTATTTATTTTTATTAGGAGCTCATCCAGTACAAGAACTTTCTTTCCAAAATGACTTGCTTTCACTTTAATGATTTTCCATATCCCTAAAGTTGCCCATAATGATTTAGATTTTTACAGTAGTTTCATTAAATATTGTACTTAAGATTTGCATTTTAATAAAAAATGAACTAAAACTCAAAACTCCGTTCCTAAAAAGTAAAAAACAAAATGGGGACTCATAATACCATCTTTACCTCGCCAAATTTTTCACTGACAAAGTATAATTTCTGCATAACCAGAATAAGGTAAAGATATGATTAATAAAAAAGTTTAATTATTTTAAAAGATATTCTTTAAAATTCTGTTTTGAAATGCATAAAAGATTACAACAACGAAACACAATAATTACTGTAAATGTACTGACGTTTATGACCCATGTTTTTTGTTTTCATTTTGTTAGACAAATATATAAAGTAGGAAAGATGAATCAAAATTACATACAATGTACGTCAACACCAATTACAAGTCACATGTACCTGAAGAAATATTTTTTTTTTTCAATCATTTGTTCAAAGTTTTAAAAAACCATCACTAAAGCATTTTGTACCCAAGTTTCAGAAAATTTATCTATTTTCTCTCTTTAAGCTCTTTATGTAGCTCTTCTTATTTTTTTATTTAATGAACTTACAGTTCACTAATGGGGTTATAAACATACTACACTACAGACAATCACAACAAAAGTATTATCCTTATTATTATTATAATTATTACCATTATTACTAATAATGTATGAAGTGAGGTAGACCCAGCCAAAATGCAGCTGTATCAGCTTTGACATAACTGATTAAAAAAAAAAAGACTGGCAGAAAAATCGGGTTGTGGGTTTTATATGAGATGTTTGTATTAAAACATATTCAATAAAAAAAAAGTGAATATTTAAAACCCCCAACCTCAGTGGTCAATATATGCATATATAATGTTCAAATTACTACTCATCATTCTTAATATTTATAATTATCCACGCCGAACCAGCAGTATCCCAATCTTGGAAGAGAAAAATATATTAAATGCCAAAAACGTGACCATAACATTACTCTAAATATATCCAACTTCACTACTACTTCAAAAATTCTTTATAGTAATTGAATTGAATTATTCAGAAATATTTCATAAATACGCCAATTTATTTAATGCTTCAATTATTATTATTATTACTATAAAACACTGGGAAAAATGGTCAAATACTTTTGCTTTTCAAATGCTAATGTCAATTTACGACCAAAATTGTATGGGTAAATATAATGAAAATTTTGGACTATAAATATTATCCAATACGAAAGATTCTAATACTTCTAATCTTATATACTTGATTATTTTACTTTGTATGGTTAATTTAAATTTGGTCAAAGAGCAAGAAAAAACAAAAGGCATGCATAATAATAATAATAAAAAAATAGTAGATACATGTAATTATAGATTAAACACAGATATACACCTGTATCATTCCTGAATTTTTGAAAACAATGTATCATAAAATTAAAACTTGTACTTATATTTTAATATTCTTTGATTTTTAAAGACAACAATACCACACTTGCCATGAGTGCACATGAAATATGTACTCACAATAATAGTACAAAAAAAATATAGAAACCCAGAATATGTAAACCACTACATAAAACATATGAATTTATAGCCAAATATTTCAATTAAACATTTATGTTATACAATATTCAAACTATGTCATGTCTTCTGTATATGGCTACATAAATACTGATAAGTTTTCATCATTTCATTAGAAAAATCTTAGTATGTATGTATGGGAAAGGTTTCTTGACTCCACAAAAAAAATTACATAAGGAGACACGTCTCATAATAACATTTCATTTAACTTACCTATATTGGAGTGCTTGAAATTAAAATAATGTATATAATAAATTTCACATGAATAGAAAACAATAACAACATTATGTTTCAGTATGTTACCTGGATTAGTCAACTAACCCTTTATCTTTAAATCACTGAAAAATAAAGATATAAACATCAGACAAATAAGGGTAACACGGAATATCTTACATCTTTTCGATACCACGTAATGTTACTTGGAAATGCTGTGCATGTACCTTCACCATATTTTTTTTTCGCACACCCTTAGCCCTTATATATATATACATATATATATTAAAAATCTTTGATTTCACCGCATTTCCGAACAAACCTCATCATAAAAATAGTTTTCAATTGTGTATACATAAAATCACAACTGAAAACAAACCATAATGCCACATTTTTCAATAGGAAAAGAAAGAAAGAAAAAAAAAAGACAATTTACCTGATCTGTCATTCTGCTTTGGTACCATTACTGTGTTTGGAGATACGCATGACGCGTACTCCGTTCAATGCTTTTCATTCTTTACCCTTGTTCTGCATGACTAAGTTCAACACCTCGCAGCGACCAAGTCCACTTTCAATCCCTGAACTGTCCCCTGAGTTACCATCTAAGCGTTCCTCCCCATCACTCCCTCTTCTTGCTTCCACTACCCGTCTTGCAGTTTCTTCTGAATTAGCACTTTTGGTGACACTGGGGTTGGGCGGATAATTAGATTTATTTGTACGCCAGCTATCCTTCCTCCCTCGTGGAGTATTTATAACTAACGGAAAAATTCTAGCAAGCGTTGGTACTTCGTCCTCTTCTTCACTATCATTTTTACTTTTCCTTGTACTTTCATTACTATCATCACACCTCGTCGTTCTCTCCTCGATTTCATTGACGATTTCACCTTTTTTATGTGTGTCACTATCTTCAATTTCTCGCAAGTCTTCGGTATCGTTCTCCAGTTGGGACGCTTGAGAAACACTATCTTCTTCTGAAGAAGCTTCTTTGCTTCCTCCTGCAACAGAGCAGTCCACCTTTTCGGACTCTTCTCCACCAATGTTGGATTCTTCCCTCTCTTGTTTCACATCAACCGCTTCCGGTACTGCTACTTCAGTCTCCATTACCCTCTCCTGCCCAGTCTCATCAATTTCTTCCAATTTCACTTTAACATGTTGCCAATATTCAGGGACGTCATCATTTCCTTCTTCTTTCACATCAGCTGGCGCCGCCTTCTCCTCCGACGCATCCTGATCTCGCTCTTTCGTGCTCAGCGACTGTTGTAAATTCAGTACTATTTCTTCGACCCGTCGCTTCTTTCTAGAACTTCCTGTCGGTTTATTTTGGGTCCCTCCTTTTTGAACTTGTTTTGTGGATTTCTTGGAAGTGTCCACAACCTGAGGAGCAGCACTATCTTTATCCTTCTTTGCTTGTCGTTTCGATGCCCTGAAATTAAAAGTTATTTTTGAGAACAACCTATTCAATATTTTAGAAATAAGTTCATATACTTGAAAAATTTATTTCCAGCTAGTAGTTACGGTTAAAGAAGATACATTATCACTGCAACTATTATCAAAAGCTTTGTTTTATTCAAAGCAAAAGTTACAAACTTGTAGATATTAATTCCATGTTCATTTTAACTTGGAATACTCGTGATAATCATTCTGTAGTTTGATATTTCGTTTTTTTTTCTAACTATTAATTAATTTTGCATTTATTACTTTCTTTCGTATAGAATATACTCAACACATGTTACCTTTGAATTATTATGTTTGAAAAGCAGTATAAATACAGCAACGAACTCGAAATACGTGTAAGCATGACACTACGAAAAGGCTTGTATAGCATATGATACCTAATGATAAATAATGCTAGAAGGCATTACGAACGCAGCACCTCCTATTGTCAAGAGCAATCACAAGATATATAAATTCAGGATTATTAAAGTTTACTTAACATTGCAAGCAATCCAAGGTTAAAAATTGTCATTAAACATAATTATAATTTGCAAATTAATTGTAAACGACTTGCAAGTTAAATGCACCATACAATGCAATCACAAGGCAGATTATAGTATAGTATATATATATATATATATATATTGGTAATCTTGCATTACAAACGCAATTTACAGTAAAATGTTAGTTAACTAAACACTCTTCTAATATATGGGAAGAGTCGACTTTCCTCGTCAATTATAATAATAATTATAATAATATTTTAGCACCTGTTGCAAATTAACTTCTGTTTAGTGTAAATATAAAACACGATTAAGAATTATGTTATCTTAAATTCGTTTTATAAAATTATACTTCATACTTTGTTTTTATTACCATCGTTGCGATATTGTTTTCAAGTGTTCAGCTTGCAAGAAAACTATGACAGAAAATCGTTGCTTTTAATGGTATATATATTTAGATGGCTTATATATATTTAGCAATAGACTCGTGAAACCAAAATTTCTAAGAGGCTATCAAATCTCTCTATCTAAAAAGATCAACTAAAATTTGAAATATTTTTATTCACGTTTTCTGTTATGCTTTAAATCGGGCATACTTCAAATCCAATACCTAGGTATATTTGTATATATTTTTTCCTAGTTGGTTGTGCTAGTATTAAAATTTGAAATTATTGTATCTTCTTAAAATTAACCTAAAAATTCCCCTACTGTTACTACTACGGATTTTTAAAAATCAAGTTAAGTTCATATTAAATTTACACAACAAATACTAGGTCAGGACTCGAAGAGTTTGACGCTGTGTCTGTGAAGGACTCGTAGTTTGATATTAATTTTGAAACAATCGCGCAAGTAATTACAGAACTATCAGTAGCCCTACCTTTGTACTGATCCGGACATCGTAAGATTAGTTGCTCTGATAAAATTTCAATCAAAACGGATGTTACTGTAATTGGTTCTCCTACGACAGCTGAGGTAGACAAAAGGAGAATTTGGGCGGGCGGAAACAGCTGGTCAACAGGGCAATGAATTGATAATGATTAACTACACATCAAGTTTTCACAAGTGAATGTGGTGGTTACCAAGCACAGCGCTGATCGAAATAATACATGAATAATAGGATATACTCTTTGGTAGGTCCGCAACCAAACCAAAAAAAGCGGGAAACTCCCTAAATTTTCTGTGCCCCCACCAGACCACAATGCGTCAGTACGTGTATAATACAAAATATACAAATTAGATATTTGTAAGAGTCGGTCTGTTTCCAACTAATTTTGATTCAATTGACTGATAGAACGTATGGAATACATGTTTTAATATACGTAACTGAAACACTCATTTATTTGTATTCCTTAAAACAGACAACAATAAACTTCTGATACTTCAAATACACACTTGAGTATCCTTTGAGGACGCCAAATCGCTTTAATACATCCTGTATCTTAAAATCTTCACATGTTTACTTCTTGTGTATCAGCGGACATTTTGAAAATTGTACCATACTTTTACGTACAGTATAATCCAAACACTTGGCCCGCCCTAAATTGATGTTTTGTGTATAATGCACTCAAACTTAACCTGTTGCAAAAGTAAGGATCCCTTGTCCTCCAAGTGGGAAGTCTCGGTACGAATCCATGCCAGTTCAGTGTATAATACAGTGAAACCTGTCTTTAGCGGAATCGAGCGGGACTTGCAAAAATTTCCGTTAAAGTCAGGTTTCCGCTTAGTGGAGGTAGACCTTTCTTTTTTTAATACATGCTTATAAAGGGGCATTATGAGAAAATATATTGCTGTACGTACATTGTTCGATTACAGTGCTCTTTCTTCTACGAATAAATACAAAAAAAAATAATAATAATAAATAAAAATAAAATAAAATGAATACAAAATATGCTATGCACACGTTTTCTTTATCTTTCTAATAGCCAAGCAGGGTTTTCTGTGTGCATTGCTGCTTGACTTTCTGCACACACTTTAGCCTGAGAAATTATACTAAGTGAATCAGAGTCATTTTTCCGTAAGGCAAATTTTTGCAGTTCCTTTAAACTTCTGAGAGCATTTTGATATGTATTTAATCTACACTCTTCTTGGAACTCGGTATCGTATTCCTCTTCTTCCTCTATCTCGTTTTCTTCTTTCCGACATTCCTTATGATTCTTGATTAAGTTGCGGGGGTTAAGGACAATTTGTTGGGGTGAATATGAGTAGTGGTTGGGGAAGGTCAACACTGTCCAGAAATATTTAACAAAAGAATGAACATTTTATTGCAAACAGTGTAATGTATATGTCTCACAGAATGTCGAAACATCTAAACGCTGTAGTCCGGAACTCAGAATTTTCCGTTAAATGTTTATTTTTCTTTCCGTTGTCCGCGTAAGACAGTTTCCGCTTAATGAAGGGGCTTTTACAAGTTTTGTTCTCCAAAATTCATGGGACCGTGAAATATTTCCGTTTAATAAAGGGTCCGTTGAAGACAGGTTTTACTGTATTTAATTTTCTTTTCAACAGAAGAGAGAGACGCTAATGCGTGTAATATTCTGAAACAGAATAATTCGTAACATCTAGATATCATATTAAAAATTACTGTTAATTGGAAACTGAGCAAAATCCTAGTTCCCTTCCCAATGAGACCATATGAATTATGAAAAATATTTTGTTCTGAAAGAGAACTATAAGAAATCTTGAATGATCTGCGAAAATGAGGAAGTAGTTACCTGGAAGATTTCTGTCCTTTTGTTCCACTTTGGGACGGTCCGGGAATCGTGCTCTTCTCCTCTTTCTCTGCTTCTTTCTTAATTCCTTCGCCCTGAGGTTTGGCTTCTCCATCCTGAGGTATCTGCAGCCCTGCCTCCTCAGGTGACATTGCATGAAAACAGTGTTTGTACTGTGGGTGCTCTGGAGACACCTGATGTTTTTCGAGAAGATGCCGGCGCAAAGATTTTCTCACGGAATAGGCCTTATCACACAAAAGGCACTTCATATGCTTTACCCCCGTATGAGTCATCAAATGGGCCTTCAAGCGTGCTTGCTGGGAAAATACTTTGGGACACCTAAACAGAAAGTGTATCTTGTTAATATCTAAGAAAAGGTTAGTATCAACTCTGTATTTGCTAATGAAATTAAGGAACACACATTAATTTATGAAACAATTCATTTCCTCAGATGTAATCAGCTAGCTGCGTAACATGATATAAGCTTTAAAACCATTCTGAGGATAAGCACTCGAGAAACGTGCTCAACATACTGATGATCATTTGAATAATAATTCTGATCACCACAGAAGTACTTTTCAGGATAGTATTGTGATCAAATTCATAACTATACTTACAGCACTAGTTAAATTACTATAAAAAGCCATTTACTGACAGAAGTAGAAAACAAATTTTTTGATGAACGTTAATAATTCTGTTACTAGTTAAGCACGAAACTACGTGAACTATACAAAATCCTGTATTTCTAATCACCCGCTGGATATTAGATTTTGGTAGTGATAAACAATGATACTGGAACCTTTTTTTTATTATTATTATTATTATGAAAATACTAGTAACAAATATATACTAGTATTTTTTAAGTCTTGTGTCCTCCATTATTAGAAATTTTAAGGGAAAATGTACGCTAGTAAGAAACAGTTGGGACACTAGAGATATACGAAACTGATACATGGAGAAGGAAAGAACAACTATTTACAAAACACACGACGTACACAGTGCATTCAGTAAGTTACGGGACTACCTCGAAATAAAATACTTTGCGATGACAGGAAAATTTATTACCATAGTAATTTTCTACATACATTACTTCCCACGCCACACATTCATCGGAAGGTCGTAGAGGATCTGAAACGCCCTAGAAAAATCGCCCACTAGAATGCTGTTTAGCACAGTCTTCACAATCGTCTAAATCGATGCATCATCTCAAAATGCTCCTCCTTGAGAGCAAACTTCGGCGTAGGGAAAAAATGAAGTTTGCTAGGGCCAAATCAGGAGAATATAAGAGGTGTTCAAGAAATATTGACCCTTATTTCGCCCAAAAGCTGACGCCTAAGAAAACTGGTGTGAGTCGGCGCACATTGTTTCGACTAAGACGCAAAGACAACCATGTCCATATATGCATCATTCTGTATATTTCAGTCACGGTTTTGCCACATTTAACATAACTTGTGTACAGCAAATTGCTGCATTCTCTCAAAATTGACAACGAATAAAGAAACATGATTGTGAAAGCGATGCTGATCATCATTTTAGTGGACGATTTTCCTAGAGCTTTCCAGAGCTTCTACGACCGGTCCCTCGTGCGTGAGTTGAAGGAAGGATTGTACGTAAAAGAAATACCGTCATTATAAATTTTTCTGGCATCATTAAATATTAAATTTCAAGGTAGTCCTGAAACTTATTGAACATCATGTGTATTTGGTAGTGTGTGTTGTGAATTTCAGTTGTAACAAATTAAAGAAGAGCAAGCTCAGTACTTCCTGCGGGAGTTTATTTACTACCTTGGTTGTTTTACTGGGGTCTGTTTTTATTTACTTATTTTTTCTCTTCGATAACGAAATAAGTTACGGGTTTAAAGGCCTTCTCTGGTATAATAATAATCTGAAATGAGAGTAATTTCATTTGAAATTGAACTTCGTTGTAAATGTCACCAATTATATATTGATTGAAGCTGTAGGGTACATACTACTAAGTATAGGTAGACTTATCTTTGTACCTCGGAAATATCCTATTTATTAATTTATCATTTCGATCATCACTATGATCGTAGTCGTCAGTTCATCCGCTTGTAAACCTTAATGTTTAATCAGTCATTTTGATGCTGATGTCCTGCAAAAGGGAAGAGAGAACACGAAGTTTTCTGTAGAAACAATTCTTACTTTCCTCTCACAACTATTACACTTCTACACGATCACTTTTCTTATTATCTATATTGTTATTTACATGATCAATTGGAAAAACAAATAGTTTCAAATCAGGAAACGAAATTTACTTGAGTCCTCACGTTTAAGCAAAACGATCGTGTACAAGTGAAACAGCTGTGAGAGCAACAAAGGATAAGCTCATTGTCTTTAGAGAAAACTTAGTTTTCTTACCTTTCTTTTGCAGAACATCAGCATCAAAATGACTGATTATGCATTACAGTTTACACGTGGATATGCTGATGACTAAGATCAGAGCGAGATAGGTCAACATCGCAAATTACTTAAAAAACACCCTCGTGCTTATACTACCGTACTTTCTTTTTAAAGTAATAATCTTACGTATATCACGATCTTTTTAACTTTCATATACGCAAAAATTTACACAGAAACAAAATACTTACAGGGGGCAGGAAAAGGCGTTCGAAGGTTCATGAACAATAGCTACGTGTCGTTGGAGGTATTTTTCACTATTAAATCCTTTTCCACACTGTGGACAAAGTATCTGCGTCTGACGATTATGGATCACACGATGCTCCTTCAGAGCAAAACTATTTGTAAAGGCCTGGAATTCAGCAAAAAATATATATAAGTTTTTGTAGAATATACGAAAAATACAATGATATATTAGAATATAATTTGGAAATTGCAAATACAGAACTACATCTTTAAATACTCTTCGAAGTTAAATCGAAAATTTTTATTTTACATACTGACTTTCCCTTGTTATGTTAAGCACTGGAAATCTACATCTTCATTGATTAGTCGAACAACTCAAAGTTGTGTGTGTCATATTTTCTACTCAAGGGCCATTCTCCGAAGAGATGAATATCCCTGCTTCTATTTGATACTTTTTGAGACAAGAATAAAGACATCTCTTCCCATTAAGTTTGTTTAAGGACATTCAAAATTACAAGAGGACGGGAAAATATTACTTTCCTAACGTATATTTGAATGCTCAACACTAGAACATAACAGTTAACAGCTTAAGTCTCTCGCCAAGTGACCTTTATAGTGGAGAAACACTGTGTGCGTGAGTTCTCTTGTTCCTTCAACTGTTTTCATTTCACGATCATCCATCCCATCATCACCATCTCCCTTAGCCTCGGGGCATAATCGTGGGACGTTCAACTAAAAAAAACTTAAGCTCCAAATTGAAATCTTTTTGCAGATATTGAAACATATTTCTACACATTGTTAGATTTGGAGCAACTCTACACCTCGAGAAAGCACATATAGCCTTCCTAATGACAGAAACATTGAGTTGATGTACCGTAAAGGGTCTTACTCTCTTCCTTGTCATGTTTGTCATTTCTTGGCAAATCTTGGTTTCTCAAACTGAACATGAAGACATGCAACAATTAAAGCTCACTGATTTAATTGTGGCAAGGTCGGGCGGAGTTGCTATCTTTACCCCAGCTTTGTTAGCTTTCTTGCTCAAACAAAAACCTGCAGACTGCCTATCGTTGTAACCGAATTATTATTTTTTTTAAATTTATTTATTTAAATTTTCGTTTGTTTGGATTAAGCCCGGATAACACGGAACCTCGGTTAATCGGGACTCCACTGTACTTGGAAAATGTGGTCTTGTTCAATGCGATTATCTTTAGAGGACCCTTTACTCTCCACTATGAAAAATACAAAATGTCTTCAATAGTTCGGCAACCTCGATCATGATATTAGAATGAAGATGTTTTGAAGGTTTTGAGGAGATAAATGAACAATGAAGATTTTAAAACTGTATTACCCAACTATCTTCCTCTTATCTAGGAGCATGAAATGGCATTCAATTCCCTTAAGTTGTATAGGCTACATCAAATTTAATATCTAAGTAATTACACAGATATTTTGAAAAATGTTTCATTAACTAAGAATATATATATTAAAAGAGGAAATACAGAAGAAGTACATTTCTGAATTTTTCTTACCTTTCCACAGATTTCACAGTTTATCAGTCCTTCTCCTGTATGTTTTCTGATGTGATATTTTAATTTCTAGAAAAAAACAATCATAATATTTATATCACAACATGAAACATAAATGAAGACAGTAAAAACGTATTTTAAGACACAATCCTTATATCCAAAATATTCTATTAAACTTATTTCAAAATCAAACATATATTATAATGTGAAAATTCAACGTATAACAATTTTTTGAGCAAATAAATTCTCAGAATTCGGAAGAGCAAAAGTAGGTAACTTCGAGTTCACTTATCTTATACATATAGTTTATTTCACACACATAAATCTAATTTAGTATCAGCTATTCCTCGAATTTTACTTTTCTAATACGCTATAAAAATACGTTACTTTAATTTAGTCATATGCAAGATGTATCAAGTTTTAAATTATTGTAGCATTATGAAGCCACTCTTCACTGATTAAAAACTACTGCGTACTAACCTGTTTCTTGGAGAAAGTCTGTCCACAGTAAGGACAGCTACAGGTTTCTTCTCTTGTATGCACTCGGATGTGTGAATTACAAGCTCCTTTGTCAGAAAATCGTTTTTCACAATACGTGCACTTGTATGGCTTCTCACCTGCAACATCGAAACAATCAGACTTAACTTTCCTTGATATTAAATATAAAAGCTCTCTACTTATCATGATAGTAACACATCAAATGAACGATACTGGATGTTGCACAGTAACAATAATATTTTCGTACAAACATTGTATTTATAGTTTATATACGTTATAAAGTTTTCTTCCACTTTATCGTCCCTTCAAGTATTTCAATATTAATTTGTTACATGCTCAACTTCAAGGCAAAACCGTGAAAAGTACCCATTTTGTGAATATTTTACAAATACATGATTCGATGTATCTCGATTCAGAATTGATTGTCTTCCTGGTGAACAGTTACTCAAGATGTGCACAGTAGAATGATGACAGACCAGTAGCAGCTCCATTATAATTTAGGAAAAACTTCACATGGTGTATGGAGGACACATGACAGCTTCTAGCTATTGCCAGGTCATTGATCCTGATCTATAAAGGATGCAGCAAAATGAGTCCGAAGCCTGCCGTGTGTACGCAGAGATATCCGGACAGACGGCAGCTATCTAATGGAACAGCTACTCTTGGAAATATTCCTTTTATTATATATATAACGAACATATTATCTTATCAATTTATGAAGTAATACGCTTTGGACGCTGAATTTACTGTGTATTTAATGAAAGCTGGAGTCTGATAGTTGGACAGAACATGCTGTGCATTGGAGGCGCTGTTGCCAAAGAATATGAACAGTTAAGACAGCAGATCTAACGGCAAGTTTAATATGTTTAATAAGCTATAAACAAATAACAAAATTACTTGGATTATTTTGACAAAAGATTCGAAGTTTGATTACCTGCAAGAGCGCGAAAAATGGCCTTGGTTGCATACAAAAGATCGCGGAAGAATATTGAAGTGGTTGACGAACCACCTTTTCCTTCGTTTTGTTGCTGTCAGACGCAAGCTTTTGTCATCCGAACAACACCAATAAGAAATACTTTGAAAATTCTACTTATTGTTCTTCAGTATCTTTACGAAAATACTTTATTAAGTACTTCAAAACTTCAAGGAGAAATTTTAAGATAACGTCTTGATTTTAGTAATTCTTTCAGAAACGTGAAAGGCGGTGATAGACTGAACAAATAAGCTCTATTAATACTCACCTGTGTGTATGCGAATATGACGCACTAAATTAGATCTCTGTACAAATTCTTTGGGACAATGAGGGCACTTGTGACGTGGACCATTATGAATTAATAGATGCTCATTATAGCTGTCCTTTCTCTGAAAATACAAAGAACACATCACTAAATTAAGACACGGAAAAATTATCTCAATAACGTTACACGATATGTATTCCATATTTTTACAACATTCTCCATGAAAATACAAAAAGTCTCCTATGCGCTGAAACATTACTGCATGGCTAATTACATCAAACTATGGTTTAGACCCCCCCCCAAAAAAAAAAAAAAATTAAGTACGACATTAGGCATTATCTTTTTTCGTTCGAAATACTAAACTAAAAATTATTCCAATATTATTCTGTAAAAGAAGGGGCCGTGGAAGCCGTACAACAGTCTGACAGGATCAGTACATAAGCTAGTTTGCAAAAAGGAATTGACCTGCCACTCCTGCCCAAAATATTCACAATTTTGCCGGTGATTCTGGTGTTCTTACGTTCCCAGAATTATTTCAAAATGACTGAATAGTGTTGGAGGAGGATGCTAGTAAAAATGTAATGAAATATTTCAGTTCCATGTCCAACGATTATGTCTTTTAGGCTAAGGAAGACGAATGATTAAAGCAAGTGAATGATGATGGAAGAATTGGTGGAATGAGAATATGGGAGGAAACAGGAGTATTCCGAGAAAACCCACGGTCACACTGTTGTCCACCACAAACTTACTTAGCCAGGGATCGAACCAGGTACCCCACGCACCAAAGGTAAACGAGCTCTACCACTGAAACTATCGTGCCCCCCTTCCCCCAGGGGATGCTAGTGAGGTGTGTTCCATTATTAGCCTCCCACCATCGTGCTAGATTGTAGTTATGTAGGGGGACCTCATGACTGGAATTAAGGAAGACGGTTCAATATTTTCAGATGAATCATGATTCTGCGCAACAAGTAATTCTAAAATCAATGGTGTGAAAAGAACAAAGAAAACGATATCATCCCCAGCATTCACGAATGGGACAGGTATGGGTTTCTGGATTGAGGAGGATTAGGAATTAGAATTTTAGGCTTCTGGCATCTATGACTATGTTAACCCGTCACAGACATGAGGGATGACGTCCCTTGGCAATCACATTGCCTGAGGAATTAGAGGTAGAAAGGAATCGGGAAGAAAGAAAGCGGCTTAGGACCATAATGTTAGGGACCATCCTAGCATCTGCCTGATGTGAATAAGGAAAAATGGAGTTCCTGGAGTTAAAGTATAAGCGGAAAAACACACTGTACATCTTCCGACACAGAATCAGTTACTGAGAAGAGGTTTCTTCCAAGATCCTAACAGGGTATGTTCATAGTTTCCGACGTACGCTTGTTTTGCTTCTGTTCACATGCAATAGAACCGCCAATGAAAAAGAGATACTGGATAGTGAGATCATCAACTGTATGTATTGGGCATGTTGCCCAGATCCTAATCCTATCAAACATGCCTGGGATGCTCTTAGAAGACAAATTCACTATCTCGGACCCTTCATGCTTTCCAAATGATATTATGAAAGAATGCAACTACATTCCTAAAACTCATGAACTCTCACTCACAGTACGTCAAACAAACGTACACGAAACTGTCTTACCATTTCAGAACTCTCTACATTCATGGCAACTTGCACCTGCCAATATTGCTCTTTGCCTTCTTTTTCGGCTTATCATATCCTGTTTCTTTGTATGGTGGGAATCCCAGCCATCTTTTAGCAACAAAAATGAACTAATATCAGTACTCATGTATTAGTCACTTGATGTACCTGATCAGGGTTCCTACTGATCTGGAGAAAACTATTTCCCTGACTTCTACCTGACCTTTGGCAGGAAATTCCTTGACTTTCATGACAGGTGTCGAATGACGTGGACATATAAATAAGAAATAAATAACGGTGAATATTTATATATGACAACATTTATTCTATAAAGACAAGTAATTTTCTATTGCTCATACGTGCATTCTACTTACCACCCATAAAAATGTGAGCAACATTCCATACTGTGATCATTAATGGTTGGCTAAGCTAAAATTGGTGTACAATTAATGTCAGAAAAAAATATATTTTATAAAATTACCCTGATTTCCAGTCTTTTCCCCTGAGTTTCCGTGACCTGCACCATTTTCCCCGACTTTCCTCACCAGTAGGAATCCCATATACGACGATGGTAAAACACGATACATGATTTGTATACGGCAAAAAATTCAAGGTTATGAATTAAATCTATACGATTATCTTAAAATACAATATTTTTTTTTTTTTTAAATTTTTCTAGGTTATGAATTAAATCTATACAATTATCTTAAAATACAATATCTTTTTTTTTTTTTTTAATTTTTCTAGGTTATGAATTAAATCTATACGATTATCTTAAAATACAATATCCTTTTTTTTTTTATTATTATTATTTTCTGATTTTTCACTCCGGTAGTAGATTATAGTGAGAACTATATGCCGGAAAAAGTTGGTACTGCTTTAATTAAAACTTGCCTGTTTAGAATATATATATATATATCGTTTTCACCGATGAAGTGAAACTATTTTACATTTAATTCAAAGTTTGTGATGTGCTCTCCTGTGAAAATGTATATATTATGTTTGGCCATCCTCGTATAGAAATATTGAACCCTGTCTCTTCCCTCCTTTAGAATAAGCGTTTTAATCAAAATGAATTATCAAAACCCAGGTCAAAATAGGTGCTAACTATGCTTAAAAATTCATTTAAAACCGTTCAGCAGTTTCTCCGTTATGATGTAACAAGCAACAAAGATTTCATTTTTGTCCTTCATTTATTTTCCCCGAAAAACCAAGGAAACACTATCAATACAAAGATGGTAAAACACGATACGGATATTTCTACAGGCGAGAGAGTTACAATCTTTTGAATTGAGTTTAAATCACTTTTAGTTTCCTGGTTAAAACGATCTTTTATATATGCTGCAAAGTATTGAATTTTTAAGTAAGGTGTTATCAAACTTTTTCCAGCATATAGATCTCAGTTTGACTAACTAGCAGAGCGAAATATCAGTAAACAGTCCAAAAGTAACACACCATGCTTAATCATCTTCGTACAGATACATAACACTTATTTTATATATATATATATATATATATATATATATATATATATATATATATATATATATATATATATATATCAAACAGTAAAACCTGGAACATTTCGCAAAAGACAAAGTGCTTTATGAAGTAGAAAGAGAGAGACAGGAAGATAGGAAAAATTCAAGAAAAATAACTATGAAGTGTTCGAAACTACATTGGAAAGCAGAGCTTGAAAGTTCTAACATTGTGCCCACTCGAGCGCTTCAGTTGTTTTTCCTTTTCTTCCTCTTTCTTCTCTTACCAATCTGATTGAAAGTTTCCGGAAGACCACATACTTTGTTTTCCACAGTATAGCTGATAACGTCATTTTCAATATAATTATGAAAAAGGGCTTTTAAACAATAATAAATAACTACGGAACAAGATGCTTTTTAAAAAAGTATAGTTAATTTCTATTTTAAAGATATTCGAAAAATACATTCATATCCTACATTGCTCACTGAACGATAAAACGACAGACTACTGCGAGTCAGTGTAGGTAAGAAACATATGTGGTACATAAAAATAGCCTTAGCTTTATTCTAGACTACAGTATAACGATCATGCCCGCAAATAAAAGGGAATGCATTTGTTGCTCGTTTACCGTAAATTCCTTGCCGCAATATTCACAGGTGGAAACTCCAGATCCCGTATGAAGTTGTCGATGACCATACATTCCCGATTTGGACGCAAAACCTTTGCCACACTCTGGACAGTGATATGGGGATTCCCCTTCATGGTCTACTTGGTAATGCAATTTCCTGGAAAATGAAATAATGAGAGAGTTAAAAAAAATAGTGCAAGAAGAGTAAAAAGCGTTAACTCTATATTAATTATGCTACCTGCATTTTAATTGTGTGCGAAAACTATTTGCAATATATTCAAATTCCACATGTTTTACAGCTTCCAAGTAAAATTTATAGTAAATATCTTCCGAAGAGTTCTCTCCGAATTTTAAGTATTTTCGAAGAAACCAAATGAAAATAAAACGCATATACAAGATAAACTACAGGAAGAAAAATATTTAAACGAAGCATAATGCGATTTATGTATGGTCCATTAAAATTATGACTTCAATTATTGAACCATGTGATGAAACGTTGGTACAATCCGCGGCAAAAAAACCTGCAACATGAGAATGTAAGTTTATTGTGATACTACCCCTAACAGCACAGGGAATCAACATAACGTCTAAGTGGCACGAATCACGCCAGGATAAACCTCGGCGTCCTCCCGTGAACACTTATTTTGGAGCAAAAGACTTCGTCATTTCATAATGCACTTACATGATTATGTTGCAGGTTTTTTGCCGCTCATTGTACCTGTTTCAGAAGGGTATTTACGTTTTCTGTAATTTTACTATAAAATTCTCAGCCAAGTTTTAAATCAAAGGTTCTAAATTACTCTGATCCGCATTAAGTTTTATTCTAATAAAAATTAATCAAAGCCTCTTGTGGTATTTTTTTTCTTTCTGCGATTCTTACATACCTTACTATTCATACACTGAGTACGAGAGTACCACCACTTAACAGTATTGCCTATTTCTTGTGTTACTCTTGGTCTTGTATTCACTACGAGAAACAGGAGAACAAAGAATCATTCCTAAAGATAACTTTATGTTTCTTTGGAGGTAAAAGTCCTGTCTTTCCCGAATTCACATAGATTTTATAATATTTGTGACAGGTTAGAAGTTGTTTTATGATACCCAGTAACTTTTCATTTTGTGTAACATTTGTAAATTCGTGAGAAATTATGTGCAAACCATTATAAGAGGCTTCTTCCCAGTATTTGCAAATGTGCCTTGGTGTTTGAATGACAAAATGCCACTTATAAAAGACGAGAAGGTATAGGTAATCTTGCTATAGCTGGTGGCTGTAGTTTCTCGCACATTGACAGAACTTTCAATGAGCGACGCGCTGATCGGCAGCCAGTGTCTGATAGTGCTATCAGGACTTCATGGAAATTTCAAGTCGCAGAATCTGGGGAAGATGAGCTTCGCTTAGGCCTCCATTCTTAACCACTGAAGAATATATAACAACATATGTTTTAGCTCTAGTAATCAATAGTGCATTAAAAGGTATCCGGCAACTTCTTCAAAAACAGTGTTCCTAGCAACAGTATCCACAGGTTCATCAACAATGTCACCCATTCAAATTGCAACTGCAACATATGGCAGAAGACGATCCAGTTCTATTAATGAATGTTAGCATGACTGATCCCGAAACAGCCTATAACGAACTGTTTAGTGATATTTTTTTTTCTTTCTTCCGTTCATTGGGTGATGAAGCAAAGTCTACGGTACTAGTCATCTAGCAACCCAAGGTGAACGTACCCCTATAAAATGCAAGGACAGGGAAAAGTGATATAATAGTGCTGAATCAGGAGAAAGCATCTCATTGTTCCTATGATCCTTAGCGCAACAACCTATCTGCTAATTATAGTTAAAGAGGTAATGCCCTTGAGATGTTAAATGAAGAGGGTACACTTCCTACTTATTTTCAACAAGATGACGAGGTACCACACAATGGCGGGTGCCGCTATTACGGTCTAGCCCGTCCCGGGAGTAGTAACCACCATTTTCATCTTATTTGACCCCTAGATAGTGCTATACTGTGGAGATACTTGCAAGAGTTGAATACATGAGAATTGAGAATATGATTTACTGGAAAAAAAGCCTGTGCAACTGTCGCATCCGATGTATGATAATGAATCCTTACAAACTGCGACACATGCATAAATTTGTCCGCGTTTAAGGACATGTGGAACACACACTGTAAATGTTTACAATGTTCTGCAGTATCGTGCTTTATTCACAAGTACAATAAATTTTTAATTTACCTCCAACATAATGCAGATATTGCAAAAACAACTCCATCAGTATGTTTTTGGACGAATTCTAGCCCTAAAGCACACGTCATATGACATAGTACCATTTAAAAAACGGGATCTGAATTCAATATGGCGGGCAGATAACGAAGTCAGGGATACCTATATATATATATATATATATATATATATATATATATATATATATATATATATATATATATATATATATATATATACTTTGTAGGGAAGAAATAATATGATGGATACTGTAGACGTACTACATTGTACAGAAAATTCAAGGGATTTTAAATATTCACGCCAAACTACCAGAGAAAAAAATGCGAGCAGGCTCCTGTTAATAAGGGAACATTTAGAAGTTAAGATACAGATATGATTTTTAAAAGTGAAAACAATAAGTAAACAAACAGTGACGTACTCTAGTGTTGTTTAAATATGCTTTAATAACGTCTATAGACGCGTTGTATGAAAAGCAGAAAACAACTTGAACATCTTATAAGTAATCAAGGACTGTCAACGATAACTGTGTTGAGAGTGATATTATATCTAATCCGAATACCAAACATATATTATCTTCAGTCCTGTCCCGTTACATGTATATAAAGTACTCAGAAGATTCTACCTCCACAGGTTCCCTATAACCCTCTGGTCTAGACAGCGAGGACAGGAACATTCAAAGATGGAGAGTTAAGGGTCAAGTCAAATTATACACCTATGATGACTGGCTGCTGCTGAAACTTAATTCATACCTACGAGAACTGCTGGAAAAATTTCTGCAATCAATATGTAAAAAGACACGTGAAATTCTGGAACTGGCTTTATTGTTCTTTGAATATTCACCTTTAAGATCAATACACCCTTGCAAACGCTCAAACCAAATTTAAAAACAATCTTTCAAATCTGAGAATGCTACGACAGAAACAACTGTTTGGAATGCGTCAATAACTGCTTCAGGCAACACACATTGCGCACCATTCATCTTAATTTTCATGCATGGGTTCAAAAAACGTTAGGAGGTAAATCTGATATATACTGACAGAGTCATTAACTCGACATTTTTACTGGACAAAAAAATCAACAGTTTGATGTGCTGAATGGAAACTGGTGATGTCGTGATGAAGAATGATGCGATGGTTTAGTTATGTTTTACGCAATTCATTGATGACATATGGGAAATGAAATGAAATGAAATCGTTGAGTTTTACGTCCCACGCTTACGCCGGTTAGGCTAAAGGAGACGGTGATGATGAGAGATGAGTGAATTGGTGGAATGAAGAAAGTGGGAGGAAACGGGAGAACCCCGAGAAAACCCACGAGCACGGTGTTTGTCCACCACAAAGTTCACTTGGCGGGAGCTGGGATCGAACCCGGGACCCCAAGCACCAGAGGTGAACGCTCTACCACTGAGCCACCGCGCCCCCAAACATATGGGAAATGGATTGTTGTATACCACTCAGCATTTAGTTCTTTGATCTTGTAAAGCTATGGTTGCTACATGTCCGGTATAACGGAAGAAACAAGCAATCGAATCTCCAAAAATCCTTCCTTAGTGCTACCTTATGTTACTAACCCTATGCACTGAAATTTAGCTCCAGAAATTTGGCCTGGGTGTTGAACAATCAATCATTCACTCAGTCACCCAGGAGTACTACTTTTATATATAGAAATATTACGAAGAAAAAAAAATATAGGCGACACCGGGTGTTGAACAATCTATCATTCACTCAGGAGTACTACTTTTAAATATAGAAATATTACGAGGAAAAATATGCGACACCTAGTTTCACATATAGAAGCTTTTTTTATCTTTCTTTGTTTTTTTTATTCAACACTAAACGAAAGAATTAAATTTTTGTTCCTGATAAAAACGCACGTTGGACCAAGTGCGAACTGTATTCAAAAATTCATTTCAAGCGGATTATCCGTTTTCCTGTGATGACGAGACTGACAGCCTAAAGACATTTTTATATATTGAGAAAAAGAAATAGAAATTGCTCCCCTTCTATCGTTAAAAGCGGAATTTCCCGAAATGCTGTGGCATATCTCATTTGCTATAGCATCTTATTATAAAATTGTAACTCCCATTCTTTTTTTGTTTCTTTTAGGGAAATATATATAAAGCTGAAACAGTATTTACTTATTTTAAAAAGTGAAAATACTAAATACAGTACCATGTCTCTAATCTTAAAGAATTTTAAAATACGGCCATCCTATTATAATAATTTTAACCTTTTCTTCTCTTCCCTTTTAGAGAAAATACCGAAAAACGAAAAAACATGTGCCTATTTTTTTTTTTTTAAATGGGAAGTGTATATACTAAATTCCATGTTTCTACCCTTTCGAGATTCGGATATGGACATTTTACTATAATAACTGTCACCTTTATTTCCGCTAACCAGTCCCTGTCGAATTTTAAAAAATCCTTCTTTAGTGGTCACAAATCCTATGCACTGTCGAAATTTCAATTTCTAGTTCTAGCGGTTTAACCTGGGCGTTGGTTGACCAGTCAGTCAGTCCTCATTCACTCATGACTTCTTTCATGTATACGGATTTGATATGTGTTCTTTATGCTCAATTAGTAATAATGTACTAATTGTTCTACAACATTAACAAGTGAGTAGAGACAGACATGCTTAATTATTGAAAATTTACTAACCTTTCATCTTTGGAATCAAATTTCTTTTGGCAAATTCTACACCTGAATCCAACTTTAGATACTTTGCTATGTTTCATCCGATAATGTATACCATAGGCTCTTTTGCTCCAGAGAACTTTTCCGCACAGATCACACTCACGCCTTCGAGCCTCTGAATGAACAACCTACAGTAAAAAAAAAAAAAAAAAAAAAAAAAGGCATACAAGTGTAATAAGTATCAAACAAACAAATAGCTAGTAAAACTTTAAACATCTCTACACGAACAATTACTTTACTAAGCAGCAATTTATAAAGCCCATTGGAAAATGTGAAAAATTTAGGTAGTAGACTGAACAATACCTATACGCACTGTAATAGATCTGTTAAATGCGTTTTCGAAGTGATAATCTGCTATCCATATTAATTTAGTACGTTTCAATAAGATTGTACGGAGCTCCTCGTACAAGATATTAATGTACCTCCAAATAAACTAAGTTCACCATATAAACAGGTTACTTTTAAACCTCCGTCAACACACTCAAAGCCGAAAAGAGGTAAATACTTGTTTCTAAGATTAACAATTAACGTTGAAAAGGTGTACTTCTATTATCTAATTCAACATGTAGAGAAGTACACACTTTCAAAAGGATTCACTAATGACATTTATCATCTCATCTAATCTTACACGAAAATAAAAAAGTCAGTAATCTTTGAAGGCTCGTTAGTGATTCTTTTTTTTTTTTTTTTCTTTTTTTTTTTCCTGTACGCATTAATTATGAAATATATGCTTACAGATTTCTACAGTTGGAAAATGTATTGAAAACTTTCAACTGAGAGAGTTTGCGACTAAAGTTCCAGGAACTTCTTGCCTTTTATTTCACTGCAAATTGCAAATAAAGAAGTCAAGTCTTTCGTTACGTATTTTTGGATAGTGTTAGCAACACCCGTAACACTTTTTGTGCCCCTTTTTTCAAATGCTGCATTCCAGTTACAAAATATTTTTTACATGTCTACCTGAAAAAAATCTTGTTTTATACAAATTTGAACATTTCGTATTGGTACTGAAAAAGCACACAAATGAATGGTTAACGAGAGAGATTGATATTGAAGCTTTATTTGAACTCATGTATCATAAATATTGTTCGCAAATTGCTGCATCATTTTAAATGCCGGAATAATTTTAAAATAAGAATAAACAAATTATATCTATCTATCTATATATATATATACTTAACTTATGAGAAGAAACATAATTAAATTATTATAAATGTATAATTGTTGATGGAAAATGATACAAACGTACCTATAAATGTATAACAAGAAATAAGAATTACAAGCACAAAGTCGAAAGTAGACTTTGATCATCTATAAAAGCATCCCTATTGAAAGATCGAAAGTCTGACTAAAATTACTCCGGTCATCCACTGAGTACTGACCCAAAGCATGTGCAACTTTATAAGCTATTTTCGTAAACTCTAAGCACTTCCTCTCTACAAATTAAGACACATTTCAATGAAAACCCAGAAGCTCAAATAAAAATAACTGTATTCCAAAATCCTTTTATTTGTGGATACCATACCCTTACTTAATGAAGGATAGTAAATTCCGCTAAAATCGAAACTATACTTTTTTCATCTTTCGTCCCTTTCGAAAAAAAGAATTTTTATTTCTCTTGTTCGAGGGGGTAAGGCCTAAAGATGAAGAGAATGGAAAGAATATATATAGAAAAAGATAAGGTTTTCATCCTTATGATTCATTAATTTATTCTCTTCTCCCCCCCCCAAAAAAAAATCCTTTATTATTCCAATCACTTTCTCCAAATCAAAAGAAAAATAATTTTTAAAAACTCTCCTCTCTCTCTCTCTCTCGTTTAAATTTTTGATTTTTTTTCTTTTTTAATTTTCTGTGTTTTATTGTTTTATGGTTGTTCAACGTGACACCTTATGCCAACGCACATTGATCGAACTTCTCTAAAAAAATGTGGGGATATTCAACATCGATTTACAGTAAGCTGCTGCCAGGTCTATTGGCATAACACACCGAATCGAGGCAGTCTATTTCAGCGTAGTGATTACAGCCTCCAGGAACTGCCATGGTCAGGTAGACCGTCAACCGTCACAACCGTTGGAAACTAATCTGCAATTGAGAAACTCATCCAAAAACACAACATAAATACATTACCACAAGACACATCATGGAGCACACAGGTATTAGTGTCAGTATTCATGCTAATGCAACTATATATATATATATATATATGTAAAGTGCTCGCTGCGTTCTACGGGTCTTGAGGAGGAAGATTATGCAAATCACGAAGAACATGTGTGATGATTATTTTTTGCAAAGTTTCTCGGGTGGTTTTCCAGATTGCTTTTATGGATTCATCATGTGTGGTGAAAGTGGCTGGTTCATTCCGATCTTGAGAGCAAAAGGTAGCCGATGGAATGGAGACCGTTTGTAAACAACAACAAGCTTATTGCGTTGTGAAAAAGTGACATAATGAGCAACCTCACGAGTTTTGCAAACTTGTATCCGCGCCAAGTAAACGAAAATGGCTGTAGTGGAGAGGCAAACGGAAAAAAATAAATGAAATCTTGAGTTTTACGTCCCACGATTATGCCCGTTAGGCTAAAGGAGACGGTGTTGATAAGAAATGAACGAAATAGTGGAATGAAGAAAGTGGGAGGAAACAGAACCCCGAGGAAACCCACGCATACGGTGTCTGTCCACCACAAAGTTTACTTGGCGCGAGCTGGGACCCCAAACACCAGAGGTGAATACTCTACCACTGAGCCATCGCGGCCCTGCAGAGGCAAATAGATCATGTATTGAGTGACATTTCTAAAGAACCAATGCTTTTATCTAACATTTCATTTCTCTAGCGCTTACCAATATACAGTGGATTGTGTGTTACTTTTTGATCGACCTTTGTACTTTAATGTATGTATTTCTTTTCTACCTACTTCTTCTCTTACCTATCTCACATAAGTAAGAACTCGTAATATAGTTTTTCAGTACATACTATTATGTTTTCACTATCATTTTCATCATAAACTAACTATAGTATTTAAGGATAAGATTTTATATATATTTATGTAACTAGTAAAATATATAACTTTATTCGTCCTAATGCAAGAAACTATTTCTACGAACACGGTTGCCTTCGTCAGTAGCCTTGAAGACCTCACACTGAAGGTTCTTTTCTTTTCTCTCTCTCTCTCTCTCTCTCTCACACAACTTCTCAGAACTTTATTTTAATTCTGTGTGCGCCCAGTTGATAAAATTATGCGGTTTAAACTCTTATTAATGAAATTCATTGTACCCGAACTTTTCTTTTGAATGCTCTACTACTACAAATGCTTTGCACTAGAACTTCTTACAAAAATGTTGATACAAACGAAGTTTTACCGCAAAGTATTAATTTGCAGTCAAAGGTCGTTTAAAAGGCGAGTTGTTCAAGTGCAAGGGATCTACATTAACAAGAGAGCTTAAACCCTATCATTTTTCAACTAGACACACGAAAAAAGTGCAGAAAGATATTTTGAGAAGTGAAGAAAAAGAAAACTTAAATGTGAAGTTTCCAGAGTTACTGTGAGGAAGGCAACACGTTTGCTGAAACAGTTTAGTTTAATTAAAATGCATTTGAAAGCAGTATATTTTTGTATTTTTTACTAGCTCATTTATGAGCTGATACTTCGGTTTAAGAAGCTCAAAGTCCATCGCCGCAGATTAATTCATCTACTGTCAACTTGATACTCTCCCTCACGTGCCTCTTGGATTATCCCTGGTTTCTTTTACTTCCAAATCAGAATTTAACACCGTGATTATTTCCCAAGCCTTGTTTTCGAAATCTATCAACATACTGATCCCTGGAAATTAGAGACAAACTTCCAAATTTATCGCAATAATAAAACGAATCATAATTCGCGAATTATGATACTTCACGCAAATCATAATACTTCACGAAAATTTCATAAGTTTATGCCTGGCTACCGACACCAAGGTAAATAAGGAACGTTAAAAGAAAAATGATGACCTAAATTGCATCTAGAAAATAAAAAGAAACAGCTACGTACTTTTACATGGTGTTTCAACGTCTTCTTTGTCTTCAACAATGAATTACAAAATAAACATCGGAAAACGACAGAGGCTGGATGAGCTTCTTTTAAATGACTCTTCAGCATCTGCAGCTTAGGAAACAACATTAAACAGTGTTTACACTTAAAGGCCACATCATCATATAAAGGCTGGTCTGGATGATTTATCTTGAAATGGCGTTTTAAACACACCTGAAAAAAAAATATCAAAGTTATAGTATCGAATAATAGAACCAAAGCACCAAACATTACCCACTACAAAAATATATATTACAGAATCTTGTATTTTGCAGCAGCTTGTTACAAAATTAATACACATAATACGATACTTACATGTACTACAGTTTCGTAATTATGACAATACTAAGTATAGAATGTAGTTTCAGGTGTATTATAAAGACACCCATACCAACTTAAGAGATACCGCAACACCACCGGCAGTTGTGCAAAATATGTAAGCTATCGTTCAGCATCTCAGTTTCCAATGAAGGAGACAGTGTTGAAGCACAGTTTAATCAAGTCTTTTTCATTTCTCTTGAAAAACTCTCCAAAGATTCTCGAGTGTGTGTGTGGCTGTCGATGGTTGAATGCTCGTTTCAATAACAGAAATCACAAAAATACTTGGCTGATTCACCAGGGGATTTCAAAGGAATATCTGCAAGAGGAATTGCATGAACTTCAGTTTCACCTATCATCCATTTCGTCCAGTTCCCGTTGAGTTTGCCGTCAGATTGGATGGCATGTCCTGGTGAAGAAACGCGATATAGGGATGAAATATCATGGATCCAACATATTCGTCTGGTAATAAGCTTCATTGATTTTGGCCTTTTCATCCTCTCTAAGCAGCATAAGTGTGTTATTGTAGCAACAACCACCAATCAAAGTCGCGAGGAAAATTATCCGCACATTTAAGCCCCTAGTCAGAACGACCTCTGGAATCTAGGAGATGATAAATCACTTTCAGATATATACACCCATACCCCATCCACTTTACCTCTTCCCTGCAAGATAAAATTCTTCGGCTTTCGGTTGTTCGCCAAGGACGAAGCACATAAACCCAAACCTTATGTTTCTTTACTAGATGTACATCTTGCACAATTATATGATTTACGTTGTACACTCGCGCGGCGGAACGTTAGATACTACTTGCTATTCTTTGAGACGGTGGATTTTCAGTTCGCACCACTTTTCTATTACATCGGAGATTTGATATCTACGATGGCTAATATTGAAGGACCCAGCAACAGTAGGGAGCACCCGTTTTATTGCAAACACAAGTTGACCCCTTTCTTATTACCTTTGTATTTTTATTTTCTATGGATTTTAATAACTCAAAAAGATATTGTGCTGCTATACATATGTATATAGTAGTTTTTTTTTATTGTACAGTGAAATAAATATTATACATTAAGGTGGTCCTTATTTTTCGATTTCCGAGTTATTTTTAAATCTCATATCCTAAAATGGTTCCACATCTGACCAAAGCAACCCATAAAAAGCATGAACTAAATTGAATAAAATTGAATAGTACTCCAAGCGACTTCAAATTTTGAAAGTATTTACAGTATACAATACGAGGCAAAGGTACCCTGTAAGTTTGGACAGACAAATGAGAGTAGAGTAAGATATTATTGGGTGCGTCGACGGAGCGACCTTTTTGCACCCATGCAAATACAGAACTTAATCATAAAAACATATCAAAGACAAAATCACCAATAATAAAACTAGGAATAAGTTAAAATACAAGAAAAAACATCCACACAGGAGCTAAAATTAAGTTGCATGCAAAATCAGAAGCCCTTCTAAAAATAGCAGCAGTCCAGCGAGAAAACGACTGTCGTCTCCAGCAGCAAGTGCAGATCTTCTAGAATGATTGTAGGTTGAGTTCGAAATAACGTCCGATGTGTCTTTATGACGAAAAGCCACCCGAACTGATATGTCGCACGACCTTTTCCTATTAAAATTTCTGAACCTGAATCCAAGATGAAGGACTTCCGTTCTACTCCTATCACTATATTGTCCCCCGTCTAGCCGTTATAAACTTACATGGTACCTTAACCTCATATTGTATACTGTAAATGCATTCAAAACCTGAGGTCCCCTAAGGCACCATTTAATATTTAACTGAGCTAGTATTTCTCTCGGGTTACTTTGGGTCTGATATGGAATTAGCAGGGCCGAAACTCAACTCGAAATATACAGACTATTCAAATAGATATATATGCACATCACAATAACCCATTCTTAAGTAATTAATATTAGATTGGCTTATTATTATTTTGTTAATACTATTCCTATTTCGATCTTTTTCTCCAGCAGATTTGTTTTAAGTCACAAGTTTACTGCTGTATATTTCTGCCCACCCGTACATTACGAAAAATCGGTTTTGTGCGAGCCCTTTTTACATTTAAAATACTCAGAATTCGGACTTCGTGTGATCGCATGCTCGGTATATAAGGGGTACAGTTCCCACCATACTTCAGCTAACTTAAGCTTTAAAATTAAAAATCAATGCCGAAATAAATAGGCCCCAAGAGTTCAACTGATCCCGTCACATAATGAAGAAACTTTAAATGAGATGAGTAATAAAATATATTTACGGAACTTTGATAAGACGATCAATACAGTAATCATTAAGATTATCATAGACTCATTAACAACGTATTCGATCACAAACAATTACAAGCTTCTTTCATATTCATAGACTTTCTTCATTTATATATTGAATTAAATAGTCTTCAGTATATATATATGAATCATTTTATTAACGTAGTATCTCATTTCGACGGTATCATGGTGCGGCCCGAAAGTCACTTTCCCACAAACAGTAGATATTAGCAGCTGATGATGATTAATTATATATATATAAAATCTTGTTTGCCTGCAAGTATATAATCCTTATGATTAAGTCCGTCTATAATCTAATCTAGGCATCGGGGCTTAAAAATTGAGTTCTAAGGGCAAATCATGTAACAATTTGGCATCTGATATTTTTTGAATATATACCCATCACTGATCACAAAAATGCCGATGCCAGAAAAAAACACCTCACGCGAAGGGAGGGGGGGACCCGAAATTTTAGCCGTTTCTATTATTCACTATAACCCCGTAACCATTGGAGCTAGAGCCGTTTTTAATATCAGTTGAGGGGCTTTTCGGAAACTAACTCTTGTCAAAACAAAATTTCTCTGAAGAATGAAGAGAGAGCTTTCTCTAGTACACAGTATGAGAAACTCTGCAAATCTGTTTCTTTATAAGTGTCTGTGATACCTTCTAAAACATGCATCTTTCTATTCATTTTTCTGAAAAAATCTTGTTTCGACAAGGGTTTATTTTGCTACAAGTCCGATTTATTTACTACAATGGTACTGAGCGAAACAGCAGGAAACAATTTGCCATCCACGTTCTTGTCCTCAAAGTTAATGCGAAGATCCGTGATGAAGCTAGGCTCCTACTTTTAGCAAAATGCAGCCTGGAGAGATTACCTCCAATTACTGATGCTCTGATACAACATATAAAGAGATTCCATTAACAAAGACCAATTTGGGGAATGCTGTTAAGTGTGAGATTGATCTACCAAGGCCAGAAGACTCCGGATGGTACTTTGAGGACCAAATTCTGAGACCAGTTATAAACACACGAAGATATTTCCAAGGCTTCTTTAGAGATTAGCATGTGTAGCTGTCAGAAACTTGAGGTGTAAGTTTGAAACAGAAATTAAGAATCAAGGTTTCTTGTGCACTCCAATGTGTAGTTGTCCGACCGAGTATAAAAATTCAACATCAGTTAATGAACAGAGTGATGAAGACTGAATCATGCATCAAAGACATCACAAATTGCTTTATCTTTTTCGAGATATAAAATTGGCATAACATTATTAAGAACTAATTCTAGTAATCAAATAATTTGTTCTCTTGTGTAGAGATTTATTAAGCATATAGTTTTCTTCTATCACGTTTCTTATTATAGATTCATTGCATTATAGCAACTGTACACAATCTTAATAATAGGCAAGTGCTTCTTCTGTAAATAACATTTAACAGTTTAAACGTTTATAAACGTGGAAGGAAAATTGTTCATGATTCTCTCGTGAAGGCAATTTTGAAATCTGGTTCCTGCTCTATTCTGCTCAGTATCACTGTAGTACATAAAGCGAACGACTTGTAGCAAATACAACCCTTGTCGAAATAAGTTTTTTTTTTTTTTTTTTTTTTTCAGAAAAATGAATAGAAAACTGCATATTTGTGCATGTTTTAGAAGGTATCAGAGACACGTATGAAGAAACAATATTATATATTAATATATATATAAATCTTGTCTGCCTGCAAGTATATTTATATATATTAATAATATTATATATATATATATATATATATATATAAATCTTGTCTGCCTGCAAGTATATAATCCTGATGATTAAGTCTGTCTATAATCTAATTAAAAATATTCATTTTTAATATCAGTTGAGGGGCTTTTCGGAAAATAACCCTTGTCAAAACAAAATTTCTCTGAATAATGAAAAGAGAGCTTTCTCTAGTACACAGTATGAGAAACTACAAAATTGTTTCTTCATACGTGTCTCTGATACCTTCTAAAACTTGTGGGAAAGTAACTTTTGGGCTGCACCGTGATCAGTTTCGCACACGACAGAATAAAGTCGCTTATAACTCAGGCACTATTAGTCCTACACTAATGTAAGTATACATTTTTTAAAAGAGCATAAAATGACGAAAAACTTTTAGAGGAAATATTTTTCCGAATTCCATCTTGTAAAGAATCTGTGGCTAAAAAACTCACGTCACGCGCAACCAAAACAGTAAAAATGAAAATAATAAGAAAACCATTATATTTAACTTAAAAATGCACTAGAATTAAATTGTAGAAGACAATCAGATAAACAAAATGAAAAAGGTTGGATGCTCTAACTCCAACAGTTACGGAGTTATAGTGAATAACAGAAACGGCTAAAATTTTGGCTTTCTCCCCTCCCGTGAGGTATTTTTTCTGGCATCCAGCATTTTTGTGATCAGTGATGGGTATATATTCAAAAAATATCGGATGCCAAATTGTTACATGATTTGTCCTTAAACTCGAAAAGGAGAGCACTTTTGTCAAGTTGGTGCCTAGATTATTATTACCCTATTCTGTAACGAAAATAAAGTATATTTGGCATCACTACTAGTACAGAATTTAAAACTTCAATTTGCATGCTTGCACCAAATACTTTCAAATGCACAAATTGTTCATAAACTATGAATTACAAATAAATATTTAAATTAAATATTCTTACCTTACTAGAATAAATATTGCTACAACTGTAGCATTTGAAGAACACTCCTAGCTGGTCCTTGTGTTCGGACACTTGATGGTCATTTCTTTCAGCCAGTTCCCAAAACAGTTGATCACAAAACCGACACTTGTAGGCCAGCTCCTCTGAAAGGTGTTGCTTATGATGTGTTCTTGCAATATGCCTCCTCATGCTGTTTTTCACAGCGGCTACGGTTGGGCAGAATGGGCATTTAAAATGCATCCCTTCAATCAAATGATGAACTTTGCTCATGTGACTGTGCAATGAGAATTGGAAATTGAAACCCTTCCCACATTCTGGACAGCTAAATGGCATGTACCGACTTGAAAATTTGTGAACGCTTGACATATGTCTCCGAAAATCTTGTTTCCCAGTAAATTTCGCTGAACACAGTTCACAAACGATTTCCACAGCCTTTGAAGGAGACGAACTACTTGGAGGATCTAGATATACCGTTCCCTCTGAATGATTTATCTTATTCCCATCCATTCCCACAGGTCTTTGCTTGCTGTCCTTCTTCAAGGTATTAAGTTTAGGTTTATCTTTTAAAATTTTTTGCTGATCTTTGTGTTCTTTGGACTCCTCAGCGTTATTGTCATAGTGTTCATTGTTCTCCACTGATGGATCGTTGCCATCGTCACTCTCATCACTAGTATCAGTCACGCATTCGACGTCATTGGGATCGAAGTCAGCTTCACCAATGTCACTGTCCACAGTAGCTTCTGCTTTACCATCCACACTTGCGTCATCATCATCATCATCAGCTGTAAAGTCTTCGTCACGTTCATTATCAGCACCTTCTTCAAAGTCGGAAGAAATATCGCTGGAATCATCATCTGATTTGTTTGTGTCCAGATCATCATTATCAGTGCTAAAATTTATATCAGTTCTTACGGCATCAACAGAACCTGTGTCATTTACCTTCTCGTTTGCACTAGGTTCATCCTCATCTGGTGGTTCTGGTTTTATATAGACGTTCGGAAGGTCTTGTCCACTTTCAGAATCGGGTTTAAAATCAGAACCACTCTGACTCTGATTAACAACCTCATCATTTCTAAAAGACGACTCAGCATCGTTGTCCGTGTTTATAGCTTCTCTGTTACGAGGCCACTCAGTGGTTTCGTTTCCTCCGAATTGGGACCCAGTATTAGACCTATCAGATATTTCCGACATCACTGATTTATTAAAGCTTTCGTTCTGCATTTCATTGATTCTGTGTCTACGACTCTGTTTTTCACTAGGATCTAATAAGCTGCTGATAGGAGTCATGTCTAACATGTGAAGCGCTGGCCGCAATGCTACTTTATGGTGCTGCAGATGTTGAAAAATTAAATTGATATCCTTTATATGAGCTGTGACGTCTCCATCACACAGAGCACAAGTTATTAGAGAGCTACCATTGGTTTTATTAGACTGGAACAGGTCACTGCACATCGTACCTTTATCCAAAATACCTCCCATGCATTGGTGCTCGTACACTAAATGATCCTTGATTTTTTCTTCAGCAGATAAAAAGGTATTACAGTAATGGCACAACATAGTGTTATGTACTTTCAGATAATGAGCAGAAAGATTATTTTCCTGAGTAAAAACATCGGGGCATTTTACACACGCTAGACTTCCATGTTCCTTCATTAAATGAAGTTCTCTTGCAAGATCCGAAGGAAACAGACGTTCACAAAATTTACAAAAGGCCATTCCTGAACAAAAAATATCATGTGCTACCTTTGGCACGTCCCCTGAATATAATTTTGAACACACAGTACATGTCTGGGATTCTTCCTTGGTTGTTTCGTCACTGCACGGCGCAGTTACGTCGGTTGTCCCTGAGGCACTACAATCATCATCTGCAAAGTCTTCAGAACTTGCTGGGGCCGGTGTTCCTGTGACCGATATAACAATTCCTTCATAGTCTAGCAAATCAATAAGGCAAGACAAAGAAAGTCTGTGATACGAAAAGAAATGTCCGAAAATCTCGGCCTTCTTTCTCTCTTTCTTACACAATGCACACACGAAGGACCACGCATTCCCCATGTCCTCAACAATATGAATGCTTCCACTAATATCGACACTATCAAGCACTCGCTCGCCACAAAAATGTTTCTTTCGAACATGAACTTCGTAATACGTCCGTGGTCTTATAAGAACCCCGCAGAATATGCACGTGTGGACATCATGTTTTACTTTGTAATGATCCACCAGCTGATCGTTAGTATTAAAGGAGGACTTACAAATATCACACACAACTGGAAAATGAGTTTTCTTTTCATGTTCTTCTTTTTCAACTTTGGAATGAAAGATTTTTGAACAAAACTTGCAATAGTTCATGGAATGATTCATAATTAAATGGAGAATAAATTTTTCCCGCACAAGAAACCACTGATTACAAAGTTCGCATATGAATGGAGTACGTTTACGGGTTGAAGTAGAATTCTGAGGTACATGATGCACTTTTTGAGGATGCGACATGGACGTGCTTAGTAGCGTTGGAGGAGATTCTAACGCACTAGGACTTGACACTTGTCTCTGGTATGGAAAATACATACCAGGATTGTCCATTGTAGGGAGGCCTGAACTTTGCCCTGGGATAAGATGCTGGAATGGGAACGGGACGGATCCAGCCCCAGCGGAAGATGCTTGAGATTGCATAAGTAATGCTAGATGAGGTAAGTGAAGGCCTAACAACATTGGATTTAAGAAAAACGGATTCACTCCTCCTTGATTAAAAAGATTCGGCTGAAACGGAATAGAGGAAGCAGACGGTTGTATACAATTACATACCTTGTTATTTCCATCTGATTTGATCACAGTGTAGCAATTAACACAATACTCACAATGATGTACTGTCTCTACGTGATGCTTAACATCCATAAAAACTTGGAAGCAAAGTGGACATATCCCGACATGCGCATCTTCTTTCTTTTTGGCTTTCCTTTGCCTCGTTTTCGTGGGAGTCCTAGGTTCCACGTATATCTGATGTTCATATATCTCAGGTTTAATAATCTTTCGTGTACTCCGTCTTGTGGCAGCCACTGGTTCACGTGGTTTCCTTCTTCTTGTATTTCGCGACGCTTTTTCATCCTGTTGCTCATCAGAGTGTTCACCAGTTTCATCCACCGCATTATTCTGACCTGTATCCCGTATCAATTCCTCACCGTCATCTTGTGACGAAACGCCTTCCTCTTTATTTTCTTGTGAATCAACCAAATGAGTCTCTGAAGCAGACTCATCATTTTCCGCTGCGGGAGAATACGTGGATAATGCCTCACGATTATTTCTTTCCACATCTTCATTCATTGTCATTTGTGTTTAATTTCCCTCCTACAATCTTTAAGAACTATATTATATATTTATATATATATATATTTATTTATATTTTATTTATTTATTTATATATAAATATAATATATGGATACAAACGGTACTACTTCATATACACATCATTTCCGTAATAATGGCGCACAATTGCTTATTAAAATTTGGTCTTTAATAATCTTTACTACCAGTCAGATTAGCAATCTAGATGTATTATCACGATGCAATTATCTTATTAGTAATAACTCAATTCAGCAACAAACCAAATATATGAGTTTGTCATATATTTTAATAGCTGCATATATTATATGCTCAAATTAGAAATCTCCAGGAACTAGATATTAACTGGCAGTTAAGACTGGCTCTTGTGTACTCTCTCTTGGTTTTCTTTTTCTTTGGTCTGGCTACAAAAACCTCTTGGGTATTTCTTATAACAAATGTAATTATTCATGTGCAATATAAAAATCTTCAACTATTGATAACTGAACCTAAAGTATAACTATGGAAAATATATCGAATATATGTGTATATATTGTATATATAAATTATAAATTATCCTGTAACTATCATATTAACATAACTATGTGGCAATTCTGTATGGTTAGAGAACCCGTCACCGTTGCTATTGTACTTGTAAAACTATGAAGAAGTGAACATTTATTGTTGTATAGGTTTTGTAAATGTCTTCTATAGAGGACTAGCAGATCTAGATACTACTTCGAATTTTTTGTCCCTGAGTAGTCTGTTTTGTATCATAGGTTGGTTCCTACATAATGCTGTTGGATGTATGTGTCCAGTCATTTATCACACACAGCATTAACGCAATCCTCTATATATGAAGCATGTTGCCTTCTGTATGGGTTACATTCAGTGGTGGAAAGCTGGGCTGAAAAGAAAAATAAGAATATTAGCTAACATATTGATAGTAAATTATACAAATATAATTCTTATAAAGGGTACAAAACACATTACAATATACATGTACTGAATTATTCACCTTCTTGTTTTATATGTCAACTAATACTACAATATTTCGAATGTTTTACTTGGGTACTCCTCAAGAACAAACCCTGGTTTAAGCCATCTTTTTTATAATAAGTTCTTTAAATGTTTAGTTGTACCTACACAATGTCTGTTCCTGAAGAAAGAAAGAAAAAAAATCCGCGAGCAGAAGTTCCGAAATATTGAAGTAATAGTTGAGATGAACGCAAGTACGTAAGTCAGCATATGATATACCGTATATAACTGTCTTGTGCTTTACTGCGAAACATATGCTAGACATAAATGACAATAAATGTAAATTACAATCTAACACTTACAACTGCGGTGCAATGATTCGGAAAACGTTATTGCTGTGTAGTTATTGAGGTGATTCAAAAGAAAAGTACCTCGTTCTTACTTCTAGACAAGATAATAAAGACTAAATAATCTATACCAATAAAAATAAATGTTAATGATCGCATCACGCCCGAAATGTTGACTCAATCGACATTAATTCTTAAACAGTCAGTACTTACGCGCCATTCTATGTCAAATCAACACAAGGCTTCAGATAAACCCTTACAGATTGCAATAAGATTGTACATTCTCACCGCCATCACCAGAGTGTGGAATAAGCGGAGAGCTCAAGTTGATCTACAAACCAGTCGCGAAATTAAAGATGCTGAGACCCCTTAAAATTTACCAAAACCTGAATGGCATTTGCGGCTAATCTACAGGACAACATAATGGCTGTCATTTTATAGCTTATGAAAATAACTTTCATATGGTATACAACAGAATTTTTTTAAAAAATTAAAGGACTGTTATAACAAATTAACGAAGTATTATTTTGGAATCAGCACGGAATAATTTGTTACAAGACTACCCATTTCCGAACGTGTAGATGAAAATCGGTTTAATTTAGATTCTTCACCTTTAATAATAATAATAATAATAAAAAAAAAAAAAAGTATTAAAATAAAAATAATAACATACCACAGTACGAAAAAATAACACTGACCGCGGATTTGTCCATATTTGGAACTTCCAAGTCCTTTCTAGACACTGTTTACAACCTAGTATAGAGTAAACTTTAAGGGCTCTTTCGGTTGTGACTACATCTGCCAGACAAGGCATATGTTGTGTATACTCAGCTTCTTAAGGTCACAGGATGCATCTTACACAGTACCTGCACTACATGAATTCACTAACAAAATGTCTGAACCGCAAAGTTGAATTCTGTTTCTACATACAAAACATCAGTAACACTTCACAAATCCATCGATGTCTCTCAAACACTTGCATACTTGTTGAAATTTCTAGGGGAGCAGAAAGTTTTTTTTTTTTTTTTTTTTTTTTTTTTTTAATTTAATACAAGAACCTAAATTAACGCAATTGTCAACTCCACGTTTAGAAGTGGAAATTTTTGTAACAAATAATCCCAAAATAAAACAATGGTGCAGTTCGAATATTTTTAATTTAAAAAAAAAAATCAAAAAAATAATAAAATCCCTTTCCAAAGCTCCAAAATGACACCTTAGTTAACGTCCTAGGTCCTTTAGATTAGCTGAATATGACATCAAACAAATGTCACTCACGCAATTCTTGGTAACTTTTGAGAACTTTAGGAGCCTGAATTCCGAGATCAGTTCATATTAACCTAAAATATCAGGGTTTGTCACTTTCCAGTAGTATCAAGAACTGTACCACATTTCAGCAAAATGTGGCAGGTAAGGTAGAATTCGTTTAAAAATTGTACTGATTTGACACTGAATGGCTTCTACCTCGAACTAGGATTGTATCATATCATTTTGAATTACTAACATACAGTAAAGGGGTAGGGTAGCAGGTTCAAAATTTATGGCAAAAAGAGAATACTTCAGGCAGAAATAATGAATTCATCAATTACTACATTCAAATATTATCTGTTTTCCATTGTTTTTAAAGTACACTTTCAACATAATTCACACAATGCCGGCAAAGAAACGAACAAACTTAAGGAGCCAAACGAGGCCTGTTCTCCAGCGAGAGATTTATAACAGTATAAGAAGTAGCTAAACAACGGGAGAAACTATGACAGCGATTAGGGAAGAAGAAACTATAGAAGCGAAATTACAATATTAATGCAAATACATCTAAATTCAAATGTGGATTCTTCGAAGGGAGCGAGGAGGGGGCTGCAAACTTTAAAACGAGTTTTGAATACTTGGATTGAGCTGAATTTCCACCATTCTAATTTGACCGCAAGAAATCTTAAGGGGGTTCATATACACTCTTGAAATATTTTCCATAAACCTATTTCTTTATGATCTACGTATTATAGTACCATTTAGTCGAATGTAAAACCCGCTCCTCCTCCCCCCCAACATACGCTCTTTTAAAATCACATTGCGTCTTAGAGTCGGTCTACCGCGTCTATTCTGAACGGATGCACGCCACTCACGAATTGATAAATAAATGTGTCGGGACAGTGACCTAGTGCTTTGTTCAATCTGGAATCGATGCTCTGCATTGAATTCCTTGACGTACATCTGACCGAGGATGTCAAGAAACAAATACGACGAATTATGACGGAGCTTCTAATTTCCGGTACCATGAGGTCAGTCTTGCAACCAGTGGACGTGAGTATCAACAACCCATTCAAAGTCATGGTATAGGAGCAGTACGAACTTTGGCTCAGAGCCCTAAATTGCAAATTGAATGCCACAGAAAAAGATATGATCATGGCACATTAAGTTTTCTCCACACGAAAAGAACCTATGAACCGCTCATCGTAAAACTGTTTAAGTAATGCTGAATTTCTAATCAGAATACAGAAGCAAGGACATCGTCTGGGAAGGTATCAGAAAAAAAATAGTGCGGAAAGTGATGACACGAATGAGGTTGCGGGCCTATCAACTGACTCCTCCGATTAAGGAAGAAACAACTGAAAGTAAATCTCACATTTCGTTAGCAAATTTCCCTTTTTTTCTTTCTTTCTAGTTGCGTGGAAAATGACGGTGCGCCTTACATACGAGTAAAGACAGTAAGTAAATATATGAGCTTATCAAGCAAGACTTATCTATCGTGTTGTTTACTTCTAAATTATTTCCAGTACTGGCTAAGGGTCAGAGTGCTGTAGCTTGAACTTCAATTTTTTCTAATAACTGTTAGTTATTTTTGTGAATTTTAAATTCTTAACCACAAAATCACGATGAAGACTGCGGCGGAAGCAGTTGAAATTATGAACTGAGCCTCAAAATTAACGAGGGCATGGGAGTATAATAAAAATATACAAGCATTGCTTTAATTCATATTCTACGTTAACTCTAAAGCAAAGTATCCATCATTTAGTCGGTGATTAAAGCAGCTGAACAATATCCAACTAGTATTAGTTAAAAAGTAACTGACGCAATTGAAATCGAGTAGTTAGGGAGATAAATAAAACAAGTTTCTTCGTTGATTGCGTCAGTGTTTTCCTATTCCTCTCCAGTCATTTATTCTTCGACCTTGTTCATCACATTAAGCTACACGAACATCAAATCGCTTTATAATGCAATGGTTCTAAAAATAAAATAAAACTGTTAAACTGCCTCAGTACGTATTTTTTTTTTAATAGCAAAATATATGAATGATCACATACAGTACTCTACAAATCACTATTTACAGTCAAGTGTATAAACTACACCAAGAACAGATGCAGTACCTAAAAAAAAATCACATTGTTAATGTACACATAAGAATCGCTAATTCTGCAGTTCATTCATAAAGAAATTGCCGTACAGTTTTCTACATAGCCATTTCATCAAGAAGTCTCATTTCAAAACTTTATAATTTGTACCCAAAAGCAAAGTTTCGTAACAGGGTTAGCTGCTTTAAACCAGCTGTTAAAAAAACTGGTTTAAACCAAAAACCGAAAAATGTTCGTAAAAGTGTAAGTGTTTGTAAAATTTTGATGAACACACACTTGTGGGTTATCACGTTTCGCTCCCGTATATTATTCGTATTATATTCAGGCCTAAATTCCCCATTCATTACTCAAAAAGATTACACTACAAAAGCATTTTTAAAAAAAAGTTTATAAATGTTTGTTTTGTGATTTTTTTTTTTTTTTTTTTGTAGTTGTTATTGTTATGTGATTGCAATCAAATAAAAATTCTAAATATTGTTTCGTTTCAATGTTTACTATTGATAAAATACATCGAAATGCCGTACTTTGTGTGTGTGTGTGTGGGGGGGGTCATACAGACCCCACGAGAGGCATTTAGTGAAATGAGAAGTATTTTTGGTATCTAATTACGTATAAATAAGTCTGAGCCAAAGTGGACTCAAATAATTCGTATCTTTATTCACTTTTCTTACTGATATCTAAATTAAGTCGTCGTATTTCTTTAATTTGGACCAATAAAAGTCATTGTTAACTAACTTGAACTAAATTAGTTCTTCTGTACTCCGTAGTACTTTGAAATTGTCCATATGTAATTCTGTATAATGGTTTCACCTGTGCAACTGTTTATCTTTTTGTCCTTCTGAAATTACTCTTGACAGTTATATTAAGAAGCATGTAAAGACTAGTACAACGTATTTTTATCAGGATTCCTTCGTGAGTGAATCGGCAGATGTATCGCATTTGTGACCAATTAGTCCTGGTTCCGAGTTCAAATGGAGGACAATCTCTCTCGGATGTAACTCGAGAAGCGGTTTTTATTCTGCTTTAAGCTTATGTGACCCCTTCCAGCATAACCCGGTTGTTGCATAATAACATCAAGGCGAAACAATTTATTTCTGTCCATATATATGATATGAATATATAGAGCAAATTATTTAAACCAAACAAACCTGGTTTAAACCAGTTTTTTTGTTTTGTTTTGTTTTTTTGTTTTCTTCAATAAAAACCATGATTTTTGCCAACCCTGTTTCGTAATTACAGTCCGGTAAGAGTGCACTTGGAACAGAACGAGTGATTTTGGGTATCTTTTAGTTTCTTCCCCAATCTTGCAAATATAAGATCTCCAGTCTTACTTACCCCACAAAACAGGTAACAGCTGGGCGAGCGAAGGGGTTAGGAGCTCCGTAAGGCTTGTTTAAGAATTGGTTTCTATGAATGTTCTCTCAAAGTGCACTTTTGCCTGCAGGTCTTATTTCAATATCAGAGAACTTCCACCAGAAATCTGTTTCAACCTTCATGTCTACACTAGTAAAAACGGAAGTGAAATAGATGAGACAACGGACATGCTCAGTAGCTTACTGTCGAGTATTACGATCCCAATAAGAGATATCTTGAATAAATGGGAACAAAGTTATAAAGAATCGAAAAAAATTGACCATTTTCAAAAGTGCATACATATGTCTCATACCCAATTACGTGGATGATTTCCAAAAGTCGGAAAGACCATAGTGCCATATTTTCACCTATTTGATACCTCTGAGCGTCAAAAAAGACTGAACGATTGTGATACCATCTTTACTTTGTAATACGTGCACTTGCCAAGTGAACTTTGTGGCGGACCGTATAGGTAGGTTTACTCGCGGTTCTATTTCCTCCCATTTCAATGTCATCTATCTCATCCTCACCATGTTCCTTAGCCTCGATACATAATCGCGAGACGTTAACACTGCACAATAACGGTTGAATTGGTTGCTTTTGCTTGATACGTAGATTTGAAATTTTTAATAGCCTGAAGTATTGCCGTTTGAAAATATAGAAATTTCATCTTGTACTACCTGAACCTGCGCTCTCTTTATAGCGCATCATTCACATATGATCATGAATCTCTTTGTCATTCCTCAACATTTGTACATGTTCCTTTACAGACACAAGTGGAAGACGTCTTGATAAAAATCGGCAAGGGGTACCATAAAGGAGAGATTTCTTCGATTACTTTTTCAACATCTCGCACCGTTTGCAAGATTTGAGCCTACTTGTGGTTGCAGTTTCTAATTCATGTATGATCAGTGTTTTCTTTCTTCTTGCATGCAGTATGTAATAAGCAAATACATTACACACACACAATTAATTATAATGTCAGTGACGTATGGTGTTCATTGGACAAAAGACTCGAAACAATAAAAATTCAGCCTAAACTGAAGAAATTGTTATCCTTCGCTTTTCGTTATCATCTGGCCATCAAACAAACACCGGAGAGATATACTAACTCCTCATACAAATGTGTGGTGCTGGGATGTATAATTCATAGGATATGGTACTTTTTAAAAATTTCAACATTTTCAGTATACCTTTGAAAAATGTAATCAAGAAATAACAGTCAAAATATTTTTAAATATTCAATTACAACTGAATAATCTACACAAAATTTGCAATCGATCAGTGAAAACGGAATCTTTCTCGAGCTTGTGGTTTCCGAGATATCATTGTCAAAAGAACTGGCCACACACGTATAAAATTTTGACCAAACATATAAATCTACATTTTAATATACAGATTGGCAACGCTGTAAACTGTGGGTATTGCACAATATGTCAAAACAATGCCTCCTTGTCGATATTTATATGGTGCAAAATGTTTGCGTTTTTAATGAAGTAGCTTAAAAGTTATATAAGCGTTTCAACATAAATGGTCCACCCTGCATATAAACGCTTGGTACAAATACACAATACGCAAAATGAAATGAAATTCCTAGATTTACGTCCCACAGTTATGTCTGTTAGGGTGAAGGAGACGGATGATTAATGAAAGTGAATGATTTCGAAATAATTGGTGTATATTCTAATGAGAATGTGGATGTAAATGGGGGGGGGGGGGGGGGGGTCAGAAGAAATCCATGACCAAACATTATTCGCTACGAACTCATGTGGTCAGGGATCGAACCAGGACTTCTCGCAACAGGTAACTGTTCTAGTACTGAGTCACGATGCCCCACCATAGAATATGCATAATCATGTATATGGTAAACCATCTATGAACTGTGTTAAATTATTACATAGCGTTAAAATGTAACATTGTTTATATATTTATATCGTATTAAATATTTTAGCAAGAACAGGGTATTATTTACCTTTTATATATATATCCTTAACAACCAACATTTCGTCATTTGCATGTGTATTACGAAAAATAGACTGCGTTTACACTGAATTGACACATGTCTAGTTCGTTACTTTGTATTAAGAGGTGTATTGTTACGAAAATAGTTCGGTCAAGTTGATGTGTTACAATATCATTTTTAAATTGTTAAGCATAGTTAAATATTGATCATAACAGTAATGTTATTGTTATTTAGTTCGTGTTAGTGAGGCTCCCTCAATGCCTAAACTATTGACGTCTACTTTTCACTTGCTCCTACTCCTCGAGTATTCTGTTGTAGGATTAATATAAATTTCAGGAGAGCAACTATTTTTAATTGTTTGCCTTTTGTTACCTTGTTTGCGTTAAAACAAATATATATAATTAAAAATCACTATGTTTGTGACTCTAAATCTCCTGACCCACCCGACCGATCACGATCAAATTTGTAACATGGTTGAGGTTCGAGGCTGGGCTGGTTTTAGGCTATTTACTTTGATGGTAGAACTGAGGGGAAGGAGAGCGCAAAAGGGTATAAAAGAAATAAATAAAACTTAATAACTCCTGAAACAACTCGACAGATCTTGATGAAATTTTCAACATGGATGAGGTTCACGCCTGGGATCGCTTTTATGACTTAAATTTGACGGAGCAACATAGGGTAGGAGAAGGAGATATATAAAAATCAATTTATATAAGACTGAAAGTGATTATTTTTGCAACTTAATTCTTGAACTTTCCGACCGATCTCAATCAAATTTTCAAGATACATGAGTTTCGGATCTGGAAACATTTTTGTGATTTCACTTTATCGGTAGATCCTAAGGGAGAGGGATGTATAAATAAAAACTAACAAAACCTAATAACTTTTGAACCACCCATCGATCAAATTTTCAACATATATGAGGGTCGGGCCTTGGGTGTTTTATACAGTTTCACTTTGACGAGCCAACGTAGGGGAGGGAGAGATATATGTGTAAATAATAATAATAAAATAAAAATGACTGCCTTTGTGACTTCATCATTCTTGAACCACCCGACCGATTTAAATCAAGTTTTCAACATACATGACTTTAGGGGCAGGGATTACTTTGACAATGCAACGTAGGGGACGGGAAGAGAAATTTAAAAATGAGCGATATTAGTGTTGAATACATAGTTTTCGGGGTCGATGAGAGAAACAGTGACAATTCTCATGCTGTTTCAATCTAAGTTCAGCCCTAATCGTTGGGAGGGGTAAAAACATTAAAAAATGATCGAAAATGACTAATATTAGAGTCGAATCCATAGTTTTCGGGATCATTGAGATAAACAGTGACATTTCCGATCCGGTTTAAATCCAAAATCAGCCCCCCTACTTGGGGAAGGGAGAGACAGATATTTAAAAATGATCGAAAATGACCGATATTAATGTTGAATCTATAGTTCTCGTGGTCGCCGAGATGAACAGTAACACTTTTGCTGCTGTTTAAATCCAAATTTAGCCCCGCATCTCGGGGGAGGGGGAAAGGAAAAGACATAAAACTGATCAAAAATAACCTATATGTGTCGAACAATGCTGTTAACATTGTTCTGTGATGATTCATGGTTTTAACGCATTGTGATTGTTTGGTGACGTAATATTGTCACCCGATATACCTATGTTGTCTGTGTGCTGCGGTGATTGTGTGTTACTCAGCCACTTTTTTTTTTCTGCCCTCAGAGGTCGACGTTATAATATTGTGTCATTTTTAATTTTTTCCCTTTTATTCATAACATGGATCAGCTGAAATTGGTTATTTGGATACTGAATTAGTGGCATTTTAATTGTAATTTTGTAAGAAGATTGATGAAAATCAGGGTTGGCTGGTTTAAACCAAAAAACGAAAGATATTTGTAAAATTATGTGTTCGTAAAATCTTTATGAACACACATTTGTGGGTTATCACGTTTCACTCCCGTATATTATTCATATTATATTTAACCTAAATTCCCCATTTATTACTCAAAGAGATCATACTGCAAGCAACTTTTGTTCTTTTAATAAGTTTATGAATGTTTCTTCCGTGATTTTCTTTACAGTTAGTAATTGTTATGCAATTGCAAATAAGGAAAAATTCTAAATATTGTTTCGTTTTAATAATGTTTACTATTGATAAAATATATTGAAATGCCGTATTTTTGGGAGAGGGGACATACAAACCCCACGAGAGGCATCTATTGAAATCAGAAGTATCTTTGGTATCTATTAATGTATAAATGGGTCAGAGCCAAAGTGGACTCAAATAATCCGTATTCTTATTCACTTTTCTTACTGATACGCAAATTAAGTCGTTGTATTTCTTTAACTTGGACTAATAAAAGTCGTAATGAACTAAATTGGACTAAATTAGTTCGCATGTACTCTGCAGTATTTTGAAATTGTCCATATGTAATTCTGTATAATGGTATCACTTGTGCAACTGTTTATTTTTTGTCCTGAATTGACTCTTGACAATTATATTAACAAGAATGTAAAGGTCAGTACAACATATTACTATCACGAGTCCTTCGTGAGTGAGTCGGCAGACGTATCGCATTTGTGGCCAATTAGTCCCGGTTTCGAGTTCAAATGGAGGATAATTTATCTCGAATGTAAGCCAAGAAGCAGTTTGGATTCCACTTGGTGTCCCCTTCCAGCATAACCCGGTTTTGCATACTAACGCTAACATTAAACAAACTTATATCTGCCCACATGTGATAAGAACTCAGAGCAAATTATTTAAACAAACAAACAAAAAAAATAATAAATAAATAAAAAATAAAAAAAATAAACCAAAAATTTTTTTTTCAAAAAAACCACGGTTTTTGCCAACCCTGATGAAAATAAAAGTAAGAGAGGTTATGTCATAGCCGTGCTACAACATTTTGCATTGCGTTCTTTCATATAGATTATCTTTTCTACTTTTAATTTTGGCGATTTTTTTTAAAGAAATGTAAGTAAATCAGTTTCAGTATTAAGTACTTTATATTTTATGAACTTTTTCCTTTAGCAGAACAGGGTTCCCACTAATTTGGAGAAATCTATTTCTATGACCTTAGGCTGGAAATTCCCTGACATTCAAGACAGTTGTCGGACGATATTGGCATATATGTATGAGAACATTTTTTTCTATAGAGACAAATAGTAATCAATTGGTCATACGTACAGTCCCTTACTTCCCATAAAAATCTTAGCAACGTCCCATACTGTGATCATTAAGCTGTAATTGGAGTACGATTAATTAAAAAAAATACATTTTATACAATTTCCCTGATTCCCAGTCTTTTCCTGAGCTCCCTGACCAGTAGGAAACCCTGAGAATACCAACTAACGAACTTTACCCAAGCGCTAATCCACGCCAAACGATCACAAAAAGAACTATTTGACATCACCATCTCAGATTGTGATGAAAGTTGGTGAAAAGCAAAAGCTTCTGGAGTAAACAACACTTGCCAAGTTATAAGTTTCAGTGACAAGTAGTTGCCAGATAGCAGCGTTGCCAAACTGACAAAAAAGTGCACTTTTTCGCAAACATGCTAAATACAAAAAAAAATCATAACTTCACTTCTAATTTAGATAGAAACGTCATGCTGGGCCTGTTGTAAAGCTGAAGGAATGCCCTTTCAATAAAGAATAGGTGTCGACCATTTCTGTTCTTTTTTTAGGGTCAAGGTCACACACTGACTTTTGACATCGAATATCTAAGTTTTGATTTCTATAATAATAATAATAATAATAATAATAATAATAATAATAATAATAATGTCATGGTGTCCACCTGTTGTGGAAATTTCGTGTTGGAATGGCTACGGGAACAGAAGTTATAAAATAATCTATTTTTTGCTTTTCTTGGGCTTAGAGTCTGCCTGCACGCAAGGTGTCTACAGAACAAATTGAAACCTGCCCTAGTAGGTTTTGTGTGTTCAGTGTTGGTTCAGTTGCGAACCTGTGAAGTTTGTGCTGGACTGTTATTGTATTTGCTTTGTATAACAGAGTTTACGACGAAGTCTATTGCAAAATTGTCGATTAATGATGAATAAATAATTCTGTGTAGCAAATGACTGTCAATTTGTGGTGGGGTCTGGGAAATTGAAAGGTATGTGAGAATGGAAAGTAAATAGGCTACGTAGCTACAAGGTGTTGAGATACATTTGGTATGGATAATCAAAGGAGTAGAGAGAAACAATTACGAAAGGTGCTTGCCATGGACGACAGAGAAGTTTCCACATCTGGAAACTAATCAAAAGATGTGACAACTGTAGGAAACGAATGAAGGACTTCCCTAGTGAAACCAGTGCATGTGCAGGTGTGAGTGGACAGAGTGCACAATGTGAATCAATTGGCTCTGAAACGGACACAGATCTTCATGCAGCGAGAAGACAAGCAGCAATCGAAGCCTTGGATGAAAGTCTGCAAAGTGTTGGCGAATCACCCATAAAGCGACAAGAAATGGAATCTGGAAAGTATAGGAAACGAAAAGTGCAGATAATCACACAGGTTATGCAAGAGCATATCTCTAATGCCAAGTAATGAACCTGTGCCAAAGCATGAGTGCTGTAAAACCAAAATGCTGAAGCAAATAAAAGAAAGGTTTGAACAAACAACTGATAGAAATGTGAAGGTAGCATTGTTGACCCTCCTGCCGATGGATTGGAGCATCAGAAAAGTACACGGTGACTGAATACAAGATACGGAAAGCTAAACACTTGGTAGCAGAATCAGGTATGTCACCGAATCCAAAACCAGGAAGGAGCTTAAGGCCAGAAACAGTGAAAATTGTGGGGAGGTATTACTGTAATGATATTGTGAGTAGAATGATGCCATGAAAGGAAGACTTTGTAACAATTAGAACAGGGGAGAGAGGAGAGCACAGACAAAAAAGGCTGATCCCGAACAACCTGAGAGAATTATACACGCAGTTTCAACAACTCCACCAGGATATAAAGATAGGATTTTCTAAATTTGCTTCATTTCGCCCTAAACAGTGTTTTCTGGCAGGAGCAAGTGGTACGCACACTACGTGTGTCCGTGTGCAGCACATGTGTCAGAACATGAAACTATTACTTGATGGATGTAAGCTGGGTAAGTTGTTGGAAAATGCAGAGATCTACTTATCAACGTACCACCAACGCATGCAACATAACACCATTGCTGTACGTGTGTTTCAGGAGACTGGTTACATTTTTGAAAGAAAACATCAACCTAGCATCTAAGATATATTATTTTTCTGATGGCGGTGGTGCACAATACAAGAAGAAAAATTTCACAAATTTACCGCACCGCTTCGATGACTTTGGAATCCATGCTAAATGGCACTTCTTTACCACATCCCATGGCAAGAGTCTCTTTAATCGGCTTGGAGGAACAACAAAGGCCAGCCACTAGAGCAAGTTTGCAGTACACATCTTCAGACCAAATAATTACTCCACCGCATCTGTTGGATTGGGCAGAGAAGAATGTGCACAACATGAACTTTGCGTACGTTACCCACCAAGAAGTTACTGCTGCAGATAAAGTTTTGAGTACACGACTTAATAAAACAAGACCAGTGTTAGGAACACAAAAGCTTCATGCGTTCATACCAGTACTAGTTGACAAGCTAGTTGTGAGAAGATATTCTACAACGACAGAAAATGTAGTGCACGACATGAGCTTTATGACAATCAGTTTCACTGGAGGAAGCGCACGTATTTGTGACATGTGCTTACGCTGATGCATGGTGGTGAGGACATGTGATGACCGTGAATGCTGACACACAGAAAGTTGTAATTAACTTTCTTCATCCCCATGGTTCAACATCATCGTATGTTTATCCCCAACCTCCTTATGTTCTGTCTGTTCAAATCACTCATGTTTTTGCTTCAGTGGACCCGTGCACACATACTGGTCGCACATATAATTTATCAGCTAAAGACGTTATTACCACACAAGAGAGAATACAAAGGATCAAGCAACACCCTATTCACTTGTAGGTGAGTACCATTTTGAAACGTGCAACATTTACTTGTTTAAAGAATTTATATCACACCTGAAAGGTTCTTACATCATATACACCCATTTAACACGGCACTTTTATTGAAGTCTACTAGGCTCATTACTCTGTAGCTTCTGTTCCCGTAGCCATCCCAACATGCAATTTACACAGCAGGTAGACACTATGACATTACACATTATTATTATTATTTTGGACAAAAATGAAAAATGTATAATTTTAGATATTCGAGGTCAAAAGTCACAATGTGTGACCTTGATCCAAAAAATAACAGAAACGGCCTACACCTATTTTCTGTTAAATGGGCATTCCTTTAGCTTTTACAACAGGCCCAGCATGACGTTTCTATCTAAATTAGGAGTGATTTTTTTTAATTTAGCATGTTTGCGAAAAATGGTACGTTTTTGTCAGGTTGGCAACACTGTTATCTAACAACTACTTGTGGCTGGTGCTTATAACTGGGCAAATGTTGTTTACTCCATAAGCTCTTGCTTTTCACCAACTTTCACAACGCAATCTGAGATGGTAAGGAATTTTGCTGAGATGATTTGAAATAGAATGACCTCCTAAAGATTCTACTATTCCTGCTCCACTGCAAATTAAAAAGCAAAACAAATAAAAGGTATTGACGTCCAAAAATTAGGCCTGAACACAACCAAGCTGTTCTATCCTGAAATACACTCGATTTAAACATTCTTACAGTTTAACGTCCTACGACTATGCACCAAGGAGAAGGGAAATGGTGCAATAAATTAAGTGGGAGGAAACGGGAGAATCTCGAAAAAAGAAATATACAGTAGTGTCGATTATCCGAAGTAATTGGGGGACATGGGTGTTCGGAAAACTGGTTTGTTTGGATAATCGAACTGTACATGTTTATTTGCCAAAAAGAAGTACTGTACAGTAAATTTATTCATAAAAAGAAGTGTGCAGATTGTTGAAACACAGCGACTGGCGGCTTGGCCGATCAGCAGCGCCTTATGAAGGCCCCATTAGAAGCAATGTTCCGCCAGCGGTGGCTCAGTGCGGCGACTACTGTGGGAAACTTGGTTTGGGAGTGAAGGGGATGATGGACGGTAGGGTGGGAGAGTAAAAGGTGCAAGCGAGTACACAGTTCGGTTAAGCGGTCGTTCGGTTGACCGACGTTCGGATAATCGACGCTCTACTGTACAATGTTTCTTAGATTTATTCATATTATACTAAAAGACAACTGAAATAAATACAACATATAAAACTGTATATACTATACGGAAAAAAGCTACGAAAGTAAACATAACCTTTTACTCCAAACATACACATGAGTAGTTTTTCTTTCTGTAAATAGCAGTTTCCCACAAACATTTTGTCTACAGATTCCTCCATTAAATGTTTAATATGTGCGATATTAACGGCAAATTATTTCGAAACAATTACATCAAACAACTGTTAAGAAAGCAAAATTAGAACAGAAAGGAAAAGGGGAATGACATGACGCAAATAATTTACACCTTGCCGGCTACCGAAACCGCGAACGCTCGTTGTCCATGTAGTTGATATACCACCGAAAACTTCCACGGAAGCAGTGTGGAATTAAAATAATTGTAAAATATATAATTCAAAAAATTTATTGAATACTGCACGCTTTCCTTCTAATATTAACAAGAGTTTGTCTCGATGCACAACTAGGATGATGATCAGACTCAGGATAAACCTGCTAATGGATCTATGAGGTACCGATACAATGGTGAACGATATATCTCAACATCCAATCCATTCATGTTTAACAGATAAAAAATAAGAATGTAAATTAAATCAAACACCATGATCAAGAAAACTTCTAGAAAACAAAAGTTCGGAAAAAAAAAAACAGCAAAACTAACCAGAAACAATAATACGAAAACACTTTTTAAGAAAGAACCTCATAAACAATTTCAAACTAATAGGAAAATTAGAAAAGAAAACAAATATAAAAATTAAATAAATGTAAATAAAACATATGAGTAATTACCTGCAATGCACGTCCCCAGGGGGAAAAAATGAAATGAAGAAATTTCAAACTATGCGCTTCGGAAAGTTAAATTTCATAGAAAAAAAAAGGGCTACTATCTAAACTAGGCTTTAGAGACTAAAAATAGACAATCTTCTTACCTACTTATCAGTATTAGATATTTACAACATGCAGATCAACGTTAGGCACATCAAACTAAATCCCTGTTTAAAATCGTAATTTTTTCCTCACTAATTTCCTTCTTATTGTCCTACAAAACATTTCCGATGGGCGACATGACAATACCCGACTTAAGAGTAGAATAAAGGGGGCTACTCGAATTGTTGAAAAATTCAATTCATTCACGATTTGCGCACACTACAGCGTCCAGGCATGTACGATAAAAACTACAGCACAAAATCATAAACAAAAGTGTGCCAGGTAGGCACTAAAAAGCATGACTGCTAAGTCTGGTTAGAGTCCGCACGGTAGCACGTACGAAGGGAGCAGGCGCATCAGCGACGATGAGTATACAAGTAGAGGATAGTGAAAGATGGGGATTTTCGCAATGATATGAGTTTCTATAACTATCGTAATGGTTTCACAGCAGTAACGCTACACTTGTAAACATAAAATACAACTTTGTACACTGTGTAGAAATAGTCCCCTCGAGAAAAATAGTAGGTAATACTATTGTCTCCATATGGACTCTTTAATTATCGTATAGCACTTGCAACTATTTTACACTATTAGTCCTACACTTGTAAATATATAATACAGCTGTTTAACGTACTATTTAATTCTTCAACCAGCAGAAATTTGATCATTAAAAACATGTTTTTCCATGCAGTTTTAAATGTTACATGCAAATTTTACAAAACCCGATGTGCCTAATCCTGACCAACACCATCTATTATGCTTAAATAAATATATCATCATCACTGATATACGGTTGTGTAATATTTACAACTTTACTGATAAATTCTCACATTCTAACCTGTACTATTTTTGAATAGTGAACCAAGGATTACTACCAACAGGCAGTGAAAGTTACAGAAACAGAGTGAATGTAAACACAGGGCTTGTTCCACCATAAACATTCATTTAAAATACGCAAATATTTTAAAATCATGAAGCTGTGCATTGCGTAGTGAGTAATCCTTACCAGGGCATTGATACACTATGTAGTATCTGACGTGCGTTTTCACGAAACTACATTCAACAACATAGAAAATTAATTCAAATACACTACACAGTTATAACAAATACAATATCTCCCAATGCACTAGAATAAACATAGTATTTAATATGATCACATTAAAATATAGCTACGTAATCATCAAAAACGCTCATATCTAGAGTAAACATAAAAGAAATCATGAATTTATAAATATCGCACGACTCATTAATTGTATCAATTTACAGAATTAGACTTTGAAGACAAACCCAACAAACAGAAAGGTATCCAATCTCCTATATGTGCATCAGTTGAATATAAGGAAGTATCTTGCAGAATTATTACTGAAATCGGGGTTTGATACAGGTTACGTAGACTGGTAACATGTTCGTATTTCTTTTGTTTATACCTCTCATCTTTAATATTTTTCACGATACTAAACATGTTCTTCTCGCATTTATAACCGACGAACCTGGTTTCTTGGCTTCCATGAAGGTTTGAAGGGCACGGGTTCGACTCCGGGATTTGGTAGCCATATTGTTTCAACTTTTCCTACCATTGTTAGACCCTCATTACACACCTGCGAAGATCGCCTAACAAGTTTCCACATCAGCTACAGGAAAATGTATATTTCTGGTTAAATTTCTAATTATATACTGTCTTCATAGTTCGTTGCTTATTGTTATTGTTATCTGAAGACGAAAAGATAAATTCGAACTACTTACCATTCTGTTTGCGTTAACATATTCTGCCGCATCCCTTACGACCCAACCCAGCTCCCTGACCTCACCAAACCTGCCTTTTTCTCCAAACAACAACTATATCAACGCCCTCTGTTGAGACACGAATTGTGCTGTCCTCTCTCGGAAGAAATCGGCAGGATTGGAAAAAACCACATCATTTCGTTTGCTGATGACGTGCAAATCTTGATAGAAAGTGGAATGTAGCATGACTAGAGTGAAGTAGTGTAAATTATCTGTAGAACTTAATTGTTACGATTTCTACATCAAGAAATTCCATGCGGCGTTTAAGTGAAGCGCATTGTAACTGCCAAATATTATCTGTGACTGGTGAGAATAATAGACCAAACTCATACCCATCTCGCTGTTGGTGTTAATTTTCTTTTTGTTTACATGCTTGTAAATGTATTTCCTTAGTTTAGTGAACTAACAGTGGAGTGGATGATTTGCTTAACTTCTTTCCCCTGTGCATTGCTACAAACTAACACTTTTCTTATTAACATGATGCAAGTGTTCCTTTCAATACTACTAACCCTACGAAAATACTAACTTTCTATTAGTGTGGTGATTTGTTGATAAGGTAGTTCACACATTTATCTTCTGTTAGAGGTGAGATGGGAGCAAAGAATAAAAAGTCCAAGCCAAAATCAGTACCTAATGCTAAACCACAAAAATCGAAAAATGTAAATACCACTGTACAAGACGAACGCACTCAAGCAGACAAAGAAAACAACATCAGTAGTTTGTCTAAAGAACAAATCAAGGCAGAGCTAAGGAAAAGAGGACTAAATATTTCTGGAAATAAGACAGTTCTGGTATGATATCTATTCTAATTGCAATTCGCTTTAGTTATAGCTAGTCTATGCTCACAAAACGTTATTATATGTTCCCATACGAGCAAATGAAAATTAAGAACCCCTGGTAATTAGTTCCGTAGTGTTTGGATAATGAAGGAAGTAAATAGAATGATGAAACATTTTGGTATTTACGCTTCATATTGGTATATCAGAAGACAGTACAGTAATATGGAGTGAGCTTTTTGATTCCTATTCTGCATATTTTTATGAGTAATCCGGCTATTTGTTAAGATAATAATGCAAAGGTATTTGAGTCCTGTTCATTACATACGGTATGTTTACAATATCGTTTTTTAGTGTTTGTGCCGTAAAGGAGGTCTAGCGTATTAAGGACTAGGTTAGGGTAGGATAGGGTAGAGATAGTGAGTTTAGTTTCGAATATGTTCCATATTCCTGGACTTACTTTTTGGCATTAGTGCTGTTCTTGGACCAATTTGAAAATCGAAATAAAGTACGAAAATGTACTGCATTCGGTTACATTTGGTTGCATTACATTAAGTTACGGTAGATTACGTTACATTAGGCGTGCAGATTACTATCTTGCAGTGTTCATAATATACGGTACGTAGTAGTAGTAGGAACGGGTTAGAAGCCCCTTAAGGGTTAGTTGGGTTCTGTTCCCGACATGAAATGGGCAAATTAAAGACTTGTCCAAATTTTTCTGTACATTTTACAATCTATGGATCTGTATGTAAAACAAGTGTACCTATCCGCGAAATAGTCCATCCTCCTCCACATACAATGCCGCTTACAAAATGACAAACAACCAACAAATACAACCACTTTCTTAACTTTTACTATTCCCCTTACCTGACTTTCAATCATTCTTCCTCGCAAACTTAAGTAAATTTTCCAATTGACCCGATAAATTTCCTAAAATAGGTCCGGCGATACAGCACTTGATCCTACTTCTTTTTATTTCCTAATGAAGTTTCAATTCAGGTTAGTGAACGTATTCACTATCAAAATAGGAAAGATTACCACCCAAAGATCACATATTAGTGGAACTGGGAAAAAGGTAAATTTACGTCAGCGAGATTCGAATATGGAAACTATGTAAATATTATTAAATACTGTAATTATTGTTGGGTAAATCCCATAAATTCCGCCGCGATCACTCATATTGTAAAGAGAACAGAACCTAATCTAATCTAACATATCCTAACGTGTGTTTCTTAAGCTGGCGGGGTTAACATAATTTATGCTTTGCTGTTAAATATTTAGAAGTAAACTTGAACTCGTATCGTTTCAATGTGATTTTGCACGCTTGCCATGGACGAACAGATTAACAATATCTCAGCTTGGAAGCCACTGTGGTTGAAGCGTCTGTAGGTAGTGTATAATACAACAGTGGGTTAAGGTTCTGCTGATGACAACCACATGAACCTTTTTTTTAAACAGAGTATTACTAATTAAGTGTTCTTGTTTTAATGTACTTTGCCCACAATTGCATCTGTTTTATTTCTCCTTCACTCGTACTTGTTATTTAGAATTTCATGACATCAATATTCTTCACTAAATACGAATGCATCTATATTATATTACTGAGCAAAAGTAGTACATCTAACTTTGAAGTGCAAACTCCCTTCTACTCAGAAATAACGAAAACTGTGAATTCTTTCCTTATCACCCCGACGGCAGAACTTTCTTTCTGGGATGAGCTTTTGTAAGTCAAAAAATTTCAGCAGAAAAACCACTTGTGAATATTAAAAATGCGCTTCACGAGACGTAAAAAAACAGTTGAAACTATATTTTTGCGAGTCGTCCGTGCATTTAAGACATCTACACACAGCAGACATGTTTTATACTTTTCTGTTGGCTCTTTTTTTTTTTCTTTCTTTCTTTCAATTTTTCTGCACAGGCGCGGCAAATTTTCAGTGATCACATCGTAGATTGCAGCATGTTCTGCTATGTGGCTTATCGCTGTGAGGAAGGATATAGTTTCTTACCCACCCATTTTCACTCCCTTTCATTTTTAAATATTTCCAACAAGGACAGAAGCACTATTGGGTTTCGAACCCTAATAAAATATTGTCAGTGGTCGAAGTGAGACGGTATGTGGTGGTATGTCATACCGCCTCTGGTTTCTCAGTGATCAAGGCAAACTCTCACTGGAAAGTGGATGCTTATATACTTTTATACACAGTAATTAAGGAGTTGCTTCGCATGTCAAAGATTTTATTATGTAGAAAAAATTCTGAGTTGTTAACACCAACAGTTTTGTTATATTTTTCCTTCTTTTGTTTTTAAAATGATGTGTCTACAAAGAAGTTGGCCACTTGCTTCTACGCAAGAACTTGTGTTGGTTTGCAGATAAGGGACACCTGGCAGAAAGGAATCGATCATGAACCCAATCCAAACAAAAGGCAGCGTATTGAGACGTCTCTCTTTCCATAATATTTCTGTCATCTCTGTGACCATGATCTCATGCATGTGTGATGTGAGGTTTATCATAATTCCATAATATACCTTGTCCTGTAAAGAGAAAACATCCTCCGGTGATTCCTGAAACAGCTATCATAGTCAATTAAATTCAGCATTGTAAATTTTAATCCAGTCACTTCCTTCAACTAAATTCTTATTCAGGAGACGTCATTGTAATATATTTCAACCTATATGTTATAGGTTAGCGTACGCGCCTTTGGCGTGGTAGACCCGGGTCTACCACGTTAACCAGTAGGTCCCGTCTCATATAGCCTCGCTGCTGAAAGGAACATTAAACTCAAAATCAACGCAACTCAACTCATTTACCATACAAATCCATTTTGAAGAAATTACTTAATTTTTATCGCAGTACATTCCTGGTTCTTGCTCTTCAGAAACCTATATACATATGTATATTACACTACCGCAAATACATTTATAGTAACCACTATCGTAGTTATCACTTCAATTCAGTGTCAATATGTGACCTTAAGACTAATTGTGTTGTTCTATTAACCCTGGGTATTTTTAACCAAAGTATTTTTTGGTTAAATGAAATACCAACGGGGGACCTCTAAGACCCACAACTTTAAGATCATTATTTCTCATGGAAAATAATTTATCCTGTCTGATATGAACTTCGGATGTCTAAGACATCATATATTTTTTTATTTTCTATTATTACTAGGTTTCTAAGTACAGTGTTGTTAACTATATTATGTGTAATTGTTTAAGTTACCATTTTTATATATATCAATAAATATGATCAATTTATTTATTTGTTTGTATGGCGAAACTACCATACAGATCAATAACAACTTGGTACAGTGTAGTATGTGTGCAAAGGTGGCTTCTAATCGCATTTCGGTGGAGGTACGGTAGAGTAGTGTGGAATGTGAAGAGTGGGGTGTACTTCAGTATTCCATTGAATTTAGGGATAATCTTTTATACTATTACCCTTGGAATGGCGAAATTCTTTTAAATTTTGTTTCCACGAAAAGATAGATAGTGTGAGGGACCTTCATTGGGCACCATAGGAGATGTCACCAGAGAAGCAGTGTTGCCAGCCCAATATAAAGTTACAATTTTTCTATTAGCACAACGTCAGGTTTTTACACCTTTGGAATGCACATGTAAAACATAAGCAAACAAGATACCATTTGTCTGTCAGTTTTGCAAACTAACACCACTACAGCATCATGAATATTACAAGGTATTCAGTGCAACAAACATACCACTGCTTCCATTTGCATTATCAAATAAAATGTTCAAATCACCGTCTTCCGCATCAAAACCTGACAGGTTTATTTCCACTTCGCTATCTTCGAACTCACTACCTTCCATGTCAGATTCATTTAAAAGATCTGTAAGTTCTTTCTCAATTGAACTTTGGCAAAGAGCACGATTTGCTATTGTTCCATGCTGTTATTGTCACAGAATAACAGACTGACATTTTCCTATCAAATATGCGTCTTCAGTCAGTTTTGCAGGTTGCTGCTTGTAAATTCTGCGATTAAAAATACTTTATAACACCAGAGTTGCAGCAGCATAGTTCTTTCCTATTACTGCTGAAACTTGATTCTCTCTCTCTCATATATATATATATATTAGGGTGGTCCTTAATTTTCGATTTCCGAACTTCTTTGCTCCCAACCCCTAAATTGGTTCCATGTCGGACCAAATTAATCTGTGAAAAAAAATGGGCTCAATCGAAGAATATTTAACCGACCCCCAAGCGACTTAAACATCTAAATGCATTTACAATGTATAGTATATGGCAAAAGTTTGTAATAAACTCTTGTAACTTAAAAATGGCTGCGGGAAAGGAATCATATCTTGGATAAAGGTTGTAGAAGTAGATCCATACCTGATACTGAGTAGTGACCGAGATGAGGCATATCTTTACGTCCATCATCTTGGATTCGGGCACAAAATTTTAAATAGAAATGACCTCGTATGATATATCATTTTGAGGTAGTTTTGATGACAAACAGATGTCTGCCTTTATTTTCCACTTATCTCTGAACATGTAATAATTAGTAACTATGGAAAATAAAAGCTCCGAAGTAATAAAACTTAATATTCTGTGAGTTTATATCTCTGTACGGGCTGCAGATTTATAAGATTGTTGAATAGTTTCACTTATTATTTAAACATTCATTATATTATTTATGTAATTTCATTTCATATAAATAATTTCAATATAAGCTGGTGTGTATTTCGACGGGATGTAATTATATAACAACATATATAATTATTTCCTTGTTACATGTATGTAATACAGGGTTTGAAAAAACCCGGGCTTTTTTGAAAAAGCCCAACCTACCTGGGCCCATATGGGTTTTTTCGGGTATTTTCGGGTTTAATTGGGTTTTTTCGGGTTTAATCGGGTTTTTTCGAAATATTTCAATGTCTTTGGGGTAAAAGTGTTAAAATGTTATTTATATTTGTGATTTATGTTTCAAGATTGTCATTGACACAACTTGCAACAATTTTCTACTCAATGCTGTTTTGAAAAAATGGCCGCCATTTTGAAATTTTACATTCGATCGCCGAGAAAATCTATACAGCAAATTTAGCACAACTTGTGCTTCCACCGTCAAAATTTCAACTTAAAAGACTGAAAATTGCGCTTCGTAGCGTAGATACTCGCTGTTTTGAAAAAATTGCCGCCATTTTGATATTTTTCGTTGGTATGCCGCCAAAATCTATACAGGAAATTTAGATTGTCTCTTCTTGTACTGTGAAAATTTTAACTTAAAAGGCCGAAAGTTGTATCCTGTAATGTGTGTGGTAAAGGCAAACGAGTTGAGTTGATTTTGTGTTTAACGTCCCTTTTAGCAGCGAGGCTATATTACACGGGACCTACTGATTAAAGTGGAATCCGAACCACATGATCTCCCTCCGGGATGCAAACCCGGGTCACCCACGCCGAAGATGCGTACACTAACCGCTTAGCCATGAAGGAGCTCGGCAAACAAACGAACAAATGTAGATCAAGTCATCCAGAAGCCTGACTGCTATTCGCCAAATATGAATACAAAAGGGGTCTATTAATTTAAAACAAAGATACAATTCATGTTGTATGAAATAAATAAATGTTTCAAAATGTCTTATATGAAATTAACATCTTCCAGCGTAAATAAACCTGTCATATTTTCTCCATTAGAATACGGGACACCTCAGATCCCCCACCTCAACTTTCCAACACAATGAATTGAACTATAGTCTGGTTATGAATAAAAGTATAATAGGCCGCGGTGGCTCAGTGGTAGAGCATTTACCTCTGGTGCATGGGGTCCCTAGTTCAATCCCAGCTCGCGCCAAATGAGCTCTGTGGTAGACAAACACCGTGTGCGTGGGTTTTCTCGGGATTCTCACATTTCCTCCCACTTTCTTCATTCCGTCATTTCATTCATTTCTCATCATCACCGTCACCTTGAGCATAGCAGGCATAACCATGAGACTAAAAGTAAAAGATTTCATTTTTATTTTATTTTATTTTTTTTTTTTCAAGAATATAATAGGCGAAAGTTCACTAAGCAGCAGCTGTTTTTCTCTCTTCGTACCCTGTAATTAATTGTACAGACTGAAGATGCCTAAAAACTTAAAATGTGCTATAAAAATGCTGTACAGGAAAACAATATGCAAATTATTTAAATCAGTGATACAATCTACTTTCAATATTCTTCGCGCGTTTAGCAATATTTATTTACATGGATTTATTTGCCAAAATTACGTTCGTCAGTTTAATCTGATGAAAAGCTGATTTTTCTCCCTGTGTCGTGTGAAATTGTCAGGACCAGATTTACATTTTTCTAAGACGTGGACCAAAGCACAATTCTGAGCCCCTAGCCCCTGAAAAAGATTATAATTCTTGTTAACTTACTTAATGTGTTGCTGGAGAAAAGGTCAGCCATCTTCCCCCGTGTTTGTAAATGTAGAAACACTCAAAGCCATTTTATTATTATTATTATTTTTTAATCCGGAGAGTATCCGAGTTTCTATCAAGTTTAATGGAAAAAGTAGCATTCCAAATTTCGCTTGCTATCAAGTCGAACAGGGTGGTGTAATAACTTCCTCGAAACTGTTACATGCAACAGCGTACTGTACATTCACTAATTACAGGATTCCCAGCCAATGTCAGAATTTTTTTGTTTTTCACTTTTCGAATAAGCTGATATTGATAACAGAAATGGAACAGAGTTAAAATACGGGACATTTCACTCTTCCGACTAAATTTATGGGGACGCGGGACACTCGGGCCCAAAAACGGGACTGTTCCGTTTTTTACGGGACGTATGCCAGGCTTAAGCGTAAAATAAATAGTTTTATTATTGAAGTATTCATTTCCGATCCTTCTGCGTTTAATTCGGGAATTTCTCGAGCACTTCTTTCACGGCGTGTACATCAAAACTTTCACTAGTACGGAAATTTGAACTCAGCACTTGAAATAGTAAGCGTTACATAGTCTTCGGAACCCCGAGCATTAAGCTTCTTAAATTTGACAAGAATTTTTACGCTATTGCTGGTGTTGATTCTACAGAATGCTTATTTGAAGAGTAGCAACAAATGACTGAACTGTTATGGTTCAACCAACACCAGCTATTTTAGTTGAAAACACTTGTGTTTTACATCAATAGTAAGAAATAATACTAATAGTTTTACTAATGTATTTACATATGTACTATTAGTACCGGCACCTATGACCTTAAACCCGTCAAACGTATGAGTGATAACGTCCCTCGGTGTCGCTGAGTCGACGAGCACACTATTCACGGAAAATATTTTCTAAAGTACAAAATTGCTTCTTTTACTTCAAAAGGCTATAAGCATAATCCATACATTAATTTGTTCTATAACTATCTCAAGCCAAGTTTTTTTTTTTTTTTTTTTTAACTCATTTAGCGCATTCAGAGCTTTATAAAGGTCTTATGTTGAATGTTGTTGTATATCTTAACGTAAAAGTATCTAATTCGCCAAAGAAAAGTCTAAAATCTGATAAAAATCACTTACAATGTAATCACCTTAGTTGTACCAATAATATACTAACAAATAGGTCAAAAACCCAGGTGGGTTTAAAGTGGTTTTTTTCAGGTGGGTCCAACCCGAAAAAACCCACCGGGTTTTTTCGGGCTGGGCCCACCTGGGCAAACACTGATGTAATAGTTTATAAATATTTTAGTAACCTATAAAGAAAAAAACAATATTGAAAGAAGATAAACTATTACTAGAAGATAAGCTAAAAAGAATTAAATGACCAGAGATAAGTTGAAAATATAAGGAAATATTAAATAAAATCTTTAAATTTAACGTCCCACGGTTTGAAAATATAGGAAGAAATGTTTTTATAATGAAAGGTTACCCAAAAACGATGTCACAAAACATCATTTCAATTTAAAATTTAGGGTCCGAATACAAAATTGCGGAGTTCAAAATGGCCGCCATCATGCTATTTCTCAGGGTAAGATGCGGATTACTTCCAATCCCTGTATCCAAGATTTGGTCCCTTTCCCTTCCCTTTTGGTCCCTTTAAAGTAAGAAGGGTTTATTCCAGACTTTTCCTATATATTAACATATTGGATATGCATTCAAACTTTAGGTCGCTTGGGGGTCGGTTAAATATTCTTCGATTGAGCCCATTTTTTTCATGGATAAATTGGGTCCGACATGGAACCAATTTAGAGGTTGGGAGCAAAGAAATTCGTAAAAAAAAAAAAATTCGCCATGTAATTAAGGACCACCCTAAATATATGTATAGTATGTATGATTATATTATAAAGTGACAACAGGTGTTCACAGGTTTGCAATAATAAACTAATATAAAATGAAATACTGAGGTCCCAAGGAAATAATCAGAAAAAAATATGTACTATTTTAATGTGTAGTTGGCAACACTGAATCAGAATAATAGTTCAGAGTGCCCCTGCATTTTGTAATACCAAAATTGTTTCAAAGGAAAATAAAATAAATAGCCAAAATACTGGAATGTAACAGCATATGCGGTGAACAGCCCATTAGTGCTACCAAGGGTTATGGGGGGAGGGGGGGCGCTCTGAGGCCCACAACGCTTTCTTTATTTATGAATAGAAAAAATAAAACACTGAAAAGTAAGCAAGTACATTTTACGATAAATGCAGTCAAACCTGACAATATCAATTCTTTTCAGATTTTTTATCCAATTAGAAATGTTACAAACTTATCCTTTCAGAGCACTTCTTATCAAATTGACTTCACGGTCTTTTTAATTAAGCCATTACCATCAATTTTGGCCAGAATGTAGAAAGTCATTATTTAGGAATCGTGTTTGTTGATGGAGGTCATATCCACACGGAAAGTAATCAACCATCTCCGGTTCTAAGGCTGATAACTATAGAGCAAAAATGGTCGTAGATAACGAGAAGTGGTTTCCTGCAGTCGTTTAAGTGTTCCAAAAATATATATTTCATCTCAATTCGTAATTCTGTACTAAAACCTTAAGTGATTGAAATCCACTACAGCTTCTGGGTTAAGTATTAATCTACATAGAGCGCAGAGATGTTAAAAGCGAGAAGTTTTTTTTTTTTTTTTTTTTTTTTCTAAAATCTCTTTAGCAGTCTAAGGATAAGTAACATCTCCTCTCTTAAATCCTCTATTCAAGCCAAAGGTGGCAGAAATCAACCACTTCGGGTTTTAACGTTCATCGCCATAAAGTCGAAACGGTGATAGATGGTAAGAAGCTGGTTTTTGCAGTCAGTTAAGCTTTCGAGAATATATTCCATCGCTGTTCTGATCTCCCTACTAAATCTGAAAGTGGTAGATATATATACAACTTCAAATTTCACTACTTCGTTTGGAAAATATCTTGCCATACAAACCAAACTCCTTCACGTGGTGTACACAAGGCACTGTTACGTGTTCTATTCTGTTGATTGAATTCCGAGCTTTTCTGGTGTTCAACATTTGTTTATTTATGAAAGTTCAGCGTCCCTTTTCAACACGCATGCTACGTGAGATGTGAACCTACAGTTTAAGGTGATATCCAAACCACCGTAATGCGTTCAAATTTCAGTGTGCTCCAACGGAGAATCGAACTCGAGACGACGTGCAACAAAAGCGCTTTAGCTTCTACTTTAGCTTATTTTTATTTTATTGTCACGGTCGGTTGTTAGCATATACACTTGTATTATCACAATAACCACTGGTTTGGCACTTAGTTTTACAAACGTCAAGCGGTCGCTGCAGTGTTCCACTTTGGTTACACTTCTTGCTACTTCGTTCTTCATTGCTATCGCAATACCATTCTTGGTCTTAACTAGGGATGGCCAGAACCGGTTTTCAGGTCTGAACGGAACCGGTTCTTCGGATCCAGGTCTGGAACCGGTTCTGAAAACCGGATCTCCAAGAACCGGTTCGTCCCGGAATCGGTTAGCTGGAACCGAAACTGTGACTATCCCTACGCTAAACCCGAGCTGCTGGCAGGCTGTGGACAGTGTACTAAATGAAATGGTGGAAGCGACAGGCAGGCGCCCAAGCGGCGGCCGCTTGTCTCATTTGGCTAAATAAACTGGGTAACTGGCAAACTCATTGGCTAAACAGGTAAACTGACCCACTCATTTGGCTAAACACCCACTGGTGGACCAAATTTTTTTCTGGGCTCCCAAGCGTGTCTGGGCGGGGAGAACACAAGCGCATGGTCCTCTTTGCAGTGTTTTGAAGGTGAACTTTGTGCGTCCTTTACGGGTCTTTGGGGGCTTTCGGATCCAGGTCTCAAACCGGTTCCTAAGATCCGGTTTTGGATCCATGTCCGGAACCGGTTCTGAAAACCGGATTTCCGAGAACCGGTTCCGCCGGAACCGAAAATTGTGGCCATCCCTAGTCTTAACGTCACCCAAATGGAATATTGTGTAATTTTCCGATACTATTTCACCTTTTCCTGACTATCTCACTTCATTCAAGCCCCGTATATTCAGTTTACACTTATCCATTTCCACTTTTAAATTTTCAAGTTTACCCGCACGTCGTAAAGTTTGTACTTCGAGGTTCCTATGCTGAAATTAAAGTTATTATTTTCTCATCTGATAATTCTTCCCGGAGTAGTCTCCACCTGCAGAACCGAACGGGGGACTATTTTACCTCCGGAATGTTTTACCTCAGGAAGTGCTAATATTATATTTATTCTTCTTCGTCCCTCCTGGGGAAAAATATAATGTGGTAATATTCCCATTTCCTTTTCACATCTCCATGCCGTTGATCACCTTGTGTTTCATCCGCCTTTTAGGACAGTTTACCTTCCTAAGGACAAGAAGGTGCCCTGACATCCACTCGCTCATGTTGGCCCTCCGAGGCGGCCTCCGACCTGGTAGAGATTGACTCCTAATCAGGGTTGTGCCGTGGGGGAAGGGGGGCAAGCGGGGCAACGGCCCCGGGCGCCGAAGTAAGGGGGCAAAAAATTCGGGAGAAAAAAGGAAGAGATAGAAAAAAATGCTTGGAATATATATGTATGGGGGCGCCGTCGTATACACGCCCCGGGCGCTGATTTTCCACGGCACGGCCTTGCTCCTTATCCCGAGTCAGTCTGTCACTACCTACGTTAGCCGCTTAAGAGTTGCCCGCTTTCTCCTGCAAGGAGCTGTAGGTTGGGATTTTGTCTTCGTTTAGATGAGACCCGAAGGAATTTCTCAAACCTCTCCAGTACTTTTAGAAAGCCCATGGTTATTCTCAACAAATCTCATGGCTACTCTCAAGTTCCATTTAACTAGTTACCGAGTTGGAACAGTCCTTTTTTTTCTCCTCCTCTCCGATATTATTAATAAAATCAGTTGGTATATTATATATCGTGACTGCCTTTGCATTCCTCATCTTGATTTCGGTTTCTCAAATTGTCTCGAAGTATCATGAACCGTTTATCATCCTGAGTCACTTTGTTTTCCTTTTCGATTTATAGAGCACGTTGTCTACCCTTACTTTCATACAAACCTTGAGTATATTCTTGTCATCTTATTAAAACTGGGTTGATTCCACTTGCTAATTCCCCCTTGTTAGTTTTCGCTATTATTGTCTGTTGTTTTCTCCTAATTTCCAATAATTTTACCACCCTGTGCATTACATTTTTCATGATTTGTGGGCACACTAACTCTGTAATTTAAAATCCTGCGGCACGCCTATAAAATTTAAACTTTTGTTCATAGCAAATTTCGAGTTACCTTGTATTTTTGATCATAAAGAAATACTAACTACGATTTCTGCAATTGCCTGGCTATTAGATAACAGAGTATTGTTACCCATAAGGAGGCACAGTGGTTTAGTAGCTCAGTTGTAGATCGTTTACCTCTGGTGGGTGGGGTCACTGGTTCTATCTCCAATCAAATAAATTTGTGATCGGCAACATCGTGTCCGTGGGATTTCTCGGGGTACTTCCGTTTCCTCCCACATTATCATTCCATCAAGTCTTTCATCGCCATTCTGTTATTTTAGTCATCATCTTCCTTAGCTTAAAGAGCATAATCGTGGGATGTTATACTGAAATATTTCATTTTAAAAGCTATAAATAAAGGTTCCTTTACAGCGTGCATTATATTTCGCGATGTCTTAACTCACTCCCACCACATCAATGATTCTGTCGGGCATACCGTTTGAAAATGGCTGCTCGTCTCTTTCAATTGGTATTTTCTTTTGTGGAACTATTCTGCGGCTCGCCCTGTCAGTTTCTCTTCGTAATTCGTTATTTGATTTCCGTTACATCTTTATCTTTCTTGATATTATTCTGCTCTCAGGATAGCTTTTCGGAGGCACACAGTGATTAGTTTCATCACAGATAACCAGTGGTCCTATTCAGCCGGTTCGCACCGGTTCGGGCGAACCGGTTGATAAAATACTTCGAGTTCGCAAAACCGTTTGTTATGCCGAGATAAACCTACATACAAACACATACACACAATCACCAGGCCAAGCATGGAAGAAAGGAGCCAAACAAAGTATATGTTTAAACCTGGCAGAACCCATTTTCAGAATTTGAAAATTAAATCATGCAGATTGTTTGTTCACGATTGTTCTCATAAAATTTTCTTTTGTTCAGGATTTATAAACAATTAATACTAAAAACAAAATGGGCGGTGGCAACTTCACGTAGCAGAACCCATTTTCGGCAATCGAAAATTAACCATGCAGATAAGATTTCTATATCTTTTGTATTTCTCTTAGCATAACAAGGGTGTGTATTGCAAATTTGAGCTGGAAGGGAAAGCTTGTAGAATACAAATTTTTCGCAGCCAAAAACAATTGACCTATTTGAAGAACATTACTTCGCTCTGTACATACGAGAAGATTAATGGAGGGCGGGGGGGGGGGGATGGTAAATTTTATTTTAAGTGTCTTTTTTTCTTAGAAATTCTTACAGCTACAGCCTTAAACGTACGATTTCCCATAAGAAAGTATATACGTTTATTCCTTAATCTCAAATGCTCAGATATCAAGAATGAGAACTGGGATCATATGAGTGAAGTAGTGAGGGTTATTTACATTTGAAACTCATACATACCATTATTAACAATTGTCGATCCATTGCTGGATGGTCTCTTAAATACTTTTTGACAACCATCTATGTTAGATAATTCTTTCGAAATGCAACATAATTTCGTCACACCATTTGTATGCTGTGTAGGTCGCAATATGTCACAAGAAAATTATATCTACCTCTCCGTCTACTATATATATATATATATATATATATATATATATATATATATATATATATATATATATATATATATATATATATATATATATATATAAGAGAGAGAGAGAGAGAGGGAGAGGGAGAACCGGTTGTTTAAAAATTAGAATAGCAGCACTGCAGATAACATAAGTTGGTGGTGGATAATCCCATGCCTATGGGGTTTCTCAGGATTCCGTGAGAAGTGAAGAGGAGCAAGAAGAATAAGAGATGTGAAGAAAATTAATAGTGAATGGAGTGAGACATTAGTCATATTGAATACCTATGCAATCTGTATTTTAAGCCCAGTCATTTATTTGGGAGTATTATTTCGCTGTTTCCTTTGAAATGATCTGTAATTTTAATCATGTGATTTTAGTGATTTTTTTTCATGGATAATTAAAGGTCCTAGGTTTTTCAAAATTAATTTACATTTCATACAAATATAATTTTACTTAAATTTGATTATTATAGTATTAAAATTATATAAGACAAAACATCATTTTCATGAAGTAAGGGACATCTAAATACTGGGCTATTCAAAATGATCTTCGTAAGGGGCTACGGTGGCTCAGTGGTAGAGCTCTTACCTCTGGTGCGTGGTCCCTGGTTCGGTCCCCGGCCCAGTATGATTGCGGTGGACAACACCGTGATCGTGGGTTTTCTCGGGATACGCCGGTTTCCTTCCAATTTTTCATTCCACCAATTCTTCCATCATCATTCACTTGCCTTAGTCATCCGTCTCCTCTAGCCTAACAGGCATAATCATAAGACGTTAAATCAAAGGTTTAATTTCAAAATTATCTTCCCGATTGCAAATTTTAATAACTCACGTTTCTAAACACGTACATTCATGAAAGTAATATAAAATGAAAGAGGAAGTCAAATAAAATTTTAGTACTTGGCAAAGTTGATGTATTAGTTGCGCATCTTGCCGCTGGGGCGACAGTAACACAAGATGAAGACAGCAAAGCTTTTAGTGTGCTAAATGTTCGTAGTAACCATCTATTATTAGTGTCCAAAGAAGTTTTAGAATTAAGTTTGGAGAACCTCCTAGCGGGCACAGTATTCGTAAATGTTACTTCGATTTTAAAGGAAGAGGATGCATCTGCAAAAAGAAATCTCCCTGTCACCCATCAGCAAGTTCGGAAACAGTGGAGCGTGTGCGGGCCAGTTTCACGAGGAGCTCACAGAAATCCACGGTAAAAGCAAGCAAAGAATTGGCAGATACTGCAGCCTACTGTGTGGAGGATTACCCTTAAGCGACTGAAATTTTATCCATACCGGTTGACATTGTTGGAGGCCTTGATATCTAGCGACAAAGAGAAGAGACTTGAATTATGCATTACGATGCAAAATCTAATGGAAACAGATGATTTCTTGGAATCCGCGTTTTGGGTGCAGTGTTCGAACAAAATGTGCGAGTCTGAGGTTCGGAAAATCCTCATATGTGCGAGGAGCATATTCGCTATTCCCGAAGGTGAATGTGTTTTGCGCGGTCTGCCAAGGGAAGGTGTACGATTCTTTCATCTTTGATGCGGATATTGTCACAGGACTTCCATATCTACACATACTGCTGACATGGCTATTCTCACAGCTGGAAGAGTAACATAAGGATTACATTTTCCAACAGGATGGGGCACCACTACATTTTCATAGAGATGTCAGAAGGAGCTGAACAGAAGCCTTGCACATAAATGGATTTTACGTGCAGGTCGTAGGGATGAAGAGCTGCTTTCTTGGCCTCCCCGTTCCCCTGACCTTACTGCGTGTGACTTCTTTCTGTGGGATTTTGTGAAAAAGAAAATTACCAGCCACTATAAATGATCTTCGAATATGCATTACAGACGGCGTGTTATTCGTCATTAGCGAAATGTTATAACGTGTTCGGCGGGAATTTGACTACAGGCTTGATGTGTACCGAGTTCAAAAGAGGCTTATATTGAATACCTGCGATTTGAAAAATGATAGGTATGTAATGAAACAAAACTTTTTGAGTTTCCGTTTTTATTTGATATCATTTTCATGTATGTGTGTTAATAAACGTGAGTTGTTAAAAGTTTGTAATCGGGAAGATCATTTTGAATAGCCCTGTAGTTTTATAGAAGACAGTAAAATCAAATACTTCAGATTCCAGCTCATTTGAAAGAAAACAAAAACAGTAAGTTCCCTATTAGTCACTTGCCCTGAGAACAAGAAACAAATTGAAAAAGGAGAGAAAGAAAGTGGAAAAGAGAATCCAAAGAAAAAACAGATGAGCGCAAGTGAAAGGAATGCGGACAGAAAAGTATGTTATAAAAGGGAAAGCACTGTCCGTAAGTTTTCTAGTAACAAGAACGTCTTGAGAAAGGCTCGGTTACGGTGCCGGAACATATCAAGATTCCCATGTTTTTAATATATCACGAAATATGTTAGAGGAGATGGAAAATGGGGAAGATACCTTGCAATCTAATACTGGAGTGAATGCCTCGACATTATTTGCAGATTATTGGTTTGAAATATATATATATATATATACAAATTATGCAAAGGGAGACAGAAAAAACATGCTTAAACATCAAGTCATGATTATGGGCGTTAAACATATAACATGCACGAAGCACATGTCTATCTTCAGTCACTATATTGTTCCTTTTCTATAATTGCACTATTCCATAATAAAGCCATGAGATCGTAGATTCTCACATTGACCACAAAAATCACAAAAAGCCACTTCATGCATTCTGGCTTTTCATTTCTTCTTCCCCTTCCTATTTATTTCTTCGCAGTCTCTATTGTCTTGTAACTAGCGCATCCACCTTTGGTGCACAGGGTTCTAGTTCGATTCCCGGTGGTAAAGCATTGAACGATGGTTCGAATTCCACCTTAAACGATAAACTTCGTTCTGAAAAAGGGATGCTAAACTTTAAAAGAAAAAGAAACACTGTTCTGTTTTTTAATTCCTATGTAATTTTAGTTAATGTTTAAAATGAATGTAGGAGTGTTTCAACGAAGGAAGAGCGAGATTCTTTGCAATTGAATTCCATAGAATCAATACGGTAAGTGAATGAGTTTGAATATGACGTGTTGATAAAATAAAGAGCCTTGCTGATAAAGATTGAGCCTTACCAAGAAAGATAAGCTAGGAAGCTGAAACTCCCACATATTTCCCTAGCAAGTGAGTGCATTTGCGACATCTGTCCTGCAACTTTTTAAGTCCTTGTAAATAGAAATATTTTGTCTCCTGCTGTATCCACTCATCTGTAGCATCAGTTGCCGTTTGAACACTCTTAAAACGGTAACCTTTGAGATGTTTTTGAGATTCGGAAATAGATGATAATCGGATGGAGCTGGGTCAGGCGAATAAGGGAGATGAGGCAACACTTGAAAGCCTAGAATGGCCAATATGTCCTGTGTTTTAGATGCCGTGTATGAGGAGGCATTGTCGTGCAAAAGCAGAACACCTTTGGGGATCTTACGCGACGTCTCTCCTTGATGTTTTCGCGCAACTTCAAGAGACCACAGTAATATGCTGCATTAATCATTTCACCCCTAGAAGGTAGTCCACCAGCAGAATTCCGTCTTTATCCCAAAAGATTGTTGCCATTTCTTTCTGTGCAGACCTCTGCACACGGCACTTAATTGGCCGGAAAGAAGAACTGTGCGTCCATTCCTTCGACTGTTCTTTAGTCTCGGGTTCATAACAATAGATCCACGTCTTATCACCAGTTACGAGTTTCTCCGAAAAACCATCCTCACTTCTTGCAAAATGTCCCAACACTGTCCGCAAAGTTCTCACTCTTTCCTGCTTTTTTTCCTTCGTCAAAAGTTTGGGGATCCACTTTGCTGCAACCCTCCTCATATCCAGATCATAATGAATAATGGTACCAACTCTTTCATGTGATATGCCCAAACATGTAGCAATCCTTTTGGCTGATAGTAGACGATCTTCCATTATCATGTTCTGGATAGCTTGCACATTTTCGGGAACGAACACAAAAACAGGCGTGCCATTGGGTTTTGCATTTTCGACATCAAAATGGCCAGTTCTGAAGTTTGCCACCCAGCGTTTGACAGTTGCATGTCACGGCCCACGGTCCCCCAAAGTTTATTTCATTTCATCGTAAATCTGCGTCGCACCTTTCACTTGGAGGAAGAGAAACTTCCTGACGGTCGTATGCTCCTCTGGACTAAAGTTTGCTGGAGGTGTTGCCATGATCACTTCTGAAATGAAAAAGAAAAAGATGATAATATCGTAGAACATTGCATTTTGCAACATAGTCTATAGAGATCCTTCCCTATATACCCTCCTAATTTCAGATTCCTAGGTCATTTTTTTTCTTGGTAAGGCTTAATCTTTATCAGCACCCCCTCGTACGAAATGGCGTATATTTTTCCTATTCCGGGGCAAATAATAGATGATAAATGGAACGGCTTTAACGCGTTGGCAGAAAGTATCATTTTAACTGTAAGCAACACGTGGACTTTCGCTGGACATATAACTACGAAAGCGTGATCAATAATCTACATGAATAGTTCTTTAATTTATAGTACGCGTGTGTTAGTAATTAAATTTGTTTGGTTTTCTGGTTTTATTCTTAGCTCCATTCATTACTGTGTGCATCATCTATAAAATGAAAAACATTTGTTGACGAATTAAATATAGTTTCCAGTTGCGATTTCATCATTAGATTATAATGTTTTTACTGCTTTTTTTAATGTAACATTTACGCAAGACTAATCTTTGCCTCTAATGACCTTTGCTATGACCTGCCCTACATTCGACAAAATAAAAAATAAAAAAAATATATATGTATCATGGGTGATATTCTGGATCAAGAATGAGGAACTCAAATCACTTTATTGTTATTGATGTAAGTATCGTCTAATCTTTTGAGTTTATATTATTATTACAATTATTCTGAAAAGTGGCAGAAATGTGTTAGTAGATCAGATACCTCCTCTGGCATTAGCATGAACGATGCATTTTGCTGTGCAGCGTTGTAATGGGCACCATATTTCAGTTAGTGACAGCTTCCAATTTTCATGCGAAAACCAAACATGTTTAGTGGAAAATTAATGTTTACATTCGATTGAGAATTTCCAAAGCGTTGTTTTTAAAGTTCTTGGTAAGGTATGTTGTGTTTCTGTTTAGTAGTTAGAAACTATAAATGGCACTCCTAATCACCAAAGGCGAACGAGCACAAAATTTACGAAAGATAGGGGATTTCACTACAGTATCTCTCTATGTACTTATTAAAATAAACTGTGATTTTATGTTTAAGGACAATGATGTAAAAACAAAGCATAACATGTACGGTAAAGGGTCTCAGACTCAACAAACTGATTACTTTGCTTAAAAAGAAAGGTTAAATTTTATTTTTTGAAAAATGTTTTGGTTACATCAAATTAGGTGCGGATTTTCTCGAGGTTACTCTCTTTTCGTCTCACTTGCTATCTCACCAATCATGCAATTGCGTTAATCACTCCTTGGCGTAGAAAGTACATGATACGTAAAATCTCATTTAAAGGATACCTCCAAAATGGCATACATTAAGTGTATTTGATTTTATTGTCCCGGTAAAAATACTTGTATTATTACAGGACTGAATTCCCTTTTTTACGGAAACAGACAGATCTGTTCTTTCCGTAACGGTTTAGTAAAATATTCATATCGGGCAGAAGTTGTTTTCAGCTCATACGTATTTAGCATAGAAAATACCTGGTGCAATTTGAAAATCTGTGTTGCCGTACAATAGATAGAAAACACAATATGCACAATATGCCTTTGTTATAAGTCAACGAATGACCTGATGAAACACCATGGAACAGTTTCAAACTCAGCTTGAAATTTCTCTGTCCACAATAAATTTTCGGTATTTAACAATATTAGTGCATGTTCTTATTGCATATCTTTCACTTTTAGTACAGTCGGTTGCGAATTAAGGGATATTTAAAAGAGAATGCGTGTACTGAGAAGGAAATTACCAAATACGCAGTATATTTTGCATCCCATATAGATCCATCCCCAGTAATACTATAAGTTGATTATTTATAAAGATTGATATTCTCTCTCCCTCCAGTAATTCGAACGCTTGTATATTTACAGTTAATGTATATACTGTATACTTCATAAAGTTATGGCGTAAACAGTGGATAGAGATGCAAGAATTTTTTTTTTTTTTTTTTTTTTTTTTTTACCTAGGAAATTTTGGGCCTTTTTGAATATTTCAATTTTAATCAAGAATTGACAGTACGTTCTACCTTTCTTTCCTCATTATAACACGAAAACCCATTTAATTACTTTATTCCAAAACAAAAAACATGAAAGTTCGAGAATCAAGGAAAATGGCAAGTTCGTGAACTAAGTTTGGCTTTTTAGTTCTACGAGTTGTTTGTAGAGCGGTAAGAGTTAAATTCAAGGTTAAAAATACTTAAGTACATGGTTTAGTAATGTTAGAAACAACTGTTGTAACTAACCGGTCTAGCTTACTCGGAACAAGTATATCTATCTATTTATATACGTAGAAATAGCACTTCTTGAAACCGTTAAAATTCGAAGAGAAGAATGTTTAAAACGTTATACCAAAGTTTCCTATTTCAAGCATGCTGACACGATATAACAATAAAGAAAAAAAATATGTATAATAAACTCTTTACCACAGTTGATTTAACATAATTCTCAAAAGTACCGTTTGAATTTAGGCGTGCATTTGGTAGAGCTACAGACCTGCCTCGCCTTTTTCGGTCGTGGAGATGATGAGCTCTTCCACTGTGAAGAATGTTGATTTGTCTCAGGGTCATCCACGGCACGCTGGCGTAGTTCTTAGCAGACTTCGACTCGGTGTTCCTTCTTCTCGTGGGTCAGCAGCCTAGGAACAAACTTTGCAGCAACACGGCGCATGTTCAAATCACACGTGAGGATTATCTACACTGTTCCGTGTGACACACGCAGTGACAATGGCAGTGCTGTTGTTCTCTGACGATCCTCATTCACAAGCTGCCGAATGGTTTCAACGTTTTTGGATTTTGTGCTTCTTGAATGTTGTGTTGATCTCAGTTGTCTTCCAGTGATGTCCTTCCGCTCTTGAAGCGCGTATGCCACTCAAAACACCTCGAACGACTCATTGCAGCATCGCTGTACATTTGCTGAATCATGTGAAGCGTGCCTATAGCGGATTTGTCCAGTTTCATACCAAATTTCACGTTCGTTCATTCTAACTTGTCCCTGATAAAACAGAAGACGTGATAACGCATGTGGTCAGAATAGCAACAGCTGCATAGCTCACGATACATACAGGACAATGTCTCGTCTCGCACTGACTTATGAAGGTTCGTGCTCCCTGTGCGTGTGCATGCAGTCTTGCTCTATTACCTGTTGGTGTGTTACGGAACTAGTCTCGAAACTTTCTGATACTACCTCGTATACATATATAAAATATAGGATTTGTTCAATAAATATCGGGATACTTTGATGCTAGTGGTCTACTGGTCCACGCTTAGTTGCATGCATGGAGAGCATGCCCGCGACCGTTCGCTCTATTTAATGTATCGCACCTCGCCCGTAATTCCTTAATACGCTATTGAATCCGTGCACATGGTGCACCGTCAGAAGTTGTCCTCTAATTCTGACTCGCCTAAGCGATGTAACCCCAATTCTCTGAGGAAGTGGGATACGCCCACTGCGCGGCCAGACCGAAGTCCTGAGTGCCTACCAGTTGACCTACTGGTTCAGACAGACTGTTAGCGAGCCAGTCCTACCATGCTCTGCAGGTATGCCGTCCGAGCGTTATAAGGCAAGCTCACCTCCCGCCCGTGTTCACCGTTACCCAGATTCCTGGAATTGGATCCCACAAGCTACCGAATCCCACGGTATGACCACAGCCCGGCAGAGTCCAATCCAAATACGGGGCCCCAGGCGATGCCCGAGGGGGCTTGTTCAATCCCGGCCATTCCTACCTCTATCTTTCAACTGGCAATCGCCTTGTGTAGAGGTACCACGCACACGTCGAGATACTCCCATATCTCATCTCGGACCCAATGGTACGTGTTAAGTCACCATTTGAGTTCTTGCCAGCCCGTACCCACAGAGTTTCCTCCCTTTAGCAGGATCAGAACCGTTACCCAGATTCCTGGGATTGGCCTTTCCCCCACCTCCGTTTGGTCCCCCCGTAGGCAGGAATCCGGCACCCCCCCTCCGGTAGGGTCGTCCAAGCAATACTGGACTTCCTCTAATTACTGTAGAGGTACACCGTACATTACCAGAGCCAATGACTGATGTATACCGTTTGCTCAAAGGCAGACGTTGTCATTTGGGAGCCGTGTCTCCCCTGGTAGGCCCACCCAAACAATACAAGGCTACCTATCTTTAACGTGTTTAGGTACCACGTACACGTTGTAGCAAGCTACTTTCCGAATCCCAATGGTACGTGTAAGCCACCATTAGAAGGGACACCCACACCCTTCCTTCGGTAGGGTCGTTCAAACTACGGAACTACCTCTTCGTACATGAGAGGTCAACCGTACATTACCAGACCTAATGGCTGATATAGACTGTCTACCTTTAAAGACAATGGCCATTTGGGAGCGGCGGCTCCCCTCGTAGGGTCGTGGCTCTTGTCCCCAGCTCACGCTACTGGGACGAAGGAGTGACCCACTTCCTCAGCGCTCCTGAGGTACGAATATGCGTTAGGATACTAGGTATCCCATCCCGGACCCAAGAGAACGCATTACACTCTCTTTGAGGGCAGTACCTACATCATCCTCCCGGTAGGGCGCTGGATCCGCCCACACTCTTGGACACACCAGCTGCCCACTTTTTTTAGCGTGTTGGGGTACCACGCAGCCTTATCTCCCGGACCCAAGGGCACGGCCTAATTGCGCATTTCGGGGGATACCCGAAGGCTCACCCCCGCCGGTAGGTACAGCAGCCGAAGCTACCTACTCCACTGAGGACGTGATGGGGTCACACGTACTCTCCCAGATCCAATAGCACGAGTAGTCGCCCATTTCGGAGGATACCCTAGGGCTCATCTCCGCCGGTAGGTTGTTGACTCTGCAAAGCGCACGCTGTCATATGGAAGTAAAGTACCGTCAGCGAGCCCGGCCTACAGAGTCACCCTATCTCCCCCGTACAGCAACCGCTCCCGGAAAAGGATGCGAGAGCGGACAAAACACGGGGGTCCCTCCCCCTTTAAATATCGGGATAGTCACAATACGGAATACATTGAAAAGTATTTGTACGGTGAGTTAATACGTTTTAAAATATGATTCTCCTGCATCAATACACCGCCGCCAGCGCTTTTTTCCAGATTTGAACGCTCCGTAGAAGTTGGCAACCGAAGGCTGTTCAGACATCTCGTCGAAGCCTCATGAATCGTTTCAGTTGTTCCGAAACAATGTCCTTTCAGGTTTTCGTTGATGTAAGGGAATAAAAAATAAGTCCGCGGGAGCCAGACTTGGACTGCAGTTGGTTGGGCTGCGTTGCATTGTTGTGTTTGGCCAGTACTAATCACAGTTAGCGACGTGATACTGGGCGCATTGTCGTGATGGAGGATCCAGACATCGACGATTTCCCTTCGGACGCGGCGGATTCTACACCTGAAACTTTCGAGCACTTCTGCATGAAGTTTACCGTTCACTGTTTGTCTGTGAATATGTTCAATTTAACTCAAAATTTAATGACATAGCGCTGTCGATGGATGGTTCGTTGTTTTTTTCTTCTTGACACAAGCACTAAACAAACTTTCACTTTGAGCGAGATCTACATACTCTAACAGCACGGATGCAATTGCCACGATTCTCTTCACTTACGTTAAATACCGTTCTATCCATCGAGACCGCCATCAACCTTTCTCATTGGCCGAAAAGAAATCAATCCCATTACTTACCGGACAAACCCTGTATTAGGAGTGAAGAAAGAAAAAAAAAACTCAATTTCAAACCAAAGTAACCTATGAGAAAAATTAGCCAATTGAATGATATATATAGTATTAAATCTTGCACCAAGGACGCTCACGTTTTCAGTGCAATTACAATATACAATATGAGGCAAAGATGCCTTATAACTTTGGAAGAAAATCAAAAGTTGTAACTGTTAAATGATTAAGAGATAAATTGGAAATACTGTTAGATGTGTATGTGTGGTAAAATAAACTAGCACACCACGTGACTCCCTTGTTATTTAAAAAAAAAAAAAAAGTGGACCTGAATCCAAGATGGCCACCATTATCGTACTATGTAGTAATAGATGCGGTTCTGTTAGCCTCTAGTAGTCCCGAACTTACAAGCTACCTTTGCCTCACATTTTATATATAAATGCATATAAACTTTAGGTCGTTTGAGGTATTAATTTTGTAATATTCGGTTGCACTGATTTTTCTTCTGGGTTACTTTGATCTGATAGGAAACCGTTTCTGTGCGTGAGACTCAAAACAAAAATCGGAATTCGAAAAACAAGGACCATCCTAAGGTATCTATCTATCTATTCATATATATATACATATATATGTATATGGCAATCAGAAACTGTTACAAAGCCGGTATTTCTGGACTTGGCAACTGTGCAGAGTTTCAGCCACCCGCCACTTACGGCGCTAGTTGTTGGTAAACACAAATGACGACTCGTTTCGAAAACTGGACTCGCAAAGAAGTCTGCTCAGTTGTTCGATTTTTGAGGGCGAAACATGACCGCGGCTGAAATTCACCGGCAGCTGGTGGAGGTTTACGGAGAAATTGTAATGTCTTGTCGGCATGTCGCAGAATGATGTCGAGAGTTTGCGAGTAGTAGAGAAAACGTCACCAATGAGAAGCGCAGTGGCCGACTCAGCACGGCAGATTTGAACATAGCTCACTTGGAGGAGCTGATTTAGGACAACAGGAAGTTCACTTTACGACATCTGATGGCAGAATTGAGAATGTCGTTGAGAAGCATTCGTCACATTGTGCACGATATTCTACAGTACCGAAGGTTTGTTCCCGATGGGTTCCACACAATCTGTCCAACCAACACAAGGAGAAGCGGCGCATGGAGACAAGTTTGCAACTTTTGGAACGGTTCTTCACGGAAGAGAACTGTTTTGTTCACCGCATTGTCACGGGTGATGAAACGTGGCTCCACCATTACACCCTCAGCAGTAAGCAGTCATCAGAGGAGTGGGAACACTCCTCCTCTCCAAAGACAAAAAAGTATAAGGTGACGCCAACTCTCGGGAAGGTGATGACCACAGTGTTTTCGGAAGCGCCAGTGTCATACTCGTGAAATTTTGGAAAGAGGGCGCACTGTGAGACACCTTGATACGATTGCGCGAAGTAATAAAGAGAAAACGGCCAGAACTTCTCACCGGAGGCGTCGTCTTCCTTCACGACAACGCACGTCTTCTACAACCTAGAAAGTCACCACACTGTTAAAAGTAGTTTCGCTGGGACACCATCGTCCATCCTCCCTACAGCCCGAACCTCGCTCCAAGCGACTTTCACCTGTTCTCGCACTTGAAGGAGCACCTAGGAGGTCGTCGCTTCGCTTCAGACGAGGAGGTGAAACACTTCGTGATAGCGTAGCTGAATACGCAAGGACAGGACTTTTACCAGGAGGTAATCTTCAAACTCATTCCATGATGCGACAAGTGTCTCAACCGATATGAAGATTCTGTCGAAAAATAACCTAATGTAAGTACTATCTGTTGGCTGTATTGGTTGTATAGAATAATATATACACGTTCACTGCAGATTTTGTACACTGACTTTTTGATCACTCCTCGTACAAAGCGAGCGCATGTATGCAAAGTATTAGAACAAAGAGGGATTCCCGGAGGCAGCGCAGAATTATATGGAAGCAGAAAGAGGGATTGGACATATTATCAAAACATAAGCTGTTACCACCCATGTTACACGCTATAGGAGAAATATAGCACTGGTATGTCACGAGAGACGTGAGGCTAGGTTGCCAGCCACACATACAAAACGTAGCTGCAGCTTTGGATGTAATAGCACATAAGAAATATGGTGTCCAGTGACATGAGGAGAGGAAAGCATGTGACGTGGCTATAACATCTGCACACACACACAACTGCACAACTGTAAACTTGAGAGTGGCTCGTAAAGACAACAGAACAACTGGGTGGTACACTGAGTAATGAGAATGAGATGAATCATACTGTTCTGCAGTTATCACCGCAAGTGTTCGAAGTGCCTGCCACACGACGTCACAGCACGTTCGAAGATTGCAGTGTGTGCCCGAATAGTTAAACACGTGTTGGTGTAGATACTTCTGACCGTATACAAGTTCGTCGTAGACGAATCTCTTCAGATAAACCCACACATAATAAACAAATTTAAATCAGTATCAGTGGTCGTGGAGGTCATTGAAGAGAACTACTCTGACCTATCCATCTACCAGGGTAGTTCGCTTCAAATACCGGTTAACAGGCCTGATAAAGTGGGGGAGCACTATAGTGCATTATGCACGTAAGTCGTCGTACGTCCTGCAGCGTCTCCTGCAGAAACTGTAGGTAACTCGATCTGTCAGGAGTTGTGGTATCACCCATGGTCCAAGTAAAGTGTTGCTTAATATACCGGCCCATACATTAACACGAAATTGTTGGTGATGGCAGCATTGGATTTTCCTATTCATACGGGATGTTATGTTAAGACAATTGTAGTGCTGTCGCGACCAAACGTAAGAAGCAAAGATGATACAGATTGTTCATCATAGATTGCCTGCTCCTATGACAAAAGATTTCGCATGTGTTGTATGTGGTACAAATACAAGTTGTTTTCGTGAAGCACACACAACACGCACAGTTGTTAGGGCTGCGAGCTACATACCTGGAGCTCGTGCCTACTATGACCTCTTCAAATTAGGTAATATATTCTTATCCTATATAAAACTCATTCCGTGAGCGGGATTCGAACGTGTGACAGGCAGATCTTGGGATAGCAAGCAAAACGATATTTCCACTGTTCGGCAATAAAATCTTCCACAATTTGGATTAAAGTTGTACTTCTAGCGCTTACCCTTGATTTCTATATTGCAACAAGATCGAACCAGAGATACTGTGTATTAGAGCTTAACACTGTACCACTAACTCAGTGTGCCTCCTGCTGGGATTTAAGTGTTTTGCTAACGTAATTATAGTTGCCGTACATGAAAGTAATTATGAACATTATTTTTAATAGTTATGTATAAATTTATTTGCTTTGTTTTGGTTCAGAGTTATATTTTTTAATTGAGCATTTGGCAGGCTTCCTGTAAGAAGTGCCAAAATAAAAAATGTTGCCGAAGTTGTTTTGGCACACTAGTATAGCAAATAAAGCAAGCAAACTCAACGATTTTTTTTTTTTTTTTTTTCCTAAATCATACTTTACATAGTAGTAATGTAGAAATCGCGACTTGTGATTCAGGTTTGAGCTATATATAGAGGATGCACTGACACACACAATTGCTTAAAGTTTATTCTGCCGTTTTGCCATGTGTATGTTGTCTAGTGATTTCGTGTTCCTGTTTGAAAGTGGTGGTTTTTATCCGTATGTATAACGTATGTTGGAAATAGGCTTTATTTTTTTAGATTGTAGTTAGTACAGTTTGTTTCCGTAAGATGTGTATTCATTTAAGAAAAAATAAAATAAAATGAGAATTCTCTTAATTAGAATGTAAAAGCATTTACAGATTTCACCGACGTTATTTTGATACTTTGCATACTTAGTTGCATTATTACAAATCAATGTTGCTAAAGAAATTAGTCAGTTAAGTATACTCGAAATAGTTCAGTGAGTATTAATGAGGATTATTTTTTTAAGTAAGGATTAGTCTTTGCAATACAAATGAAACAAGTAAACATCCTTCAAGAAAATATTTATTTTCTGAATTTACGTACACAATTCTCTATTTTCCTACGAATTTTATTCTTATTTGTTTAATTTTTATTTATTTATTTATTTATTTTTTGTTTCTTTTTTGTCGGTTTTAAATATAACGAACGAGTGTTTGTATGCTCATCTCATAGAACTCCCCCACCTGTAATGATAGCCAGTTATTCACTTATGTTTTCACTTCTTCATCAGTGTCCATACACGTGCTGCCCAAGAAGGTTCAGATGCCAGAAGATACTCATGGGCGGAGTTAGGAATTGTCTGCTGGAAGGGAGGCAGACCTTTTGGTTGGTCTCGAACCTGGGGAATACTTCCTATACGAGTGTGGAGTTAACATGAATAACTCATTTTTGTCAAAAAGTTGAGGGGGGGCAATGACCTTCCATAGCTCCGCCCATGATTGTAGTCAATAGGCGCAAGGTCTGGGCTGTATGGCGAATGATCAAATTCCTTGTAGCCAAGAGATTTGATCAAATCTGCCTTGAATATTTGACTATTTTTGCACGTTACCGTTACACATTGCATTATCACCATGCACTTTACATATCTGGCGGTGATTATTCGCAGTTGTTACGATTCTTGCTGTTAGAACAGCATGACTGTGACCGTATTTCACAGTCGACGGGTCACTTGATTTTCATAAACCTGTTAACCTCAACTACGAAATGTACGGACTGACGCCGTGAATGTAAGAGTAGAAATGCCAGGAGCCTGCGTATGCATTCTCAAGGGCACGTGAAATTTGAAATGTATCTTACTTTAAAAGTAACCCTCATTTAATCTAATTACTGAAATTATTTATTCTTACTAGTAGACATAAAACCGCAAGAGTATAACAGACAAATTTGATCTTTGGATTAGTGGGACTGGAAACCTAATTCTCTTCCTGTTCTTTGTCAACTTAACTACTTCCCCACTCCGTCTTTTTTTTTTTAATATTATAAATTACTTTTTTTTTTTTTTGCAAGTCTTATTGTTTTGGTACCAATACGATTTCTTCTGCGTTTTTTATTAAAGTGAATAATGGCCCGTTTATCTAGATTTTTTAAAAAATGATAATCCTTCCGTGCTCGTGTATTCCAGCACCAAAAACTAATGACTAAAATGCTGCCAAACTCACAGGATTTATATTGCCAGGAATGAGCTGACTCAGCACTTAATGGAGGAAGTTGAACAAGCGAACATCAAGAGACGTATCAGCAAGCGTCGTTATGCCTCGTTAAGGTCAAAAGACGCAATACAGACAAACGACTCCATTCGAACGAAGGCAAGAACAAGAAGACAGCTTCTCGTGCTGGGAAATGGTTTCATACAACAGGGCATGTCTCCACGACAGTGATGCGTATGTAGAAGCAATGGACAGAAAAAAAATCGTACGCAACTACCGAGCAATAGAATGGCCATACAACGTAACCACATTACCAGATGAAAGGAATTTTATCCGCAAGGTTGTGGTAGACTATACAGCGTCGTCCATAATATAAGCTAGATGCTGGAGCACTGACACAGATATAGACTAGCCTGCGTAGATGGTTCGATAGCGTCTGCTAAATGTTGGACTAGCAGCACAGGTGTTTGCATCGGCCTTTACTGACCCACAACGCAAACTAATTAGGCTTCCTGAATGGTAGAATGTATTTTAAGATGACTTGTTTTAACCTGTCCTTCAGTGATGATCGCATATGCATTAGTCACTATCATGATGAATATAATATGCCAGCGTGTATTGTCGAACGACAGATGTCACGTGTGGAACGTCATTTTACGTATTGAAGGCAACCTCACTATGATCGCTACAGCAGGGAAGTTGTAGAGGCCGAGGTTCGTTCAGATAATTTTGATTATTTATTTCAGAAATACAATGCCCAGCCACATGTATTACGGAAGGTGCAAGCCTTTTTCGGGAAGCGGTAGATCTCGATGCTTCCCAGACCTGCACGGTCGGTCGGTTGGCAGTCGCCCATCGAATATATTTGGTTGGCATCTTGTTCGTCACAATCCTTCAGTAGACAGTGTCAATGTGTGGTAGATCCGCGTATAAACAGCGTAGTCAGCAATTCACCAGAAACACTTCCAAATCTGTTTGATTCGGTACCATGACTGCCGGGTCCTCTTTGCCACACGTGGCTTGGCTTTATCTTGCAGAAACGCTACACCCTTGCGATTCGCCAATGCCGGCTCATTCTGCCACAATACACGGTGCACACTTTGCAACTTCTGAGTAGAGATCGGCAGTGATGGTCTGACCAGGTGAAAGGAGCTCGTAATGCTGCACCACTTGCCGACAGTTCCACCATACAGAGAGCATAAACTTTCGTAAGCGTAGAAAGGGTCTTGAGGTTTGAAGAACAGAGTCACATGGAGACAACCAATGTGTGGTATACTTGAGAGAGCCATGCAGGATCCACTTTTCATCATTAGTGAGCAAGCGATCAAAGATGGGTATGTTCACGTTCCGAGTGAGCAAGCACAAACAGGCTGTTGCTCGTTCCTTGTTGGCTGCCGACAATGTGTGGGGTACCCACTTCCCTATTACGTTTCAGCGGAAACATGGAACCTTTCTGCAAGTTCATCACACGTTAGCCTACTGTCTTCCTCAATGGCTACTTTCAGGGCCTTGTCATCTAACACATGTGGTCGTCCACTGCGAGGTTTGGCCAAAAGGCTCACATCTCCCGAACGAAATTTCTGGAACCAGTGCCTGGTATATGTACCAATTTGACAGGCATATGCAGCAGCTGACAGACCTGCTTTATAGTCATACAGTGAACACACGCTAACAGGTTGCTTCGATATCTCCATTTCTCTTCGACACTGGACGAACTATTACTGCTGTGTTGTGTGCAACTTGCCTGTATTACTAAATATCGATAGTCAGATTAAATCCTGATCTCTTGGCAGGTCCTGCGTTGTTTCTTTTCCTCTCTGTGAGCGCGTGTTTAATGGGATGTCAAAAACGGCAAGAACTTTATTGGTTACCTTGTACATGATATTAATTTGGTTCCATGTTTCGTCTCGAAGGTCAAATTAGTGCCAGTTATTACGTGGACATTTTAAGTGATTGCATGCATCATATGATAGAGATGTTTTCTAGCTTCCACTCTCCTTCTCCCCCCCCCCCCTATCCAAAAAAAAAAAAGTCTTCCAATACGGACAGCCAAACCTGTTCAGACGCGAGAATGAACTTCAACACCTCCCCTGGCGTGCACAATCCTTCAACTTAAACATTATTGAACAGCTACGATGAGTTTAAGAGCAGCGAGTCCAGCGTAGATTTCCTCTATCATCATTGACGCAGATATGTGCTGCACTGTTCATCCAAAAGAATTATCTCAAGATTATTTATTCTCATCCCTCCATGCTTGACCTATAAGATGTTAACGATGTAAAATATTTTTATTTATGTACTATTTTCTCTACCAGCCAGTTATTATATATATATACGTAGGCGTATCCATAAATTCCAGGACAGTGCTCATAACATGCAAACTACTTGCAGTTCACGAGTTTCCCGCTAGAATGTGTTGCGGTGGTGTCTTGTGAGCCAGTGTGCCGAGTAGCGTGGTTTGAAGTGGAAGCGTTTGAATGTTGCACGTGTTTTCGTGTGTATGTTGCATTAGCCGTCTGCGATTTTTCTTATCTCGGTGGTATGAGGGAAGTTGAAGAACAAAGGATGTGCATCAAATTCTGTGTGGCATTGAGTAAAACAGGAAGTGAAACTTACGAAATGTTGAAACTCGCTTTTGGTGATTCGTGCATGAGCCGTAACCGAACATTTGAGTGGTTTGGACGTTTCAAGAAAGGCAGAATCAGCGGAGAACATTGACTGCTGATGATGATCGATTGGGTAGACCGTGCACGGCAAACACCCCCTCAAAAATGGAAGAAGTGAGGACGGCTGTGAACAAAGATCGTCGACGTACCATACGCGATGGTATGGAACTTGTCAGCGAATTCTCACTGAACAGTCGAACATGCATCGCATTGCAGCGAAGTTCGTGCCGAGTGTTGACACAAGATCAAAAAGACTGTCGAGTACAGATCTGTGAGCAGCTGAAGGAAGTTGTGAAAAACGATCCCACGCTCCTTGTCAACGTCATTACAGGCGATGAGAGCATCGTTTATGCTTACGCCCCAGAAACTAATCTGCAGTCTTCTCAATGGAAGAGTGCTAGGTCTCCAAAAATCAAAAAAGTACGCATGGAAAGAAGCAAATTGAAGACGATGCTCATTTGTTTCTTTGACCAAGAGGGGATCGTACACCGGGAATTTATCCACATGGAAGCACGGTCAATGCAGACTTCTACTGTGATGTCCTAACTTGTAAGAAGGTTGCGAAAAATGTGCGTCGCAAAAGAACACAGAAATGGCATAACGGTAACCTCATTCTCTACCACGACAATGCACCTGCACACCGGTCCTTTAAAGTGGCGCAGTTTTTGGTTGAGAACAACATGACAGTGGTTCCCAATCCCCCATACTCACCTGACCTGGCCCCCTGTGACTTTTCTTTTCACCAAGCTGAAGCTTCGGATGAAGGGGAGAAGATTCGACACCATTCTAGAAAGTCAAGAAGAATCGCAGCGGGTACTTGACACTATTCCAAAAATGGACTGGCGGAAACGCTGGGACCGCTGTATTAATGCAAAAGGGGAGTACGTAGAAGGTGATGGAGGAATTTAACTTCAAAGTTTAGAAACTTTCATTTTACAGATGCAGTCCTGGAACTTTTGGATACACCTTTGTATATATACACACCGGTACATCAACACCGGATACACCGGCACATCAACTATTTATTGATTTTAGACAGGCGTACGACTCGGTTAGGAGAGAAACATTATACATCGTTCTTACAGAACTTGGAATACCGAGAAAGCTAATTAGATTAATTAAGATATGTTTAAATGAATCCCAAAGTAAAGTCCGGGTAGGAAAATTTTTGTCCACGAGCTTTCACGTCGAAAATGGCCTGAAACAAGGTAATGCGTTGTCGCCATTATTATTTAACTTCGTTCTGGAATACGTTATAAGGAAAATCAAAGATAGCAACCAGGGCCTACAATTGAACGATATTCACAATTGGATATTCACCAGGCATATGCTGATGATGTAAATTTAATAGGGGATGATAAGAGAACAATAGAAAAAAATGCAGAGATCGTATTAAACGCTTGCAGGGACATGGGTTTAGAAGTAAATGCAGAGAAAACTAAATACATGGAAGCGCGTCGGGACCGGAATACAACAAATTATGGATGCGTTAAAATATTAAATAATACTTTTGATAAAGTGGATAGCTTCAAATATCTAGGATAAATATTAACAGAGGAAAATCATATTGACGGAGAATTAAATGTCGACTAAAATCAGGGAATTCGTGTTACTGTTCGGTTGAAAATGTCTTGTCGTCGCGAATTCTGTCGAGAAATTTGAAACTTAAAATATACAAAACGATAATCATGCCTCTGGTCGCTTACTCTGAGGGAAGAACATAGACTGAAAGTATTTGAGAACAAGATCCTGAGACGAATATTCGGACCCAAGAGGAACGGGAATGGGGAATGGGGAATGGCGGAAACTTTATAACGGAGAACTACATAATTTATACGGTCTACCCAACATTGTTAGGGTCGTCAAGTCTATGAGGCTTGGGTGGGCAGTTCATGTAGCTAGAATGGAAGAAAGTAGAAACGCTTTCAAACTCTTGACTGGAAGACCAATCGGAAAACGACCATTAGGAAGACCTAGGCGCAGATGGGAGGACAATATTAAGGTGGATCTCGCAGTGATAGGGATACAAAGTAGAAACTGGATTCAATTGGCTAAGGATAGAAGTCAGTGGAGAGCTTTTGTGAATGCGGCATTGAACCTCTGGGTTCCATAGGCCATATATGTATATATATATGGGAAGTTTACGATATTGCAGTATTTATCACATGATCACATATTATGTAATAGTTTCTGTTTGTTCGCTTCCTGTAACTCTTCAACTATTCAGCTTGAAGTGAACGTGCATAATTTCATGGGTCCGTCCATGTCTTTACTATGATAATTAGTTTATTATACTTTGAAGTTCTGACGTGTGTTCCCATTGTCTTATTGAGGAGAATAATTACCCCGGCTTCTTCTCTTTTGATTTATATTTACGTGGTTTGTCAGCAGCAATGTGATATAAAAGTCCAGCAATTTCAAGTAGAATCTCTCTTACCGGAAATCGAACTAGGCACTTCGTGCAACAAAGAATGCATACTGGTCACTAGGGCAGCGATGAGAGCTGCCTATCTGTTGACCTCTTAAGTATTATGCTCTGGTCTCTGCTTCACAAGTTTCTCCCATCGGGCCTCTTCAATGATTTCTACTATATCGAAGTTCATTCTTCCCATTTTCCACAAAATGCTGTCATGAAATATATCTGACGGTGATGCATAATTATGAGCCCAGATACTTGTAGGAGACTTCATTTGTTTTAGCTGTATTGAAAGAGAAGAGGATTCTTTGGGCCGCGTGTTTCTGAATGATGCAGCTTGTAGTGGATTTTTCTTCTTAGATCAACATAGTCAGTTTTATCATTTTTGTATTTCGTATAAACTTCTGTGCTTCAAGGACAGTAGGCTAAAGTTTAAAGATAGTTGCGAACCTGAGGTGATTTTGGGTTCTTCGGAACAGATTTTTCTTGATTATTCGGTTATTCATGTTTGTATTTCTTATTAAAAGACCTGGCGATCTCAAACTTCTATTATCTAAGAATCCCTATTTATTTATGTACGTCATCTGCTCCGTCCCACTTCCCGCTTTTTTTCTTCTTCAGGAACTTGAAACCATTTTTAATTAAATGGTCAATACTCACGAAGAAGCGATAAGGTACTTCTACACGTTATTATTTCTTCATACTGTATTCACGAAACATAAAGCGATCAGAAAGTCCGACAGATACATCCACTGTGAATAAAAAGAAAATCGGCTGTTTTAGTCTGTTTCCATAATCGTATGTCACTTGTTCCTGTCATAACAATAACTATATCTCCGTCTTCTCGGAGATCGGAAAATAGTAAATTTCCTTGTGACCAATTAACATTTGACATGAAAATGGCTAGAAACGAAACTGAGCTTTAAGTTATGCTTGATATTGCACTCAAACTCATCTATATATCGAGCTGTTGTTCATTGGTTGAAGTTTAGCGCCCCTTTTCAGCACCTAAGCAGGGTACTTAGAAGTGGTACAACAGTTCAAGGAAGAAACTGAACCACTGTAATCCATTCAAATTTTAATGGTCTCCCACTGGGGTTCGAACCCAAGATCATGTGCACAAAAGACGCATGCACTAGTGGGGAAAACTAGTTCGAACTAGATTCTTCTCATGCTCATTGTGCGAGTTGAAAGAGAGGGTGCTAATTATTTCCCTTGGCAAAAGTTACCGTGCTCGTGGGTTTTCTCGGGGTTCTCCCGTTTCCTCCCACTTTCTTCATTCCACCATTTTACTCATCTCTCATCATCACCGTCTCCTTTAGCCTAACCGGCATAACCGTGGGACGTAAAACTAAAGATTTCATTTCATTTTCCTTGGCAAAAGTTTATCCCTCCTGGAGAAGAGGATATTTATCCGTGACAGAGATAACATATTGCCTTAGATCCTTAGATTTTTTTTTTTTTTTTTTTTTTGGTGGAGGAATGGTGGCTCAGTGGTAGAGCGCTTACCTCTGGTGCGAAGGGACTCTGGTTCCATGTAAGTCTGTAACGGATAACATCGTGTCTGTGGGTTTTCTTAAGGCGCTCCCATTTCTAACAATTCTTTCACAATCACTCACTTTCATTAATCATTCGTCTCCTTTAACCTACAGGGAAATTTCCGTGGGATGTAAAACGGAGAATATTTTTTCTTCTTTCTTCACAAATACTGTACTTTCTGAGGTGCTCTAACTTCATCCCACTACAGCACACCAGTTATTTAATTGTCCGGATGAGGGAAGTATCGAAAAGTTTGTGCAATCACCTAGAAGGTGATGAACTACGAACCCCTTCGGACATGCATTTTATAGTATGTTAACCATGCAAATTCTGAACTCGTTAGAACAATTCTTTCTTTCTTTCTTTTTCCTCAGTTAAATCACTGAGGATGTGATAATTGGCAAACTTGAAGCATGGAGCGTCATTAAGTTCCTCTATCTTTAGGGAAATGAGCAAAGCAAATCCATCATATAAGAAATCTGTGGAGATGAAAGCTCATTCTATGAGTTGGTATCCAAGTGGAAACTACAATTCCAAACTGGACACATGATCACCGTGGACGTCTCTAGATTTGGAAGACCATCTTTCACTTATGATGCCAACTTGACGGAGAAAGGGGGCGCGGTGGCTCAGTGGTAGAGCGTTCACCTCCGGTGCTTGGGGTCCCTGGTTCGATCTCAGCTCGCACCGTGTGGACTTTGTGGTGGACAAACACCGTGCTTGTGGGTTTTCTCGGGGTTGTCCCGTTTCCTCCCACGTTCTTCATTCCACCATTTCACTCATCTCTCATTATCACCGTCTCCTTTAGCCTAACCGGCATAACCGTGGGACGTTAAACTTAAAGATTTCATTTCATTTATTGACGGAAAAAGTTGAGATTATAATAGAAGACAGGAGGATAACCATTGAATGTTACGTGTGCAATAGGTATGAGTTACGGGTCTCGTGGAATATCATTCACAGCCAGTTATATCTTCACAAAGTGTCAGCACGGTGGATGCCATAACTGCTTACAACTTTCCAGAAGAGAAAAGGCAAGGACGTTGCAAGAGAAAAGTTGCAACGCTGTGACGTGGATGAACATGACTTTTTCGGCAGATTAGTAACAATGGATCAAAGCTAGGTTTATCTCTATGACCAGGAAACAAAGAAAATAAACAGACAATGAAAACACCCCTCCTCCCCATCCCTAAAACGCCCCGAATACAGAAGTCTGTCGCCAATGTGATGCTTTCCGTTTTCTGTTACTGTGAAGAAGTCATCATGACAGATTACCTGCCATAGAGGCATACTATTATTGGTATCTATTATTCTCATCTCCTGACTAAGTTAGGAGAGGAACTGAAAAAGATATGTCGTGGATTGATCACAAAAGAGGTGCTGCTGTTGACAGATAATGCACCAGCTCATTCCGCGCATACACCCATGATGAAGGAAGTAGAGTTATGATATGAACTATTACCCCATCCAACATACTCACCGACCCTAGTACTAAGTGACTTGTTTCTTTTCCTAAAAATGAAGTGTCCCCTCAGAGGACTCCATTTTGACAGTAGGGATGGCATCATTTCTGAAGTTGAACTGTAGTTTCAAAGCCAAACTGCACACTTTTCCAAAACGGGCTTACGGAAAGAGAAGAAATACTGGCAAAAATATGTCGCTAAGCATGGTGACAACATAGAGAAGAACTAATACCATTATAGTGTCAGAGTTTTCGAGAGTGAACTTCCTCTAAGTGATTTCATGAACTTCGTGATACCCCGTTGTACCGTTGTATTTTCCATTATCTATATTAACTCTGTACCAGATGCATATAAAGTTGAAGAATCCATAATTTATTATACCCTTTCCTTATGTTATTTACTAAATGACTGAAGAATGTTTGGTTTCCTGCACATGTAATTTTAGTGTAATGTAATGTGTACCTAAAAGCATGGCGGAACTTGATACTAATGTGTATTTTACTGTTGTTCTTTTCAGTTACAGCGACTAGAACATTCATTAGAGTCCAACGAGATGGTTGTGAAAAGGATTAGTAAACAACTGAACGAAACTCAAGCAAATGGGGCAGCGGCAGCGAAAATGGCGACGCTTGATAGAGAAAGGGAAAAGTCAGAACGTGAAAGCATTGTGTTGTGGAGGAAACCACTAACAACACTTAACTATTTTGTCCGTGAATTGTTTCTCAATATCTTTGAATATGGACAACAGTTAGTATAATACACTCTTTTCTCTTTTACTCTTTTCTTTCTAATTGTAAAACATTTATGACATACTCTTAAGTAATACAATGTTCTTTTCATACTGTGTGTGTAGTTGGAATATTTTATATGAGGGTTGTATGGAAAGTAGCGCCTGTCGACTCATAGTTGATTTATCAACAGAAGCATAGATGTAGAATAATATTCACATGTCATCTGTCCAATGCCAAAACCGCGAATGTGCAAGTTTTGACAATTTCAGTTGCAGTTTCGTATGACAAAGTGCAGTTTCGTATTACTTTGGGCAGATAGATTCAAATCCAAGATTCTCGTATGCAAAAGATCACTCAATCCTGAGTTCTAGTGAACTTCTAAAATGCTAATGATCTTCAAGACAATGTAATGCAACGCAGGGGTAAAAGGGGATCTGAAAAGGTAGAGGGACGGCAGGTAGCGGCGTGACGTCATACCGGCCCCTGCCTATCTTTGCTCACTGTAATTTCTTAGAAACTGAGGAGACGCCGTACATGCTTTTGGAGGTGGGGGGACGGCGACTTTTACCCCTGATGCAACGGCAAAACGACGGATATGCCACATTCGTAAGTTTACCCAAATTTAGCACATTCGCGGTTTTGTCATTGGAACGACGATGTATATTAAACCTTCGTGCACTGCTGTAGTGGAATGGGAAACCCCTGACCACACTATTTCTGCAATATATAGATGTGTGAGCTCTATCATTATTATGATATAGTGTAGTGACATGAGTATTTTATTCAGATCTTTAATTGGTGATGGTGTTTCAGACTTTTTATTTATGTTTTTTAATATTGTTCATTGTTGAGCCATATTCAAGAAAATATAATAAAGGAGGACAGCAATTCTGAATATACACATCCACGTTTCTGTCTTTCAAAGCGGGAGTTAGCTAATGAGGCACATACTTTTCCTAAGCAAGTCTTCCTCAGTTCTCTCCACAGCATCATGCTCACAATTCCGGTTGCAACAATTTCGCGAACTATGATCGTTGATCTGAGTAAACCATACGATCAACACACTGCTTGTTTTCATCAGTCACTGGGCTTCCTTTACATGGTTTGTCATTAATGAAAATTACAGCTACGTTAAACGTACTAACTCACCTTCTAACATAGCACACACCCAATGCTATCTCACCATGTATAACGTGAACTAACTATAGAAGTTTGCAGCTGTACATCCCTGCACAAGAAAATAGCAGTCATGCGTGAATGTATTTTCTTTAAGTATGTATTTCAAATATAACATCAATATTACAGACTTCACAGACTATCAGTCGTTACTTTCAGTATAACCCTCGTATGAGAGATTTTTAAAAAGTACTTTATTTACGTGGCATGCATCACAGAAGATCGTCTTTGATTGTAACCTAAAGTGCGATTTAGGTTTTTAACTTACATATACAAAATCTGTTGTCGAGTAAGGAATGTGAGAAGAAAAATATTCTTGTTTCAAAAGAATATAATCATTCATTATATGTCAACATTTATATTTCAGTTTTTTAACTCGATAAATTAGAACTAGGTTTCTAGTTTTGCCAACTTGCATAGAATTGAAAGATTTCATACGTGATGCCCTGGATCCTGTTAGAACCTTATTTGTGTACTTAAATGTCATAATTCCATACCAGTTCTCCACTCTTCAAACTCTGTTTGATTAAGTACAGAAATTAGTAGTCGCGTTATTAATTTATTTTCTAAGGGTAATTATGTCTGAGTGTGAATGTCAGTCCGATGCATTATTCCATTTAAACTATTGAGAATAAAGGGTGCGCCTGGACGTGGCTTTTGTAAGTTTGTTAATTGTAAGTCCTTTAAGGAATGACTTATTGAGATTAATGTATTCAGTTAGTAGAGTTTCACCTTTATTCTCGCAGTACAAAAATGTGTAATGAATATTTCGTGAAATTCAAGATACTGAAAATCAGATTAAGTACCATGAAGCCAAATTATATTGTTTTGCGTTTGGTTATGTACGTGATATTACATCAGTATCATTCTTAATGGTTACTATTCATTTAAAACTCGGGCTAAACTTTCTAAAATGTATATAGACTTCTGTAAGCTTACTAGGATGTTTAACAAGGAAATATTCAGAAATTCTTGTCACATGCTGTGTTGTATTTTATTTCTATGTCGGTGTATAAACTAGGGCGCCTTGCGTTTGTTTCGTAATTTCTTCAGAACCCATATGCCATACTCTTATTTATCAACACACGCACTTGTTGAAGGAAACCTCAATCGTAATATAATGAAGACAGCTTTTACTTTATCTTTGTTGGAATATTGTTTTGCGTAACACATCAGTTAAATTTTTAGTGAAATTCCTAGTTATTTAGTAAATACACTAATTGAGCACTCATCAAAAATATTTGTCTAGACTTAGTACTCTGCCAAAACCTGGTAGCACATTTCTTACTGCTATAATAGTTACCACTTACTGAGTCATGCTATTAACTGGGTTGTGGAGGGCATCTTATAAAATATTCACCATTCTTCGCGTGCGAAGTCTCAGATAAGTGAATAATAGAAGTTGATTGCAACTTCTGAAATGTACCCGCCTCTTCAACGTGCTCCGAAGTTTTTCTGTGGGATTGAGGTCTCTACTCTGTGACGGCCAGTTGAAGCGTGAGTCCTCTTAGAAACGCCTCAATGTTTGTAACATTACTTAAAATTTTATAGTACACTGTGAGTCCATACTGTTACGAAACGACCATCAATGCTTCCATACTGTGGTGTGTGAAACACTCCATGAGACCCGGGTTTTTCGATTCCTGGTTGGATTAGGGTCCCATGTTAAGCTGTAGGTCCACATCTCGAATAGCTTCGATGCTAAAAGAAAAGTTACTGTAAACAAACCAAACAACCATAGTGCCCCACCATCATCAAATTTCCTAGTGAGCATTGCGCACTCCGATAGAACCTTTCCCGAGTAACTGCGATGGTCTAAAAATTACCTGAACCTAATAGCTGCATTGAATCTTTGTGATACAAATTAATGTACAGTTGATCTCGAGATGATGAGCCTGTTCACAATGTTCCAGTGGAATATGTTAACCCGTGTATCCCTGGGGTCTGGAACTCCTGTTTGATTGTTGAGTTCAGTTGTGGCCAGTTTTTAAACCCCTGTATCCCTGGGGTCTGGAACTCCTGTTTAATTGTTGAGTTCAGTTGTGGCCAGTTTTATATATTTTCACTTTCTAGTGTTGTACGATTTCTGTCAGTTGACACGTTCGGCATTTACAGTGTTCTTTCGCTTATGCAAGACGAATGCCAGAGTTGATTAGCCTTTTAACTTAACTTGGTGTACAATTAAAATTGGGCCAAAAGCGCCATACATATCTCCACCCGTCGATGCGTCTCACCGGTACTTAAACTTTCTGAATGTATTTTGCTGTGACTTCATATTTCTGAGGTATCTATCGGTTGAGAATCATTTGATTAATGCTCTTAGTCATCTCAAGTGGTAGTCACAGAAATAGATCAGGCGCACTTCGTTCACTTTCCAATTCTAACTCTATGATTAAAATTCACAGTCATTTATTCGGTCTAGCATGATTACGTTGTTGTGTATCCTATCAGGAAGCAATAATTGATGAAAAGACACTGGTTAAAAATTGGACAATCTGGAAAATTGACGTGTCATTTTCTCTTCAAAGACACAAACAAATCGGGGTCACTTTTATCTTTACCATGTAAAACTATGTCTGGATTTTTGTATTTTTTTTTATTATATAAATGTGTGAGGTCGAAGAGAAGATGACAGCCAAGATTCTAGTCGGGACTACCCCATTTCTTCACTTTTGACTCGTATAGAGGTAATGGATACTCCACGCTCCGACTTCCTTTATTCCCAGCTTTCCACAGATGCTGGCTGGGTAAACCCCTCAAGCCTTTTGAAATTACGGTAGAACTAAAAATAAATCTGGGGACAAACTGAGATAGACACCTTACGTACGATGTAGGTTTTGAGTAGATGTTGTGTGTTTTTCGTGCGTTCTCGCACCAAGTTAGGCTGCAAATTTTTCAACCCCCTTTAGTAGGTACAGTCATGTAAAAAACGATTGTCGCATGTCTATAAGTATGTTGTAAGAATATAAGTTGATAACGATTTCGCCCGGTATTTCTTATAATGTTAGTATGTGTATGATCGGCAAAGACATGTGCTCGTATGTGGTAAATTTCATGTAAATAAGAACAGTATGACGGTAAAAGACCTTTCTTGTCCATTTAGCAACATCTTGGTTTACTTATTCTAATTTTCGTATTTATAATTCTTTTCCTATGAAATTTACCACAAATATACATTTCTCTATTATACACATAGTAACAGTATTAAAATTACCCTTCTAAATCATTATCAAATTATATTTCAACAACAAGACAGTTATAGATATGCGAAAATCATTTTGGACATAACTGTACATTGTAACTGTTGTTTTAAATTCTTTTTATTATTTCTTTCTTTCTTTTACTAAATGTTCTTATGTATCTCTTTTTCAGTTTGTTGAAGTTTCGTCGTACACTTGTGTTTTGTAGTGCAACGTGTGTAGCATTATATTTCTTAACCAAAATAAAGGGACCACATGAAATTGTAAGTGTGAAAAAATCTAATTTCGTTTATTTAATATGTTAAATATCATATAAATAGCAAAATTGTAATCTGATTCAGATATATATACGTATGCATGTAGTATATATGTGTGTGTGTGTGTGTATGAGAGAGAGAGATCAAATTAAAGATAATTTTTCATCTAAGAAACACTTTTCTTAAAGATTATAATAGATTAAAAGTACTTGATCGCAATAGTTGATTGAGGTCACGAGCACCCCAGTGAACAAGAGCATGCATGTGTGCTTTCTGTATTTGTGGTTCCTTGGTGTTCTTTCGTGTGCCATCAATAGAAAAATATACTTCATTACCATATAATATTTTCGATAGAGTTATAATATGTCATCACCTTCGATGTTGTGTTTTAGCAAAATATTTAATTATCTGCAGTAATGTCTTAGGCCAGTGAAGATTATAAATGAAGGGTAAGGGGAAAAAACAAGGAATGTCCATACATGTGCTTTACTGGGTACTTTGTCCTATCTGTTGGTGACTCTTGGTACTATTTGATTGTATATGCCATGTACGCGTAGATGTAGAAATATCCATGTAAAAAGGGACGAAAGATTTAATAACCCTATTCTTTGTACGTGATTTCCAATATTAAAATGCCGTTTTCTCAAAAATGTAATTTTGTGACATTCCTTCTTTTTTCCCCTTACCCTTCAAATGCAAATCACTTATAATAATTGATAGAATGAAATGTGAAGGTCGAGAAGAATTACAAAAGCGGCATTTGTATTGAAGACCAACTCTTTTGATCTGGAGTCAAATTCGCGACTCTATGCTCCAGACATTCCCACTACACTATCTAGTCACTCGACCATGATTGATAGCAGAACCTCTTTCCGTCCGTTCAAGTGACGTTTTCAAATTAAATATAAATCTTCGACTGAGCGTCTTCTAGATGAAAGAGGACGGAATCGCAATGAATAATGGGGGAAGAATTGATGAAATGAGAAGATGGAAAGAAGTGGAAGTACTCCAAGAAAACTATGGATATTCTCAAACTAATGAAATAGAACCAGTGGCTCTTGGCTACATACGTGAACGTTCTTCAACTTGCAGAAATAATTTTATTGCTTGGGGGTTGTAATTCATAAAATATTTCAGCTTTACGTTCTACAGTCATGCCGTGTGGGATAAAGGGGGACGATGATGATAAGAATGAAAGAAATGGTGAAATCAACAAAGTGGGGGGAAACGAGAGAACCTGAGTACGTGGTGTTTGTCCACCTCAAGGCCACTTGACACGAGCTGAAATCGAACAGCAAATCCCGCACAAGAGATTAACGCCCTACCGCTGAGCCACCACGACCTCTATAATTCATCAAGAATAACCCCATATTGTAAATTTGAACATACACATGCAAGACAATTTCACATTATAAACTACGTAAAAAAATATGCTATTATTACAGAACACACTGTTTAGTTTGTTTATGGCATTCTGATAATTCCTGTAACTTGGGGGCTAAAAACTCTTAAGAATAAAATGAGTAATTTACCTCCCTCCCTCTCCCAGACTTAAAATAACCTCTTTCGTTGATATATCGTTAGCATGAAACCCAGTGGAATCCCTTATGGTAAGCATTGCACGTTAAACTGTAGGTCCACGTCTCATACAGCTTCGGTATTGAAGGGGACGCAAAATTCCAAATCAGTCAATTCAATTCAAAAAATATATTCCTCAATAATTTCCGTTAAACAATGCTCGATTATAGTATAATATGTTGTACAGTTTTCTTTAGAGCTCCCCAATCATCCTCGCTGTATGAAGTTAATAGTGAATTTACCCTTCCGTCTTTTTAATTTGTTTCCACTGTAATTTTCGTAAAATTCATGAGATTTTGATACAGTATTACGTATTTCGTTGACCTTTTTCCACAGTTCCCAATGCTTGAGATTAAAATATCAAGAATGAGCTATGAATTTAGCCCCCTAAGGTAGGATGGATTACCCCCCTCCCACTGCTTTTTTTTTTTTTTTTTTTTTTTTGTGATAACATTCATTTAAAAAAATCGATTTTGGTCGAATATAGAGTGACTTACAAATTCCAATCGTCTCAGTTACTTTGAGTTGAAATGGATTAATAAATAGTAAGGGTCTTATTGAAGCTTATGAACTTACTCGTATAGTTTGGGGTGGAAATTATTGAAAGAGAAGAGAGAGAATCGCTCACTTCCACTGCGCACATCATTAGTAGTACCATTGTAAATTGACCACGCAAGCCGCATCTTGAAGATTGAAATGAAATGAAATCTTTAGTTTTACGTCCCAGGTTATGCCGGTTAGGCTAAAGGAGATGGTTATGATGAGATATGAATGAAATGGTGGAATGAAGAATGTGGGAGGAAACGGGAGAACCCCGAGAGAACCTACGAACACGGTGTTTGTCCACCACAAAGTCCACACGGCGCGAGCTGGGATCGAACCAGGCACCCAAGCGCCGGAGGTGAACGCTCTACCATTGAACCACCGCGCCTCCCCCCCCCCCCCTATCTTGAAGATTGTTAAATAAAGAAATGATTCTCACCTTGCTCTTTCAGGTGCACATCTTCATTATCATTAGGGTCCTAATCCTAAAATGAGAAGTGCTTTTATCCTAACTTTTAGTTGTGTTTTCCTAAACTTTTAGTTGTGTTTTCCGAGCCGAGTGCAGTTTTGTGTTATCCTATTGCAGCAGCGCGCACTTTCAGTTCACCAATTCCAGATATTTCTGTCGTAATACAACATACATCCATCTGTTCTCAATAAAGGTCGGGATTGATGATTGGGTCGTTAAGAAGGAACTCGAAGTTAAGCTTTTCGTCACATGTGACAATCCGCTACAGAAAACACACATCACGTGGGATTTTGCAGCAGTTATCGGTACACATCCACTCTCCCCTGAGCCTGAGCTAGGGTCAACTCACCTGACACAATGCGGCAGTTCCTGATGGGCTTTTCGGCTTCGTGGACTGGGATTATTTCACAATAATCTGTGCTGGTGAATAGATATGCCTCAATGGCGTGTCGTATGAACTGAAGAGTCTTGTTACCCTGTGACGGCCGGACCTTAGCTGATCTTTGATATTTTAACAACTTTCACAAAATTTCTGGAATCAATGAGTTGCTGTGCTATGGTTCATGCACATACACACACACAGAGCGTGACTGTATGCTCTAAATATGCCTGTTTGAGAACCGGTTCTGGAAGTTGGCCTTTGCTCACATTCGGATTTCGGAAAAACAACCAGTTTGTCATATGTGACAATCTGCTACAGAAAACAGTCATTACGCAGATCTTGTAGCAGTTATCGCCACACATCTACTCTCCTCTGGGTCTGAGCTGGTGTCAACTCACCTAGCATAATGCGGTAGCTCCTAATTGACTTTTTGAGTTCGTGAAGATGCTACAGTACAGTGGACTGGGACATGCCGAGTTCGTTTCACAATCATCATGTGTTGGTGGACAGACTTTCCTCAGTGACGTGTCGTATGACCTCAGAGTCTGTTGCCCTGTGGCAGCCAGACCTGACCGATCCTTGACATTTTTACAATCTACATGAAATTTCTGGCACCACCGAGTTGCTGTGCCGTGATTGACTCTACTTTTCCCTTTCGCATGACAAATATTTTTAAGTTGCTGTCGCAGCGTTGTGCCCGGGTTCGAACTCATAAAGTAACAGTCTACGTATCAGACGTTGATGGGCACAACTGTCTCTGCTACTGAAAACTGACTGAAGATACTGATGGAGTGACGCCCTTCATATTAAAAAGTCCACATGCCACAATACCTTTTTGACAAGTTTGATTTCGTAATTATAGTTGATCACGGCGTAGACACGTAATTGCAGTTCGAATTCTGGAAATTTATGACTCATCTATTAACAACCATAAGCGTGATTGTTATATTTTCACTTAAAAAGTTGACTAGTTTAATTCGACTAGTCAATTTTTCGTGTATGTAGTGTAAATATCAAAATTGTCATTGTATATTTCGTGCACAGCACACAGTATAATTTGTTACTTTTCCGCTTTGCAGAATAATTCATTGATATCTCCTTTTTTTCCCATATGAAGCAAATGAAATTGAACTGAAAAATCAAAACGATGCCGTCAATAGAGTGGGCTAGCACATGTTAAATTTACGCATACAAAATTAATATTTAATTTAGTTTTGTAATATCGCTTTCATGTCACCCACCTTTTGGACAATACTTACAAATACCGTAAAAATCTACGAAGAAATAAAATTCAAGTCCAAAAATTATGTTAACTATTACATTATTACTATGTAAATATCATATTAAACTAATTATAAAAGTTTAACTTGTGTGCAGATTCTACATTTTAATAGACTTGTACAAGTGATAGTTGTATTTGAAATCATAACTGTTTGTACAGTTAACTGCAAAAGTATCTTCAGTAGGTCCTGTCTAATATTTTTACTCGTATCCCAAACGCCTGGACACATGTAGCTCAACTTATATTAATATTTCAATCAGAAACGTCAGTTGTGGAGTAATGAAACAGGTCTTTACTGTTGAGTTGATACATGAAGCAGTTTCTCCATTTTAAAGATTTATCTTCTGTTGGCAGCGTGTTGTTTAAAAACTGTTATATATCAATTATATTATATATAATCCATTGTGTGTATAGTGTATCATTTCACTACATATTGTGTTAACTAATGTTAACATCGTTTTATAATTCCTTGAAATATTAAAAGCTTTTTATTGCAGTTTAGAAACATACAAAACTTTTGTACATGCTTGAAACTCAAAATAATTTTCAAGACCTTTAAACAGCATTTATTTTAAAAAGGAATACGAACTAATAAGTGGTAAACAACCTCAAAATACTCCATATAGGATGTATAACGTGCTAGTTTGTTTTTAAAATTGTATGTCAGTGAAAGTGTTTAGAACTTGTATAAATACTTCTCAAAAATGATAGCTTGGGGAGAACACGAAGGGTCAGAATAGTCAGAAGGAAGAACGATAGAAAAGGACAGAACGAAACACGACGTCAACGCAGAAGAGACAGATTACTGAATATTCGAGAAATGAGAATTTTCGCTGACTTAAAACTTTTCATGTAAATTAACCTTTTATTATGATTGAATTTATCTTGTGTTAGAGAATGTATTTTCATTAAAACTTTTCATGTAAATTAACCTTTTATTATGATTGAATTTATCTTGTGTTAGAGAATGTATTTACAATACTTCTCAAGGAGGTCTTTCGACAGGCCTATATGTATTCAGTATACTTCAATATTTTCAATACAGTACTTTTCAAATAGTAAATTTTAATATGTTTGAAATAGCAGATTAAAAGAGAGCTCTTAATTCATATTCATTTAGAATGTCTGCGTTAATTGTAATTTTTTGTTTAGTCCAGAACGATTTATTGATCCATCAATTTGAATTCAATTCTTTTAACAAATTACCACTATACTACCACTCAACGTCAAAACTAGATTTTATTATCAATATCCAAAATATGGTTATTTACTAGTAGTCGAAACATAACTCCTTAATAATCTATAGAATCGACTTTTTTTATGAATTGACACAATACTGCATGTGAGAAGAAAGAAAAAGAAAAACACTGGTCATACATGAGTTAAGAAATGGTTGAAACTAACTGAAAATATCAATTCTGAAATAATTGAAGAAAATAAATTTGTAGATATTTGTCTCTATTCATGGTCCATACTCCAATTCACCGTCATTTTTGTATTTCTTTCTTCTCTATAGAAGATAATTTTGCTTATTGAGTATGGATTGCAATTAAAATTGAAGTATGTGAAAAAGTTCAGACCTGCGAGGATTCGGACCCGGCCTTGGCCTTGATAAAAATCCAATGCATTAACCACTTACCTACGCCGATCACTTAATTGATGTTGCACAAAAACTGTTAGCGAATTAAAAACTTTTCATGTAAGTTTAAACGAGTCACTAAGGCTTGTGTGAAGATACGACCATTAGTTGAGGTAATTAACTTTCTTCATCAAATTTTATTGTTTAGGATGACTGTTATTGTAATTCTATTATTGCTTTATTTTTGTTAACGATTATTCCAACTCCATAATTTCACAGATTCAACGTTTTTTCACCAATTATTGTGACGTAAAAAAGATGTAACTTCTGCGAAAAAATACATTTATACATTGCAAGATACGTAACTTCTAATTATTCGCCGCACACAGTGGTATCTGATTATAAACAAATCGTAGTGCCAAACAGAAAACCACTTTACGAAAAAAAGTCCCAGTGGATTTTATTGGGCAAAATTAGGTATTATTGGATAAAACTGGGTTGTATTAAATTGTGTACCTACATCACAAGCCATATTTCTACTTAAAATACCACTTAAACATTTATGTTCTATTGTATACATTTAGAGTGAAACTATATAATTCCCAAACCTCTCGACTATTTCGTTTACAACTTCAAATTGCTATACAAAGCTAAGTCATATGATCATTGTGTTTTTTTCTTCTTTTGACATGCAATATAACATATATACAACGAATTATAATATTATTGATATATGGCACTCATTGGACAACACGGTCCAAACAATAGAGATAAATCTTAAAATGAAGAAATTTTCCATGCATCAAGCACATTAGATGTCTGATTTATAGCTCCACAAGACTACTAATTATCTCCTGGTTGAGTGTTAGATGTAAATTGTGTTTCATCTATCCAAGCGTTTGTGATAGTAACAAAAGTCGTAAAACTGTCCTAATGGAGTTATAGCAGTCAGAGGGTAAATACTACGTTCTTGGCTGTACAATATTTGGTATCTCTTCTATTGTAATTGTTTTCTAAAGTTTATCGGATGGGATCAAATACGTGGCTGCCGTATTTACGAATGTAAGTCCATTAGATTACCGTGTCTTCTAAGATATATATAAGAACGATTACTCATAGTGAGATCTTCAATCTGTGAGTATGCCTTAAATCTAAATAATAAGTACAATTCAGTAATTTAATATTATTATTCATTTAATATAATGTGCGTATAAAACTGCAGAATTTTGAGGTACACTGTATTTAAAAGATACTTACAATGGATACTTTTATGTTGAAATGAGTTAAATATAAAAATAATTTGCAGATAAATTGTATCACACAATTCTTTGTTTTATATTCTGTGTAATTCGGTTATTAAAATGCAAATATCATACAAAACATAATTGTAATTTTGGGTAGAAGGAGCGTGCGTTTTGTACCGATTACTATTATGTGTAAGAACAGTTGAACTTGTTATTCAGTAATATTTTATACTCTTCATTTAATGGTTCACATATTAAAGTAGTTATAAAGCTGGATTATAGTGAAAAAGAAATAACAGAATTCAGTACTGACTTCATGTTTAAAGTTACAATAAGTAAGAACACTTAATATTAGATGTCTTCTTAGTTCATTCTCACTGCACCTAAAATAAATAATTGATCAATATCTTTTTAATTTTCCATTGCACCTTCTATTCACTAGTTGTTTGTAAAGTACAATGCAAGAAAATGAATGCAAAGAACGAAACATGTAATTGAATATACTTATCAAGAGCCTTGTTAACCATCGAAGTTTCAGTCTACTAATATGTCCATCAGCTAGGCAGTTTTTATTATTATTATTTATTTTTCAGGAAGGGGTGAAAGATATGGTCGTATCACATTTTACCGTAAAAATGAAAGGAAACAAATTACCTTTTATAGTAAAGGACACCGTACAAAAAGCATTGCATTTCCTTGTCTGTCCGATTTGGGTGATTTTTGGATTGTAGCTGAGGACCCCCCAGGCAATTGTTGATATGGGACCAACTTCCTATGACCAACCCTGTAACCTCTAGAGGTCACCAAAGGTCACACAACAGGTGTTGGCAGAGCTGGCTCCCATGACATCAGAGCACTCGCCAGGATTCCCGGACCTGAAACTAGGGGTTTACTAGCTTAAGCAGGAGTATTAGCTCCGTCATACGTTCCAAGACAACGTGACGCGCAATATACGTTTGAGGTTCGATTAGAGAAGGCTGGTATTCTGCGTGCGCGAATGTTGTCCTGGTTCTCAGGTTCCGTCAAACATCATCTTTGGATTGCATTTAAAGAACCCAGCTACATGCATCCGAAAACGACACCGAGAAATTATTCTAAGATCCAGTATTAGGTTGGTACCGCATGTACTAAAGCGGAGCCAGAACTATTGGTTGCTGCGCACACGTTCCTAGTGTGCTGTTGTACATAGGTTACGCTAGACATGTATTAAGTATTTCGAAACAGACTTCCGTCTACATAGTTGATGCTGCAGAACATGATTTGCCCGTTATTTTTGAAGGGAGCGAGGTTGAATGTTTCGGTTTTGAAGGTATAGAGTTTGAACCTGACGACTAGTTGTACGGCATCATCAAGGCATGAAATCATGTAGCAAGGTGGGGCAACCGGCTGCCGTAGGTAACAAATGTGCCGAGGGAATAGAGCCATCGTTCCTTGCTTTCCACACACATACCAAAAGGAGAAAGCCAACTTACTGGGCTCGGAGGCCGGAGGTGTGGAACGTCACTAGAGCTGCGTGGGGAAGGGATCAAAGTTCCTCGCTCCAGGCAACGGTAGACTGATCTGCCGACTGACATCTCCACAACACTTTTCGATTGTGACTTTCAGTTACATCACTACTGCATTGTGTATGCCAAGTTTGCAGCAGTTCAACAAAACCCGTTGCGTACCTTTGGTCACAGGGTTGGTCATAGGAAGTTGCCCCCATATAAACAATTGACCTGGTTGCCCTCAGCTACAACATACCCAAAAATCACTCAAATCGGACAGACGAGGAAATGCAATGCTTTTTTGTACGATGACTTTTGTATGAAAATATTGTTTCTTCATAAAATCTGTCTGTTATGGCTGCACGCATAATATTACCAGGTCATAGGATGAGAAACAAATTACAGAATTATTAATTGAAACGACCTTCTATCATTCGACTCGATCAGTATCTGTGTATCTGTCTGACCACCGTTTATTCATATGTCCTGTCTGTTTCATGATAACTCTCGTAAAATTAACCTGATTTTAATTAAATTAGGCATGTACCTTCCTAACCTTTCGGAATAAGCCTAGTGTTTGGGGTTGCAATCCATAAAGAATAAGGGGATAATTGAGAGTAAAATCCTCCCCACATATTGCGAATTTGAATATATTCATAGGAAACAATTTGCAGGAAGAACTACGTAAAAATTACCAGGATTTTGACTAAACATAGTGTATATTTCCTGTGAATCTTCCAAGTCTTCCGACTTGATGAGCTAAAATTATTGAGGAATAAAGCGGTGGATGAAACCCCTCTGATTTTAAGACGTTGTCGATAACTCTGTATAAATAATTTTTTTTGGGATAGTTGATAGAAGATTTCTCTACAGGCTTCCCTACGGTAATCAAAGCTTGAGTTTAAAAACAGTCAAAAATGAAAGGTGAGTTTTGTACCTCCAAAGGCAAGTGAACCCTACCTCCTCCGTTTGAATTATATTCAACAATACTTTCGTTAAAAAAAAAAAAAAAAAAAAAAAAAATCCATTTTGACACAGTAAGCTGTATATTTAGTGAGGCTTCCACTTAATCCCCAGTGTCTGGAGTTGAAGTCAATCAGAAATAAAGAGTCACTCTACTGGTCGCTCCTCCTCCCTCCTTCATATTTTATGTTCCTGATAGCTTTCGTGAGAGGGAAAAAAGTCATTCGGGTTTAGTGTAATATCGCGTAAATGTTTCTGAAGATTCATTATCGTATGAACTGCTTGAAAATCTTTGAATTTTACGTCCAATGGTTATGCCGGTTAGGCTAAAGGAGGCGGTGATGATGAGTAATGAATGAAATGGTAGAATGAAGAAAGTGGGAGGAAACGGGAGAACCCCGAGAAAACCCACGCACACGGTGTTTGTCCACCACAAAGTTCACTTGGCGGGGGCTGGATCGAACCCGGGACCCCTAGCACCAGAGGTGAACGCTCTACCACTGAGCCACCGCGGCCCCGTATGAACTGCTTGAATGGGGAGTGAATCCCGAATTATAAATAAAATGTTCCACAAAATTTCGTAAAATACTCTGATTTTATATTTTTTTTTCCTGAGATTAGAGTTAGGTTGAAAGTAATAAAATGGAAAAGGGGGAGTTCTACAATGCACTGCATCACGAGGGTTTTTTTTTTTTTTTTTTTTTGTTTTTTTCATATTAACAATTTTTATATACCGTAGGTATTATAAATGTTTCAGTGTTGTACGAAATATTAAGGTTGGTTCTTTTGTCAAAATAAAGTTTATATGTGTTTATTTCAAGTTGATGGATAGACTGTCTAAATATATTTACTGTACTAATTTCATATTTAATTCTTGATTTTGTTTTATTCATTTTGTTTTATTTTATTAACTTCATTACTTTTGGCCCGATTGTGGGTTATTTGTATCTTTTTATAAGTATAACCTGAGCATATCTTTAAAACTGCAGTGTTTTCCGAAATTTGGATTATAAATTTCAGACTTGCATGATGAACTCCAAATTATTTTTGCTACCTAGTGGTATGGTTATTCCATTCTCGGAACACTAAGTGTGCATGATTTCACTTCGCTTGTAATCCACGATATATTTCATTCAGAAGCAGCAAACACTCAGCAGGTATAGTTTCAGGACTGACAGGTCAAACAGTCCTATATTTGTGTGCACTGTTTCGCTTTTCAATCTTCCGCGCGCAAAGATGTTGATAACTACTTTCTGGTATGCTTCTCATTTTCCCTGTCCTTAAACTATGTTTGCGTTAAGAGACCCTATTTTGCCGTTGGTAGTAAACTTCCACACTCTCTGGCTTTTCTTTATCTATGAAGTAACCTTTGAAAGTTGGTAATGATTTGATTACAGAAGTGTAAGCCGATCTAAGATTCTATTTATTGATCATTCTTTTTAGCTGTAGGGTAATAACAGAAAAGTATTTTAAGCTTGTATCAGGGAATTATTTTAGGCTAATAACAAGAAATAGTTGAAAGAAACACCAATAACAATACGCGAAGAAAGAAAGAAAGAAAGGAGGCAAAAACAAAATCTGGTCGGCAAATCATAATTCTCTTTTATCCATAAACTTGAAAAAGCATATGCAGCAAATATAATACTAAGCGTAATCTTTCAGACTCAATCCAGTAAATAATAATAACAGTAATAATAATAAATAAATATTATCGGCTTTCAAAGGTTGTTTTAGAAAAAGTAAGGGGAGTTCGAAATTGACTATTAGTTTCACACTAAGTCATTGCTTGTGACCAAAAAAAAAAAAAAAAAAATCAGAATTGAAGAACATGTTACGGGTTTCTAACGAAAACACAATTTTATTGTTACCAAAACATTCATTCTAAAGTAAACACGGAATGAGTAAGTAAATATTTTAGATACGTCTACAAATCACATAAGTGATTTTTTTTTCAAATAACCTGGTAATATTTGTGCACACAGCCATAACAGATAATTTTGAGAAAATTTATATTTTCATTGCTATCATTTTAATATTGTTTTTATTCAAAGGGTAAGTTTGTTTCCTGCCATTTTTGTAGTAAAGAATATATAATCATATTTCTTATACCTTCCTTTAAATAAAGAATCACCCAATCAGTGGACACCGTAGTTGTTGAGAAAATCCGGCGGTGGAACAAACTAAGTAACAAGGAACTTTTTAAGTATATTCATAGTTGATGTACGTCTTCTATGACTGTCATAGTTCACTATTTCCTCTTTCTCTGCCAGGTTGTACATTTCTTGGAGAAGAAACTTTTTTGGTGCCTATACTGGATAGGCTTGGGAGTGTTATCTTCTGTTGGTTTGGGGACTGGACTTCATACATTCCTTCTTTACTTGGGTCCTCATATAGCAGCTGTAACTTTAGCTGCATATGAGTGTGGAGGCCTTAATTTTCCAGAACCACCATATCCAGATGAGTGAGTATAGCGTTGATTTATATTACGTACGATTAGACTTCTTCCGTTATGAAAAGGGTTTTTGAAATTACTGGCTAGAGAGCAAACTTTCGAAAGTGATCTATTATACCAAAAGGAACAAAATAGTTCTAATGAACATGATCGAAAACTTGTCCCTTCAAAACATTAAGCTACTGAATGTGAAAAAAATGAAATGAAATCTTTGAGTTTTACGTCCCACGATTATGCCGGCTAAGCGAAAGGAGACGGCGATGATGAAGTAATGAATGAAATGATGGAATGAAGAAAGTGGAAGGAAACGGGAGAACCCCGAGAAAACTCACGCACACGGTGCTTGTCCACCACAAAGTTCACTTGGTGTGAGCTGGGATCAAACCACAGACCCTAAGGACCAGAGGTGAACGCTCTTCCACTGATACTGAATATGTGGAGGGAAATCTTTCAAGGGAACATATCGTGATAACTAGTAAAAGTAGTTCAATTACACACAAAATTTCACTCACAGTACTAGCGTGAATATAAGGGTCATGCAATGCCTATATCATGAATTTTATAAGAGCAGTCTTGAGTCCTGGCTAGAGATTATGTACAAGAGTCGTTCAAGGTTGACCGGGACTTTTATTTCTTCAGAGGAAACAGATAGCACAAGAAGCACCAAACAGCTTTTCAAAGTATTCTCCGTGCGCGTCGAGGCATCGTTGCCATCGTTGTGGCAGCTCCCTGAGTCCTTTGGCGTAGAAAGAACTTGGTTGTTGTCGTAGACACTGGAGGATATCTTTCCGCAGTGCTTCATCTATCGTGAATTTCTTCCTTCCCAGATGGTCTTTAAGGAGTGCAAACAAATGATAATAACTGGAGGCTAAATCTGGACTGTAGGGGGGATGGGGCAGAACTTCCCAACGCATTGCGGCCAGAGTTGATGTTGTTATTGGCCGTGGGAGGGCGGGAGAAGAATGACATTTCCAGACATCCCAGGTCTTCTCTTGCGAATGGACTTTCGTACAGCACTACTCAAGAATGTGGAGTAATATTTGGCATTAATCGTGCTCTCTTTGTCCAGAAAATCCACATGGATAACACCCTTTATGCCCTTTGTCCATGCGCTTCATTTGTCACTAGCTCCCGTCCTTCGCGAAACTGTTCACACCATTCATACACTCTTGTCCGTGACATCGTTTATTCATCATACTGTGCTTGCAATCTTCTGAAAATCTCAGCTGGTTTAACTTTCTCCTTCACAAGAAATTTGATTACACACCTCTGTTCCACAGCCACAGACACACTGCTTACCGCCATGTTCGCTGCAACTGCTACACATGCGCCAAATACGTCATGCCGGGCGCTAGTTACTCGAGAAGGAATACATTACATCACCCGCAAGTTTTATCATGATCCGCCTAGTCATCGATTATTTACGTACGACCTTGAAATCCCGGTCAACCTTGAACGACCCTTGTAGCTATACATCACTACCGTGTGAAGTTAGTTGTATAGGTACCGCTCAATTTTCAGATGTGGCTATTTAGATGATGGCACTAAATTTCAAGTCAGAATCCTATAGCCAGATGGCATAACATGATTTAGATAGAGTATGTAAAATGTATACTCATTTTGTACATTCCACACACAGTTGTTGAGTTTCGTTGCCTTCCAGGTTTATTTGTTTATTTATTTACTCGATAATGGCATAATGCTGAAATGGTAATTATCTAATTCACTTTATGAGTAGAAAACATTTGTTTCCTTACTTATAATGAACCATGCTGTGGAACCATTATGTACCATGTACAATGTTAAGTAATTTTACAAGAGAGTTCGAAAGTATGGAATAAGCAATTTAAGACGGAAATGTGTGTTTTTAGGATACTATTATAACTATACAAGTCCTTTTCGACTTCGGCAAAGTAGCCATCTTAGATGCGAGTGAAAATTTTCAAATGGAAACATGGGCGTGATACATTAAAGAATACAAGAAAATGTTCGAAAAACACAATAGTAATATTTTTGAGCCCGTCTTAATTTGGATTAAATCATTCAGACTGGTAACTGAACTTTAAGGAGTTCGTCAGGTGTTCCTGTGGCTCCACGGATAAAAATCAAGCGAGAATGCGTGAGGAAAGTGTAATGACCATTGGGTAGGATTCCTGGGATGAAAATTAGGTGTGCAATCAATAATTTCCATTTTAAACATTGAAGTTAATAAAAGCTGTATGGAAAATAAGAACTCGCACTAACTAATGTCAGTAAATATCATATTCAATATGGCTGACAGTGACACACCTACTATCTTTTTTGTTCCGTCCACCTGCACCTGACGGTAGTTCATGTGCGTCGGATTCCACTTTAGGTTGTAGGTCCACGTGCTTTGTTTAGCGTCGGTCCTAATCAGGACGCTAACCTTCAATCCAAACTTCCACTTGCATAGAAATATGTACATACATTCTAATTATCTATATCGTAACACTAGTTAACGTCAAGTGAAAGATCTTTGTCAACGTCACTTATCTCCACAAGGAAGTTGGAAGAAGAGCTATCTAATCTTCAGTAATGGTTTCATCTCGGCTCTTTTCTGGTAGTCTACGTACATTCGATCTGGTTAAGGAGGAATCGAACCCTTATCAGCTACATAATTTTATCTCATTTAATTTCTGTTTTGAACATTACAATGTGTAGTTTATGTTGTTCTTTCTTTTACTTATTTATTTGTTTATTTTTATTAGAATAATTTGTCCAGATGAAGTTGATCCTGCCTGGAAAGTTAATACCTGGAATATAATGTCCAAAGTACGCTTGGAGGCGTTTATGTGGGGTGCAGGCACAGCCTTAGGAGAACTACCGCCGTATTTCATGGCTCGAGCAGCAAGACTGTCAGGCTACGACCCTGATGATGAAGATGATCTGAAAGCATTTGAAGAACTTCACCACAAAGACCCCAGTGAAATAGTAAGGTTGCTTTTTTATTATTTTTTTATCAGATATATTGCTTTCGTTATCGTATATCTGTCACAAGTATAAATGAAATACTCGAATATTACACGGATTTACAAACCATTGCTGATTTCTGTTTTGATGGCTTTTTTTATGTTTCAGTTAATAATTCAGTTAATACTTTAAAAAAATATATATGATTATATGCTAATAATATCTATAGGATACACATTGAATACTTAAGAGATAAAAAGACCTTCCGGGGAGAAAAAATTGGCCTTACAGTTTCGTTGCTGTAACAACTTCATCAAAGTCATCTAATTCGCTGCTAGGCTGGAAGCATGTGGGTGGACTCCTTCCTTTCCGTGGACTCCCTTTTTCTTACGAAAAGTAAATAAAGAACTTACACTCATACCACGAAAAAAAAAAAGAAAGAAAAAAACGCACACTTCGGTAGTTTTTATTAAGCTTTTTATACTAATTTCAGGACGCTGAATCTAATGGAACTGTTTTTAAACTATCTGTCCATGAGGTTACAAAATAATGACCTCAAATTTAGAATCTGAAATACCGCTTGGTGAAATGGTGAAATATCTAAGCTTGGATGCATTTCAAATTGCACCTTTTGTACTAATTTGAAGATGCTCAATCGAATGGAACATTGTAAACTATGTCTGTCCATGGAGTTACGAGCGAGAAAAATAGCCTCAAATATGGGATATTTATATTTATTTATATGCCAGCTTTGAGATTATTTTTCTCTTGACTACATGGACGGATATGTTTAAAAATACTCCCGTTGGAATTAGCATCTTCAGATTAATATAAAAAGCACAATTAGAAATGTATCCGAGCATGGGCACTTTCACATTGGCATAAGCGATACTTTCAAGATTCTAACGTTGAGGTGATTTTTTTCATGACCTCATTCTCAAATTGGTATAAGAAACGCAATGAAAAATCCAAGCCTGGATAATTTTTACTAGTGATATGAGCGTTAGTTCTTTAGTCCTCGCTTCGAAAATAGTGTAAATATATCCCATTTTCCACTTATAACGTTTTTCTCCCCGAGTACAAGGTAATGTCCTATTATTTCTAAATATAAATATAAGTTAAATTTCCGTTATTTCATAAAGTTAAATTTCCGTTATTTCATAGTGATGAATTTCGTGCTTGCTGTTCAGTATCTTTAGTTATGCAGTACGGAATTATATGGCCATAATGTGTCAATCAAATTGTCGGTAGCTTAAACGAGAAATTCTTTATCTCAGTGTCTACATGTAACAATGCAGTAGTGGCTTACTAACAGAAGATTTCTTTCTGGCAACTTCGAGTTCGATTACAGATTGTGCTTTTGTGCGGTTAAGGAAGTCTAGCATCTGAGAGATAGCTGCACGTGCCACAAGCAAAACGAAGGGAACGGAATCACTGCAGTAGTCTTTTACACTGTTTCTACGCAACCAAGATCAATAACTCGCTGTTGTTTGTTTGAGTTTTAAACACGGTTGTTGGAATTTTTCCCATCCCAAAAGTTCCCTTTTTTTGGGGGGAGGTAAAGTCCACAAAACCCCACCAAAAAAAAAAAACTTCAGAAATATGCTTGAAAACTTGGATTGATATAATAAGATTAATGTGATTATAATTACTTTCTCCAGTCGTGTTTCCTAGTACACGCCTAGTTTCAGAATTGGGTTAAAATATGTACTTATCATGAGATGATCACCAGAAGAGAACACTATTGAAAAAAACATCTTTCGGAATCTTAAATATCGAATTTTGTTTCCGCTCGATCAAATTCGTTATAACACTGTTCAACTGTAATTTGTTATAAAAAATGAAAAGGATCTTATTTGTGATCGCATCACGTAGAAAGAGCTTACCATTTGAAATGAATTTTTGGATGTAGTTATACCTCGAACTGGGTTTTTATGAAGTTACTTTGATAAAAATTGTTATTCTAAAAGGAAGAGTAGGTCAGAATCCATGCGAAAAATTGAGTGTGTCACGACCCTGTCAAGTTAAGATGAAATTTTGTATGTAAGCTCCTCATTAAAAATAAGTGGACCGTTTCCCTGTAGTTTTGAAAATTCTCGTTTTAAAGGGGGAAGGAGAAATTTTCTATAATTTCTTTCGTCACATTGAAAGCGATGTTGCCTGTTTGTGATCGCATTACGGGGGTTTGAACAGTTTTGAACAGTTTGAAATGAATTTTTGAACGTAGTACCTACCGTAAGCTGGGTTTTTATTATACGATTTATTATACGTATTATTTTGATTAAAGAGCGCATTCTAGGGGTTGGAAGTAGATGGATTCAAAATTTCAGCCATAAATACAGTATCTCATGAGGCTATCAAGTTAAGAAGATGAAATTCGATATATATATATATATATATATATATATATATATATATATATATATATATATATATATAAATTCGATATATATATTCGATATAATATAAATTTATATATATATTCGATATATATATAAACTCCCCATTAAAAATAGTGAGACACGTCTCCCCGCTTTTGAAATTTTTCTATAATTTCTTTCTTTAAATTGCCGTTGCCTGTTATTTGTAATCGTGTCACGTAGAAACATTTGAACAATTTGAAATGAGTTCTTGAATACAGTGCCTACTTCAAGCTGGGATTTTATTATATAACTTTGCTTAAAAAGCTTGTTTTAAGGGAGAAGAGAGTTCAAAATTTATGAAGTTTTATTATTATTATTATTACGCTTTTATTGATATGCGTATTCTGAAGAGGAAGAGAGGAGGCTCAAATATTTTCCTTGAACTCATGAAGCTAATTCTCCCGTGCAAAGAACCGAAATTTCAGCTAGTCTAGAGTTAAAAAAAATAAATAAATAAAAAGCGACTACATTCCCTTTGTTTGTGTTGTACATACTCGCATATTAGTACAAACAAATAATAAAATATCTTCCTACCTGTGTCAGTTAATTACGAATTGAAAACGTTTCGCTTAAGAAAGGAAATTACTAAAGATTTTATAACTCTACCTTTTGAACACTAACGGCAATCGGACCTTGAAACTCGTGAATTCTTCTTGTGTATGTTGTGGAGTATGTGTTGTATAGTACAATTATCGTATGTTACAAAGGTCTTTTAATCGTAAAATCTATTGTAAAAAAACCAATTGGTAACTGGAAAGAACTATTTCTTTTTTTAAAAAAAATCCAACATTTCAGTTTTTCCAAAAAAAAAAAAAAATCGACTTTTTATTTTTAAAATATCAATGCAATAAAGCCGTGTTTCATCGCTGGATCTTGAACTTGATGTACTATCTTAGTATTTGCCTGGCTTGTTTTGACGGAAACTAGAGGAATCTTCTGCCAAGAGGACTGTTTAAGGGATTTGAATCCTGAGTGCAATAGGGGATTTTGTTCCTGTTCTATGTTAAACTGTATTATATAGAATTACCACTCTCTTTTTGTTACTCTATAAAATTGCCTACTTCCTTCTTTATAGAAATCGAAAAATAAAGCAATTATCATTAATGTAAAGTGTGTCTCATGAAACGCGGATGGGGCTTCACGAATTCCGTTGTACGACATTTTTCTTTTTCTTTTTTTTTTTTTATTATTTTTAAATGTAGTTCAATCCCTCTCAAGTATGCACTGATTCTAAGGGAGACTGTGATGATAAGATGGATAATAAATAATGGCGTAACGAAAGTGGAAGGAAACGGGAGAACCTGGAGAAAACCATTCACACGGTGTTTGTCCACCACAAAGTACACTTGACTAGAGCTGGCATTGACCCAGGAACCGTCGCTAGAGTGAGCCACCGCGGCCTCACAAAAGAATACAATAGATCATGAATACTTAAATGGTATTTTTCTTAGGAATGTGGTTTAAAATATACTTACAAATTTAATAAAGCCCAATTTTGCCCGGTAAAACCCAAATTTACCCAATAAAACTGAGTTTTACTCACTACCCATTTTTTTATCTGAGTTTTTCACAACCCTGGTTTTGAATCTTTTGTTAAATGTTACGATTATAGAAATATGACTTGTTAAACGTTCTAAGTTTGTCGACAGAGCTGCATCTAATGTTTGCAGAGTCTTTGCAATAGCGCCTCCGACGCCAACTTTCTTTAACCATCCATTAATACTGATTCTCTGAGTGGTAAAACTAAATTGAGAATAAGATTCTGTGAGTTCTTCCAGACAAGTGCGTCGATTTGAAGCTGCCACTGCAACCTCAGAATTAAATTTTGCAAGTCTTTTATTGAACATATATTATAGGAAGTTAATTAAGAGTATATGCTGTGTGTTTTTGTTCTTCCCCAGAGCAGTTTCGTTGTTTATTTGTTTGCTGAAGTTCAATGTCTTTTTTCAGCACCGAAATTATATGAGACATTGACCTACCATTGAAAATGGAATCCAAATTACTGTAATGCGTTTAGGTTTTTGAATACTCACCGGAAATCGAACCCGGGACCACGATCATCAAAGGCGTGTGTATTTGTCATTAGAACATGCATGTGGGTTCCAAAGAAATTTTGTAGTATACAATTATTTATAACGTTTCAGTAATGTTCAAATGATTTTTATAGTGTCTGTTGTACATCTAAAGAATATATCCAGTATCAGCAAAGATTATTCCAGTCGTGATATTTAGCAGTATTTTATTTAAGCAATGTTTGTTATATATATATATATATATATATATATATATATATATATATATATATACTTGATTTTTCTATGTACCAATGGACTGACATAAAAATCATCCATTCTTTTATTAATTAGTGAGTGAATTTTTATTAAACATTTCTTTTTTACTTTCTGAATTCCCTGATCCCTTTGCTTATCAATGTAAATGTAAAATTATTATTGCTGTTATTGTTTTTCAGACAATGGTAGAGCGAACGAAATTGGCGGTAGAAAAATTTATTAAGAGAGTTGGGTTCTTGGGAATATTAGCTTGTGCATCGGTAAGTGTAATTTATATTGTCCTGTGAATTGTCAATCTTTTAAATTAAGGAACACATGCCGGTTGTTGTTTAGAATATAAGAATATCATTTTTACTTTTTCTTGTAGTGTTAATTATTTTTCTATTTTGTTGCAAATTTCGTATATTAATAATAATTATTTAATTTTTCCAAGTTTGGATAGATTTTTCATATCTTTATGACCTAGAATCTTAAAAGTTTCCATTGAAAAGTTAACGAGGAGTAAAATACTTTACTGTAAAACAGTGTAACCCCAAACGTCGGAAAGAACTGTTTACTTTTTATATAAAAAATAATCAGTTTGAAAAGTACTTGCGCAAGATAGTACTGGTAGGGGTTATAATAGACAAATCAACATTACTTGAAGTTTAAACTGTAGATACAATGTATCACATTTTCGCTGATTATATATGTATGTAAACTGTGAGAATCAGTATAGTCTATATAGCATTGTGCATTCTGTATATTGTTATTGAATTTATGATATTTGTAGCTACTATTATATTAAAATATTTGTTGTCTTTGAACAGTATATCCTATTTCCATGCATTGAATGTAGTTTGTATTTTAACTGTGTTATAATGCAAATAAAACATGCAAATGTGTATTTGCGTTAGTTTTGTACCTCATAGTGCTATAGTGGGCTTCCGATTATTTTTAATACAAAATAGTAAGAAAATTAAATTAATAATTGATCCTTTATAGTCTTTGGTAATACAGTTACTCAAGAAATTATAGCATCTGTTCGCTACCAATTACGTTTGTTTTCTCTTACTTTAACTGACAATCCTTTTCTAACTAAATCATTCAAGTGAGAGTTTATCTTAATTAATGTGACTTAAATTCATTTGTATCCTTACGTTGTAAGTAATTACAGGTTCCAAATCCACTGTTTGATCTTGCTGGAATCACATGTGGACATTTTCTCGTTCCTTTCTGGACATTCTTCGGTGCCACTTTGATCGGCAAAGCCATTATTAAGATGCATATACAGAAAATGTTCGTTATAATTGCATTCAATGAAGCATTACTAGCAAGGGCTGTGTCATTGGTAGTATATATTCCAGTGATTGGTTCTAAGTTGCAGGAACCTTTCAAAGAATACCTCGTTAAACAGAAAAGTAAATTGCATAGTAAAGGTGGCGCAAAAGTAGCTTCGGTAAGTTTTCTCTTCTTTATAGTTAAGAGTAATTGTCTTTTATAAGTGTCAGAAGGAATTAATAGTTTTGTCTTTATATTATGGGCAGATTTTCTTATAGCATAAATTAAAAGATAATCACCTTTTCTATAGGCAACATTGTAGTGTAGTAAAGTAATTACCATAGTTCAGCGTTTGTCAAACGGGTATGCTCTAGTGTCCTCTTAGATTCAAGTGAAGTGCGTGCACTATTGTTGAGAATCTCGAACAGGGTAAATTATACAAATTATAGATTAATACGATTTAAATGAAATCTTTGAGTTTTACGTCCCACAGTTATGCCGGTTAGGCTAAAGGAGACGGTGAAGATGAGAAATGAATGAAATGGTGGAATGAAGAAAGTGGGAGGAAACGGGAGAACCCCGAGAAAACCCACGCACACGGTGTTTGTCCACCACAAAGTTCACGTGGCGGGGGCTAGGATCGAACCCGGGACCCCAAGCACCAGAGGTGAACGCTCTACCACTGAGCCACCGCGGCCCCCTTAATACGATTTAATAAGAAGATTATACAAATTTTAACTTCTAGGGAGCATTATTATAAAATGTTCTTAATAGCCTTCAATTATTAAAAAATATAAATATAAATAAATAAATATATATATATATATATATATATATATATATATATATATATATATATATATATTCTTTCATTAAGGCCAATATAAAATCAAGGAAATTTTATTAAATACTTTTTAAAAACCTAAGTATAATGGTACAGTAGTATATGCTGAAAACATTTTTTTAAATGATAAAATTGCATGGGAAAAGACGTAAGTAGAGTGGTCCACAGAACATTCTGTAAACAAAAAATTGTCTCTACTTGAAAAACGTTCGAGAAACCCTGCCACAGTTAGTACAGAATTTAATCCTTTTGAAATGCCGTGTCTCAGCTACTACAGATCCAAATGAAGTAGTTCCTGGAGCTACATATTTGACGCCATATGCTTAGTAGGCATGTAAGTAATATGTTGTACTGGTCACTCGATATTGAGTTATGCGCTTTTTTTCTGTCTGTCTGTCTGTCTGTTTGTTGGTCTGAGATCGAACTGGATGTTCTAAGGGATTAAGGTGGAACATGTTGATGTAACGTTTATACCAGATACGGCTAATGAACATATTCTTATACGCCTGGCGACAAAATAACATACTTGGTCAAACATCGAAAATATAAGTATCTTACTTTCAGGCATAGGTAAACCACACTTCTGTTTTAAGAAAATGAAATATTAATTTAAACCATACTGACACTATAGGAAATGTATGATTTCGAAAATGTGTCATATGTTCTGTGAACGAAAATTATGTGACAAACAGAAGTGAACGAGGTATATAGTTCGCAACATTTTGTATATGCACCACATTTGTTGGAAAATCAACTGCGTGGACACTCACCATAATCACTCACTTTTGAAGCAGGTGGTAGAAATAAATCCACAGCAAACTCTCTATATGATAACTGTAAGGCTGTATGGAATATTCCACTATTTTTCGTCTGGCAATAATATGTAGAATGAGAAACTTAGTGACCTAACCTGATAGACTTGGCATCATATAACCTCGTTGGTTTAAAAAAAAAAAAATAATGTTGTTCTCCAAATAAACAAAAACCTTTTTTTCTTTATTCAATTCAAAAATAGTGTCTTGCAATAGGCAGGATCTAATTATATGCAACTGTATAAAAAAAATAAGAGGGCAGCTAGATTTCCCATTTATCACTTTTTTTTTTTCTTTCTTTCTTTCTTCATAAATAGCTTACGCAACTTATGGGTTGCACTATAGCACGTGTAACTATAACTTGATAAGTGATAATTTTGTATTGTCCGTACTTTCTGGACATTCCTAGGGACGACAGCTAGAATACTTTGATATTTTTATCCTTGCGGTTAAATTAGAACGTTTTCAACAATTAGATTACCATAAAAATAAAATTTAATATGACAAACTCAGGGAACATCGTAGCATAACTGATTGATTAAAATTCTTAATCTGTCTAGGCATTTTCGCATTTGCTTTACTCTGCAGTCCAGCAGCGAGTTCTTCGTGGCGAGCTTTATTGCCGATACATCACTTTACATCTTTTCCCCCCAGACTTTGTTAATTATCCAACTATATAACTCAAGAATCTCAAAGATTAGTCAGTACAGAAAGGAAAGTTTACCACTAGATCGTATCCTGTTGTAAAGCAATGATCAGAATTATTAATATTCACTTATTTCCTAAGGTACAGTGTATCTTTAATCTTATCTTTTTGGCTTACCCACAGTTCTCTTTTTCCAGAGAGTTCTTAATTAGAACTCGGCGAACTTCTTGTACAAATATTTTCCGTACGAGTGGGCCGCAGTGGCTCAGAAGTAGAACGTTCACCTCTGGTGCATGGGATCCCTGGTTTGATCCCAATTCGCATCAAGTGAACTCTGTGGTGGACACACCGTGTGCGTGAGTTTCCTCGGGGTTCTTCCGTTTCCTCCCACTTTTTTCATTCCACCATTTTCATTCATTTCTCATCATCCCGTCTCCTTTAGCGTAGCCAGCGTAACGTGGGACGTAAAATCAAAGATCTCATTTTATTATTTTCCGTACAAGCGATACATGAAACCCTCATTAGTTCTTTTTATTAATTTTAAATGTCTCCGCCATCCTAGTAATATCATTTGTGTAGTTTATCCTCCTATTCTATCTCTTTTATGCTGAGAATTTAGCAGCAATGCTTCCTTTCCCTTCCACCTACACAAACATTTTCTAAAGCACTCCCATATTAGATATTGGAAAATCCTTCGATGCGCAGTAGTATGTATTCTCCAGGTCATTTGTGAACTTTGCTGGCCTCCGAGATTTTCATTACACCCACTTGCAGTTACAAAATTCCAGACAAACTACTGCTGTTTAAATATTTAGAAAAAGTTAGACATTTTCTCAAGTAATATTCACAGTATACTGACAGCCTTACGATTGTAGAGTATTGTTCTCTGCTAAGCTTTCTAGAGCATTCGTCCTTGTTCAAGTAATTTTTAAGGATGTAAATGAAACTTTACTTCACTTATTGCGTCTGTAAGTGTTCCTGTTGGGCTTCAGTCATTTACTCTGTGGCCATGTTCACCGTGTTAAATTATCCACTTCAAATCGCCAGGTTAAATTATTCACCAGGTTAAATTATCGGATCATTATAAACGCATTTTTCGTACAAGGGTTCTAAAATTGAAATAAACCCTTTTGATAAACTGACTGTTTATGTAGAGAAAAATTTATACGGCTTTTTCTGTATGAAAGAATTGCATATTTAAAGATTCTTCTGTGAGGTTCTGTCTTAGGCACTCTTTCTTTTTTCTTGATATAACTTAGATACTTAACTTTAAACATCTGTAGAGAAATTGCATTTAAACATTCCTCTTTGTTATGTAAGATAATATGTTTCTAAAATACTTCATTATTGACTCAAAAAGTAATATAATGTATTGTGTGAATAATTATGATAGCATTGTTTCCTGTAAAGCTAAGGAGAAATAAATAAATATGCAAAGCATGAAAAATTATCTGGACAATGGATTTTTTTAAGAGCAAAAACATTACTAGTAGTATGTACGTCAGTGTTAGAATAATGCGTATGTCACTGTTAGGAAAATGTGTCATCATTAAAAGAAAAACAATAATCAAGACAATCTGCTAATAAATAGTTTATTTTTCACATATTCAGTAGATAAATAAATAAACAGAATAAAAAAACTATCAATTATTATTAGCAACAAACGAAATATATTTTAGCGACATTATGATAAAATTTGCTTTTCTCCATTTTCTCGAAAACTACACATCAGAATTTATTAAGTATGTCAGTGTGTCCAGCTCAATGTCATATATTGATTGATATGTCTTACCTTTGGCCAATGTTATGCAAAAACTACAGTTTAAAAGTTGATCATAATTTTTGGCTATATGTCACTAACCCTGAATTGGTATACGTCTCTGATGTCATACGGGTGGTGTACGTGTGAGCGCCGCACTCACATCTGTTTTTTTCTTTTGTTTTTGGTATTATTGTTAGCTTCTGTCAACCATAGTATTTATAGAAAGACAAGAGAACCATTAATAATGCGAGAAAAACTTATTTTATCAATATTACTTAATGGTTCTTAATAATAATATGTTTTATAATTTAATTATGACAAATGGTATTACCACATACTTAGAATCTCAAAAAAAAAATCACTCAATTTTTCAAATACTGTTATATTAACGTAAAAGCTCATTACGCTCAAAAAAAAAAAAAATAAATAAATAAATAAATAAATAAAATAAAAAAATAAGTGAACGTAACGTACGGCAGTCCAACATTTTTGTTTGATAATGACAAAAATAATTATTAGGTTTTAAATATACTTAGGTTCATATTTAAAGACATATAACTTCTTACAAGGAGACTTACGGAAGTGTCACTCACCGATTTGAATGAAATTTTGCACACTTGTAGAACATTGAAAAATAATCGACACGTATTTTTTTTTTTATTTCTGCAATGGTGCGGGTTTAAGGGTAGAAACCACCCTTTGAACGTTAGGGGTGGCATCGAAGCTTGAACAGAAAACACTCATTTAATGAAGAAACCACAATGCCAGGGAGTTTTAGAACAGCTGATTCAGAAACTAACGTCAAAATTACAAAATTCAAAATGGCGGATCCAACATGACGATTACAATTACAAAAATTCTTCTGGTTTAAAATGCTGTACTTTTAACCAAGAACATTCATAGTTGGCAGGGATTACTGCGAGGAGGTTGCAGACCGATTTGAAACCCCTTTCTGTACTTATTTTAACGAGATGCTTTATTAAAGTGTGTCTTTGCACCTTCACAATTGGGGTTGCGTATTTAAAGTAAGTCCTCTTGTTTACCACTATTCGGGTTGCTTATTGAAAGTGATTTCCCTCCCCTCTTACTAGTTGGGGTGCATATTTAAAGTGAGTATCCTCTCCTCACTATTCGGGGTGGTTATTCAAAGTTAGTCCCCTCTCTTACTATTCCGGATGCTTATTCCAGCGTCTAATGCAAAGTCGATTTTATTAGATTCTTGGAGTGGTCACAATTCATCAACTTTTGAACTTATTTTAAGAACAAAAGAGGACCACAAAATAGAAACCATTTCTGCAGGAATAACTAATAGGATTCAACCTCTTGATGTCTTAGGCGATAGAAAAAACTTCTTCAGACACTTTTGTGATATTGGGTGATATCAATAAAACGGAGAAGTTACTCATTATTCCCAATTTTGTAGTAGTTACTCGCATTGGTATCAATAAAAAGAGAACTGAGCACTACTTGTCTCGGCTGACCTCGGAGAAACCCCGCCCTTTTGAAGTAACCACACCTCTATTCTCGAGCGGAATAACTACTCCGCGTTTGATATCAATAAAAATCAAAGACTCCTCTGTGATGCTAGTAACTTCTCCAAATTTGTGGAGCAAGATAAATAGGTGACTCCGTGCGAAATATGGCAGAGTATATGATTGTTTTGCTACGTAGAAAAACTTGTAAACTGCATAGAAATGTTGCAAGTGGAGATTACAAAAAACATTATAGGTTCATGAAAGAAAATGTAGAGTGATTAGCACAACATTTTTAGGAGAATCAACCGAAATTCGAGGTGGGGCACTACGTAATGAGAAAAAGATGTGGGTTCTCTTGCGTTACGTGAGTGATCCGGGATTCCAGGTCGGAGTGTCAGAGGATTCTGGTGTAGCTCAAGGTACTGTGTCTATGACTACTACAAGTGTAATGGATGCGATTATTGCGAAATCTGAAAATCCGGAAGTGTGCGTAATATGCAAACAGCAAAGGCAGAGTGGCAAGAACAATATACATTTCCGGGTGCTATCGGAGCACTTGACTATACACACGTGGCAATAAAGAAACCTAGTATTTTGGAGACGAATACACTAATAGGAAGAGCTCATTCCTGGCTAAGTGGTTAGCGTACATGCCTTTGGCTGGGAGACCCGCGTTCGATTCCCAGCGGGAGCTCATGTGGTTCGGATTCCACGTTAATCAGTGGGTCCAGTCTCATATAGCCTAGCTACTGAAAAGGACGTTAAACTCAAAATCAACTCAACTCAACGTTGATAGGAAGGGGGTATACATGAGAATGTATTTTGTTTATATCAAGGCGAAAGGGGACATGTATGGTGTGGAAAACGCAATCAGATGGACGTGCTTTATGACGTGACTGGCTTGACTTTTTAAAAAAAGAAAACAAAGGGACCAGGTGTCTGATTTCGTTCTTAAAGCCAAACAATCTACAAAGATCTTGGACAACATGTGATATGCACATGTCGTGTTAATCTTATATTGCTGGATTCGAATCAACATCCATCAGTTCTAATAGGTTCATTCTCATGGTTTCAGTGTTACTTTCTTGTTTCCCGTTTCTCTTTTTTCTTTTTGTCGTATTCTCTTTCGAATATTAAAGATTCTCTTTTGGATTTGTGTCAGTCGTAGATGTATTTGATATTTCGTTGCATTTCACTGTAATTGCCTTCAAAGCTTCGGCTTTCCTTCGTTTACTTTCTGGTAACTGTGACTTTCAAAGTACCACTGGAAACTCTTTTATAATATCCCCAAATGCAGTTTGATTGAAACTGTCGTTGCTACTTGCCCGTTCCATGGCATTTAGGATACTACGCCATAGGTTAAAAACAACGAAATGATTGCGCCACGAATGGGAGAAATGAGGAATCACTTCTTTTATTGATACGACTCACTGTTGCGCGCAAAGGAAACGTGAGTGAACGTTCATAAAAATCTGGAGCAGTCTAGACTTGAGTAGTGGCTTGGTTTATTGATACGAAATTGAGGGAGGAGATTACTCCAGGTGTAGTTACTCCGATTTTCGAGCAGGACTTCTCACGAGTAGTTAGTTATTTTTATTGATATCACCCATTGTCCTTCTCTGCAACTATAACATGACCTTACATCTCCGTAATAATATAAGTAAGATCCAATCACTGATTGATAATCAGTACTCTTCTCCCAGATTTGCAAATCTTATTAGGTATTTGTGGTACAAAAGAGTTTTAAAAAACTGCACTTGAAAATCACATAAAATTTTGTTTCAAAGATTGTGCAGCATTTTGCGATTTGGGCACAGATATTGCCGTAATAAGGTGTGTGTGGTGTAAACAATGTTTATACATCACACACTTGTTTTTACGGGATATCATTACTGCAAAACGTTTTCTCGGTAAATTCATAATTATAACAATTGAGGATAGACTGTGAAGTTCTGACGTAGTAAGAGGCAAGGGACTCACTATACATAAATGAAATTAAATCTTTGATGTTTATGTCCCACGGTTATGTCGGCTAGGGTAAAGTACACGGTGATGATGAGAAATGAATGAAATGGTGGAATGAAGAAACTGGGAGGAAACGGGAGAACCCCGAGGAAACCCACGCACACGGTGCTTGTCTACCACAAAGTTGCTTGAACTTCAACTGACCAAGTTATGCTACTACAGTAGCTACATCCCTTGACTACAGAAATACAAAAGACAGATATAAATAATTTCACAATGTTGCTGTTAGTAATATATTCAAAATGAACGAGTTGCGCCCCAAGTGAGCTCCGCGCTCACACGTATACCAATTCAGGGTTAACCATATGATATATTGTTGTTTTTCTTATGTCATATTGAAAACTTTGATGAAGGTATACTTCAGCATCAGTTAATAGGTGGTGCAGTAATAGGTATCGTGCAGCATCAATTTTCAGGTTTGCCATAATAGTAATAATAATAATAATAAACTTCTCGAGAACCGCACATGATTTACACTCACCCATAACATTTTATTCAGCTTCAGGATATATATATATATGTTGATTGATATAGGTCTCATCGTTGAACAAAATTTTCTCCGTTAAGCGTTGATAATATTGTAAAATTTCATACTGTGTGTTTTCGTGTTTTGCAGGAGGAGAGCATGTTGTCATCCATCTTCGAGAAGTTTGTGATGGCGATGATCTTGTATTTTGTGATCTCAATAATAAACTCGCTTGCACAAAGTTATCACAAGCGGATTAATAAAAAACCTCGTGAAGAGAAAGTCGCCAAAGATTGATGAAGATGAGATTAGGAAGGAAATAAGATTGTTCTTTTTTAATTTTTTTAAAAAAAAACAAGAAACGAATAAGAATGAAAAGTTGTAGTTTATGCATTTCAGTACATGAAACAAAAAATAAGGAATTAAGAAAGAGAGAGAGAGAATTGTTCAAGTTTCCTTGTAGTTGTGGTGCGAAAGTAGGTAAAGCTGTTGATGCTCTGATTATATATCCTCCAACAACCAATTGAGTATTGTTAGTACCTCAGTAGAAGTTTTGAATTGGGAATTCCCTTTCGCTTCGCTAAAGCAACAATCGAAACGCGCTAGCGAAAAAGTGATGTTTAAAATTCCCTTGGAAAACTGATGTAGAAAATTAGTAATTCTGGTTGTTTTTTTTGTACAAGTGGCATTTTTATGTACAGTGAGTTCATTGTAAATATATTGTTTTGCAGTTTTTTAAATATATATTTCATGTGAAAAATAAGTGCAAATTGTAATTACTATTTGCTGTTTGTTTCTTTCTTTCGTTGTTTGTGATTTGTTCATTGTGGTATGCAGAAGAATTACGAGGTCTGTCGAAAACTGCTGCTTACACTGTCTTGAAAGAATGGGTAGTTCCTTATTTCTTTGTCACATTCCTAATTAACACGCCAGTTTGTTCCTATAAAATATGTTGAGGGCGCAGGACGCCACTGCGTTGTCTTTCAGTAGGTGATCATGAAGTAGCGTATATATATGTGTGTGTTGTGATATGTATATAGCGGAGGGTACCAAATACTGCAATAATGTAATCACATGTGTTCGAGTAAGTAATTTTGTCCTGATATTTTTTCTTCCTTGCGGTTTTGCACTGGTTCATATATACATTAAGGCATTTTCTATGTATAATCCGTTAATTCTTATTTCTGATTCCCACATGTTCAAGTGTATTATTTTTATTGATATTGATATTCACCTTCAGACTTTGATCTATTTTCTGTTCTATTGTCGAACCCTATTTTTACGTGGTGTTCTTTCATAGCAGCACTACAGCGACATACCTCGTATCTTGAACGTGAAAGATGGTTAATTTGTTATCTTTGTGATACAAAAGTATTATTGCACTTCCGAGTTTTAAAGAGCAACAATAAGTTAATGTCGGTTCCTTATTTTACCTGCCTTGCTACAATAGTAGAAGTTGTTGTATTGTAGCTGGCTCAAATATAAACTACAAAAGCCATATGTATAATTATACTCCGATTAAAATAACTTAGATTTCTGACAGTTTAAGGCAGTGATTGAGGAGTTTAATGAGTAGGTCAGCACCAAAGATATTTGGCTCTGTCACGAAAATTTGGTAGATTGTAATTGACGGCTTAGTCTACCTTCTTCATAAAATGTTCGAATTACATGTTGGTTAAAAATAGTAGCTTTGCCAAATTAAAATAAGTGTATTGGAGGAAAAGTATGAAATAGTGTTACTTGATCAGATAATTATTTGGAAGAGAGAGAAAGAAGCCTTTTTCACGTTTCAATATTTAAGTACAAACTCATAACCCTGACTTCGATTCAGGTCAGCGGTTTTTTTTTTTCTTTCTTTCTTTCTTTTTTCTTTCTCTCATTGTGCAGTTATTAATTTTCAAGAATCTCATTAGATGACATTGTGAACTAGTTATTTGAAGTTAAAATTGTGTTAATTTGGAAACGGGTATAAGTAAAATCATGGAAAGAACTGAGTCAGTCTCAGGCGGAAAAGAAGTTTCGAGTAAAAATGTTCTGTGACAGTCCAGTGTTGATAACTCTTAAATTGTTACCTATAACCAAAACTTTCACGAACGCAGAGTTATTTTAATCAGAGTATGAAATAATAAGAGTGAAAATGTGTATGCCAAACTGAAGTTGTGTGATAAAATATCAAGCCGATCCCTATCATTTGAAACATTAACGCGAAAGATTAGTAGCATAAACGATGATAATGTGAAATTTATTTATTTAAATATCAGTATAAACTTCTATTCCCTTAGAAACAAGTCTTGAAAAATTTTCGTTTGGAGTAGTCGAGTGTATGTAAATATATAGATGTATTTAGCAAGATTTTCTTTAAGCGTTTGACTTTACCAGTGAATGGTAAGGTGCTTTTAGAGTATTTGTAAATAATGATTAAGTATATTTATAACATATGCAAAAAAATATATTAAATTCAGTTGGATGTTAATTATAAAGTATTATTGCGGGTGAATTTACAAAATATATGTTATTACTTTTTTTTTAAAAAAAAAAAGGTACTGATATTTATGTGCCCAGAACGAAATCTGATGATAATGTGATTTTTTTAATGCGAGACTAAAATATATGGTTTGATATGGTGTGAAAATGAACGTTTTTTTTGTAATACTGAGAAAAAAGACTGTTCAGAATAATTCTAAAAAAATGAAGAAAAAACTATTAAAAATATTATTATTATTTTTAGTAGCTTTACATAAGGAATGATTTAGTATTTTGTAAACACACTCAAAGTGAAATAACCAAAGATAATTTTGATCGCGTTAAAAATTGCGTTAGGAAGTGATAATCAGTCATGTCATTTAAGAGTGAGTACTTTGTTTATATATAAATATAAATCATAAAGTTTGGGAATGTATCTTTTGAAGAACGATGTTAAAAATTATTTAAATTGTTTCTATTTCGTAAAGTCTGCAACAAATTATTCATTTTTAAGCTATAAGGTTTATTTAATAAAGCGGGGATCAACAATTTGTAGTGTAGTGTTCTTTTTTACTACTACCTATACACATCTTTCCGTGTGATTTTCTTACTTGTTGCTTCCATCTTTCCACAAAAGATGTGCATATACGAGGTTCGGCTGGAAAGTTTCTGCCAGTTCTGAAAGTTCTTTTACGCCTTAGTGCCTATTTTTAGGTAGTAGGGCAGTCTCTTCATTATTCGATTAAAAACTGTACCAATAAAGCTTTTTTTAAAACACGGAGGCATTGTAGAACACGTTACGTATGGCTTCACCCTTTCTGCGTCAAGAAATAGGGTGTGATGACGTCATAACTTGAAACAAAGGAATTTTTAGACCTATTTTTATTATTATTTTGGCGGGCTTATTTTTGCATGCAGAAGACTGAAATTTTGCACAACATTCAGTGTACCCTTAGTATTTTTCAGATCTGTGTTAAAAAGGAGAGTCCAGAGGGGCAAAAAGGTAATAAAAAAAGGGGGGGGATATTTTAACAAAAATCCCTTTCTTATACTGATAGTATAGAAGTTATCCGTACAAGCAGATTTGACTTAGATGAAACTACTGTACCTAGGTATAAGATTCATCTAAGAGAACTTTCTGTGCTTCAGAGAAAATAGTATGTCCAGGACTTAATTTTCTTGGTGATAGTCACGGAAACCACGAACTGCTTCTCTTTAATTTAAGATGATTTAGCAGCTACGAAACGCCAAAATATAAACAAGTGGAAGAAATCAACAAATCTTGCAAACTATTGATCGTATTACCTTTTAAAGGCATATTATATACTGTTCAGTGTTCGATTTGTAGGGGGATGCCTGGGATTAACCCCCTCCCCTTTGGAAAAATCAACCCGGCTTCTTGTTTAGCTAATGTTGTCCCAACCAGGGATAGTGGTTTTCTTCTCTCTGTACATAGTTCCTTTATCATGGAAAATATTTAAAATCACTCTCTTAGAGCATTCTGTTTTCTAAGTTTGGATGACGCTTCTTCCAGTCTCACTTCCCTTTTCTTCTTTCCCGTACATGAGGCTGTATTTGTTTGTGCTAGCTACTGGCATAAAAATACCGTTTTGGGAAGTTTTAAACGAATCTTGCAAGAAAACAAAACCAAAGATGCGTGTTGTTTCATGGTCTGTAGTATATTTGCAAGGTCCCCTTCCTCTTTGTCAACAAAGATGAAGGGGAAGATTTGATGTTAATCTTACCATTAAAACTCGGAGCACCAATATACTAATAATGCGTTTCTTCTTCTGCCGACAAGAAAAGAAACAATTGAGGTACTAGCAAAAGCACAAGTGGACCAGAGTTTTCCCTCTTTCCCCGTGCATCACATTACAGAAGTAAGAAATGTTTATTGCTCTTGCGGTCAACATATGTTTGACATTTTGGATCCTACAGCCTCCCCAACCAAAGGCAAGAATGAATACAAGTCAGTGTTGTCATCTACAGGTTTTTTAATAGCTAATAAAGGAATAAAACTGGAAAATTTAATCTCAGGAGAACACTGGAAACCTGCGCTATCACTAGAATAAAATGGTTGTTGAGAAGGAATAAAGGCAATGGGGAAAATTACAATTATAGAGGAAATTCAAGTTACTACTATATATTCGCGCTTGCGGAGTCAATGCCATATTTGTTTTTCGTCTGCGGCAGTCGCCGTGACAGATCCGTTTGGGACATCAAGTTTTATTGCTCCTTGGGCGTAGGAAAACATAAATGCTTTCCTCTATCGGTTGTAGCCACATAGGGTATTGTTAAATTGACAACAATACACCACTTCGGTTAATTTGGATTTTCAAACAATCGAAGAGTTATATAGGTTCCATTTGGCTTTAAAGAAAAAGAAAAGAAACAGGCAGGGCCAGGACTTAAGAGTTGTTCGCAGCAAGCTAAATGTGGATGAGCCCTCTAGTGTTCTCTCGTGTTGAGTTTATGGTAGCTGTGCGTTCGTTCTTGCGCGGAGTGAATCTTACACCGGTGTGAATCAAATACTTATATCGATCAATATTCTGGTAGTGTCTTATATTTGTTTTTATTTATTTATTTTTTATTTTTATTTATTTATTTATTTTTTTTTTTTAATGAAATCAAACCTATGCGTGTGTATTATTTTTGAACATTTGTGTTCGTGTAACTAATCTTAAACATTAAAGTGTGGCTCTGTAGTACCATTTACGCACAGCCGTCATAATGGAGAAACAACGAACTATATTGTCATTTTATGCTCCCAGTACGAAACAACAGGAAGACAGACCGCCAAATACAACAATAAATGAAAGCACTTCATGGGGTAAGGTAAAACTTTCTGATGAAGTGAATACCGATATAGAAGTCCCACCAGCAGAAAAACGTGCTAAATGTGATGCTAATAGTATCGTTTTCACAGAGTCGGGAAACTAGAGTAGTGCAGATGTCGGTGGTTGTGTTGAATTATCTCGTTTTAATAACTGGAAGAAGAGCAGACCATGGTTGGCAATAAAAAAATGAAATTAGTTATTTGTTCCGTGTGCAGTGAAATTCGATCTCTTAACATAGATAGTATAGAACGCGTACATATCGACAATGCGTTTATAGACGGAGTTTCTGCAACTAATCCCAAGAAACTTAATGACAAAATTGGTGATCATGGAAGATGCAAGTCCACCTCAAGTACATGGAAATAATGGATAATCGGAAGAAACAGAACATTGAGGAATCCACACAAAAAAGCACGAGTCTATGGCAACTCCGAAATGAAAAGAAAATTTGAACAGCAGCAGCACTCATGCGTACTGCATATATCATAGCTAATGACAATTTGTCTTCCTTGACACATTCTTCTTTGGTTGAACTTCAGAGATTAAATGGGATTTCCGTGGGAAATATACTCCGATCATGCGTGTAAAAACATGATAATGTTTATTGCTGAGGAGATGAAACAAAGTCTTGCTAAGTTTATTGTGGAGTCATGAGAAAATTTTAGTATTTTAATTGATGAGAGCACAACAACATCTAATAAATTTATTTTCGTGTAGTTTTTGAAGGTGTTGCGTGTAACTTTTTTTTTTTTTTTTTTTTTTTTAATTGTCGAACTTGGCAACACTAGCAGAAGCTATATTAGCAAGCTTGTTAGAGACTCTATCTAACCATAGCATAACGGAAAACGTTCTGAAGAATCACCTTGTTGGCTTAGGAAGAAATGGCGCGGCAGTGATGCAGGGATGTTACAATGGAGTTGCAACAAGATTACGTGAATTGTTGAACAACGACCTAATTGTGGTTCACTGTATAAATCATAAACTTGAGCTTACAGTTCAAGATATGATTAAATCTGTCTCTGATGTGTGTTATATGCAAGCTTTTATGGGTGCTTTACATTCAGTGTTTTCTCATAGCCCAAGAAACCAGAGACTATGTAAACAATTATCAGACGAACTGTCAACAAATATTCTGAAATTGGATCGTGTGTTTGGAGTACGTTGGATTTCATCTTCATTCAATTCTGTGCGGTCACTGTGGGAAAGTAACATTGCATTGTGCAGTCTTTTGACTAAATGTAGTAAAGATACGTCCCGTCCGGTGCGTGAGAGATCGAAATTCCAGGGTTTAGTAAAGAAGCTAACCAGCTGGTTATTCATAAGGGAATTTATATTAATCTATGATGTTCTTGAAATTTTGAAAGGTCTTTCGCTCTATTTGCAATGCATCTGCTGTTGAAGCCAAATGAGAAATCGATTTGGTATATCAATCAATTTGCGCGTTGAAGACTGTTGATTCCCCGAGATCAAGAAATGCTCTTAATGAATTAGAGCAAAGAAACACATTCAAAGGAGTGTCCATCACTAAGCCTACTGCTAGTAATAAAACAAAATTTGACACTTTCCGATTGAAATTTCTTCAATCCCTTTTAGACAACATAAACTCCCGTTTTCCAAATAAAGACTTTTTCGTTGATGCTTAAGTGTTAAGCCCTGCTTCTTCGCCTGTTGATCAAAATGAACTAGTGTTCTTCGGAGATGATGCCATACCTCGATTATCCAAATTGTTGAAACAGTCAGTGAATAGTGTTTCCTTCGTAGTGAAAGAATTTCGTTTGTACAAGAACAATCCTTCTTATATGCCTCCAGCTGTTCAGGAACTTAAGAAAGCTGTAGAAGTAATACCGATATCAACTGCAGAATGTGAACGTGGGTTTAGTGCTATTAATCAAACATTGAATGATCTGAGGAATCGTATGCAGATTGTAACACTTAGCAAGCTCCTTTTTGTATCTATAAATGGTCCACCTTTACGTTTCTTTAATGCCTAAAAATATGCAACAATGTGGATAAAATTAAGCGTCACAGTGCTACAGACTTCGTATTTCTCGAAAGCCTCGGCCACAGATAATTCTACCCCGAAAGCAGGAAATGTCAAAGAATGTTCGAATGGATCTCGCCTTTTCAACTAAAACGTAAGTAATGTTTTTCTTTAAAAAAAAAAAAACTTTTTGTTGTATGTACGTACTTTTTGTATTACTCTATTTTTAATACATTTTCTGTTATTGTTTTGTTACTTTTGATAATTGAATGTTTTGTTTAGCTAGATTTTGAATTTGAACATAAAATATTACTCTGATTAGAGGATGCTCCAGGAAATAATTTTGGCCATCTGACAATTTTGAAGTCTCACTGCCCCTAATGTATATGCAAATGCACTACACATTGAGATCCATTTATCCCCCTCCCCCACTGGTAAATTAACAAATCGAACCCTGATACTGTTGTTCCATTCTTCAAATCGATTTAATTTGAAAAATTAATTTCAAAAATCAAAAACATTTTTTGAAGTGGCTAGAGAAACGAAACAGTTTTTTTTCTAACTTAAGAAAAATAGTTCCTTTACTGCCTATCATCATAAAAAAGCGCTGCTCCTATCAGTTGTATGTTCTCAAATAATCAATTGGTTATTCTCGTCTTTGATATGTGATTGATCTCACTTAGTGTCGATTTCAAATGTACATAAAGCTATAGATCTCATGTTGGCTAAATGTGATTAAAAAACTCCACAATAATATCAACTATGTGAAAAAGTAACCCCGTCCTACCCACTGTGTCACGCAGCCCTGTACGTTGTATTGTCCAGACATCACGACCCGACAACGATCGGTAATGGAATTCCTATTCAAAACCAGTAATGAATCAGCCACACCAATTTATAGGAAGTTGCTTCCAATTTATGGGATCACACATTGGACCGGACCAGTATCCAGGGTTAGTTGCAGCGATTTAAAAAACCTAGATTTTCCGGATCAGGCAAGAAAATTATGGCCTCCTTTCTCTGGGATCAGTGTGGTGTCATTTTTATAGTTTTCTTGGAACATGGCTCTACAACTAACAAAGAGCGTTATTGTTTGTTACTGGATGAGGCACGACGTGCTCTCCATACCCAGAGACCGGAGCTGAAAGGTAGTTATATTAAACCCCATCATGACAATGCCAAGGCTCATACAGCCCTGATGACAGCAGAAAATCAGGAAAATAGGAAGTCGTTTCTCAGCCTTCCTATAATCCAGACTTGGCTCCTTCGGATTTCTTCGTGTTTGGTCTTTTGAAGCCCTACCTCCGAGGAAAAACATTCGACAGTGACAAGGCCTTCATTTCTTTTTCGAAATAATGGTGTAAAAATCAGCTATTTGAATTTTACAATGTGCATTCTTGGCACGGAAAGAACGTTAGACGAGATACGTCACAGCATGGAGGCTACATTGAATGACATGGTCTTGTGGCCAAAGGATCAAAGTATTTCACTTAAAATTGCATCATCATATTGTAACTAGTAATAATAATAATGTAACCAGTGTTGGGTAAGTTACTTATAAAACTGTAACGCGTTACAAGTTACGGTACTTTACTTTCCCTTAAAATATAGTGCGTTACTTGCCCTCCCAAAAAGTAATTGTTACCCTACTTCGAAAGGAACGCGTTACTTTTATGTCCGAAACTTTAAATATGTGAAAAAGTCTTATTACTTCAATTTTCTGTACTACTATTACTATCACTAATTATTATTATTATTATTATACGTTCTAAATCGCTTTATGTAGATGCAAGAACAAATTCCTACTTAACAGCTATATGAACATTTTCATATAATGTAACACTGACTAAAATGCCATAATGCATTACTCGTAGAGATGGGCACGAGCGAGTTCAAGCGAGTTTTCTTTGAAACTCGACTCGACTCGAAAGAGACATTTTTGTGCTCGACTCGAGAACTCGGCTCGAAAAGTTTCCTCCAACTCTACTAGAATTCGGGTCGATCCGAGCTAAATCAAGCCAAATTCTTTGTGTAGTTTCAAGTATCCTACATAGACAATATAATTATTATCAGTGATACTACTACTACTACAAATTATTATTATTATTATTAACACTGTGTATAAACATGAAAGAAGACGGTTTGTATCTGATTACTAAAAAACTAGTTGATTGCCAATCTCGATAGTCGTGAAGTCTAGGAGTCAAGGACATTGTTCACGAGCTTCTGAATATGGGTTGAGGATCTAGGTTGTTTAGTATTCGGGCTCGAGCTAAACTTGTTAAAAGTTACAAGGCGCTGGCCAAATATGTTCAAAACTGCTCGGCCCGGGTTTAGAATTGTCAACTACTCGAGCAGCTCGGCTCGCAGTTCATTCACTATCGAGCTGAACCGAGAAGTGAGCCGAGACAATAACTCACCAAACCGAGCCGGCTAGAGCTCTCGGCTCAGTTGAGCCGAACCGAGCAGATGGCTCATCCCAACCAAACCGGCTCGAGCCGATGGTTCACCCCTACCGGACCGGCTCAGTTGAACCGAGTCGAACTGGGTTCGTTATACAAATTTGTTGTGTCGTTATCGAAACGAGACGAGATGCGAGCAGTGTCCCCTCTCGTGAGCAACACTATTCCATATTACTGCTTACATATCGCATGGCTTTCGCTTTCCAGTATAATCAGGCTATGGTTTCAAAACGAGATGAACGATCGAGCCATTTATCAAACTCGAAACTCGACGTCAAAAACAATGAATCGGCTCAGAACTCGACTCGAGAAAATTACTTTTGACTCGAGTCCAGTCGAGTCTTAGCTCGACTCGTGCTTGTCCGTATGCGTTAGAAAAAATGGCTGCTTATTATTATTCTGTTAAACTAATTATATAATAATAACAATGTTATGTAAAATTAAGAATACAGAATATAGAGAAGTATTACAGTACATTAATAAAATAAGAACAAAGAACTGGGAGTGAATCTAAACTTGCCAGTTACTTTAAAATCGAAACATGCTTTTCAAAGCTAGTTGTTCCAAACTTATCCTCTTCGGTTCTGGCTTGTGGACGCGCAACAAGAATTTTTCATTGCGCTTTTTTTTTTTTTTTTTTTTTAATTAAAGGTCTACGTGGTGTTGAACATAACAAGAATACGATTTTTTGCGTTTGGTCACGTCATAGAAGTTTAGCTGATAGTCCTCATACAGAGACCTTCGTTCTTAAGTACAGTAAAACCTGTCTTCAACGGACCCTTTATTCAACGGAAAACTGTCTTAAACGGAAATATTTCACGGTCCCATGAATTTTGGAGAACAAAACGTGTAAAACTCCCTTCATTAAGCGGAAACTGTGTTACGCGGACAACGGAAAGCAAAATAAACATTTAACGGAAAATTCTGAGTTCCGGACTACAGCGTTTAGAAGATGTTTAGACATTCTGTGAGACATATATATTACACTGTCTGCTTTAAAATATTCGTTCTTTTGTTAAATATTTCTGGACAGTGTTGACCTTCCCCAACCACTACTAATATTCACACCCACAAACTGTCCCTAATCCCCGCAACTTAATCAAGAAACATACGGAATGTCGGAAAGAAGAAAACGAGATAGAGGAAAAAGAGGAATACGACACCGAGTTCCAAGAAGAGTGTAGAATAAATACATATCAAGATTCTCTCAGAAGTTTAAAGGAACTGCAAAAATTTGCCTTACGAAAAAAATGATTCTGATTCACTTAGTATAATTTCTCAGGCTAAAGTTTATGGGGAAAGTCAAGCAGCCGAGCAGCAATGTACACAGAAAACCCTGCTTGGCTATTAGAGAAATAAAGAAAACGTGTGCATAATATATTTTGTATTCATTTTTTTTTTTTTTTGGTGTGTGTGTGTGTTTGTATGTATTTATTCGTAGAAGGAAGAAGTACTGTAATCGAACAATGTACGTACAGCAATATATTTCCTCAGTATGCCCCTTTATAAGCATGTATTAAAAAAAAGGAAGGAAAGGTTTACCTCCACTAAACGGAAACCTGACTTTAACGGAAACTTTTGCAAGTCCCGCTCGATTCCGCTAAAGACAGGTTTCACTGTAGTAGTAAAAAATGCTTATGTGATACTATATGTTTAATTTATTACGTTACTAGCAGCGTTCACCCCGCTTCGCTGCGGTCACCCTGGAACGCAATAAACTTTGTTACTTAGATAATTTTTACTTTTTCGCTTTCAAGTGATATGATAAAAACCATAGAAGAATGTTAACATTATATCGCCTGTCATTTATGTTAACCCGCCGAGTGACACGGTCATGTGGGTTGCATATAAATACGGTTAGATTTAGCTATGATGAGCTAACAAAGGATTTGTACGTTATGGACACTTGAATGGTCAATTATCTCAAGACACTGGTAATTAAAAATTAAAGTGATATGATAAAAACCATCTAGGGTCCAAATCCTAATAACCCCCCAAAAATAAAAGAAATTGGTTCAGCCGTATTAGCGTGATGAGGTAACAAAGGATTTGTGCGTTCTCTTTTATATATATAGATTAATTTATTAACACTATAAATATATGCTGTTGAATGTAATGACAACTTCGCCCATGCAAAAACAAGTTGTTTCTGTTTATTGCAATGAAAAACTTTTATTGCAGTAAAATAAATGTACATTGAGGGTTCTCAAACTATGCCTATCTATTACTTGGGGCCCAGAACATATCGTGTTGATTTGAAGAGAATACTGTACATACACGAAGAAGGATTATCTTTAGTAGAGGAAAACTCTTTTGCATTTGACATAAAACCGATTAGGCCACTTTTTGTACTTTTAAGAAGGTTCTGTATTTCATCATTGAGCTGCTTCACAACTGAAATTAGAAACATGAGAATTTATTCATATAACTAGAAAGAAATATAAATGAATATCATTGCAACAATGACTACCAGCAGCTGATTTACGGGGCAGAGGGTATTCGGGGGGAAGCCCCCAAATTTCCGATATTTCTAAAAAAAAAAAAGAAACCAAAACTAGTCATGCCTTTGGTGATAAACCTCAAGTGCTCCGTTTCAAACATTCCGTGGAATTTCTGAAAAAAAAAAAAAAAAAAAAAAAAAAAAGCAGTATTCCTAAGCTAAGACTCTTGCCAAAATATTTTCTAAATCTGCCACTGTTAGATATTACACACAACCCAGAAATCGAAGAGAACAATTAAGATAAAAGTTCCACGATTTACTCTAATGCAACATGTTTAAGCGACGTCATAAGCATTAGATTTCGCACAAGCATTAGATATGAATCAGGCAAAATGGATTAAGACTTATACATGTGCAGATGTACATAGCATCAAAATAATAACAATTTAGTACCTGGCGTGCTTATTTTTCAAAATTAGGAAAATACATCTGATCTTGCCCCCGTCCCCCTAATTTACCATCTTTGGATATGCAACTTGACTTCGGCAGTTATGTAAAAAATCGATAATGCGGGCACTAAAGACATAATTTTGGAAAATTTAAATAATTAAATGTTATGCTATTTACATAACCTCTTAGCATTTGAAGTTCGGGGCCAGTTCCCCCTATGCCCAGCCATATCACCGCCCAAATGGAAAACATCTGTACATATGTGCGATGATAAAATATTTACGTCATATATGCTTTGAAGCATAATGAAAAAAAAAAGTAAAAAGAGATTGTGATTCCGATCAGAGATGGAAACATTGATGAACATTGCTGCTATAGTTTATAGTGCTGCCACCTACGAACTTTCGTTTGAGAAATTGACCTATCGAACCTTATTACTTAGTTAACATGTAAAATTGTTTGGCAGTGAAATTGTTTCGAAATTGTGTCATGAAGATGAGGAGTTAAAAGAAGTATATTAGTGGTTTGAATAAGGAACCGGGAGCATTGTGAGTGAGTGATTAATATTCACTAATTATAAATGTAAAACTTTTTTATTACAGTATTTTTATATTCTTGGTTAACGTTAAAGTGAGTATGGGAATGGCCCCGACTCCTATTAGATTTAAAGTGCATGTAATTAGTAGTGTTAGATTTGGTAAAATATTTCGAAGTATTTTTTTTTTTTTTTTTTTTTTGAAACAAAACGTAACTTCTAATGCAACTCTATCCATCACGACTCTGGAACTCACTAAAGAAATAATAAACACTTCTGACCAGAGTATATACACTTGTTTATTAAAAACTAAATTCCAGTGTAACAGTTTCAACAACGTAACGTTGTCTTCATCAGACACTAACTGAAAGAGATATCTTAGAGCGCAGTTATTTATACTAAAAGTGAAAGTCCTTGTGTACATGGGAAGCCACCTGGGTCGGACTTCCCCGGGCGTCATCTTTCGGCCACCTGCCCTGAAAATGATTTAAAAAGCGAAAAGTAAAACGAAGGAAATATGTGAGAAAGATGAGGGTGTAGTGTATAAAGCTTAGGTATAAAGTGACTTGTAAGGATTGTGATATGATATACATAGGGGAAACAGGGAAAAAACTTAGGGAGAGAATTAAACAACACAGGGATGATGTGAGACTTAAGAGAGAAAATAATGCCATATATAAACATGTTAAAGAAACGGGGCATGATATAGATTGGGAAGGTGTAAAGGGGCTAGAAAGGGAAAATAGACCAATGATAAGGAAATGGAAGGAAGCACGAAGGATAAAGAAAGAGAAAAGTGACAAATTAATGAACTAGACAAGTGGACTGTTAATACATGATCTGTAGGATAAATTATTAGAACAAATTGAAGTGAAAAAAAACAAGATTGGACATATTTATATGTAATTTATATTCATATATTTAATATTATATATAGTTTAATATTGTTATATTTTATAGTTTATTTTTATGTCTATATATATATAGACATAAAAATAAACTATAAAATATAACAATATTAAACTATATATAATATTAAATATATTATAAATATATATAATAATATAAATATAAATATATATTATTAAATATATATTTGTATTGCTGTATTTAAATCAGTTGTATGTAGTATAGTCTGTTATTTATTTCTAATAGGCATCAGAGGTAGATTAAGAGAAAATGTTTTAAGGCAATTGGTTAAGTATAAACAACAGGTGTGTCTGGAAAAGATAAACACAGGGGGAGGGTAATTAAGTCAGGGCAAGTGGCCGAAAGATGACGCCCGGGGAAGTCCGACCCAGGTGGCTTCCCATGCACACAAGGTCTTTCACTTTTAGTATAAATAACTGGGCTCTAAGATATCTCTTTCAGTTAGTGTCTGATGAAGACAACGTTACGTTGTTGAAACTGTTACACTGGAATTTAGTTTTTAATAAACAAGTGTATATACTCTGGTCAGAAGTGTTTATTATTTCTTTAGTAACCTCTAAATTGAATCGAAATTATTAGAACTTTAATGAGCTGTTATATAAAAGCTAATTTTCGCCTTCCGACATTAAACTGTGATTGCGGAGCAATTTCACAAAGGAATCGGTTAGTTAGTTGTTATATATTTATATATGTTGCCCGTTGAATTATTTGTTATAATAAATTATATATCTCAGTTGAAACTGATTCCTTCTAATTTACGAACTATTTAATAACCCTTTCACCAAGTCGTGCTATACGTAACCACTCGGAAATGCAATGTACTTGTCGTTCCTTTAACATGATGGCTGCAGCTTTTAATTTGTTTTTGTATAATTCAATAAATTTTATTAACATTTCTATTTATATTACGAAATGGGTGATACTTTCGTAAGAATTTGTATTGTAGAACTGAGGTCCACATTTGAGGACCTACATTAAACACAGGTGTAGCCGAGATACTACTACGCAGATAAAAATATACAAAATTCCTATTCCTTCTAGAAGTATTCAGCACATCTCTAAAGAAGTATTGCCTTCAAAATATTGAAAATAGTAGAAAAAATCACCGAAGCCATCTTGACTCAGCATTCATAGAAACAAAACAAAATATGTGAAAAAACAACAAATGTGCCACCATGTGACAAATTTTTCAACTAGATAATCCAGTAATGCTATTTTCGCGCACAGATACCCAAGAATTACCAATATGTAGGAGCATAACGTTTTACAACTCAGGTCCACGTACAGGTACACTCATGTCCAAAATGATTGTCGCATATCTATAACTGTCTTCTAGTAACAATATAATTTGATAATGATTTTGCAGGGTACTTTTAATACTGATACTATGTGTATAATCGGGAAATATACAGTATATTTGTGGTAAATTTCATAGAAAAAGAATTATACGAGGGTCACTACGAAAGTTTTGAAGCAGGATCTTTAAAGTTAATTTTATCATGTTTTCGGCAGCCAATAACTCCGAAAGGAAGCATTTGTACACCCAGGTTGGTCTATACTTTTTGTCTTGGTGTCAGGAATCATATCCCAAACTTGGCGGTATTGTTTTGAAACATCCTGTACACACAGTCAGGCCCAATCGAAAGGAAATTACAAAAGGAACTACCTCTCAAAAGAATAAGGAATTGTATACCACTGACATTTACAAAGGCAGTATCGAGAACACATTGACAGTATATTAATGTATAAGGAACAAATGTGTAGCTGTTTTGAGTACTATGCATAAGACAGTTCGTGTGTCACAAGATAAGAATAAGAAACCTGAGACTACTTTATTACAACAAAATAAAATTTGGTGTTGATGTCGTCTACCAGATGCTTCGGAAATGCTTTATAAAATCACCTAGCAGGTTCATGTGTTTTATAAGGAAGTAACGAAAAGATACATAACCAGACGGCAATTCTTCATACTCACACAGCTCGCAGAATGTTTCACTAAAGCTGAACATGTACAGGACGAGAGTGACAGTTTCTTGGATTATGAGCAACCACAGTGCAAGAAGAGAATACTATGCCAAATTCTGCTATGTAATGGCAATAAAAACGCGGATGTGTGCAAGAAGTGTGTTTGTGGGAAGTGTATCGATAAAATCAGGTAGCAAGTGTTTTGTAAGAAATGTGTTTCTCATTGAGTGTTCAATTTGGAAGGGAGACTGCAACAGAGGGTTGATTGATTTGTATATAAACTGGTTCCGTATTATACATGAAAACTTATTTCCATCACTACGTAGTAGATATTCTGCGGTGAATGAAAGTATTTTAAAATTATTTCAAATATAGTTGTACTCTTTTAGTTAAAAAAAAAAAAAAAGTTTTTACATGTGACTATAATAATTTTGCAGACAGTATAGGGCATTGCAGTGTAATCTAGAAAAGCATTTACCTCCAAATTTTCTTTGCAAAATACCATTTTCGAATGATATTTTAAGATTTAGTCTAAAATAAATACACTAGCGCTAAGGTTTTTTTTAAAAAAAAATAAATTTAAATTTATACTCCTTATCGTAAAAATATATAACATATCTCTATATATTAGATACTTATAACACTGTAGTAAAAGTAAATTCGGCTATATTATGTAGAAAATTTTCATTTCTAGTTACTTATTACCCAAGTAATTTAGGCATTAAAAATTACAATTGGCAAATTGAAAATCGGATGCCATAAAATAATATCACAGAAGATATCCAAGAAATCGCCAATAATCCACTTCCACGTTCAAAAATAATGTAGCTGCCAAATTGACTGTTTGGTCCTTAGCGGGAATAAATTTTCCCGGTCCTTCTAGTGTTGATTTGGAGTTGTTAAAATCTATGGCAAAATCTTCCAGGTGTTTGCAATCAGTGCACGTGATTTTCTTGAAGTTGTCCGCATCTTCCAAAAACAGCAAGTGGTACTATGATCTTATCTATTTCTCTGTGTGTCGGTGATTGTCGGTCACTGACATACGTTGTTCATGCTCCATTGTTCCATTCTGAAAATTCACTTACAGGAAAGAAATATTTGTTTCCGAAAAAAAAAAATACATATATTGTAGTTACTCATCCGAAATGTAACGCGAAAAAAGTAACGCAAACTAGAAATGAAATGAAATGAAATCTTACGTCCCACGGTTATGCCGGTGAGGCTAAAGGAGACGGTGATAATGAGAGATGAGTGAAATGGTGGAATGAAGAAAGTGGGAGGAAACGGGAGAACCCCGAGAAAACCCACGAGCACGGTGTTTGTCCACCACAAAGTTCACTTGGCAGGGGCTGGAATTGAATCCGGGACCCCAAGCACCAGAGTTGAACCACTCAGCCACCGCGCCCCCTAACGCAAACTAGGTACGCTACTTTAAAAAATTTGTAACGCGTTACCGTTACAGTTACTTTGAAAAAAAAACGCAAACTAGGTACGCTACTTAAAAATTTGTAACGCGTTACCGTTACAGTTACTTTGGAAAAAGTGTAACGCATTACTAGGAAACGTTACTTACAAAATAACGCGTTACAAGTTACTTTTCCGCTACGTTACTTCCCAAGGCTAATTATAACCATCTGTGCAAAACTTATTGAACCCCCCTCGTAAAAATCGTTCTAGTTCATGATTTATCGTGTGAAGTAACGGACTAACATTATAATCGTCCACGAAATTGGATAATATTGGCTAGAACTGAAAACCAAGTAATGATATATTGTTGGAAGATATATTTTGTAGGTTTATTTATGCAGAAATTATGTTAAAATACATTACACTACATTTCAATTGTAACCTACACAGTTTTGTGAATGATGTAATGTACTGGCGGCATCATCAAATATACCTTTATGCACTGTATTTCTATACTAACAATTACAATAACTTAATTAAGGCAGTCATTAAGATTGGAGGATTTCATGATGGTGTCATATGATAGGGTAATATATGGGGGGAGGGGCAGTTTGAGTCTTTTAACTCATTTTCACATACGTTTTCTGAAAATTAAAATACGTTCAGGCAGGTTTTTTTTTTTTTTTTTTTTTTTTTTTTAGTGATTTTTCAGAAAAATTGACATACTACGCAAATGCATTATATTTTATAATCATTTACTGGTAAGATTAAATATATTCCTGTAATGTGCGCATGAACCTAAATGACAAACGACTATGAAACAGTCCTATGCAACATGCGTACGGAACTTTTCCGTAAATTTGCACAATGGGGTTTAAGGCGCCTAGGGAAACAAGAGAGCTTAGGACGAGTTGTTTGGGAGATCTAGATTCGATTCTCCTCCCAATATACTGTATATGTAACGGGTTGCAATTACATATGGTTTGGATTTCACGCTTAAATTGGATGCTTTCGTCTTTCACAGTGTCCGTACTTCAGAAGGACGATAGACTAATATGGTATCCTAGAGTTTACATATTGGCCTAGTCCTTTTTTCTTGAAAGATGTTCGCTTCTGATCATTACTAAATAATCAGGATTATCAATTAATGCCAATGAGTCTACATTTTAGTTGAGGGTATTACCTGAATGCTTTGTGAAGAAATATATATATAAAACAACATGAATTGGAATGCAAAAGTTTATATTTTACAGAGAGGTATTAAAATTCGTACACAACTTTTTCCTGCACATTACATGAGATTTTATACATTTCAAAACAATACTTTCATTTTTAATATATGTATAAACTGATAATTTTATTCTTGTATACTTACAGTGTAACTCACATAGGCCATTAAGAGTTCTTAGATATCGCGTTAGTTATATCTTCGGTATTTTAAACTAAAAGAGATTATGTATTTCCATTAATTACATTTATTATTTTCAAAATATTTTCATTGATTAAGACATTTATTAATGAAGTTGCAAAATAACATGTAACTCTTTTGTTTTCTGTTCCTCGTTCATTTTGTTAGTAAAGAGGTTTACAAATTATCTTCGTAGTGGGAGACCCAGGTTGGACTCGCGGTGGGAGCTCATTTGGTTCCGATCCCACATTAAGATATAGGTTCAGCAGGCTTATAGCCAGAATACTTGCACAGGAGGCCTAGATCATTTTGGGAGGCTGATTTCAGTTCACCTTGCATTCATACACACACCAACAAACAACTGAAAGTTTTAGGGGAGTGAAGGTGATTGCAGAGGTGCACGCTCCCCTTAACATCCACTAATTACGGGTCTATGTCCATATCGCACGTAACTTTGATGCTTAAAAATAACGTAACTTCAATCCAACTAACTAGGATTTGCAAACTACTGCCTCCTATACATATTTAAAAAGTAACAATTAATATATTTACTTTTAATAATAATATATTTAAAAAGTGAAAGCATTGTACACTTATTTTAAAACATACCTTCAGAAGGTAATTTTAAACTGTTAATAAGAGTTAAGTCATTTATTTCATGAATTACAGTTGAGGATCTTCACTACACTTCCTGCCATATTTTGAATTTCACAGAATAATGTAAACACAATAAAGAATATCAATATTTATAAAATTTTACAAAAATAATAACCGACTTCACACATATAACCTATTTATTTAAAATGTTACAAACATCAGAGACAGCATAATACACTATAAAAGTGTTCCAAAACTGGAATACAACCCCTATGTTCTTATGCAACCATAAACACATTAAAGATTGTATAATTGTCTATAAGCATGTTGTTTTAACGTAATAACCCAGCATCTTTGGCAGTGTGTCATAGTCTAGCTCCAGAGATTATCAGCAGATTCTAAAGAAAATTATATAGGACCACCGAGAAGGTATACTCTTTTAAACAAAAGAGAACTATCAAAATCAGTCCATCTGTATTGAAGTTATGCGTGAACACACCTAGAACATATATAAAGAGAACCTTCTCCTTTTTTTGAAGTAGCTAAAATTTAAAAATTGAGCCAGATAGTATTTATAAAATATTATGAAATGAACTAGTAACTGTGTCAAAGTCCTTTCTTATTGGATAGAAATATTGATGCGCAATTTATTATGTCATAGTTGTTGATCATTTAAATTTCTGTAGTCTTGAAAGGTACAATTTATTTAATAACATATTGTGAATACATAATAAATGTCCCATTTTTTTTTTAAAAAAAAAAGTAACACATCATTTGTTTATTGTTATCGGTGTTTAGAAAAAAGTGGAGGAAGTGTAATGAAATCCCTTAAAAAAAGAGAGATATATGTGAAGTGACATCTTGAGTGGCCGGTTATGGATTTCTTCTTACAATATACTATATTCAAAATTCACTTTTGATGGCTCCCATAGTAAACGTTTATCAAAGTAAATGGAAGTTATATGAGTAATGACAATTCATTCTCCAAGCGAGAATGGAGTGATTAACGCAATCAAGATATCCGAAACAATTCCCAGATATTCCCAAAATGAGTGGTATGTCATTACTCGTATACCTTCTATTTACTCGTCTCCATTGCTCTCGAATATATCTCCATGTTAAAGTTTTGAATGAAGAATTAATGAACTCGGAAACAGTAGTAATATGCTTTGAAGATAATAACATCTTCCGATATATATGACATTTTGAGAGTTTTTAATTTCTTTTTTGTCAGTTTAATATCGATCGATATCATTTTAAATTTGTCATTATGTGCAATTAGGTCAGCCCTAGATATAATTTGAACTATCGCAATTATAAGTAATAATAAAACCACAGTGACATACAACTTTGCTAGAAAGCAATTATTGCTCGAAATTGATTTTTTATTAACTATTAAAACACAAGTTATTGCGTTTCGAAAGTCTGTACAAATATTGTATGGGAAATATCTATGCAAAATTTATGTTAGTCAAAATCCAATATTATTATTTATTTACTTTTGGTTAAAATTGCAAGCCTTTGAATTATTTAAATTCTACTGTTATTCAAAATATTTTCATTTGGTGGATGGTGTATTTGTATATCTGCCAACATATTCAGGCTTTGAACATACACAGGTACATTTGGCACCATCTCTGAACCAATGCGTTGATGCACTCTCATACTCTAGAGATCTTGTTTCACTTTTGTATAAATCTAAATTTGTATTTCTTCCATCAACATTGTTCAATGTAAGACTTGTGCGTGCTGTATTGATTGCACGTATATGAGTATGTAGGAGTTCGTGATCAATCAAAACTTTATCAAGATCTGGTTCTGATATGTTTTGGTTTTCTCTTGTATTTTCGTTACCTTCCACGGTTTGGATACTTTCAGAAGGATTATTGGAATTAGAATATGGAACATTTTGATTTAACGTAGTTGGTTGCGTATTAATATGGCCTACATTTCCTGACTCTTGAGTTGAACTAGGTCTCTGTTCCTGAGAATATGTTGGTTGTACATTTATTGCGTCTGCATTACCTGTTTGTGTTGACCAACTAGATTGATCTTGAACATATTCTGGAATGTCCACTTCTTGTACTTGAACATTACTAACAGCAGGAATGGTTTCATCACCAGTATATTGATTACTGGTTGAAGGATATCTTATAGAATGGTCAGCATTGCTGATTTCTTGAACTGAATCTATTTCAGTTCCTTCGGAGTTTGAGGGATATATTACGTTTCCAGAAGCTACACTAGATTGATAAGGTGATTTATCATCTGCTGGTACAAAAGCTTCATTAGTATTTGGATTGTTACTGCTTACATACTGATTATCATCTTGAACACCTAATACTTGAACTTGATCGTTCCTATTGTTTACGCTATCTGTATATGACTGTTGAATTGGAGTGTCTTGATCTGAGGTTTGATAAAACTCTGTGTTTTGATTGATACTACCGGCTGGATAAGTGGATTCACCTAAAGATTGACTACCATCAGAAATTTCTGTATTATCAGAAGCGTTCTGGTCGCTAGGTTCATTAGTATTTGGTGCTGAGTTGTCATTATTTTCATCAACGAATCTAATAATAAAAGTACCCGGTTCAGAACTTCTTTCAGAATTGCTTGTTGAATCCTCAGGGTTGGAAGTCTTCTTAGAAGCCACGACTATTGTTCTTTTGCCGTAATACGAAGACAAGATTTGTGATAAGTCATCTAAAGTAGTCTCAGAACTTGCTGTATCATTAGACTCTTTTCTCTGTAACTCCTTATCAAGTGTAGTGAACTTGATACCTCCTTGCTGTAATGAGTACTGAGCTGCTTCTGATACCTTATTTTGAGGGTTCATGTTTCCGGTTCTGGTAGGTGCAATACTTCTTCCAGAATTTCCTTCCGAGGCAGAAGCGTCTGATAATTGCCTTTGCTTAATGAATACTGGATCAGTTTGCTCTAATGGGGATCTTTTGTCTACTGTGGAAGCTGTAGCAGAATTTCTTTTTACTTGGTCATTAGAACTTAAACTTCGTGCAACTTTCACACTTTGACCACCATTTATCTGGAAGTAAAGGAGAATAATAATAAATAAAATTGTCATATAATAAATATTTTATATACATTCAGGTTTTATATAGTAACTATTCTCTGGTTATAATAGTACAATGAAAACTGTCTTTATATATATATATATATATATATATATATGGACTTCTTTCTGCAGAGTTATGATAGGTTTTCCCTTGCTCCCTCATATAAATTTCTCAAAAAGTTTAATGCAATATTGTTTTTTGTTACGTTAAAACCAATATATACAAAAGAGTAATCATAACAAAGTATATTAAAATTATTAGATGAATAGCAAATTATGGACAAAAATATGTAATTGAATGTTTAGTTAGTTTTATTTTGCTGTGAATAATTTTAATTTCGTTTCCCAGTGGAGGCAATTGTAATCCTTGACTCAGTACGGTATCGTAAAGCAGTTTGAGATTTTTTTTTTTTTTTTTAATTAAGACATATTAACATTTGGTTTGGAAAGTAATGTGTAATTATGGTGGAAGTCGATGAGCTAATCTCATCAGCTAATTAAAAGCTGTCTGGACGGCCATAGTCATACAGCAGAGTAAAACTTAGTACAGAGTTTCAAACAAAATTCTACCTCAAACGAATAATGATATAATATACTGTATATCAGTGGCGGCTGCTACTATATGTTGCATGGTTGTACAACCGGATATTTCTTTAATACTAAAGATATTTTTAAGTATTAAAGTAGTGTATCAGTAAAAAATAAACCTTTGCTCTTGAGCGCAAAACAGTATTGATGCATTTCTAAAAAAAATTAATTTTAAAAAACTGAAAGAAAGAGAGTGATATACAAATCCAGTGGCAGCAAGCGTTGCCACTGGAAGCAGTAACATTGAGCATATGGCAGCGAGCTCCTATCTCTTAACATGAGGAAGTGGATTTATTCTTGCATCGCTGCTATCCTCTCGTATCACACGTTTCCAGTTGCTATTTCGTTGCAACTGGTAGGCTATATAGTCAGCTTCTGTAGTAGTTACGAATTCCTCCGTTTGGCAGCGCTTGACTCAATTGATAGGTTGAGTGAGATATAGACGCTTGGAAGAAAGAAGTTAGTCACCAAACAGAAACTCGCAAAGAGCAAATACGGTGGTAGCAGGGGCGGATCCAAGCTGAATATTTGGGGGAGGGCAGTCGTTCGAAGTCAATAGATTTTATTTTTCATTTATAATACAAAGGTAAAAATTCTTGGGATAGATTTTATTTTTAAAATAAAAAATATCCTATTCTGGGGGGGGAAAAGGGGGCGATCGAGACTCGAAGAAGAGAATGTCTTACCACTGGTCTAATTCCTAGCTGTGTGTCGCTCGTGCACATGATCCCGTGTTCAATTTCCGGCGGAGAGCATAAAAAATTAATCTCAAATTATTCACTTTCAATACTCATCTGTCTTCTTTAGCCTAAATTGCTGGAATGTTAAACTATTATTATTTTTTTCATTTTTGAAGGAAAAAATCTTATATTTCATGCTTCTTTATAATAGAACAGCAGAAAAAAATACGTAGTTACTGAAAATGAACTCTTTGTCCCTTATATTCATACAAAGAAATGCTAACAAAATGCATATTGTCGGAGGAGAAAGGTGTTTCTGTACCTTAAAGAAAATAAAGCGGAAAATATTTCCAGTAGTGATGCTTTCTATTCAGAAAAACTTGGCGAGCAGCATTTCATATTTCAATGAAGTCATAGAAGAATTTGAAGCTCGAAAAGAACGAAGAAAGACCTTTCATTCTAAAATAATGCATAGTTTACTTAATTAAATAATTTTGTTTAACTGTGTGCATGAATATATGCAATTTTCTTGCTTTTTTTCTGCTTCTTTTTGGGTTAACGATATCATTCATGGCTTACAGCACATGCTATATATTCGATTTATCTCTTGTTCAATAACATGAACATAGAAGTTTTTGTGTATAAATAGTGTATAAACGTACATTGATAGTGGTTGTTTGAAAAAAAGGAAATAACTTATATATTAAATCAATATTAGAGAATACACTTTAATCAATAAATATACAAATGGAGCTTATAAGGACTTTCCTCTTCATATTTCCTGAGTATGTTTTGGATAAGTCTCAAGAATGCTGGGGGGAGGGGAACACTTGCGCGTAACTAGATACCTTTGATATTGCAACATTGCAACCGGTACTTCTACAGACCACGAACCGCTACTGCTGTATATAATATACGGTAACTGACTCAATGATTCACTCATCAACAGATCTCAGACATTACTAGACGTAGAACCTTCAAATTTTGTGGAAATGATCCTCTTGCATTTAAAGCAGTAGATAAGACCAGATTTTCCAAAGGGATTGGGGGAGGTTTGAATATATATATAAACCGTTCGCCAGATCTCCCAAACTATGACATAGAACCTCTTTGTAAATATTCTTCCACATTAGGCTGCAAATAAAGCGAGGTTTCGGAAATTGCATATCCTAATGGGGATAGGGGAATTAAATATTTTCTTTTTGAGTGCTCCAGATCTCCAAAACTATTAGACGTATAATCTTGAAAGGTTGTAGAAATGTTCTGCTTGCATCCTAGACTGCAAATAAGGCGAGATGTTAAGATTCGTAAAGGGGGGATGGGAAGTGGCTTAAATAGTTTCTTGACGTTCGTCAGATCTCCGTAATTACTAGATACAGAACTTTGAAAGTTTGCATAAATGTTATCCTTGCACCCTAAGCTGATATAGGGCGAGGTTTTGGAAATTGGACATTCTAGTAGAAGGGGGATCCGGGGCCTAGTATGCAGGTGTATATATGATCAATAGAGGTAGTTGCTGAGTATTTCAAATTATAGGCTCGTAGCCAAATTCACTCTATAAAAATTGTTGGGTGAGTACCGCAGGATTCTGAAACATGGATATTTGGATAGCGTACATATTAGTTCCTAAGTGAAGTCTTGACCCGACTATGGTAGGCCCCATATTTTTGGAACTATGGATCTTAAAAATGTGTTTTTTTTTTTTTTTTTTTTCATGTTTTCGGCAGCGTATAACTTCGAAAGGAAGCATTTGTGCACCCAGGTTGGTCTATACTTTTTGTTTTTTCTTGATTTCAGGAATCACCTCCCAAACGTTGTCGGTGTCGATGTTGTTTTGAAACACCCTACATATATATACAGGGGCGGATCCAGGATATCATCAAGGGAGGAGCTATAGCCCCTCCTTGGATCCGCCGTATATATATAATTCCCCAAATCTGCCACACTATTTTACTTATAATCTTACAATTTTGTATAAATGTTCTCCTAAGACCTAGGCTGCAAATAAAGCAACGTTTTGGCAATTGCAAACCCATAGGAGTGGATAGGAGCTTTAAAGTTTTTTTTTATCGTGTTCTATTCTTCACTTACATTCAATATTGAAGACTAAGAGGAATGCAGAGAGAGGAAGATTTGAAAGATATTATCCGAGGTAACGCGTAGTAATATTACCTTAGGTTAATAATTTGGCCAAATTACTAAACTTTTGGTTTCATCAGACACATTAGGCCTATCTGTTGTTGCACATCAATATTTTATTAAAAGCACTGCACTTTGATTTTTGTGTTATTTCTATTTTCAAACGTGGATAACGATTCTTTCATCGGAAATCGAACTCGGACCCACGTCCACGAAAGGCACACAAACTAACCACTAAAATATCAGGGAGAACTGACTTCGCTTTCAAATTCAGTTCATTTCGAGATAATGTTGGTGTCCCTAAGGAATCCAACACACGTACTTTGGCTTATTTATTTTATTTAGACATTCCTGGGCATACTGACGAGGGATGACGTCCTCGGCAAGCATACTATCTGGGAAAGGAGGCGGAGCCTGTATTAGGTACAATCTCGGCATTTGACTGGGATGAATTAGGAAAATCCAAGAAAAATCTAACTGAGAATGACTAGCCTGGAAAAGCTATATATTTTCGAGTGAATGTCCCCACTAGTAATTCAACCACCGGTTGGCCTGCAAAAACTGTTACGCATTTTCAACCGGGTCCCAACCGAGAATCGAACCCAGTATCTTTCACGCCAAAGGAGAAAGCATTATCAACTACGCTACACGGATCACTTCTTGTAGTACATCTTTATGTCCACTCCTTTTATTTAAGCTCTGCAGTAATCGATATTGAGATGGATCAGTTTTCAGAAATTCTTCTTCCCTAACTATATAGATATCCGTTGTCTGAAGCATCGTATAAAGATATAGGGTCAATCCATGCTAAGTGATCGGGAATAAAATTACCGCTCGACCTTTTCAAAAAAAAAAAAATCTAATTTGTTCAGAAATGTTGAGTCGATATAAGAGTACTTCAAAACCACAATTCATTATTATTTTTTTTTACAACATCGCATGGCGACGCAGCGGCTGCCGCCATTTTGCGTTTTCTCGATTTCAGGCGTTTACGTTGTTTTGAATATCTCAGCATGTATTTGTCCTACCAAATTGAAGATTGCTGGATGTCTTCAACTTGTGCAGAGCTAAAAATCTGATCTCTTAACATTTTTGCCTAAAACCTCTTGAAAGGGGTAAAATCAGGACCTACAGTAACAACATTTTTGGACATTGAAGACATGTTTGGAAAGTGGAAGCGACTGACGTAGAGGTCTGAATTTGTGTGTATGTAGCCCAGGGTCATAAGTTTATACACAAATATTTGCAGACCTGTAGCTGCTCCCAAAGGCCTTTAAAAAGATCGTACATTGGGGAATTATGCCAATTTGCCATATTTCACTTTCCAATATCTCCAATGGGCCTGCATAAAACAATCTGAAATTTTGGGAATAGTTACTCCTTTAGTATACCATAATACACAACAAAGTGCGTTTTGTGTTTTTGAGCAGAAGGGGGTCAAAGTATTAAGGAATAATTTCATACTCTAGCAGGTGTTTTATTGACAAATTCATCTGGAAATTCGTTGTTGTGACGTAAAATAAAGTAGGATGAATGGTTAGTCTAGTCAAAGTTTTCAAGCTCGTTTATATCCTCTAGTTGTGACTCACTGTCTTATCACATCCAGAGCAGCACTGGTGTAGAATGCCGCTATCAGCAGAAGGCGAGAAAAGTCAAAATATACACTTAACAAAATAGAAGTCCATAAGTACTCATTGCTCTTGCTGCTTGCTATTTTAAATATATCAATGATATTCAATCATGTTTTTCTTGTTTTAAGTGTTAGCTCATGCATAAGATTGTTGTCCTTTCATTTGATCTACATTCCCTAGTCAGTGTTTAAGGCGAGTGAGTGTTCACTGACTGGGGAATGTAGATTAAACGAAAAGACAACAGCCTCCTGCGTGAAGTGACATTTTTATTTTCATAATAATTTTGCAGCTCTTCGCCCATTTGTTGTTTTCTTCTTTTTTCCATGAAATAGCCCAGATCTCATCACGATGAGGTGGCTGCAAATTCGAGTTCCACCCACATTCTACTCTCCTACCAATTAGGGTGTGCAAAATTATGTTGATTTAGTCAAGGATATTGTCTTAAATTCAGATTTGTTAATTAAATTTTGGCATTGTGAGTCTTGAGAGCAAATTTGCTCTAATGTAGCCATCTCTGGTTTCTGTTCACACACTTTTTCTGCAAACTCCGTAACAAGTTTGACACCTTTCGACTTCCTGGGTATGGCATCGAAAATTTAATAAAAACTCATGTGCAGATTTGTCATCGATAAGTCATAAGATAGTTTCTGTTGTCAAGCTTTCGAGTACTGGAGGGGGTGATAGCTTATATTTTCTGCAATCTATCAGCTCACTGTAGTTCTTGGCATCAAAATTTATTGAAGTTGCCATAAAAGTTCTCTAACAGAGCAATACAGACAGGGCAGTGTGCTGCAGATGTGACTATGAGATCCTAGACCTCTCAGTTACTTCCGATGGCTGACATGTGCAAACCGGGTCTTACGGTTGTATGTTTCTCTAACAAATCCTACAAACGAATTCAAAGTGCTTGTAAACTACATTATAAAGACATATGTTCTTATCTGGTTCGACATAAAGATATATCAGTTAGTTAAATATGGACGTAAATATATTTTGAAGGTTGTTCAAACGATTAGACATTTGCCAAATAACATTAAAAGAATTATCGATCCTGTGATTTAGAGAAACACTTTCTTCTGTCATCCAAAGAGCATATTGTTAGCTATGACAGTGCATGAGAGACAACACGTACGAGAGTTGGGATACGGGGGAGTGCTAGAGGCAAGAAATCAAGATCCGAAGTTGAAATCTGTTAGAACTTTTGTGGCAACTTCAATAAATTTTGATGCCACGAACTATAGTGAGCTGAGATTGGAGAAAATGTAAGCAGTCGCCTCCTCCTGTGCTTTAAAGTTTGACAACAGAAACTATCTTATCACTTACCCATGACAAATCTGCTCATGAGTTTGATGTCTTAAATGATCTATGTACTACTCAGGAAATTGAAAAATGTGTCAAGCTTGTCACAGAGTCTGCAGGAAAAGTGTACGGACAAAAAAACAGAGACTTTCTACCTACATTAGATGCTCTCAAGCTCTCAAGACTCACAATGCCAAAATTTGATTAAAAAATCTGAATTTAAGACAATATCCTTGACTAAATCAACATAATTTTGCACACCCTAATTGGCAGGAGAGTAGAATGTGGGTGGAACTCGAATTTGCAGTCACCTCATCGTGATGAGATCTGGGCTATTTCATGAAAAAAGAAGAAAATGACAAATGGGCGAAGAACTGCAAAATCATTATGAAAATAAAAATGTATAAAATCACTCATATTAACGAATTATTAACAAGCATGCCCTCACACAACTAAAATAAAGTACTTAGACGCTATAGAAATGAAAAAGTAATCTGTATGTTCTTTGCGTAAAGATAAATTTTCGTTTTTTTTTTTTTTTGTCACTTTTTTAAATTTTAGCCCGTTTGCGCGAACTGAAGATCCAAAGAGTGATTATTTTCGTTATTTTGTCATTGATTAGCACGCAAATACGTAACTTTTGAGCCCTTTTAGAATTCGATATTCAAAAATTTGATTTTTTTTTTTTTGCATAAAGGTAAATTTTAGTGTTTTCTGCCATTTTTTAAAAATTTTAGGCCGTTTGTGCGAACTGAAGATCCAAAGTGTGATTTCTTTCCTTATTTTTCCATTAATTAGCATGCAAATATGCAACTTTTGAGCCCTATTATAATTCAATACTCAAAAATCTGATTCTTTTGCGTAAAGGTAAATTTTGGTGTTTTTTGGTAATTTTTTCAAACTTCAGGCCGCTTGCGCGAATGGAAGATCCAAGTGTGATTTTTTTGTTATTTTTCCATTGATTATCATGGAATACGCAACTTTTGAGCACTAATAGAATTCGATACTCAAAAATTCGATTTTTTCGCTTCACCCTAATGTGGAGATGTTGAATAATCCATAATTGCCTCAAATCGAGAAAACACAAAATGGCGGCAGCTGCTGTGTAGCTACGAGATGTTTTAAAAATCCAATGATCGTGGTTTTCAAATACCCTGAAATAGGATAAACATTAATGATTTTTTTTTTTTTTTTTTTAAATGATCGAGTGGCATATGCTTGATCACTTAGAATGGATTGACTCTATAATTATGTCGTTTCTCACACTATACTGGACATAGAAAGACGTTGACTGCAAGGGCATGACATGGACTAATAATGTGTTTCTTCGATTGAATTCGGACGGTATTTCTCTCTCTAACATCCCAAAATGTTGAAAGTGTTTTTAAAAAAATGTTTAAGTGACATTTTATATTAATGTTTTTCATTTGTTTTTGAATTTAAATTTAAATCCGTATTTCAATAGAAACCGGTGCATGGACGCGGTGATAGCGCAGCAGACTTTTAGAACTTATTCGTTTAGGATTGGTGCAACTTAATGATTTTCAGGACTCTTGCAGTATATGACTTGTGCACCTAGATGATTTTTGTAGAACTTGCGCAAATCAATTTTTAGGACTTAACTGCACTTTGGGACTAGTGTATGTGAGGCACAATACAGTTTAGGACTTGTGAAGTTTACTTTTACGACTTCTGTATTTTAAGACTAGTACAGTGTAGTTCACTATAGTTAGGGCTTGTGCACTTGAAGACTTGTACATTTTAGGACTACTGCCACATCTCTGAAGATAGTACTACAAAAATAGTTGTAATCCTCACCATAGGCGGCGCCAGGATTTTGGGAATGTGGGCAGACTAGGATGGGACAACACATCCTAACATTGTTGCCAGAACGCTCTTACTACTGAGCCTTAAGATCTCAAAAATAATCCCTAAGTTTTACTCAAAAAAATGAAAAAAAAAAACGTTATGATAGCAAGTAACTTATGAGAAACTTAAGAAGTCATTCAAACATATCCAAAAATAGGAAACAAGAAATATACAAAATAGAAAGGATTATTGTAGGAAATCTGATAATCGAAGTTAATGTGGGTGTAGCTGCACCAACTGCACCCACTATGGCGCCGCCTATGATCCTCACTCAGCACAATCGGCGAAATGACCCTAAGGGGAAATTTTCCTCCTGGGCTACCCTCTCAAATCACTACTACCAAATGTGCTGCTAAGGATATATTCAAGTCATCAATAACTCGTATTATGCACGGTGTATTGTTTTCAACCTTAACCGTGTTAGGAAACAATCCGAATAATTTTAGAAACTAAAATTACGTATTTAGTATTTAAAATAAATTAGTTCTTACCACAATTAGTAGTACAAAACAGTGAAAACAATGGGAGAAATCCATTATAACTCTCTATACCTGGAAAGAAATATAATAAGTGTGTTTTAAAATTACAATGTTTTTTTCATGATTGATGGAAATGCTATGTGTTGGTAATTATTAAGGACTACATTCTACAGAAATGTTTAGAAATATTGCATTACTTTGATTATAACCCAGGCCATAGAGCCTGAAACACCGAAATTCATGAAAAAATTTGGTAGTATTGAATTTTACAAATCTCGACTGAGCTTGTTCTCTTATTTTAAAGACAGCAATCTCTAGAATTTATTCTTTGTTTCTGAACTATAGATCTAGAGTTTTAAAAAAGCTTGGATCAATAACCAAAATGCTTATCTCAAATGAATAGACACAAAATATGATTTATTCCAAATGGGGTGTATGCGTGATGTATGGTCAACGTAAATGGCTACCAACCCTATTATTTCTGGTTTTTCAAATCTAGATTGTATTATTTCTGAATTCAAGAAGCCTTCAAATTGCTTGACAATGTGAAGTCAACACTGAAACGTGTATGCCTCAACAGGTATCGAATCGGAATCATTTAGATTCAGTGCTGCCTAGAGAGTTGATATTTCTCATCTTGTCTCGATTTTTGCCTCCACAAGACAGGAATCGAGACAGACCTTTTTAAAACTCGAAACAAAAAGAGAAACAGAATAATTTCACGAGTTTCGTAGGCAACACTGTTTCATCCGTCTTAGGTCTCAAACAGTTTTTGTGTTATATGATTCATAATATATATATATAGTGCCGAATCCAAAATATGGTCAAGGGAGGGGCTAAACCATAGTTTGCAGCTTTATCCAGTGTAAAGTAGCATTGAAGCCCATTTTATCCAGCGTATACCTGAGCGTCAACGGGGGCTATAGCCACTATAGGTCCCTCCTTGGATCCGCGCCTGCATATATATAATTCTATAAAGTGAATGTATGAACACAATGAAGAGTACTTACAAACATTTGAACTTTTTCTTTTAGTTTAACATTCTAAATTATGCACCGATGCTAAGGGACGATGCTGATGAGATAGATGATGTTAGTGGAAGAAAACAGGAGAACCCCGGGGAAATCCATATACACCGTGTTTGTCCACCACAAAGCCCGTTTGGTGGGAGCAGAGATCAAACTTGGGACTTCACCCGCGAGAGGTGAGTGCCCTGCCACTGAGCCACCGCTGCCTCCAATGCTTAAATTTACGCAAGTCATTACACAATACATTCCAATAATAAATTTTGTTTGAATGTTGTTATATGCCACCTTTCATGAACCTCTCGTGTCGGGGAAGTATTCTGATAGCCTGTAAGATTTAAATGAAATTAAGTAAAAAAAAAAAAAAAAAAAAAAGTAGGATATGAATTTTGTTCATAAATTTACAAAACGAGACAAAAATTCGAGACGAAACAAGCAAAGCTTTTTCGAGACGAAATAAGAAAGAATTCTTTGAGAATGGATGGTGGGGGCGCGGTGGCTCAGTGGTAGAGCGTTCACCTCCGGTGCTTGGGGTCCCTGGTTCGATCCCAGCTCGCGCCGTGTGGACCTTGTGGTGGACAAACACCGTGCTCGTGGGTTTTCTCGGGGTTCTCCCGTTTCCTCCCACTTTCTTCATTCCACCATTTCACTCATTTCTCATCATCACCGTCTCCTTTAGCCTAACCGGCATAACCGTGGGACGTTAAACTTAAAGATTTCATTTTTTCTTTGAGAATGGAGACTAGATCTATAAAATTTACCGTCTCGTGGGGATCATTCGCATTAATCATTCAGTTTGTTTGCTTGTTTGTTGAATTCCTGTGTTAATTTTCAGTTCCGAGGCTATATGATTCGTGGACCTATAGTTTAGCATGGAATCGAACTAGTAATGCGTTCAAATATCAAGGCCTTCTCACCGGGAATACTAACGATATACCAGTTATACTGTACTAATCAGCAGCGAATTCTCCATGGAACAGACGGACCACTTTGTTCCTCCCTTTTGTGCTTCTCTAACTAACATTTAAATTATTATAAAACCTGCCTTTTCTAAGGAAAAAGCCTATATTTACTGCTGTCTTGCTGCAAACAAGCTCCATGTCGTTTCCTCTGCTGCTGTCCATGGTGAGCGGGATGTTTTCTTCCGAATGAAACCGAACAGATACGAACATAACGACGAAGCAGAAAAAATCTGCTTTTGACTTGTTTCCACCAATGCATTGGGCATAGCGGAATTTAGCGTATTCAACAGTTCAGTTTATTTATGTAATTTTAATTTGTTAATGAATAAAGGCATTTGTTCATCCTTTTGTACAACGTTATATGTGATAGTGTATCTTTTTTATGTATAGAGTGGCCCAAAAGTAGATATACAGTCCCGTACTGATCGGTCATGACATTTTATATCATCTACTTATTGTTATTCACACACGTATTAACTTAGTTTCTTCCTTATCTGTTCTTAATTTATTTTCACTTATATCTTAAGCTCGGAACAAATCAAAGCAAATAAATTCATTATCTTAATAAATTAAAATGTCGTACTTGATCGATACTGGTCAGTATACCTACTTTTGGGCCACTCTGTATATAAAAATCGGGAGTTTCCGTACTGTTAGTTAAACGTGTGCAAATATAGGGTTGCCATATTTCCGTATTTTGTACGGACTGTTTGTATTTTTGGGCCCGTGTCCGTGTCCGTATCGTACAAAGCATAAATTTTTTTAAAAAAGGTCCGTATTTGACAGATTTTGGAGCTACCCGAAAATTTCCGAGTCGGGAATCACTAAATTCTTGGGAGAAAAGAATTGTGTTTTCATCATATTTTAGTTACCATTAGCTAATAAAGTACTTTACTAAGTAAGTAATGTTTCTAAAATGTGTCTCATTTTTCCATTCCAGGATTGTTTTGGTTAGATTTAATATTCGTAATTTAATTGCATGATTTATTATATTTGTGTTAATGAAAAAAATGAAACATGTTAGTATCCAATATTGTTTTAAGTATTACAGTAAACAATTATGTGATAACCTATAAAGGTCATATTTAGGTAAGAAATTTCAAAATATGCATTCTGTGTTTGGGCACCGTTTCTTTGATGGGTCGTCATTTTAAGGCTTGTCCGTATTTTGGATCAAAAATATATGGCAACCCTATGGAAACAAGATGGCAAAGGAACAGGTGGAAGATAGCCGTTCTAGGTTCACGAATTCGGATAATTCGTTTACCACAGAAATGAACCAGCCAGTGTATGATAAATCAAATGAAATTGAGTCATTTTTGATCACTGTATTTTATGATAATGTACCGTTATTTTAAATGGCAGGCCTACCCCTCACCTTGTAAATTATATATATATATATATATATATATATATATATATATATATATATATATATATATATATATATATATATATATATATATATATATATATATATATATATAAAATCTTACACTACGCATTTTTCTAAGTAGTCACCATAATTCGACAAAACGGTTAACTGGGTGTTCATTGTTTATTGGTACATTGTTTATTGGTCTTATGTCGCTGCTGCGTACATAAGCTGCACATTTAATTTAGTTGAGTTGATTTAGAGTTTAACGTCCCTTTCAGCAGCGAGGCTGTGTGGGATGGGACCTCTGATTAACGCGGAATTCGAACTACATGAGCTTCTACCAGGAATCGAACCCGGGAAGATTTAATTGTAGACTACAATTTCAGAAAAAAAATATATTCGCGCATATAAGCAGCAACCAGCCTGAAAAGTATTTTTAAGCCTTACCAACGACGCAAATACGCTAGTTGTCGCCGGGGCAAGAACTCGCCTTAGCGTCTCCCTAACCAACCAAACCATATTTGCACAATTTTGCGCCCTCCCAATCCATCGCCCAGAGCATAAGTCCGGCTTGCCCCGACTAGTTACGTCACTGAACCTTACATGTATAAACAACTGAAAATGTAAACACTATTTCTATACCTGCACAGAAAGCACAAATAGAGACCCTTTAAAAGGACTAACAGCTCTACTGACTGTTTCCACCTTACTGAATGATACGTAACTTTAACCTAACAACAGTCATGCTTCAAGTATGTATCAAGTAAACAGTAGTGTACGCATAATTTTGTCAACGGTCGGGTTCAAGTTACCAAACTCATATCATTTCAGTTTCGTTTAGTTTAACGTCTTACACGATTATGTACTGAGACTAAGAAAGATAGTCATGATTAAATGGATGATAACGATGGAATGAAGAAATGGAAAGAAACAGAAGAACTCCGTGAAAGCTCACGCACACGATGTTTGTCCATTTGGCGCTGGCTGCGATCGAATCAAGGACCCAACACATCAGAAGTTAGCGCTCTAACACTGAGCCATCGCGGCTCCATATTATTTCGGTATTTTTATACACATCTTAATATGGTAAATATTTATTTTTGCATTATGTATTTATCAACGAAGGGGATAAAACCCGATCCCTTGTGTACTTCCCTGCAAGTAAGAACTACTATGTTGCCAGATTATGATCTTTGAGTTTTACGTCCTGCGGTTATGCCGGCTAGGCTAAAGGAGACGGTGATGTTGAGAAATGAGTGAAATGGAATGATTAAAGTGGGGGGAAACGAAAGAACTCCGAGGAAACTCACACACACTGTGTTTGTCCACCACAAAATTCACTTGGCGTGAGCTGGGATCGAACCAGGGACTCCCTGCACCAGAGGTGAACGTTGTACCACTGAGCCACCGCAGCCCCTTTGTTGCTGGATTAGCTATGTAGTTATCATTTGCGTGTAGGCCTATAAGCCGAACTCTTGATTATTTTTTTAAAGTTACCTTTTACACGAGCGAGAATGCGACATCTACCATATAGCTATCGTTTAAGACAAAACTAACAAAAGAAAGAAAGGAAAGAAAATTGTGCTTGTTATTTTTATACACAATTGGTGCTTCAAAAGAAAATTGGTGCTTCAAATTTTCTGTTCTATGCTATTTTCATTCCATGCAACCATCAAACATGTATAGAGTTATCTCAATAAACTTTGGATACTTTTAATTTCCAACTGAATTTGTACTTACGTGCTTTGTTCAAGTCTATGAACGTCTTTCAATGATTTAATGGTAGATAGGCTATTAAAGTTTAAAATGGTTAACAAATGAAAACAAAATATTAAAACATTAATTTACTTTGGTGTCTGCCTAATGAACTATCTGCGTTTATTACTAAACCCCTATTATTATTATCATTATCTTTTACTGCTATTTTGAAAACCAGTCCGAGTGGAAAGTGATAACCTAATCGCAAGGCTTAATTGCAACCGTCTTCCGCAATCTCGGTCTCTTGCAGAATGAAATACAAACCAGTAAGTGGTTATCTGCCTTTCTCTTTCCTATCAAGACGTTTATGATTAGAAAATATTTTGACACAAAAGCAATGTTTTTATTTACAGGAGAAAGCAGCATGTTCGCTGTATCAGTTGAGTTATTGCGGAAACTATTGTAAACAGGTTAATCTATCTGATATTATTTTGTATTTACCAACTTTCTTAGTATATTAGTAATTTATGTACACTGACTTTCTTTGACTCTTCCAGTGACGGCTCTTAGGGAGGTCCTGTGCCGTAGGGGGGACGAGCGAAACGAAGGCCCTGGGCGCCGAACTAAGGGTGCACAAAATTAGGGAGGAAAAAAGAAAAGGAAAGAAAAACAGAGGAAATGTTACTCATATTAGGAAAATGCATGCACACATATATAAAATGGAAGGAAAAGGTAATAAAAAGTGCTCAAAATCAAGGAAAAGTATGGTTTATTTTTGAAAATTTTCTTACGCTTTGCGTCAACCATGATGCGCCTCGCGGCAGGCCTATTGATCTCACTCATATGTACGGAGGAGTAGTATACTCTCGCCTCGGGCGCTGATTTTCCACCGCACGCCCTGGGGAGAGCACGTCGGTAAAAAAAAAAAAAAGGATTAGTACATTAAATGAGCTTTCTGCTCATAGCTTGTAAAGATAAAATTTTTACGGATGTGGCTTCCTTAAAAAGCCGCCACTGGTCTCATTTATTTTCTTTTAGCTCATTTGTGATTTAATCTTTTGCGTTCTCGTCTCTCGTGAAGCAGAAGTGAATTCGTTGTCTGAATGATTATCAAATGATTCGGATTACACGTGAAACTGTAGGTTCATGTAAAACTAGCAGATGTCCCCATGAGTAACTTTAGGGAATATTTTCGTTTTTTTTTCTCTCTCTCTCTCTCCTGTATATTTCAGATAAACTTCGTCTGAACTTGAGGTCTCGCACAAAATTCAAACGTCTCGTTAGTAGAGTCAAATTACATCAAAACCAGGCCAAACCTAGACATTTAGAATAAAAAGATGGGACCTTCTAGAATTTGTTCGTGATTTCTTCCTTATTAACCTCCAGAAAATCCTTTTAAAATAATCCAGTTGCGGGTTTTCCGCCATTTTGAATAAGTAGTGTGCCATCTTGGATTTCTCACATGCACTTAGTTTATGCCACATAACTTCTAAACTAATTAACGTAGAAGGATCATTCTTTCTTTATTATACTATCAAGTTATCATCACTTTTTCCGAGTAGTATAACCATTTTTACATAACCTTAGGATAAAGTAAAAAATTGGAACCTCTGTTAGGGGACATGTTCTTTTCATTGCCTCATACAAGTTAACAGAGTAGAAATATGAAAAAGGTGCTCGAATAAAAGTAGTTGGAAATTTCATAAGCTTTAAAACGATGTATAGATTGTTACTATATACAAATCAGAGATGCGCAACGAAGCTTCAAACGTTATCTAACTGCTCACAATTTCTGTAGAAATATGAATGAATCATTTAACATGAAGAGAAAGATATTTAGTGATTTGAGGTGGTTTTTCATTGCAATTTCCGGTAAGTATCAACAGGTTTGGAAGGGAACCGGTCAAAACCCCCACAACCAAAACCCCCACACTCAAGAAATGTCAAAACGCCCACACAAACGGTCATAACCCCCACACAAATGGACAAATCTCCCAAACACACGAACGGTCATAACCCCCACAGCCAAAACCCCCACACTCAAGAAATAGCAAAACGCCCACACGATCGGTCATAACCCCCACACAAATGGACAAATCTCCCAAATACACGAACGGTCACAACCCCCACAGCCAAAACCCCCACACTGGTAATCGGTCATAACCTCCAACGGTCATAACTCCCACACAAATGGACAAAACAGCCACACATAGCAACGGTCACAATCCCCACATAAATGGACAAAACCCTCACACAAATGGACAAAACTCCCACACAATCGGTCAAATCCCCCACACTCTGAAATGATCCTGATTGTATGTCTTGCCCTTGTACTTTTTAATAACATTTTTTATTCCACTTAAACCGATGTTGCAACTATTCTTCTTGCACTGTTTTGTAATGACAGAAACACTAAAGTGGGCGTCGTAAAGAGCTGCAACAAAGACGTGCAATCACGGTATTTTCAGAGTGTGGGGGATTTGTCCGATTGTGTGGGGGTTTTGTCCATTTGTGTGTGGGGTTTTTCCATTTATGTGGAGATTGTGACCGTTGCTATGTGTGGGAGTTTTGTCCATTTGTGTGGCAGTTTTGACCGATCGTGTGGGCGTTTTGACATTTCTTGAGTGTGGGGGTTTTGGCTGTGGAGGTTTTGACCGTTCGTGCGTTTGGGGGATTTGTCCATTTGTGTGGAGGTTATGACCGATCGTGTGGGCGTTTTGACATTTCTTGAGTGTGGGGGTTTTGGCTGTGGGGGTTTTGACCTAGACCCGTTTGGAAGTCCGGCTAGTTTAATAAATAGTTCGTAAACAGTGGAGTCGGAAGAAGACTTTCGCACTATCATTCTGTATGTAGGCCTATGTGTCCATTAACAGGTTGACTGCCATGATGTGGTGCTCACCTTATTTTTCTCTGGGGCCATGAGCACCATATATGATGCTCATCCTTGATATCACAAATTACTAACTTATCCAGGTTCTTGAGTATCATATATGATGCTCATTGTCACAAATTACTCTGAAACAGTGAGAATCACATAAGGTGCTCGGCTCCCATTGGTACATTTTCGGGAGAAACAAGATATCGTGTCAAAAATGTGATATAACTATGCATAATCGAGCCAAAGGTAAGATGAAATGTATGACCTCCTGGGAGCAGTATGCTCAAATCACCTTGGCAGTCAACCTGTTAAAATTAGTGTTTGAGATAAACGTTTCAAATAGATGGTGAAATCTATTGAAATATGTTTTACTGATGCAAAAAATCTAGTTGCGGGTTTTCCATCTTTTTGAATAAATAGCCCTAGTCCAGTGCAATTACGACAAAAATCGATCAAACTTAAAGATTTTTTAAATCTGTTAGAATATGTTATACCTATTGATATTATACTAAAATAGTCCCAAAACTCTAGTTGTTGGTTTTCCATAATTTTTGCGGCCAATTATATGAGCAATATGTGAGGTTTATCACAAAACACTATGTGTTGTGTTTGGCGGTTGTGGTGGTGGACCTAGTGTAAAGGATATAAAACACCGTACATAAACAAAGAAACCATGAATACGCGTAATCGTTAAGGATAACATCCACGTTGTTCGTTTATCCCAGCAGGAATTTCTTTCTAACACAAAGAACAAATCCGAATTGATATCACTTCTGATGAAATATCTCGAGAAATCTGATTGTACTGTGCATCAATCACCTGGAGATACAGACACATTAGTTGTGTTAATCGCAACAAATCTTGCAAAATCTGGCTCGTCAGTAATAGTGGGAGAAGATACAAATATTTTTGTTCTGATAGTAGCACTCGCAACAGCTGAGGCTTTACATGTTTATTCCTGGCTCGAAGCCACCACATAAGATATACAGCAGTACCAAATTTCAGAGAGCATTGGGAGATGTAGTGAAGTGCATTTTATTTCTGCATGCCTTCACTGGTTGTGAAAAAACTTCTGTTCCACACAGTAAAGGAAAAACGTTGCGTACAAAATACTGGGAAAAATGAAGAACCGCGTCGAGGAATGGATGTTTTCAACAACCCTACATTATCTGCCGATGATGTGACAGCTGCTGGATCAAAAATGTTCTTAGCGTTATATAGATGTGCAAAGAAAGAGAATCTGGATTCAGAGGCGTGCCGTGAAAAATCAGCGCCCGGGGCGAGAGTATACAACGGCACTCCCATACATATATTCCAAGCAATTTTTCCTATCATTTTTCCTTTTTTCTCCCGAATTTTTCGCTCCCCTTACTTCGGCTCCCGGGGCCCCTTGCCCCGCTCGCCCCCTTCCCCCACGGCACGGCCCTGTCTGGATTGTATACACGACTCCAAAAGTGCATTACCACTTGATCTCCTCCTTTTCCTGCAATAGCAGGCAACCCAGAAAGCTCGGCGGTCAGGTTGGTTGTGAATTCGAAAGGCGTTGGACCAAACCTCAATTTTGTAACAAATATATTAGTGTGACAAACTCAAAATAAGAGAATAAAACAAATTGTTAAGAATGACAATTTTATTATCGTGACGGAGTTGGATGACATCGAAAGTTACAAAATGATCTTACTTAAGCAGTTCAAACAAAATGAATGACAACAAACAGATACCAGAGGAAAGCATTTCTCTTTCCCCAAAAAAATAATCTCATAAAAACGAAAAAGTTACATAATGTAAAGTTTTAATATAAAACCCACACAAAAATTTAAAAAGTTGACACCCGAAAGGCAAGAACAACTGAACCGCAGTGAATGAAATTGTGCACAGATATTTAAAACATAAAATGAGGGACACCGGTTTCGTATTTTCTTAGAAAAAACGGTTGGAGGGGCACGGACCTCTCCAAACACTTGATCACGAAATATCAATAGTGCTAGTAACAGTATGTCAGATGTGTGTAAAGGACAGGAAGAATTGCAACGAAACTTTACGTGTGAGCAACACGCAAAAAATAAACCAATACGGACATTTTCATTTTCCAGGAGAAAACGGTTTTACGGGGCAAAAGCCCACCTAAAGTTTTAAAGTCGAAGCCCGATAGGCAAAAAGAAGTGAACCGAAGTGAATGAAATTGTTCACAGATATAGCAGACGCAAAATAAGGATACGGGTTCCGTATTTTCCTGGATAAAACGGTTGGGTGGGGCACCGACCCCTCCAAACCTTTGATCACGAAATATCAAAAGTGCTAGTAACACTATGTCAGATGTGTATAAAGGACATGAAGGATTGCAAGGAAACTTTGTGTATGGATAATAGCGCAGAAAAAAGGAATACGGTTTGTTTTCTATTCTGCGGAAAATGGGTTTCAGGGGAAAAATTTCAAAATTTGACGCCCGAAAAGTAAGAAGAAGTGAACCAAAGTGAATGAAATTTTGTACAAGTATTGTAGTCACAAAATGAGGGACTACGGGTTTCGTATTTTCCTGGAAAAGACGGTTAGATCGGGCACGGACCCCTCCAAACCTTAGATCACGAAATATCAAAAGTGCTAGTAACAGTATGTCAGATGTGTGTAAAGGACATGACGAATTGCAATGAAACTATGCGCATGGGCAATGTGCAAAAAATGAACGTATCCTTTTTATTTATTTTCTGCGTAAAAACGGTTTAAGGGGGCAAAAGCCCCCCCACCTAAGGTTTTGAAATTTGAGGCCCGAAAGGCAAAAGGAAGTGAGCCGAAATTAATGAAATTGTACACAGATATTGTAGACATAAAATTAGGGAATACGGGTTTCGTATTTTCCTTTACATTGGGTTGGGTGAGGCAGGGTACCCACCAAACATTTGATCACAAAATATCAAAAGTGCTAGTAACAGTATGTCAGATGTGTGTAAAGGACATGACGAATTGCAATGAAACTATGCGCATGGGCAATGTGCAAAAAATGAACGTATCCTTTTTATTTATTTTCTGCGTAAAAACGGTTTAAGGGGGCAAAAGCCCCCCCACCTAAGGTTTTGAAATTTGAGGCCCGAAAGGCAAAAGGAAGTGAGCCGAAATTAATGAAATTGTACACAGATATTGTAGACATAAAATTAGGGAATACGGGTTTCGTATTTTCCTTTACATGGGGTTGGGTGAGGCAGGGTACCCACCAAACATTTGATCACAAAATATCAAAAGTGCTAGTAACAGTATGTCAGATGTGTGTAAAGGACATGACGAATTGCAACGAAGCTATGCGCATGGACGATTTGCAAAAAAGGAAGGTATACGTTTTATTTATTTTCTGCGGAAAAACAGTTTAAGGGAGCAAAAGCCCCCACGGAAAGTTTTGAAATTTGAAGCCCGAAAGGCAAAAGGAAGTGAGCCGAAGTGAATGAAATTGTACACAAATATTGTATATATAAAATTAGGGAATACGGGTTTCGTATTTTCCTTGAAAAAAGGGTTAGGTGGGGCAGGGTACCCTCCGAACACTTGATCACGAAATATCAATAGTGCTAGTAACAGTACGTCAGAGGTGTGTAAAGGACAGGAAGAATTGCAACGAAACTTTACGTGTGGGCAACACGCAAAAAGTAAACCAATACGGTCATTTTTATTTTCTAGGAGAAAACGGTTTTACGGGGCAAAAGCCCCCACAAAAAGTTTTCAAATTTGTGGCCCGAAAGGCAAAAAGAAGTTAGCCAAGGTGAATGAAATTGTACACAGATATTGTAGACATAAAATTAGGGAATTCGGGTTTCGTATTTTCCTTGAAAAGGGGGTTGGGTGGGGCAGGGTACCCACCAAACATTTGATCACGAAATATCAAAAGTGCTAGTAACAGTATGTCAGATGTGTGTAAAGGACATGACGAACTGCAACGAAACTATGCACATGGACGATGTGCAAAAAAGGAAGGTATACGTTTTATTTATTTTCTTCGGAAAAACAGTTTAAGGGGGCATAAGAACCCACCCGAAAATGTTGAAAGTTGACGCCCGAAAGGTAAGAAGAAGTGAACCGAAATGAATAAAATTTGGCACAGATATTGTAAACATAATATGAGGGTATACGGGTAGCGTATTGTCTAGAAAAGACGATTAGGTGGAGCACGAACCCCTCCAAACCTTTGATCACGGAATATCAAAAGTGCCAGTGACAGTATGTCAGATGTGCTTAAAGGACAGGAAGAATTGGAACGAAACTTTGTGCATGGACAATACGCAAAAAATAAACAAATACGTTTTTTATTTTCTGCGGAAAAACGGTTTTCGGGGGCAAAAGCCCCCATCCAAAATATCTGATATTGACGCACGAAAATCAAAATAGGTGTACCGAAGTGAATGAAACTGTGCAAAGATATTGTACACATGAAATAAGGGAATATGGGTATCATATTTTCATGGAAAAAATGGTTGAATGGGGAACGGACACCTACAAATCTTTGATCACGGAATATCAAAAGAGATAGTAACAGTATGTCAGATGTGTATAAAGGATATGAAGAATTGAAACTAAGCCTTGTGTATGGACAATACGCAAAAAATAAACGAATAATGTTTTTCATTTTCTGCGAAGAAACGGTTTTAGGGGGGCAAAAAGCCCCCACCTAAATTTTGAAAGTTGACGATCGAAAGGCATAAGGAAGTGAGCCGAAGTGGATGAAATTGTAGGCAGACATTGTAGACATAAAATGAGGGAATACGGGTTTCGTATTTTCCTTGAAAAAAGAATTAGGTGGGGCACCGACCCCTCCGAATATTTGATCACGAAATATCAAAAGTGGTAATAACAGTATTTCAGAAGTGTGTAAAACATGAAGAATTGCAAAGAAACTTTGTGTATGAACAATACGAAAAAATAAAGGAATAAGGTTTGTTTTATTTTCTGCGGAAAATGGATTTCAGAGGCAAAAAATATGCCCCAAAATTTTGAAAGTTGACGCCCGAAAGGTGAGAAGTGAACCAAAATGAATGAAATTTTGTGCAGACATTGTAGACACAAAATGAGGGAATACGGGTTTCACATTTGCTTGGAAAAGACGGTTAGGTGGGGCACGCACCCTTCCAAACCTTTGATCACGAAATATCAAAGGTGCCAGTAACAGTATGTCAGATGTGTGTAAAAGAGATGAAGAATTGCAACGCAACTTTGTGTATGAACAATAGGCAAAAAAATAAATGAATACGTTTTTTTTATTTTCGAGGGGAAAACGGGTTTTGGGGGGCAAGAGCCCCCGTCAAACTTTTTGGAATTTGACCCAAAAAGGCAAGAAGTAAACCGAAGTGAATGAAATGTGCACAAATATTTTAGAGGTAAGATGAGGGAATACGTGTTCCGTATTTTCCTGAAAGAAAAAAAACTGTTGAGTGGAACGATTTGTTGAGTTTCGGGAGGAGTGAACCGAAGCGAATGAAATTGTATATAGATATTGGATATGTAAAATAAGGCCTTTCGTGTTTTACAAGTTTCGTGTATTCATCCATTTTTTTCAAATTTGGCATATCAACTACAAGCACAAACAGTATAACGTATTTTATAGTATTTCAGGAGGAATGTTTAACCCTTACAATGTTTCTGCGCATAAAAAACGTGTCAATTTATTTCCAGTTAGCTGTTGATCTGCCAAATTTAAAGCAAAACGAATTGGAACACTTGAGAAAGACGAAAGGCCTTATTTTACATTGGGTCTATAATATCTACACACAATTTCATTTGCTTCAGTCCACTCCTTTCTGTGCTATTACGGTAATATTTACTTTTTTGTCGGAGGGGCCTAGGCCAAAGCACTGTTTTTCCTCAAATATTAAAACACGTTTCATTTATTGTTTTGCAAATTGTCCCTATACGAAGTTTCGTTGCAATTTTCCAGTCTTTACGAGATTCTGACGTATGCTTATTTGCACTTTCGATATTTCGTAATCAACGGGTTACAAGGTCCGTTTCTCACTCAACCTTTTTTTTTCAGGAAAATACCAAACCGAATTATCTCATTTTATGTCTACACTATCTGCCCACAATATCATTCAATTCGGTGCATTCCTTCTTGCCTTTTGGACCTCAAATTTCAAAATTTTGGGTGGGTATTTTGCCCCCTAAAACCGTTTCTCCACAGAAAATAAAAAACCGTATTTCGTTTATTTTTTGCGTATTGTCCCTACACAATGTGTCATTTCAATTCTTCATGTCCTCCAAGCACTTCTGGCATGCTATTATTAGCACTTTTGATATTTCACGATCATAATTTTGGAGCGGTCTGGGTCCCACCTAAACGGTTTTTTTTCAGGATAATAAGAAACCCGTATTCCCACCGGTGGTGACGAAAAAAATTCGCCTGTAGAGGGATAATTTGCTGAGGTTTTTTTCATTTGGCCAATCAGGGCACCTTTAATTGTGTATATTCGACGATAACAGCTTTGAATCAGATAAAATGCACTCGCCATGTAATTTTATTACAAAATGACGCGTGTCTGTTTGTTTTATTTCATAGTTCTCCCATATTAACTTTCTATTGATCGGCGACAATTTCCATTTAAGAGGACTGAATACCACCGGAATTTTTAAAATGATCCCCATTGATTCATACGGGAAACTATTCCACTTTTTGAGCCGAAACGAGACTGAATTTCAAGGTTATGATTGTATTGATTCAAATCATTAATTGCTCCTTTTTCGTAACTGCATCTTATATTGCCATCTAGTGGCAAGCAACAGAACTCAGTGATGAGTGGATATTGGTCTCGCGGAGGAATATCAAGCTCGTATGTTTCTGCTACTCTCAAGCGCTAAATTCAAAGTTTAATACTTGTGTGGAAAAAATCATGCCACGAATAAGTAAAAATTTCATTAGGTTTTATCAACGAAGAGAAAGAAGGGGATTGAACTTAAAACCTTGGAGAGAAGAACAAATTTTTGTAAGCGAAGTTCAACATAAAATATACAATATAATTTTTGATATTATAAAGAAACCTTGAATGTAGGTTGAAAGAATCATTCAGAAATTTCAGCTCGAATTTGTTTCAGGCGGGCTCGCGTGTGGTGTTGTCAATTCTCCTGTACGTGTTCTGAGTGCGGCACAGTCACTATTAGATCACCTGAGGAAAAAAAAGAGAAAAACAGCTCGCAAATCAGCGAGTTGTTATTATTCTCACTATATTTACGTTTTAGTTTATTACTATATTATTGTTTATAACTAAGCCATGACCTCTGCAGATCACAGGCATCTCCAATAATCAGTGCCAGATCTGGGGAAAAGGGACAAACGCTCCGAGCGGCAATTTAGGGGACGACAAGCTGCAAAAGTAAAAAGTAAAAGCTCCTACAAAGGAAATACAATCACCTATTGAATTCAATTTGGCCTAAACGTCTTTCAAATTTCAATACCAGTATGCTCATATATTTGTAATGTTAATGCATACAACGTACCTTCCACTGCAATTCAAAATACGAAAGGCAGGTCTCCATTGACAATTTAAAAAAATGGACTACATGATGCGAGGTCATGGTGGCTGTCACGTCGGCTAGTCGTGTTGTGTAGGTAATAAAAGATGACTCTTCTCCACTGCCCTGATCCGGCCCTTCAAACTTTTTTTTTCTATCGAAGCCAGGACTGCCTATTTGGGAAAAGTCTCAATGTTGACGATTGCTAGTTATAAAAGCGATGCATCCGCCGTTCTGTTGGAAAGGGTGGTGGGGTGTGGAAAGTCTCGCAAAATTCTACGTTGCCCAATGGGAAAATATCTAGATTCTACACTACCAATCTATATATATAAAATTGAAAATAACTGTTTGTGAGTAAATCTCCTGAACCGCACAACCGATATCGATCAAAATCTTAACATGGATTAGCTTCGAGGCTGGGCTGGTTTTAGGCTATTCACTTTGATGGTAGAACTGAGGGGAGGAGGAGGGGTGTAAACAATAAATAAAACTTAATAACTCCTGAACCACTCGACCGATCTCGATCAAATTTTCAACATAGATGAGGTTCAAGCTTGGGATCATTTTTATGATTTAAATTTGACGCAGCACCGTGAGGGAGGAGAAGGAGTGGGAGACATATAAAAATCAATTTATATAAGACTGAAAGCGACTATTTTGTAACTTAATACCTATTGAACTATCTGACCGACCTCAATCAAATTTTCAAGATATATGAGGTTTGGATCTGGAAACATTTTTCTAATTTCACTTTAACGGTACATCCTAGGGGAGGGGGAGGGAGACGAATAAGTAAAAACTAATAAAACCTAATATCTTTTGAACCACTCAATCAATCTCGATCAAATTTTCAACATATACGAGGGTCGGGCCTTGGGTGTTTTTATCGTTTCATTTTTATGAGCCAACGTAGGAGAGGTGGAGGGAAAAATATATGTAAAAAATAAAAATGACTACCTTTGTGACTTCATCACTCTTGAACCACGTGACCGATCTCAATCAAATTTCCAACATACATGAGTTTAGGTACAGGGATTGCTTTAGGTTATCCACTTTGACGATGCAAAGTAGCGAGGGAGAGGGGGAGAAAAATTTGAAAATGATCAAACATGACCGATATTAGAGTTGAATTCATAGTTTTCAGGGTCGATTAGAGAAACAGTGACACTTCTGCTGTTGTTTCAATCCAAGTTCAGCCCTAATAGTTGGGGAGGGGGAGGATGCAATGGAGGAGAGAGGATAAGCATTTAAAATGATCGAAAATGACTAATATTAGTGTCGAATCAATAGTTTTAGGAGTAGCAGAGATTAACAGTGACAATTCTGATGCCGTGTGCCGCAGCACGGCGGAGGGGTAGGGGAGCTATATAATAATAATAATAATAATAATAATAATAATAATAATAATAATAATAATAATCGAAAATGACCAATATTAGTGTCTAATCCACAATTTTCGGAATCATTCTGATGAACTGTGACATTTTCGATCCGGTTTAAATGCAAGATCAGCTCCGCCACTTGCGGGAAGAGGAGAAAGAGATATATTAAATAGTCGATAATGGCCACTGTCAGTGTCGAATTTATAGCTTTCTGGATCGCTTAGATGAACAGTGGTACTTTCGATCCCGTTTAATTTCAAATTCAATCACACAACTTGGGGGAGGTGAAGAAAGAGATATTGAAAAATGATCGAAAATGACCAATATTAGTGCTGAATCCACATTTTTGGGGGTCGCTGAGATGAACAGTGTCACTTTTGATGCCATGACCCGCAACATGGGGGAGGAGGAAATATACATATAAATGACCGAAAATGACCATTATTGGTGTCGATCCATGATTTTTGGGGTCGCCGACATGATCAATGATCTTTCCGATGCTGTTTAAATCGATGCCATTAAAGTCGAAAACAGCATATTTCACGGGTACTAAACACATGAAATACGGAGTTGTGCATTTAAATTTTCATTTCAACTCAGCAAAGCGGGTAATATATGCTAGTAATATTAATAAAGCTCAGGCACTGTCCTTTCTCTATTTCAAAACCAGCTACAAATCTCTTTCCTAGAATATCTATTACTGGAACTATCCTTATTTTTTTGTTTTTCGTCCTTATACAACATCAAGGTTATAAAAGAAGGTCTTTTTGATGTGGGTTCGCAGCTTGAATCTGATCGACCGTTCCCAACCATACTATCTCGCCTCCAGGAAAAATAGATTACAGGGCAGAGTCTAAAGCAAGAAATGTATCTCTCTTTTGCTAAAAAAAAAAGAAAACTTTAGTTCGCATACTAGTCACAGCACATGTTTAGAGGTTTTTCAACGAATCTGTATGAGGCGAGACCTGCAAATGACACAGGACTGAAAGTTGAGCTTACACCAGAAGTCGAATCTGGTATCATTCTAAGACAAAAAAATCCTAATGGCTGACTACTTTAATGCTCATATTTCAATCTCATGTAAAAATTTAGGGTGAGCTCGGCCCCCTAGACTCCCCGTGGATTCGGGCCTGTGTGACCCCCTACCCTCGAACACAATTTTCTGGAAGAAAGCCTCTATTCTTCCTTTTGTCTGTCTAGTTTACTGAAAACATGAAAAGCAAACTAGGTCACAGAGCATAGAGTTGGAAATGATTGACATGTTGCATTGCAGACATATTTCGTACCATTGATGATTTTGGGAGGTTTCCCAGGGACAAAATTCCCCTCGGAGTTATATCTCCTATGGTGCTTAATATGCGTTGAGTTTATTTTATCGTCCCTTTCAGCAGCGAGGCTATATGAGACGGGACCTACTGATTAATCGTGAAATCCGAACCACATGCGCTCTCGGCGGGAATCGAACCCGGGTTTCTCACGCCAAAGGCGCGTACGCTATCCACTTAGACACGAAGAAGCTCGGTGCTCATATTAGTAAAGAAGAAAGCACATTATATGACTTTTAGTGCGGATAACTAAATACGACGGCTGTTAAATGAATATTTTTCATCTTGAATATATTGTGATAATTTTTAATCTTATTTGATAATGTCATTTAAAAAAAAAATAGCATTCTCTTTTCTGTAACTCACTACAGTATACAAGTTAAATTTCAGACAGTGTGCAAAAGAGGGGAAGAGACTACAATGTATGATGGACCTTCTTGTAAACAATTCTTGTAAACCGATGAACAAAACCTTTCTTGTAAAATTCAGCGTTGCAAAGAACCTGTGTGGTTGACTGATAGCTACACATAAACTGAGAGAACGAAAGTCTTAATTTGAGTACTGAAGCTGCCTCAGGCTAAAAGCAACCTGCCCTCAGGCGTTGTTTTGTGCCTTGTAACATTGTGTTTAAAAAACAGACACAGACACAAGATAAAACAACTGATAAGACTAGTTTTCTGTTATACAAAATTATATTTCCCAATTTGTTGTTTGAAGCCTCTTTATTCCTTATAAAAAACAACATATCCAGATTTATATTTATCATGAAAATATATTTATCATTCAGGTCCTTTATTATTATTATTATTATTATTATTATTATTATTATTAGTAGTAGTAGTAGTAGTAGTAGTAGTAGTAGTAGTAGTAGAATTGGTATTATTATTATTATTATTATTATTATTATTATTATTATTATTATTATTATTATTATTATTATTATTATTACCGCATAATATTTTTCGCTAGTCCTCACGGCAATTAATATTGAGCAGCAGGGGTAAAAGTGCGTGGGAACGCGGGGGGAACCCGGCCCCCCACCTCCAAAAAATGTGTACGGCGTCCCCCAAGTTCCTAAGCAATTACAATGGGCAAACATAGGTATGGGGGACGGCATGACGTCATGCCACTACATACCGTCCAGATGATTCCATCCCATCTCGCCTAATCCCACGTCGTCTAACGATTTATCAGCCACTTATATCTCCAAGAGAAGAATGTCCACCATTTTAGGCGAAATGGGAATTCCCATCGTGCCTAATCCCATCTCGCCTAATATCGCGGTAGGATGCAAGGAGGAAATTTCTGTACTAAAGAGGGAATTCCTCTACTAGCATTATAACCAGATATTTCAATCAATATTGGCAATCTCTGTAAACTACAATATAAATATATAATAATTACTATAGTAGAAGAAAGCATAGGGGAAGGCGATTTAGTTAATTTAGTTCACTTTTGATTTATTTTGGGAATACTGGAAATTGATTGGCAAACAGGAGCTAATCAGAAACAGGATAGAAATATACAGTGTGTTTCAAAGCAACACCGAGAACCTTTGGGAGCTGATTCCTGATACCAAGATAAGAACCTGGGTGCACAAATACTTCCTTTGGCGCTATGACCAGCCAAAAACCTGTCGGGAAAATGCCCAAAATGTAACTCTAGAACAGAATGTCGGATGGAAGTCGGGGTAAAGGAAATGTATATTATTTTTAGCCATAGCTTCCATTAATGCACAACTCGATATGGTACAGGGGCAGCACAAAGATCACCCAAAGAAATTGAAGAATTATTGGGATATTTTATGAAATGTTGACTGAGGCAAGTTAACTACAATTAAATACGATATTTCAAACAACAGGTATCTTAGAACACGGTCGAAGTTACAAGAACATCGTTAAAATTATAAAAAGGGAAGATGCACATATTTGATTGATCTACTTTGTCTCAGTATAGAATTGACTATCGAGAAAGAACTGAAGTTATTTGAAGTCCATAAAGTTTACATGTTATGACTTATAGGCTAAGGAAGACAGAGAGATCATGCATGGCAATGGGGTAGCGTGTGCGACTTTCGCATAGGAGACCCGGCTCCAATTATCAGCGGGAGCACAAGCAGTTCGGATCTCACGTTAATCCGTAGCTCCATGTCTCATGTAATTTTGCAACCGAAGGGATGTTAAACTGAAATCCGATCCAATAATAGAGAGAGAGCTAGAGATGGAAGCTATTTTTTTTGGGAAATAATTCGTGAAAGGAGAATGTAGGAGAAAACAGGATAATTCCGAGAAATCTCACGGGTACGATGGTATCCACTACAAACTTTTATAGTCTGGGATCCATCCCGCCATCCGGCATCCAAAACGGTTTTAGGGGACAAAAGAACCCACCTCAAACTTTTGAAAGTTGACGCCCGAAAGATAAGAAGAAGCGAACCGAAGTGAATGGAATTTTGCACAGATATTGTAGACATAAAATGTTGGTATACGGGTTTCGTATTTACCTGGAAAAGACGGTTAGGTGGGGCACGAACTCCTCCAAACATATGGTCACGAAATATGAAAAGTTGTTGTAACACTATGTCAAATGTGTGTATAGGACATGAAGAGTTGCAACAAAACTTTACGTACATACAATACACAAAAAACAAAGGAATACTTTTTTTTTATTTTCTGCGGAAAAATGGTTTTAGGGGGCAAAACCTCCCACCCCAAACTTTTGAAAGTTTACATCCGAAAAATAAGAATTGAACCGAAGTGAATGAAATTTTGCACACATATTGTAGACATAAAATGTTGGTGTACGGGTTTCGTATTTACCTGGAAAAGACGGTTAGGTGGGGCACGGACCCCTCCAAACATTTGATCACGAAATATCAAAAGTGCTAGTAACAGTATGTCAGATGAGTGTAAACGACATGACAAATTGCAAGGAAACTATGCGCATGGACGATGTACAAAAAAAGGAAGGTATACGTTTTATTTATTTTCTGCGGAAAAACAGTTTAAGGGGGCAAAAGCTCCCACCGAAAGTTTTGAAATTTGAGGCCCGAAAGGCAAAAAGAAGTGAGCCGAAGTGAATAAAATTGTACACAGATATTGTAGACATAAAATTAAGGATTAAGGGTTTCGTATTTTCCTGGAAAAAACGGTTGGGTGTGGCACGGACCCCTCCAAACATTTGATCACGGAAACATTGAAATGTTAAAGGTGCCTCCTGAAATACTATAAAATAATATATATACTGTTTGAGCTCACTGTTGATCTTCCAAATTTGAAAAACCCGAAGGATACACTTGTGAAACATGAAAGGTCTTATTTTACGTATCCAATATCTACACAAAATTTCATCGCTTCTGTCCACTCCTTCCGCCACCAGACGACTCGATCCACGCTAAAGATTTTTTTTTCTTTCTTTTAAGGAAATTACGAAACACGTATTCCTCCATCTTACCTCTACAATATTTGTGCACAATTTCATTCACTACGGTCCACTTGTTTTTGCCTTTTGGGCGTCAATTTTCAAAATTTTCGGTGGGGGCCTTTGCCCCTTTACCGTTTTTTCGCAGAAAATAAATCGTATTTTTTTTATATTGCCACTACGCAAAATTTCGTCGCAATTCTTCATGTTCTTTAGGACTTCTGGCATACTGTTATTAGCACTTTTGATATTTCGTGATCAAAGATTTGGAGGGGTCCGTGCCCCACCTAACCGTTTTCTCCAGTAAAATACGAAACCCGTATTCCCTCATTTTATGTCTACAATATCTG